>NC_090924.1:378661579-379264687 GCF_040938575.1 Ambystoma mexicanum | reverse complement strand
TTCTTCCTCTGATGTGTAAGATTTCATTGGTTTTGAATAAATTTAGCCGTGCGCGTAGAATTAAGTTTCGAGAATAAATAAGTAAATACATATATTTCTTTAAAAACACCTCTCAACTTAAAATAACATACAAAACAGCCATGAAATGAACTTTTTCTCTTCTCTTACTTACCCTCCCAATCATTTTCCTTCAGTACCTTGAGACAGCTGAAGAGCCTTTCTGGCAATGATGTCCAACTCCAGACCTAGAGGAAGGCAATCCTGACAGGTTTTCAGGATATCCCTCATTAATATTCATGAGACAAAATATGCACACATTTAGAATCATTGTATGCAAATTCATCTCATGAATATTAATGAGAGGTATCCTGAAAAACGGACATGTTTCCACCCCCGAGGCCTGGAGTCAGACAAGCCTGCTGGGATATGCCACTAAGCAACTTAACAGCATGTGTTTCCTTTGTCTGTTTTAGTGAAGGGCTTCTGGCTCCACTCCTTGGCATGTTGAACTGGCTGGCCCCAGGCAATTCCACAGACGTCTCGTTTTAGCAGTGCGAATTGACTAAAGTGCTGTGCTGAAAGACAGGACATAGCACCTTGAAATGAAAAGATAAAACTCTGCTGCTGGGCCTTAGGCAATTGTTGCATTTGTTGCTATGAGGCAAGGGTATTTCAATCTTTTAGGGTATATTCATTCTGTATGAAAATTGCGTGCAGTGTCCCATCAAAGCTTACACTTGTGTGTTGCTCAGCCCCTGTATGCAGTTTTAAACACTCTCAAAGCAGAGTGTAAAGTGTAACCCACTACCTGCAAATACGCCCTGCAGGCAGCATTATATAATGGATTCCTGAGACAGTGCAGGTAAGCAAATTTGAGATGGTATCTTCATGCTGTGCCCTCCTGCTCCTCTGAGGCTTTAAAACGAGCATGAAAGGAAATGAAAGGACAAAGGCGATTTTACGCTTTCATGTTATGCCCGCTCGCTTTAAAATGCCCCCTTTTGTCTGATTTCTCTATCCAGCAAACACCTTGCTCACCCTGGCTGCCTCTGGACCCTTTGCAGGAACGAGTTATTTGGAGACGTTTTGACGGAATGAACTAAATGCACTTCACAATATGGCTCGAAAAATGGGGGTTCTGGGGGTTTGCATTGGTTGAGATAAATGGGGGGCTTTCACAGGCTTAAATGTAATCCCGAGAGAGTTGACTTTCACACAGTAAATGCGCCACAAGTATAATCAAAATCATGTCTGGTTTGATTGGTTATATCGTTCAACTCCCGTAGGAGGGCCTTTTGTGGAAACCAGACAAGGTTTTGATTATACTTGTGGCGTAGTTACTATGTGAAAGTCAACTCTCACTTTACAACGGAGGTGGGGAACTAGTGCTCTGTTTCCTTTCACATGCACGCAACACAAAAGTCTTAGGAGTGAATGGGGGCGCAGGGCACAAGAAGTTGATATCTGCTAACCCTGCATATAAAACGTTAAATGTAATCCCAACTGGGTTTTCAAAGTGCCGAGGTTATGCTGAATCGCCCATTTAAGATCCTGCTAGCTAAGTACGCAGGTCTGGGAGTTTGCTTTGGAGGGAATGAATTCGCATTTTTCGACAAGTCGAACAAAGGAGCCAAAATGAAACATCAACTCACGAGCCAATGGTGTGGTTCTCTGGCCATACGCGTAGACTGCTAAACTGCTTTGCGAGTGTGCTGAACTTTGAGAATAGAAAATGAACATATGCTTCATGGATTTTTAGCAAATATTGCTGTCATTCTGGTATGCAGTTCTGCTTTCGAATCATTGGGCCTCATTACAATTCCGGCAGTAGCCGTGCCAGTATAACAGGTACGGCTGCCGCCGGTATAATTTTTTTTTCCGGAATGGGCAATTACTGGGTCATTACGGCCCCGCCGGACACGGTAATTACCCATTCCTGGCCGCGGGAGAAAAATGCTCCCCATTCCCATTGAACCCCATAGGGCTCAATGGGAATGGGGAGACCGGATGCACCGGCACCATTCAGAATGGTGCCAGTGCATTCGACATGATCTGCCCGCGGGTGCCGGTCTGCTGGCAGGCCAGCCCTGGCGGGCGGGAAGGCATCCACTAGCAGAACTCGTAGTTTGCCAGTACGGTAACAACGGTACCGGCAATCTTACTGGTACTGTTGTTACTGTACCCGCAAACTTAGAATGAGGCCAATTGATATTAAACTTCAATCAGAACATATTCTTCAGTGAACTATCATAAAACATAAATTCGCTCATACCCTAAAATTGTGCAGCTTTATCTTGTCAAAGCAACATGAGCAGCAGAGATGGTGATAGCTGAACAGTTCCGTTTTACAGTTTCTTGGCGTGTCTAATAGAAGCCAACACTCTGAGAGCTCTTCCGTCGCCATGTCTTCAATGGAGATAAAAGAGGGGACTAAGCATGCTAAACACAGCTCATGCCTCCTCTTGCTTTCTTGTCAAGGGGATCCTACTCCTGCAAATTAGCTTTTACATCAACCTGAAGGAATTCTGCTTGGATTTCTAAAGGCCAGAAATAAAGTAAGGTGTAAAGCTCCGAGAGTGCTAATGAATGTCTTTGAAGTGTGTCACACAATCAACGCGCCTCGCTGCTTTCACCACTGCAGCAGAGTGGCAGCTTAATTAAAAGGTGAATATAACTGCAAAACGATTGTCCTAGCCTCTAACTGATATGTCCTATCAGTCAGGCATCAGACCCTGTTTCATGTAACCCCTCCCCCACCTCTCAACATAGCACACCCAGCATGCGCTTGCTGTATCTGGCTGACATATTTTGCAAATACACACCAACATTCCTCGATTAACCATCATAGTCAATGGTGAGTTGCCATGGGAGGCATATATCTATACATCTGAAGAGCAGCCAGTTGACGATCCCACTGATGGGTCTTGTCTGATGGACATACCATCCCACTGCACAGCCCGTAAAACAATATGCCAGGCAAGCTCTGTCCCCTAACCCTCCCCAGGGCCTACTGGGGATGACCTGCTGCTGAAACAAGCCCTGTCTCTCTGTCAGCCACAGCTGTACCCAGGACCTCACTGTGTTGTATGACCCCCGCCGTTGTGTGCAAGACTTCACTGTGTTTGCGATCCCATGAAAAGAACTCACAGCAACCTGAGGAATTTTTTAAATTTAATTTTTTTTTTTACATTTGTATAGCGCACTACAGCCCACGGGCATTGAGGCGCTTTTTCAAGAAAGTGTAAGTAGGCAGGAATACGACTTTGGAACATGCGGTTACTTAGTTACATCATAGGCAGTAGGAATGACTTGCTGCTGGAGCAAGACCTGTCTCTCTGCCACCCACAGCAGTACTCAGGACCTTCCTGTGCTTAAGAACCCCTGCAGTTATCTGCTAGCCTCCCCCGAGTTGGTGAGCATGAGAAAATGACTGAGAAAAAGAATCATCTTGTCCCTAAGCCCCTGCATTGGGACTCATAGCAGCCTAAGAGCAAAGGCAGCTGGGATCCTAATGTTTTTTCAATTGAACTGCTGTTTTCAGGAACCATTTGAATCATTCAAAACCACCAGGACCTTAAGGTGCTGCTTTATGCACTTTCCCGATCTTCAAATGCACAGCGCCAAGAAGTCTGGTTTGCTGCTGCTGGGCTACAAAGAATCGATAAAGGTGTTATTGAGTGCTAACTGTCCTTGGAGTCCATCTTTGAACTCTAGAGTCTGGTTAAATTACATTATTCCCTTTTTGCATTAAGAACATCGGGCCTTATTAGAGGTCCGGTGGTAACCCTTGTCATGAGGCCCATTGTGTTCATTATTTTCCTTGCAGCCCTGAGTCATTATTTAGAGTGCTGCATCTCGCTATCTTTGCTCGTTCTATGTTCTTTCCACAGGGGTCACCTTTGGGTATTGTTATTCTGGTTAGTTATGATCGTACATGCTGAGTTTCATTAAAATATCTATATTTTTATAGAACCTTAAATGGACAGTCCTTTATTTTGGACAGTTATTCCTCTGTTTGGGTTGCTACTGACTCACATTCACACCCCTCTTGTGAGCATAGCCTTCCAACATTCTACAAAAGGTTAAGGAGGTATATTTCTTAACTGTCCCTGTTTTACCTTCATGATTTTGTTGGCGTTTGGTTTGTTGACGTGTGAGGTCTGAGTGGGCATTTTAGCTTCTTCTCATCCTTGTGCTCATGCAGGGTAGAAAATAATTCCTCACACTGGTGGTAGAAGTAGGATTTGGAACAGATTGTGTCAGAAACGTAGTCAGACAAAATAAGAGTGTAGATTTAACTTTAAGTTTGCTGACAAAGCATTTTTTAATTGCAGTACAAAAAAGAAGGTGGGTGAGGCGCGCACTCCCGGTCCTGGTCAATTGAACCTGTTGCAAAAAATAAGTAGCTGGGTCACATCCCAAAATGGACAAATATTCACAGGGTTAGATCCCTTCTGCTGCAAATCAGGTACTCAGTATTAACAGGGTTAGATCCCTTGCTGCAAATCAGGTACTCAGTAATAACAGGGTTAGATCCCTCAGCTGCAGTTCTGTGGTCTGTAGTTGTTCTCCTCCTAGCGCTTTCTTATCTCAAATAATCATCAGGGAGGCTGTTGAGCAGGTGTGTCTAATTAGACTCAAAGGATTCTGGTAGCTGTAGTGAAAACGTTTTTTTCTGTTCAGGTGACCAGCAACCGACACCCCTCCAAAGCACAAGTCCTTCCCAAATTTGGGGGAGGGGAGAGAACCATCTTTATGATTCTCCAAAGTGGGGCACAGTCACCCCGTGGCGCTGGCTCTGGAGCCCGGGACTCCCATAGCATTCAGTACAAAAAAGAAGGTGGGTGAGGCGCGCACTCCCGGTCCTGGTCAATTGAACCTGTTGCAAAAAATAAGTAGCTGGGTCACATCCCAAAATGGACAAATATTCACAGGGTTAGATCCCTTCTGCTGCAAATCAGGTACTCAGTATTAACAGGGTTAGATCCCTTGCTGCAAATCAGGTACTCAGTAATAACAGGGTTAGATCCCTCAGCTGCAGTTCTGTGGTCTGTAGTTGTTCTCCTCCTAGCGCTTTCTTATCTCAAATGCTCATCAGGGAGGCTGTTGAGCAGGTGTGTCTAATTAGACTCAAAGGATTCTGGTAGCTGTAGTGAAAACGTTTTTTTCTGTTCAGGTGACCAGCAACCGACACCCCTCCAAAGCACAAGTCCTTCCCAAATTTGGGGGAGGGGAGAGAACCATCTTTATGATTCTCCAAAGTGGGGCACAGTCACCCTGTGGCGCTGCCTCTGGAGCCCGGGACTCCCATAGCATTCAGTACAAAAAAGAAGGTGGGTGAGGCGCGCACTCCCGGTCCTGGTCAATTGAACCTGTTGCAAAAAATAAGTAGCTGGGTCACATCCCAAAATGGACACATATTCACAGGGTTAGATCCCTTCTGCTGCAAATCAGGTACTCAGTATTAACAGGGTTAGATCCCTTGCTGCAAATCAGGTACTCAGTAATAACAGGGTTAGATCCCTCAGCTGCAGTTCTGTGGTCTGTAGTTGTTCTCCTCCTAGCGCTTTCTTATCTCAAATAATCATCAGGGAGGCTGTTGAGCAGGTGTGTCTAATTAGACTCAAAGGATTCTGGTAGCTGTAGTGAAAACGTTTTTTTCTGTTCGGGTGACCAGCAACCGACACCCCTCCAAAGCACAAGTCCTTCCCAAATTTGGGGAATCCTTTGAGTCTAATTAGACACACCTGCTCAACAGCCTCCCTGATGATTATTTGAGATAAGAAAGCGCTAGGAGGAGAACAACCGCAGACCACAGAACTGCAGCTGAGGGATCTAACCCTGTTATTACTGACTACCCGATTTGCAGCAAGGGATCTAACCCTGTTAATACTGACTACCTGATTTGCAGCAAGGGATCTAACCCTGTTAATACTGAGTACCTGATTTTCAGCAGAAGGGATCTAACCCTGTGAATATTTGTCCATTTTGGGATGTGACCCAGCTACCTATTTGTTTTGCAACAGGTTTAATTGACCAGGACCGGGAGTGCGCGCCTCACCCACCTTCTTTTTTGTACTGGATTTTTTAATTGCACAATGGTACTTGACATGAGCTCTGCAACCACCTTGTCGATAGGTGAGCTGCAGAGCTTTGCCAAGACATGGGTCTCCCCTATGGCCATAAGGTGAAGAAAACTGAACTGCTGAAAAGCCTTCAACTTTCAATGAAGATAGGTTTCTGGAAGATTCCCCAGATGACAGGAGAAGTGCCGAGCCTCTGGCTCAAGGTCCACATTTTCTGGGGGGCTTGGAATTGGATAGGAATGGCAACAGTGATGACAGCTCTCACTATTCCGCTGAGAGAAGGTATTATAGTCTCCCAGAGGTCTCAGAGGTCCCATGGGTCCTAGGCATCAGTCAGGTCTCAAGCTTCTGTAAGGTTAAGGGTTTCCATTAGGTCCAGGTGGAGGCAACCTGCAGAGGACCTAACTGATAAAGAGCTCTTCCTTGAAGAAAATAAATGGGCCTTAGATGTATGGAAGCAGGAGGACACTGCTGTCCTGGAGAGATAAAAACACAAGGCTGCTATTGCTCTAGAGAAACAACAGCTGAGGATGATTTTGCTTTAGAGAAGCATACGGGGTGTGACTTTGTTGTACTGCACAAAATGGATATTGAGAATCATAGGCAAGCTTTGACGGCTTCCAGTGGGAAAGGGAGCACCTATAATGGTGGCATACAAGGGAAGTCTCAATGGAATGGGGAGGGTGTTCCCAATGGTGCCATTAATAACGGTACTGGTGCTACAATCATGTTCTGCTCGCGGGTGCCAGTACGGCCACCAGGTCAGACCTGGTGGCTGCAAGGGCACCCATGAGCAGAACTCCTAGTATGACGGTATGGTAGCAGCGGTGCCAGTAGCAATACCGGTGCCGTTGTTGCCTTACTGCCATACTTGTAATGAGGCCCAGTATGTCCAAAATAAACCAAATGCCCAATCAAGGTTATATAAAAACCTGAACACTTTAATTAAAACACAACAGGCCTCATTCCACATCTGGCGGTAACCCCCAAATGCTACCAGTGGGCAGCCGCCAGACGTTAACAACGTTTCTGCTGTCTAAGATCCTGGTATTACAAGTCCCAGCAACCCAGGATATCAGACGGCAGATTCGGTAAATCCCCATTCCTGTGTATTCCCATAGGACTCCACTGGAATCGGTTTACGGAAGCACCAGCCCAGGAAAGTAGAGTTGTAGTCTGCCGGTCTGCAATGGGTGCCGGTAGGTTGCTACAACCTGAATGTTATTTGTGAGAGGAACACTAGTTCAGGAGATATCTTGGGAGAGCATGAATTGCTAATAAATAATCTTATCCCATAGATCACAATGCCTCTTTAAGGTAATTAAAGGTCAACTTTTAACAAACCTGGCTGGTATGATCGTGAGTGCCGTTCGGCCAAGCACAATATCGTTAAATGTTCTTCCCATCAACACCCACGGAGGGTCAGACACGGCCTGCTCTTCCTCCCAGTGAGACAGCTATGGGATCCTTGAGGCTTCTTTCTTCATCGGCAGGCTTATTCCAGCCATTCAACAGAAAGCAGTTGAAAGATCAGAAATCTTTGGTTCACATAATACCTTGAAAAAAATATTCAAAATATTGAAAATGTTTGTTCTGCACGTGTAAATCACAGGCAGATTACATCTGCTGCCTTGACACACACTCTGCTGTGTCCCCTGTTACCATGTGTGCAGGACAACATTGCTTGTTGGGAGAATGCAATTTGCGAGCATGGAGATCGTGGGTACCTCGAGGCCCTCCAACATGGCCGCCAGCTCCTAACCCATTATAACCAGTCACCCACCCAAGGCCAGTGATCAGCCTCCTGAATCTGATTGGACAGGGCAGCCTTCTTTTGCCCAATTAGGACACTGGCAGGCCTTAGCCGGCCCTTAATCAAAGGCCCACATCGAGGCCCGTGCGTCTGCATTCATCTTCTTCTTCCCATCGACACCCACAGAGGATCAGACATGTCCTGCTTGCCCTCCCCCCTATTGATGCTGTGAGACAACTATGGGATCCTAGAGGCTTCTTTCTTAATCTGCAGTCTTATTACAGCCATTCAACAGAAAGCGGTATGAATGATTAGAAATCTTCATTTTGCATATTACCTTGAACACATTTTATTTTATTTTAAAAAGAAGAATATCTTTATTTGAAAAAGTTTGTTCTGCATGTGTAAATCACAGGCAGATTACATCTGCTGCCTTCACACACACTCAGGTACGTCCCCTATGACCGTGTGTGCAGGACAACTTTGCTTGTTGGTTGAATACAATTTGCGAGCATGGTGATCGTGGGCCCCTAGAGGCCCTCCAACATGGCTTCCAGCTCCTAACCCTTTACAACCAGTCACCGACCCAAGGCCAGTGATCAGCCTCCTGCATCGGATTGGGCAGGCCAGCCTTCTTCTGACCAATCAGGACACTGACAAGCATTAGCTGGCCCCTAATCAAAGGCCCACATTGAGGCCTGTGAGTCTGCATCCAGCTTCTTCTTTCCATCGACACCCACAGAGGATCAGCCATGTCCTGCTCTCCGTTCCCCTGACTGATTGATGCTGTGAGACAGCTATGGCATCCTCCAGGCTTCTTTCTTCATCAGCTTATTAGAGCCATTCAACAGAAAGCGGTATAAATGATCTGAAATCTTTGTTTTGCATATTACCTTAAAAAAAAGAATATCTTTATTTGAAAAAGTTCATTCTGCACATGTAAATCACAGTCAGATAACATCTGCTGCCTTGACACACACTCCGGTGTGTCCCATATGACTGTGTGTGCAGGACAACATTGCTTGTTGGGTGAATGCAATTAGCGAGCATCAAGATCGTGGGCACCTCAAGGCCCTCCAACATGGCCACCAGCTCCTAAACCAATGCAGCCAGTCACCCATCCAGGTCCAGTGATCAGCCTCCTACATCTGATTGGGCAGGGCAGCCTTTTTCTGCCCAATCACCCAATCAGGACACTGGCAGGCTTTAGCCAGCCCCTAATCAAAGGCTCACATCGAAGGCCCTGTCTGTTCCTGTCAGTGCCTGGCCGTGCTCCAAGCCCCTCTTTCCGGTATCTACAATGAAACTGCTCTCTGTTGTAATATGGACTCTCACTGTCGATCCTGACTGAATCTTCCCTACTCATGCCATTCAGTCCAATCTCATCCAATTTGACCGGCTCCAACCTACTCTCATCTACTTCCTTCCTTCCTCTGTCCCTCCCCCGTCTACCCCCACTCCACCTCTCCTGAAGGATACCCCGTGTCCCGACACTTATCCTCAAAAAACCTTCAAAGGTAGAGACCTTCTCCATCTGGCAACCCTCAATTAATGCTCAGCAATCAAACATTCTGCTGACATCTCCCTTCTCGTTGAAGACACTGAACTGGACATACTTGCACTTATTGAAACTTGGTTCATCGCCAGCTCAGTTACTTCCTATGACTCACTCCTCCTGGACAGCTAAAGGATCACCTCTAAACCTTAACCCCACTGTGCTGGTAGTGGAGTTGCCTTAATCTTCCCAGAGCGGATTCCTCCCACCATCCTACCCACTCAGCAGTATTTGTCCTTTGAGAGCCTAATGTGCAAATTGGTCGTCTCTCCTTCTTCCACCTTGACCATTTCTACCATCTATTGCCCCCTGGCACTTCTTCTCTTTTCCTATCTGTATGGGCAGACTTCTGTTCCTCCCTACTCACTACCACCTCCAACCTGCTACTATTAGGTGACTTCAACATCCATCTAGACTCCCCTTGCACAGCAACCATTCTCTTCACTGACCTCTGCTCCTCCCAATCCCTCTCCAATCTTCCCTCTGGCCCCACCCATTCTGCTGGACACACACTAGATGCCATCATCCATTTCAACCTCACTCTTTCTACTCCCCTGGTCACCCTCTCTCCTGGTCTGACCACTCTCTGCTCACCTCCCACTTGGGCCCCTTTGGCCCTGTGACAACTCCTCATAAAGCTCTGCCAACCTCGTTCACGAAAATCCATCCGATGAATAGAGTGTAACCTGCTGCCTTGCCTTCCACCTTCATTTCTCCGTGCCCACCCAACACAGACATTTCCGCGGACTCTGCCCTCAGCAACCTCTATCTGTCCATCACCAACACCCTTGACATCCTTGTCCCAGTCATGAGGGTCTGCCTGAAATCTGCCTCCAAGAATTAACACCTGGTATAATTCCGATCTTGCTGACCAAAAACATAATTGCAGGGCTGCTGAACGAAAGTGGTATGCTTCAGGTGTACCCTCTGACAAACTGGCCTGTCGCCTGATCCAGAAACACTACAGACTCTCCATCCGTGTGAAATAAAGAGCCCACATTCAGGCAGGAGTGTCCAATGCATCCAACAACACGGCTGAACTCTTCAAAATTTGCAGGGAACTTGCCAACCCATCTGTAGCATCCTTTGCCCCAACTCCTTCCTAGGCCCTCTGTAATGCACTTGCCGGTCACTTCACTACCAAAACCCAGGATGTACTGAACAGCCTTGTCACGCACTCTCCCAATCCAACCCTCCCTCTTCTGTCCCCTCAACCATTCACACTCCTTCTTCCTCCTTCATCTCCTTCACTCCTGTCTCCCCTGAAGAAGTCACCAGAGTTGTCAACTCCATGATGGTCTCTTCCACACAGGTTGCTCCTTGCTTCTCCAGAACCATCAAGGAAAATATCACCTCTCTTGCCCCTGCTCTGGCTGATCTCTGCAACCATTCCTTCACTACTGGTTCTTTTCCATCTTCCCTCAAGCACACCCTTGTGTGCCCCCTCCTTAAAAAACCCTCTGCGGACATTTCCTGCACAGCCAACTACCATCCCTTTTCCATCACCCCCTTCCTGGGAAAACTGCTTGAGAAGCTGGCCCTCCCCCAACTCAACTCTCATACCGAACTTGTGGGTGGTCTATATTACCACCAATCTGGATTCCGAGCATCCACAGGCACGTAGTCTGCTCTCCTGAACACCCGTCAAGCACTGTTTGCATCTCTTGACTCAACCCCCCTGCTGTCCTCATACTTCTTGATCTCTCTTCTGCATTTTACACAGTGAATCATTCCATCCTCATATAAAGGCTCCATGACACCCTTGGCATCTCGGAGTGGGGACTGGATCATAACTGACCGTTCCTCCAAAACCATTCTGGGCCCTTTCTCCTCCCCTTCTTCCTCCGCTACCTGTGATATCCACCAGGCTCCATTCTCTTGCCATGGGTCTTTAACATATACCTGTCTCTGCTGGCACAACTCATTTTGTCCTACTTCCCCAACTTCCAATGCTACACTGACAATGCACAACTTTTCCTCAAAGTTCCTACTGACGCCCTTGCTCCCTCCTTCATCCCTGACTGCCTCTCTGTCATCCAGTCCTGGTGCACTGTCAATGACTTCTGCCTCAATGCCAGCAAAACAGAGATTCTCCCTATTGAGTCACCTGCAGCATACATCTTCCCTGCACTTTGGCTTTAATCTAGGGGCCCTCCCTTCCCCCTCCACTGCAGCTAAGAATCTCAGAGTCTTCTTGGACTCCTCCCTTTCCTTCATCCCTCATACTCATATTCAGGACATTGTCAAGGAGTCCCACTTTCAGCTCTTCCTTCTCACCTTCCCCCAGAGACTCAATGTTGCCCATGCTCCGGTTCTCTCCATGCTAGTCTACTGCAATAGCCTCATCCTTAATTTTCCTTCCTCCACACTGCAACCCCTCCAGCTAATCAAGAATAGGGCAGCAAGACTTATCGTTGGCCTCAAACCCAGGGACCGCATCTCTCCTGCCCTACAAAGCCTTCCCTGGATCCCGGTCTCAACACGGATTAAATTCAAATCCCTATGTATCATACACAAGGCTATCTAGGGCCGGGGACCACTCTATCATCAACACTTCCTGACCAAATACACTCCTTCTAGACTCCTCCGTTCCACCGGCACCAAGTCCCTACATGTTAAGTGCTTTGATAAACAGAGAGCTGCTGGGCAATCACTGTCCTCGGCTGGCTCTTTCCTGTGGAACAGCCTCCCTCTCCCTCTGCGTCTTGAGCAAGACCTTGTTAAGTTCCAAAAAAGCCCCAAGACCTTTCTTTTTACCGCCTCCTTGTCCTCCTCTCTTCCCTGCTAATCTTACAGCAGCGTGACTGATGTGCAGGGCCCTTATGTGTCCTCGGGCCTTGATCCCCCCCACATTTCAAATCCCATCCACTGCATTTCTACTGCACTCACTTAGCTCACCCACTCATTTGTGGTTGCACTTACATTCTTCTCCTCTTAGCACTTACTCTGAGCACTTCTCCATGAGCATCCCTCACCCCTGCCCCCTCTGCACTTGCACGTTCTGAACACTCACAGGGCATTGTAGGTTTGTCTCCCCTTCGCTTACTCTCATTATTTATTTGTACTATTATTTCAGTTATTCATCCTTGTTATAATTTATTGGGCCTCATTACGACCCTGCCGGTAAGTAATGGACATTACCGGCATGGCGCAACTAACGTGTCCGTGCTGGCCAGAAACTGTTAAAAGCGGTACATTATGACCTCTCAGGCACGAGCATTGCACCATGCCGGTAATGTAATCAGCGCCATGCCAGTAACGTCCCAAAAACGGCACCAACCGGCATCGTATGCCGTGCAAGGTGCACTACCGCCACCCCTCCCACCGATATTAGCGATCACCGCAAATAGCGGTGACCGATATTAGCGGTGAACATAAATAAGCTGATCCAGAAGTTGCGTCATCGGAACGGAACGGGAAAGAGCACGGCGGCCATCTTTAAAAACACAATCCATTGCCATCCTCCGCAACCAGTGGACATCTGACTCCCAGAACCGCCACAAACCTTCACCTACATCCACCCATCGTCAGAATTCCGAAAGTTGTGAAAAAAAGTTGCGATCGGCTGCGGCAGGAGCACATCAATAGGGAGGAGCTCAACATGTTGGCCGAAACCCTACAGGAAAACGCTGATGTCGTATTTTCAACAGAGATGACCAGACCGGCGATAGCACGGAAGAAGGCAATATGGGCCATAGTAGCACAGCGGGTCAGTGCAGTTGGCACAACACCCCGCAACACAAGACAGTGCCGGAAAAGGTGGGACGATCTCCGGCTCCACGTAAGGAGTATACTGTCTGCTAACAGAAACCTGGGCATGGCAACTGGTGGAGGAGCAAAGTCACCGATAAAATTGCAGCCGTGGGAGGAGATATGTGCCACAACCATTGGCATCAAGAGCATCGAGGGGGTCGGAGAAATGGAGAGAGGAGCCCTGACATCAGGTGACGCAGGTAGGTGCCTTAAATCAAGCCATGCCAAACTCACTGAAGTCCAGAATCATGTGGAGCGCAATGTTGCCTAATAGGGTTAACGCGACACATCAGCAGAAGACTGCCTACAGGCATTTTTGACCTCCACCCTATACACATGCAGTATGCACACCCTTACTGTAGGCACCCACATTTCTCCATGCTTCTTCCACCCAAAAGGGAGACAACCTGTATGTCACTGCCTCCAATGTGCACCATCTAGTTATCAAAATGATGGCAGTCATCACAATGCCTGCTCAATGTCCGCAGACCCATCAATGACACTTTCCCTCCTTTGCTCCACCACAGGCTCTCATTCGGACCTTGGCGATGGAGACACTGGCACCACACCTGCCAAGAAGGCCAGGCCCGAAGTACCACCACTCCAACCCTCCACCTCTGCTGGACAAAACAAACCCCCACAGCAGCCAAAATCCATGGGCACAACACAACTGATAATCACCAAGGCAAGCGCCACGGTCCCACCAGCAATAGACATCCACCAACTGGTGCCCACTGAAGGGACTGTGTCTGCAGGAAGCAGCACGATTGGGGAGACTGCTGCCATTGCAGCTAGCTCAGATAGTGATGTGGAGGATGCTGATGTTGTAGTATGTCCCCCCACTGCCCACCCTCATTCCCCCTACCTGTCCCCATGCAGCCAGCATGATGATGGCACACAGGGGCAATCCCCTGATGACTCTTGGCCAGCCACTCCATGCCCAGTGGAAGATGTGCAGGAAGTGAGCAGCACAATTGACACGCCACTGGCATTATCCATTGTCTAAAAAAACCAAGAGTCGCTGGACCAAATCATCACACGCCAACACTAACTGTCCTCACTCCTGACTCAGCATGTGGCCGAATGTGGAGGTGCAAGGGCGGAAATGCAACAATGTTTAGATACTGTGAAGGCAGCCATACAATCCTCCACCAAGGATATCTGTGCAGAACTCGCCGCGGTGCGGCACGTGCTCTCGGAGCTCGTTCAAACAATGAGGGACATGCGTCCTCGTGAGCAGCCAAGTACCTCTTCCGCTGCCAGTTCTACCCCAAGCAGCCCCGTCCGCAGATCGGGCAGGAACCTGCGGAGTTCAGGCAGGGGTGCCCCGAGGGCCGGGAGAAGGGGCTGCCAATAGAGGCCGCCCAGTGGAAGAATCCCACATTATGCACTTCACCACAGGAATCAACACACTTTTGCGGGGAGTTGAGGGGTGAAGGGGGAGTGGGTGTGTTGGGGAGTTGAGGGGTGAGGGGGAGTGGGTGTGTTGGGGAGTTGAGGGGGGAGGGGGGCGTGGGTGTGTTCATTCATTTCACATTTTCAATACACTTTTTGCTTGTGCACAAATCACATGTGTGGACATTGTTCATTGCATATGTGTGCTTTATTGGTGAACAGCCCACAGTGTGCAAGTCCCAGACACACACAGTGCCCCAAGTGCCATCTCCATGTGACACACACCATCTGTGTGTGCTAGAATCATTGGTTAATGAGAGTTTGACGCATGGCACGTCCCTCCTGTGCATCGCCTCCTCCCTGAGGTGCTGCCCCATCTGCACCCTCCTCATCGTCATTGTCAGGTGGTTGCAGTTCAGCTTCAGGGGGCAGGGGCACATTTCGTCTGATGCACATATTGTGTAGCATTACACATGCCATGACAATCTTCGCCACCTTCTCATGGCGGTACAGGAGTGCCCCACCAGACCTGCTGAGGCAGCGAAACCGTGCCTTCAAGAGGCCAAATGTCTGCTCAATCACCACATGGGTTCGTGTATGTGCACGATTAAAGTCCTCCTCGTGCTGGTTCTGTGGGTTCCGGACTGGGGTAAGGAGCCACCTCTTCAAGGGATAGCCTGCATCACCTGTATGTGGACAACAATGTATGTGTCAGTCATGACATCAAACTTCAAATCATGACGTGCCACCATGGCATGCATTCATCTCTTACTTTGTACCACATTTACATGCATGAATGGAGTCACGCTATGTGACCGGTATATGTGTATTCCTCTCATGGACTGTTTTGCATGCCATCAACCAGTGTATGCAGGGGGGTTCAGTGCCTTGTGAGTGCCCATCCACTGTGTTAGTCCATAGCGGTTGTTTTGGTGATCTGGCAGATGTCCAGTGAAATCAATGCTCTCATCATGGAAACATTGCTGTCAGCCTCATGATGACCTCACTGAGCACTACAAATGTTGTTATGCAATTTATTTTGGCCTCTGTGTCTGTGTAGTGGTGTATTGATGTTTATGTCCGTCATGTGCCTCCTTTGTGTGCAGTTATGGGGGACTGGCCTTTCAGTTGATGGTGTTTGGTGCCGTGTATTGGCTGATGTCATTGCATGTAGGTGCATTTCGTTGAGGTGGATGTGGTCCGATTTGGTACAGTGCACTTGCAGATGGTTGTGTCATGGTTGGGACACACCTTCATTCACATGGTAGGGCTGCTTACATCGGGCATTATGTGTTCAGGTGTCAGCTAAAGTTTGGGCTGCTTCAGGGTATGAGCTGGCTCCATTGCCTCTGGCACTCACAGCCAGGTAAAGTATGCATCTCTCCCCATCCCCCCTTTCAGCCAGGTAAAGTATGCATCTCTCCCCCCCTTTCAGCCAGTTAAAGTATGCATCTCTCCCCCCCCCCTTTCAGCCAGGTAAAGTAGGCATCTCTCCCCCCTTTCAGCCAGGTAAAGTATGCATCTCTCCCCACCCCCCTTTCAGCCAGGTAAAGTATGCATTGGTACGTCAATCACCTACCCACTTCACATTTCCATGGCCATGACATGAGACTAACCGAGTAGCCAGGATCTTGGCCCTGCATGTCGCTCCATGTAGCGAGGTATTGTGGAGTTACGCAGGACCATTGAATCATGGGTTTATCCGGGGATTCGGGCACAACAATGTGTGATGATCCTGTTGGAGTCACATACCATTTGTACGTTGATTGAGTGGAATATCTTACGGTTGCGGTACGCTACCTCAATGGCATGTGGGACCACCAATTCCACATGGGTGCAGTCGATGGCACCAATGCAAACAGGTATGCCGGCGAGTGCATGGAAACCCACTTTGGTGTTTGCGATCTCCTGGGCAGACCGTGGTAAGGAAATGTGGTCGTCTGTGTGCTTGAGGAGGGCATCGAGCACTTGGCTCAGCGTACGTGAGAATAATGGTTTTGAAATGCCATGCAAGTGCCCCACTGTGTGCTGGTAGGTGCCTGTGGCCAGGAAGTGGAGCACGGACACTACCTTCAGTAGGGGAGGGATGGGGGTGGGTGTTTCAATCATGCTGACGATGTCATTGTGTATCATTTCCACGATGGTGGTGATGGTGTCCCGGTCCAAACGGTACAAGGTGTGGATCTGCTCAGCGGTGAGGGTGAATGGACTGGCTCAGATGCGTGGGATTGGGGGCTGCCTGCGTGGTGGCATTGGCTGTGCTGGTGTTGCTTGCTGGCCCTGCCTTGCCCTCCTTCTCCTCCTGTGTCTCCTCTGTGCTGCCTGTTGTTGTTGTTGTAGTTGTAGCACTTGCATTGCAATCAGGTCCTCCAGCCCCAACATTGCTAGTCGTATTGGAATCATTGTGGAGTGTGACTGGGTGTGGGAAGGGGTGGGGTGTGCTCTTTTTGTACTTGGTGAATCTGTATTGCCACCACCTGTGCTGATTGTGTGCACCTGTGGCAGCTGGGAACACTGCACATGGCCATTTACGGTTAGTTTGCGATAGTGGAATTAGCACCATTGCGGTAAGGTACTTTACGGGCTTTGCAAGGGCATTAAGAGCATGTCCGCTTGATTCGTGATTTTCCCACCTTTGTGCAATGCCAATTCACGCCATGGGAGTTTGCGTGCGCGCGAGCTTGGTGATGTTAGCGGCACTGTTAACTACGATGCGGCTGATTGCACTTTCTCGGGTCATGATCGGACCTAGCGGTAAGCGATGCCGGTAATCATTTACCGGCATCGTTTTTCACTTACCGCCAGGGTCGTAATGAGGCCCATTGTCTTATCCTGGCCCCACCCTGCTTGCCCTGTGGGTGCTTTGAAACAGTTTTGCTAATTGTATAAGTGCCTAATAGGTGACCAATAAATAAATGTACAAATTCTTCTGTGGTCGGTGGATAGAGCAACACTTTGTGACTGCTGTTTAAAATATAAATATTTGATTTCTACAAAAAAAAGCAGTTTCCTGAAGGGAAGTTGAATGCCCTTCCGAATGCTCTCCAATCTGGAACCACACGTTATTTGGGAAATAAGTTTCTGCCAGGGACCAGAATGGAGGCCAGGCATTGCTCTGGCATGTTAATGAAGACTTTTGGTGGACTCACTTCTCTAATTTGTATCATGTTAAGGAACAGTGTGCAGCGTCACTTCCCCCAATTATCTTGCCCCGTGGATGGTGTGCTCTAAGTGTCTGTTTAGGAGGTGCTGGTAGACCTTAACTCTCTTAATAGTGGTAAAGCTGCTGGTCCCGATTTGATCCCCATTGACCTGTTAAAAGAGGTGGATATTTGGGCCCCAGCAGTTTGAAAGGTATTCAATGCAATCCTGTGTAGGGGTGAAATACCTGTCTCATTGAAGCAGGCTGTTATCCTACCAATCTATAAAAAATGCGGCAGGGACATCCTGGGAAACTACCAACCAATTTCCCTCCTAGATAGCACTGGAAAATTTGGGAAAGTTATTTTAAAACATTTACAGGACTGGGTGGACAATCATTATACAATATATGATCTGCAGGCTGGTTTTAGGGAAGATAGAGGCACAATGGATCCGTTTTTTAAGCTCTTTTTATTTATACAAAAATATGTAGTTTAAATGTGTTTACATGTGGTGTTTGTGGACCTAAAGACTGCGTTTGATACAGTATGGAGAGAAACTTTCTGGCAGATACTTGTTTCACTGGATGTTGCCAGCGTTTTTATCCACATTATTCGCCTGCTATACACTGCCAATACGGCCAATGTATGTTATGGATTGGGGGGGGGGCGAAATGACATGACCCGTTGATGTTAACAAAGGGGTCAGACAGGGTTGTGTCTTGGCACCCCTCCTTTTCAAAATGTATATACAAGAAATTATAGACACATTATTAAAGGAATCTCAAGACTGCCCAGAGATCAGAATTGATAAGTATCATGCATTGTTTTATGCTGACGACGCGGTCCTTATCTCCACTACACAAGGTCTAAGGAAGTTCCATTCCACTTTTTTAAATACATGTGGCGAGTTACAGATGAATTTGAACATTGATAAATCAAAGGTCGTGGTGTTCAGGCCCCAACCCTCAAAACGTAGAATAATTAAGTTTGAAGTTGAGGGTTTGGAGCTTGAGCAGGTCGAATTCTTTGACTACCTCGGATTGAGATTCCATGAAAGTGGCAGATGGACAGCCCGGATTCTCAAGTATAGAACCATCTTGGAGAAAGTTAGTGGAGCAACTTAGTCATTTTATGCACAACATGGAAAAGGTGCCGTCTCCCCAGCTTTGGATCTATTTCAAAAGCAGGCATTGCCTGCCGCTTTGTATGGTTCTGAATAATGGGGCTAAGCCAACATTTCCAAGCTTAGTCTATGTAACCACACCATTATTGTAAACTACTCTTGAAGGGTATTGGGATGCAGCATTACATCTTTTAGCAATGGAGGGTGGCAGAAGTATGAAATGGTCAGTGCATGTTAAATCCTCTGTCCATGATTTGGATATTATATACTACAGGATTCGGTATGCCCTGGTGACAGGTAGCAGACTCGGGCAAGAAATGCAAGAACAAAAAAAGGAAAATAGAACTGCTACTCAAAAAGGTTCAACCCAATTTTTGTCAATAAATGAAACAAAATATATACGTTATATTTGGGAACCTTTGAACACTTGTACTAATGGAATGAATCCCCAAATGTGTAGCCCATGAAACTGTCCAGAAGGGAACAAATTACACATACACATCAGGGGCTGTGAATATACATTGTTTATATTGAAAGAAGACAAAAATCTTTTGTAGACACTTATATATAGCAAAATTCGAAAATGTGGACAAAAACATATTAATGAAGTCAGAATAAAAATAATATGCAACATATAATGATCCTTAAATTCATAATGGTTGACGACAATTGTTCACAGTTGTACCAAGAAGACAAAGCATAACTGTTATCTAGGCGGGCAGGGTTTCAAAAACACATCATAACCCGTGGGAAAAACATATAGAAATCAGAAGCGTTCAAAACTCTACACTTTTAAGGACCTGTAAAAATCTATGTCCTTAGAGAAGTTTGCAAGTTTGAAGTATCTGGTGCACAGAGAGCATCTTATGTTTCAGATGCCAACGTGGCAGGGGGTAAATGTTTGGTTTTAACCAACACGTATGTTGTAATTATATTAACAATATAGGACAATAGAACCCCTAACAGTGGGTTCATTCTTCCCCCTTGCATACAAAGAACGTTTAGGCGACAATGTAATCCATCTTGAAGTTACATAAGAGGGATTTATGCTTGTGCATAGTAGCCGCCTTCATCAGGGCGATTGAGTGGCCCCTGTAGTAAAAGAACCAAGAGAGAAAAAAACAGGGGAAAATAATAAATATGAAACCTTCTTGGTCCAAAACTAGTTCCTTTCTGGACATTTCTGGGCTAATTAGTAACAACAATTGTATTGTTCAAGTGGAAAAGTATTGTTAAAACACACATCAACATTTAGGCGAAGGGCTAATAAAAATCAGGGTGAAAGGTAGTTAGTTGCTACCTCTGATATAGTCTGGTGGGAGTATTAAATGACTTGCTCACCACAGGGACCTTTAAAACGAATCTCTTGGTGAAGTAGGCATCCTGATGGGGCTTCTCCGGTGAACAGAAATGTTCATCCGATAGAGGGTTTCACGACCGTGCTGGTCAAATAGTGGAGGGTACGGGTAGAGGTTCCAATCCGGAGTATGCAAGCTCTGAAAAGGAAGCCAAAAGTGGCATGGTATAAGTGCATGTTGCATGTTCGTAGAGTGGTGCATGTCAGAACAGGAGCCATGATGGACTGGCTTCTGACCATGCACGCTCCATTCTTAAACTGGGAGCTGAATCAAGTTACGACAGAAAAAATTATTTGTATGCAGGTTATAAGTTGAAGGGGGTACCTGGGCTAAAATAAGTTCACTCTCGAAGTTCCATGAATCCCTCGAGGCTTGGGAGTACGGATGGAGCTCATCTGTTGGGTGAGTGCCCAGTGATGGGAGCGAAATCTATGGTTGTCGAGCGGTGGCATTTGGAACCCCCTGTCGGAATGGGAGAGAGTGAAAAGACAAGAGACATGCGCCAGGCTATGAGGCTGGTTGAATTTGCAGTGAGTGTGCTGGGAGCATTGTGTGAGAATGGGGACTTGATGAGGTACCTGGGGAGTCGTCCAGCGATGGTCCTCAGTTCAGAAAGGCAGCGGGTGAGGCTGCGTGTGATCAGGCGTCTATCTGCTTGTGATGTCCTCAACGAGCACTATGTAATCTGAGCCCGGAAAGCAAGCCGGTGCTCTGGAGCCGAGTGAAAAGCAGCCGCGCTGCTGTAAACTGTGGACGCTGTGAAGCTGTCCACGGCAAGTCAGGGGGTGTGTATCACCCGGCCAATTCGAATGCAGTGATCTCTGCAGTCTGATAGGTGGTTGCAATCAGAATGCGGAACCAGCCCTGAGTGATGTAGCGAGGAGGGCGGAATGGCTGCTGAGTGTGAGGCCAGTGCACCGCATGAAATGCTGAAAGGTGTGGTCGAGTCACTGATAGTGTTATAGCATTATGTGCCAGATCTGCGTAATGCAACCCAGAATGCAGGTGCTGAAAACAAACCCTCACTGTAAGCACTGCAAGGGTGTCATGGCCAGGGTGTGTGTGTGTGTGTGTGTGTGCCGGCCAATCAGGGTGGTGTGTGGCCTGTGTCCCGGTTGTATGCGCCTCCTCGGTGCCGGTGTCATATCAATTGTGCAGCGGCACAGGGCCTGCTGAATACAGGCAGCTGTGCCTGCAAATGGTGTTATATATGTTTCGAGGTGCTCAAAACTGCCTCCCCAATGTATGTGGCTGCGTGGCCTACAATACAAACGGCTAGGGGAAAGGTGTGTGGTCTGAATATTATCAGTGGGGCTGTGACTCTATGCTAGTGTGTCAGGAAGTAAACTCAATTGAATTGTGAGTACGGTCTCCTGGCTCCTCCTCTGGACATGAACTCGCCAAGATATTGTACTAGGGTCCGCAGTAAATGTAGGTACAATACCTCCCTAGTGTCTATGTGGTCCACTAGTGCGGGAAAAGTTGCTGTTCGTTGAGTCCCTGTTCTACCAAGTTCATTCTGTGTATCCATCTGCATTCAAGGTCTAAAAGTCGACTTTGGATGTTGGGACCATTACGGACCCGTTCAATGACCCATCCCTTGATGTCTTGTGTGCTGTGTTTTTTCTCCATGTAGTGTTGTACTAGAGGAGATGTCAGGTTTTTGCATCGGATCCGTGAACAATGTTCCGAGATCCGTGTTCCAACGTTGCGCATGGTTTGCCCAACATACCGCAAGTGGCAGGGGCACTCAATGCAATACACCACTTGTGTAGTTTTGCAATTGGAGATATCATTCAGGGTCCATGTTTTTTGTCCAAATTGGAATCGCTGTATTTTGCCAGTAAATTGACACACCAAACAGGCCCCGCATGGGTAATGTCCTTTGAGTGGTCTAAGATTCCAGAGGCTACCCTGAGTTTTTTTTTTTTTTTTTTTGATTTACATGGAGTGCACCAAATGTTCTCTGATGTTGCAGGCCCTTTTGAATGCAAATCTTGGTTTTTGTTGGTCTGGGAGGAAGAGTCTAACAATGGGCCAGTATTTATAAACAATTTGTTTAACTTAGAAAGCATGTTGGCCATGGGTAATCACACAAGTGATTTGGTCTTTGCCTGCCACTACTGTTGTAGGAGTGAGGAGTGAGTCACGGCATGTAAACCATGCTCTTTTCAAAGATCTCGACATCAGTTTTTTGGGGTAACATCTTTCTCGCCGTCTGTTGCTTAAGAGGCCGGCGTCTTGATAGAAATCGTCTAAGGAGGTGCAGTTTCTTCATATTCTCAGAAATTGCCCGTATGGTAAGTTTTCTTTGATGTGTTGGTTGGTGGTTACTATAAGGTATTCCAAGTGAGTAGCAGTTCTATTTTCCTTTTTTTTTGTTCATGATTTGAAATGTCTGATTTGTAGGTAAATCCAAGGTCGGAAAATTTTACTTGATAAAGAATTTTAAGAGAATGGTCAAACTAAGAAGCAATGAATCCCTTAGCGTTGATGCTTCTCTTCTGGACCTTTATATTTTTATTCATTTTAACTGCATCAATTGATTTTATAATAGTACTTGTATGACCTTTTTAATTACAAATGTTTGATCATGTAATGCTTTTATTTTTAGTTTAAGCCCAATTATTATGAATGTAATGTTGTCTGCTTTTACTATTTTTTACGTTTATGGTTGAATAACCAAAATAAAGTTGTTTAAGTAAGCTACCTGCACCCTATTTCTGGACTGGCAGACTTGAAATGAAGCCCAACATCTGTACGTGGAACACATAGATACACTGTACAAAACCCCACCTCAAAGGAAAGACAAAGAAGGTGGAATAGACCTGAGAACGTAGCAGTCTGAGCATATTTCCAGTGGTGGTAGGAAAGGCACTATCATAAAAAGGATATATTGTTAGAAAACAGGCACGATCGTGACCTAGTCCCAGTGGACCATGGGGGCAGTTCCAGATCAAGAGTACCTGGATTCAATTCTTGGTGGGCTGACGCAGTCAGACCTTGTGTCAAACGTTGATTCAAGCTAATCAGGCCCAGTCCGGGCACATAGGATCGTGGAGGCCCCAGCAGCAAGTAGGCATTGAGTAGGGGTGAATGCAGGTGCTCTGTGCAGTAGAACAGCAGATCTTCAAAAATGCAGGTCAGGCAGTCCCAGGAACATTTTGTAGTTGCCAGTCCGAGTTGAGCTATAGCCGCTGGGAGGGGTCGATGAGTGACGCTCCAGCGGTTCAAGTCGGTGGGTGATGGTCATCCAAGTGGTGATTTTGGATGCGTCGAAGTTCGATCGATGAGGAAGCCGTTCAAAGACTATATGGGACGAACCATGGTTGTGACCCCCAGTTAGAGTCCACAAGTGATTATCCAGTGATTCAGTTCAGGTACCGGTGTCAACCAGTCGCTTTGGGACTACCAGGTGATGAACATTGGCTAGGACACAATGCTTGGTGAAGGTGGAACCAAATGTTTGATTGGGGGAGGAGTACAGCAACCAGTTCCAGTGACATTTCTCTTGTTCCAGGTGTGGTGAACACGTAGCGACCTGTACGGGACAGTGAACAGGGATCTTCTGCTTGTCCTGTCCTCCTGCTTGCTGTGAGGTAATTTCAGGGGGACTGGAGGATAGGATGATTCATGTTCAGGGTCTACTCTGCCAGCTTATTAGATTCCAGTAAAGAGTGGTATTGCCTGATCCACATCAGACGTTACTTACAATGTACCCTGGGAGTGGTAGGGGACAGATCTTCCTTCTCTCTTAGATATTTCCTTCTTCACATCAGGCTGACGGCATTGGAGAGTACATCTCTCACAAAAGAAGTCCAGGGAGATCATCGGAATGAATGTATGCATTAAAGGATCTAAGAGGAACTGAGTGAATCTGCTGAATGGGTGGAAGACACATTCTTACAAGGGCAAGAGTCCTCAGGTGATTGGGCTAAGGCTAGACTGCCATAGTGGTCCAATCCCTCTTCTGGCTGTGAAGTGGACTTTGAACTGTTGCTGTCACACTCAAAGTGTTTTGCTCCAGGTGAAGTGGAGGTTACAGGAAAGGGGAAGAGGGACAGTGAGAATCATTTCCCATTGCCCAGAGCACTCCTGCCTAACATGAACTCGCCACATTGTCTTCTTACTGAGAACAAAGGCCTTTACAGATGCAGCATCCTGGTGTGAGGCTACTCCTTTTAAATTGGCGTGCTCCCTTGATTCCCGGTCTGGGACAGCTGCTTGCTGTGGGGCTGTTTCAAGTGGAAGATGTTAACGGCCCTCACTAAAAGGTCAAAGGGGAGGCCCGGCTTTCCAGGGTCAAGTCCTGCCATTCAGCAGGCTACAAAAAGCTGACCAGAATACACATCATCTTCCACAGTCGAGCTGGCTCACAGGAGCTGACATATGTGTGATCTCAATTTGAATGTGGTGGTTGTGATCATTTGCCTAAATGTAGGCATATATTTTGCTTTTATTTAGAGTTTAGCCTGCCACCAGCATGGGCAACTCATGATAATCATAGGTTTGGTACAGTAGGGCATATTTCAATGCTGCATCTGCACTCCAGGGACTTAGCTGTCTCTGCGGCTGTCAATTAGGCACCTTATGATCTTTGAAACCGCTCTGTACCACAGGTAGAGCGGGTACCACGGATAAGGCTATTGATGCGGCAAGACACATGTGCACTATGCTTTGGCATTGAGTCCATGGGAAAGGAGGAATCTGGTTGGCAGATTACCCCTTTGTATAGACAGAATAACCCTCATCATTCTATATGTTTATAAAAGTCAGCAAGCCAGGGTTTTGCACCCTTGACAGATGACATTTCCTCACACTGTATACGGACGTCCGGGACTGATGTGTTGCTTCCTGAGGCAAAGCACATTTATAAGGAAATGAAGGCTGCCTTCCTCAGGATGTTCTGAAAGACCACAGAGAGGTGCCTCGGGAGCTTTAGAGAAGTCCCAAAGAAAGGAGGACAAACTTTCGAGGCGTTTGTGCATCAATCCTTAATATACCTGAATGGGTGGGTTACAGGTAACAACATTGAGACAATTCAGGGCACGTTTAATTTGATTTCATGTGAGAGCATCCTTGAAAAAAATGAGATGGAGTTACACCAGCATTTAGTGGAAAAGAATATCACAGACCCTAGGGAGCTTGCAAAGACTGCTGAGATGTATATGAGTACTTAAGCACAGAAAAAGGTTCAGGCTAATGAATTTAAGTCAGATGAACAGGGTAATGATAACAAACACCAGGAGCGAATATAGCAGTTCTGACCCTTCTTCAAAGAAAGGCTGTGATGGATTGCCATTTGCAAAGGCTATAGAAGCCCTGGCATTTTTGATTTTTATTAAATCAATAAAATGATGCAGTCCCTCCATCTCTAAAAGGGAAATCTGATCACATTCACTTTACTTAAGCTCTGTGCCAAAAGCATAGTGTTTATCTGGGTCCTGTTACATCTGTATCCTCATACGCAGGGTGTGCTCTACCAGTGGCACAGAGCAGGCTCAGAGGTCACAATTGCTCATTTGACAGCTGTAGTGATGGCCAGGTTTCTGCAGTGCACAGTCTGCATTAAAGATATGCACCCCTGTACCAAAACTATGATGATCATAAGCAGTCCATGAAGGTGGCAGGGTAAACTCTAAAAATAAAGCTAGGCCTGCGTTAAGGCATGGTGCATGGCACTACTTATGATCTGTGCAGCCACATCCAATTTGATATCACACATGTGTCAGCTCCTGTAAGTCAGGTGATCTTTATTCATGCCAGATGTGCTGAGCATACCAAATGACAGGACAGGAACCTGAATAGCTATGTCTCTTCTTTGATCTATTTGGGAGGGTAGTAAACATTCCCATCACTTATTTAATTCACACTGGAATAGCACATAAGAAGGATTCACTGGACATCTTTTGGCAGAGTTGTACTTTCCAAAGCCCTCAACCACCGAGGTGAAGAACGAGCAGTCCAAGGCAAAGGAGAGGTCTGCCTCCAACCCACTCCCAGAGCAAATTGGGGGTAAACATTGCTGTGGACCCGGACCTGTCAACTGCACCAGAAGCTTCAACAGCTGGGAGAGAAGACCCTAAAATGGATTTACCATGTCCTCAAGACACTAACTTGGGTCTCACAGTACCTAAAGGACCAGATCTAGTAAGGTTCTCTGTTCACTCAAAACTGATGTGATGGCCATCAAAACAAACTCAAAGCCATCGGCACCAAGGTATTCCTTCTGGCGTCACTTTCTGGTACTCCTCTGAAACCTAGATACATTGCTTGCACGTTGTGTCCGCTCAATGGTGCATTGTGCCGTGTGACGAATGCCTCAATATTGTCACTTCTGCCCCAAAGTGGGATGCTTCCCATGGGGCAAGGGCCATGAGACTGTTACACCTCGTGCCTTGTCTGAGGCAGGAACCGGAACCCCCTCTTAGTTATAGGGACAGGTAGGGTTCTTCCTTATTTTCTGATAAATAAAGATTGGTTGCAACATACATAGCACCTTTGTGTTCCACGTCTACTTCTGCGCCCTAACCGCCCTTGGTGACTCATCACCTGATAGGCTTGAATCAATCACTCGACAATGGGATCCGACTTGAACTGCTCGAGTGTCACTTGCCGACTCTAACCAGGGGTTGTGGCACGACTTGACCAAGCCGCCCCTCGAAACTGCTGCTTCACCAAACCGCACCTCAGAGCATGGATCACCAATTGGACCACTGCTAACCATCAACTCTACCTGCTGGAGCATCACACATTGACCGTTTCCATCGGTTACAACCCAACTCAGCTCATACTTGATTAGCTCCTAGTGAATGCCCTGACCCGCATCGCTGAAAGACACGTTTGATCCGCACAGAGCTACCACATTTGAATCTGCTTGGCGCCTGCTTTCTGATTTGGCCCACATGATCCACTGTTCCTGAATTGAGCTTGATCCATTCGCATCACTGCTCAAAGCTGAGTTCGATGCCATTGACTTTGCCAAATACCGGAAATCAGGTTTTGGGCTGTTATGCTTTGCTATTTTGGTCGCTTATGAATCATATTCACGCCCCTCTTATTAGCATAGCCTTCCCTCCGACCACGTTACCACAAAAGGCAAAGGAGGAATATCTCTTAACTGTGTCTGTATTACCTTTATGATTGTGTTGGATCTTGTAGAAGTGTGAGGGATAAGAGGGCATTTTTGCCCCTACTCATCCTTGTACTCCTTCAAAGTAGAATCCAATTAATCACATACAGCTTAATTAGCCAAAATAAAAGTGTGCAACTAACATTAGATTCAGTGGCAAGGTATTTTTTTATTTTTTAATTACTACAATGTGGCCCTCCAGGGCCTGTAAACAGGCTGTCTGCACAAGCTCTGTGAGAGATCGGGGTCTCCCACATGGCAGTAAGGTTAGAGAAACCACATTTCTGAGAAATCTCAGAGCATTATTGTGTGCAGGGGGAATTGCATTTGAGTGGGAAACTCAGAAAACCTCCAGTGGGGAAGGACGTATCTCAGGGGGTGGCACCCAAGGACAGCGTAGGCACCACCTCACCAAGACATAGTCCATCCATCTGTGGTGGGGAGTAAATGTTTTGAGGCATTTACATATCACTCCATAGAGTCTTGATATGGATGGGCCGCATTGACAATCTAATTTGGATGCTTGTGAGAATATCCTTGAAAAGTGTGAGATGGAGTTACGCCAGTGTTTAGGGGACACGAGTTATACCAAGCCTGTAGAGCCTGAGAAGGATGCATGCAGATACATGAATACTCAAGTCCACAAAAATGTTAAGGCGAATGCACCCACATCAATGGCAACTCAACATGGTAAATGCATGAAGGGAAAGGATAAAGGTTCTGACCCTTCTTCAAAGAAAAGTCCCCAAAAATCCAAAGGGAAATCCTAGACCTAGACCTATGGTAGGTCAACTCACACCAGAGGTTGTTTTCACTGTGGTGATTTGACATAAGAGAAGGGATATCCTGCCTGCCAAGGGAAATCCAAGCAGGTCATTGTGAATGGTGGTGTGCTCAAGAACAAGGCAGCAGTCAGTGTGACCATCTTAACTGATGAAGACCCACTAGGCCAGGGAGTGGCCAAAAGTTTGCTCACTCTGAGTGGGAATGGTACCGAGTAATTGGCGGAGGCCCTAGTGCCAACCAAAACTCAGATGTTTCTGGACTGTGCCTGTAAAGGAGCCGGAGCCATTAACCCCTTACCGGCCTATTACGAGGTCCGCTCGCGGGACCCGGTCAGGACACCTGGTTTTACCAGACGTCCTTAGCCGGTGCCGCAAGCGGCCCAGCATGCTAACAACAGGCCCGTCATTAACGGGCCGGTTGCTAAAATGCTCCCTATTCCAAGTGAGCCCTATGGGGGCTCAAATGGGAAAGGGGATGGACCGGGTCTGGGTTCCCTGAATGGGGAAATACCGGGCCCTCCAAGGTCGGAATGGCCCGGTACTGGAAAGCGAGCAAAATAAAGCAATCCAAAAAAAGGGGAGCTGTGCGAAAACCATAGTGGGAGCAAACTCCTGAAAGTAAAGGCACATAGACTTTTCAGAATTATAAGAGTATTAAGAAGCACTGCGGTGGCCCTTCAGGTGAGAGACAGATCCAGGAGGGCTGCAGAGACCCCAGCAAGAGAACAGAAGAAACATTAAGTAAGGCACCTGGTTGTGCGACCTCTAGTGGGTCGACCATGCGGTCTGACAACTGCGCTACGCTCAGGGGAGTCATAGCTGGTAAAGATAGCTGCCAGAAGTATGAAGGTGGCAAACCCCAAAATGACTTGGTTCAGAGTGGGTAAGGGAGTCCCACCAGGAACCGAGGGGAGAAGTGACACTTTGCTAATAATATTGTGTGAATTGAACTTTTTTGTTTACCAAGAAGAAATTTTGAGTGAACAGTCCAGAGGGTCTAGCTCTGGGCAAGGGAAGCCTGTAGAACCAGTTGCAGAGGAGTACCTCAAACAAAGCGCCAATGGAATCTTGAGACCCTGTGGACCTTTCAGAATGCAAGTGCCTTGAACTTGGGGAAGGGAGCTCTGGAAAAGTTCCAATGTATCCTGACTTTAATTTGAACACTGTTAAATTGGCCAAATCCCATACAGCCTGTTCTGTAAAAGTGAGGGCAAGTATAGCTTTTGACTCAGACACTTAACACTTTCCTTAGTTTACCTTTCGTTAGGGAACATTCCCACCTTAGAGTTAGGGCAAGGTGGGTATTTTCCCATCCTGACCACTGAAATAAAGGTTGTTGAAAATCTATACATCTGTCTTTCATCTCTTGATACCATGCCTTGCCCACATTTTCGAAACAGTGAATGTTGGTTTGATGTCAGAATTGCTTTTTGGGGGATTTGAGGGGCGTGTTTTGGAGCCTCTCAACTGTTTTTTTTCCCCGCCTGCTTTCTTTGTTTCCTTGATTTTCTTTTTTATGGCTTAGGGGACTTCTCCTGAAGGCCACGTGCCATTGCAACAATGTATGCCTTACTTAAGTTATGTGGTACTGGGTTACCCCGAAGGTGGCAGTCCCCACGAGTGCCTGCCAGGCTCCCTATTCTTGCCACCCTAAACCGGTTACTACAGAGTTGGTTGATGGCAGCTAGACTTGCGTTTTGGCTTCAACAAGTGTTTAAGCATTTTACAGCATTGTTAATACAATGTGCCCTTTCAGTAGCCATTGCGGTTTTAAAATTGTATTTATGTATTGTGTGTCCCAAGGTTTCATTTGAGGGTGACGTTGACGTAGGCCCAAAATGGTCGATCTGATCATGTGGGCTCTTTGTGAGCCCCGATGACTGCCTCACTGTTGGTTCTATATGGTTTTGGTCAGTAAAGTTCCCTGGACTATTCCTCTCACTTCCTGTGGAGGTTCATTTTACTTGGTGGCAGTTTGAATGACTAACCAGAATAGTTTGTCATCTGACCTTTTGCCTCGGCACCTTTTACTGATTGGCTTTCCATTGGCTATCCCCTTTGTGCAAGGGTATTTAAAGCGTGTTAAGCCCCCTGATTCTCACTTGCTCCTTTCTTTTGCAGCTTGGAGGTGGCAGGTCTAACCTGCTGAAGGAGTTTTACTGCGTATGGTGCCGTTTTTGGCATTTCTTTATTTCTGCTGAGCCATTTTTTGTAAAAAAAACTTTTTTTTGCACACTGGCTTTTCAGACAGTGCTTTCTGGAGACTCCTTACTCCCAACTTCTGCTGGGTCAAGCCCTCCACTCTGGAACCGTTTTCTGGGCTGTTTACGATCGCACACTGCCATCTCCCATCAGAATTATCTGCTTGGCTGTGGGTCACTGCTAGCATCCAGCGAGGATCCGAGACTTGACTTCACATCCCTGCTATTTCTTTAGTTTAGGGCATCCAAGGCTGTCTCCAACTGTTGTCTCGATCCTGGGACCATTTGTTGCTGTACTGCCTTCATCATTTGCTCATCGAGCTGCCTGGATAGGTCTTTTTGGTATCCCACATCTTCCTCTGTGAGATTCCCACTTGGCTTGAAGGTTGGTGCTGTGGGTAGAGACTTAGATTCTTTGCTGTGTTGCTGGGATCATCACTGGCTCAGGTTGCAAGTCCCTGGGAACTGACTCCTGGAAACGGCACCTCTGGAAATGAGCTGCTTACTCACCAGGTTGTTTGTGTTGCTGGAGCCCTTTCTGCCAAAGCTACCATTGTGCTTCTAGGGTGGGTGTTTCTCCAAGATAATCGCCCTTTTGGTCTGGGTTAGAGATTAATTTGAAGAGTGTTTACAGCAATTCCATAGTTTTATTGGGTGGTCTCCTGGTCTTCTGCTTCCTCTGGGGCTCTGGGTCCATCTTCCGACCTTTTTGGGGTCTCGTTTGTCCTTCCCTGGAGTTGCTCGGCACAGAATTTGCACATATGGGGTAGAACATACTTGTGTCCGCTAAAGAAGATGACACTTTTAAATCTGCTCCGATACATTCCCATGGAACTTTGAACCTGCTCTGGAACTCTGTACAATTGACTCTGGGGCGCTTACCTGCCCCAGGCCATTTTTTCCTGGACACCCTAGGGAGGGATTTGGTGAGAAATGGAACAAAAATTATAATTTTGGTACTTGCTTTTGATTTTGAATTCTTATTTTAGTCATGGTGTGCATTTCTTTAAGGGGACTATACATTTACCATTTTAATTATTGGTCTCTGAAATGTATGGCTCAAGGTAACTGTTGCTAAATTGTTACAATCTTTTTTGAAGGCCTTTGACTTGGGTTTAAAATTGTCGTCTACCCCCTAGGGCAGTAGTCTTCAAACTGTGTATCCGGAGGGCGGGCTTTGCAGACTCTTTAAAAAGGGATTAAGATTACTGTTTTTAATATAAAACAAGGATTAAGGTGACTGCTTTTAATAGAAAAATAAGCAGATCTTCTATTTTAAAGCACCTGAGGCACACATGACATCCTTTTGGCCAAACCCTAGGTAGGGTGCCCATAAACAATATTTATTCTCTAAGGGGGGGGGCTCAGTATGAAAAGTTTGAATACCACTGTTCACCCCCCAACCCCCATGGTTATAAGTGGTTACTGCTTACCTCGGGCAGTGGACCAACATATAGACATTGGGGGTTAGGGTAGTCTTTGTATAGACATTACTGTTTTTATATCTGCTTGGTGTCTTTTTAATACTGTGAATTACCCAAGTACCTATTTGACACGGTAGTATGTGTGACTTGGGGTATATTTTTTCAGTATATCAATGTGGTGTGTTTTCTAATGGTAAGCGTACCTTTTTGTTGACTTACTACCCATACCTGAGAGTAAAATACATCCCATCATACCACACCCCACGCTTACTCTCCTCTTGACACCACCACTCAACTAGAACACAGAGATACTATGATACCATTCGGTATAACTGTTCTCATATCAACATCTTGCGCTCACTCCCCATCACGCTATGTAAACACTGCTGGTTACACACTCCCCAGCCAGGCGTTCTCCTCAGGCCTAACACAGCCACACTGAGTCTGGATTAATCCTGCCAGAGCGAACACATACTCCTGATCTCAACCACCACACCTACCGCTATGAAGCAGCTACTACACGAATTCCGCACCAGCTGCACACATACCTGGTGCGCACACGCACTTTTGGACTCTCTACTCTCTACTGACTCGATTTTCGGTTCCCAAGGGCGTTCAACCTACCAACGCCTTCAGACCATAACAATGGTATATAAGGCGCTATATAAATGCAAAATAACATAACATAACATAACATAACTTGGAAGTGCAGCCAATGGGTGGCTAATAAGTGCAAGAGATGGGGCTGCAGGGTTACAGATACAGACCACAAGTGCAGGGGTGCCAAAAGGTAGAGCAGTTTGCAACTGGACAGGCAGGGACCTGGCCCCAAATTCAGAGGGTGGCCAGCGGACCAATGCATGGATCAGTGAGTGAGTGTTGGATTCCGACGATGTTGGCGCTTTGCACACAGTTTGTAGGGTTTTTAGATAGTTCTTACGCTGTGTTGGATCGAAGTTTGTTGACAAAGGTAGTCCACTAATTATGGATTTGTGCCATTATGTCTTTATTATCACTGTGGGTGCCGACACGTGTTTTGACGATTCAAGGGTCTTCATCAAGGCTGTTATAGTCATTTATCATGCAGGGGTTGTTTACATATTCATAAAATGTCATATCAAACACAAGTTTGGCAAGTGCAGGGTGTTTTGTGACAGGTGCATGTTGTGAGATGTGCATGAGGTAATTAAAAAAAGTGTGATTTGTATTTATATGAAGCACATTTCTATCAGTCCATCATCAAGATATAGAACATGTTTCATAAATGAATGAAGTAGATGTATGAATTGCATACAGGTGGAAATAATACAGATAGGAAACAAGAGAAAAACAAATGCACCAAGGAAACGAAGGAAGAAAGGTTTGTGTCAGTTGGCAGGATCAGCTCAATTGGTTTAAGTAAAGTGGTGAGCTTACCAAGTCGTGATTATTCTTGGACATTGAGTTGGTGGGGCATGTTGCCAGGAGTAGCTGAATGCACCGAATAGTGCTTCTGGGAAAAGAAACTGAGAATAAGAGATTGCATGATCTTTCCATTCTGATCATTCATTGTAATTGTATATTTGCCAAAATGAAATAAGGTTCGTATTTAGCGATATCGGTCATTTTGGGGTTAATGTGATGTCTGAATTAAGGGTTAAGCGTCCAGTGTTAAACAACCGGAGTCACTGTATAAGTCATCAAGGTGATATGCTGCCAATGAGGCTGTCAGACAATCAAGAGTAGTTGGTATCTGGTGGCTGGTTGTCCAACCTGTGCCTCGTGGTTGATACCGATAATACAACCCGTACAATAATAAACTCATACTGGGAAGAACAATGTCCCCTTGACGCAGATAATTTTCATCTTAAGAGCTTACAGAAAGATTGCCGTGGTGATTGAGGTTTACCAGATGGACTCCATGTGGGTTGCCCACTGAAGTGTGGTGTGCCAGTGGTTCGTGGGTGTGCCCCCTTTTACAAGAAGGGGAGTGGGGGGTTGTGTATCTGAGCAGCTCTAATGTGCAGCTATGCTGATATCTATGTGAACGGCACATTCTTTAAGTGTGTGGATCAGACAGGAGATCAGAAGGGAAGAGGAAGAGAGAAGACAGAAGCAAAGAGGAAGGCCTTGAAGTGCTTCTAGAACTGGAGATGGTTCTGCTCAAATTTCAGAGCGGCGGAGAGGCTGTTCTAGTGGGAGGCCCCAGCCAAAGCAAGAGATCTGCCCCCAACTCTTTGCTTGGAGAAACGACTGACCCTCAAAGAGTTGGAGGTGGAGGAGAGGAGAGCTCGAGTACGAAGATATTTAGGTAGAGAGAGTCAGAGGTATTGTGGTGCCAGGCCCCAGAAAGCCTTGTGGACAATGCAGAGGGTCTTGAACTTGATCCTTGCCACCACTGTGAGCCAATGAAGAGATTTCAGCGCTGGAGAGATGGGATCCCTGGGCTTGAGGCCAAGCACAAGTCTTGCAGTCCTGTTCTGGATGAGCTGTAGAAGACGGAGAGTAGAGGCAGATAGATTCAGAATGAGGCAGTTGCAATTGTCCAGCCTAGCGAGGACCAGAGCTCTGGAGACAGTAAGCTTCTGGGGAAAGTGAGGCAAGGAAGATTACCTCTGAAGAGGCGCAGCTGGTAGTTTGACTTCTTAGAGATGTTAGAGATGTAAGGAGAGAAGTCGAGGAGGACCCCGAGGTTCTTAGCCTCACAGGTAGGAGCAGGAAGAGGGCCTCGGGTGGGCAGCCATAGAGTGAGAGGAAAGGAGGTAGCTGGTGATCCGATGAGGAGGATATCCGTCTTACTGGCATTAAGGCAGAGATCATTGGTGGAAAACCACTCCTGAATTGTGGACACATAATCCGGGACGAGAGAGGAAGACGAGGTGGCTGAGGGGAGCCTGAAAGAGAGCTGAGTATCATCCACATAGCACTGAAAGTGGGAGCAGAGAGCAGCTATGCAATGGGTAAGAAGTGCCAGGTATTGGTTCAACAGCCAGGGAGAAATATTAGACCCCTGGGGAACACCACAGGTAGAGAGATAGATAGAAGAGAGGAAGGACCCAAATTGGACCTGGGAGGGTCGATCAGAGAAAAAGGAGGTCAGTAGGGCCAGGGCCTGATCAGTGATACCCAGGTTATCATGGAGCCAGTTGAGCAGGATGGCGTGGTTGACAGTATCAAGAGCAGAAGAGAGATTGAGGGGAATAAGGATAGAAGGAAGGTTAGAGTCGAGGTTTGAGAGCAGGTCTTCACAGATGTTCAGAAGAGCAGTTTCTGTGCATCTGACCACTCTGAAGCCAGACTGATGGTCATGGAGACAACCAACAGATTCAGTTTTGGACATTAAGCTGGGTGATAGCCAGCTTTTCCAAGAGTTTACCCAGAAAAGGAGTAATAGAGATCGGGTGATAGTTAGCCAGGCAGGAAGGATCTGCAGAGGGTTTCTTAAGGAGAGGTTGCACAAGGGAGTGCTTCAGGGGGAGGGGAAGGTTCCAGTGGTGAAAGAGTGATTGTAGAAGTCGGCAAAGGCTGGAGCGAGGGTGTCAATGTGGTTGTTGATGGTTTTGGATGAACAGGGAGGAACCTGTTTTGACAAGACTTTCATAGATCAGACTTGTCTAGAAATATCGTCCGGGCTGAACAAAGGAAGAGAAGGGAGGAGGAGATGCAGCCACAGGAAGGCCAGGAGTAGAGGAAGTGGATGGAGAGGAGGAGAGGGTTTTTGTGATGAAATGAGAAGCCAAGGCCGTGCAGAGGGCCTAGGAGGGAACAGGAGAGGTAGCAGGTTCGGCTAGCTCCTTGCAGATTGTAAAGAGTTTGGCCGAGTTGTTAGATGCTGCAGAGACGGTGCCTTGGATATATGCTCTCTTCTTTATGTGTAAAGAGAGTCCGAACTGACTTTGGAGAATTTGGCAGGCCAGTATGTCAGAGGGTGCACATGGTGCCCTCCATTTCATCTCAGCCAAACTTACACTTGCGTTTACGGGTGTCAAGGTCTGAGTCGTACCAAGAGTTGCACTTGGCTTTGGGCTTCAACACGATCCAAACGCCAGGGGCAAGTACATCAAGGGTGTCAGAGATAGAGCAATGGAGGTTAGACAGGGATGTGTCAGAATGTGAGTCAGCCAGAGGTGCAGGCGGGGAGAGAAAGTGGTTGCAAAAGTCTCAACTGACACACGCTTCAGGGGTCAGATGCCCGAGAATGTGGGTGGCAGTGCTTGAGTCTGCTTGGCCTAAGGGGTATAGGGAGAGAGAGATGGGAGTAAAGAGGAGGAAGTGGTCCCTCCTGGAGAGAGGAGTGGTGAGAGGGTTAGAGAGGGGGAGGTCTGAGGAGATCAGCACATCCAAGGTGCGCCCTGCAGAGTGAGTCGGGTCAGAGGGAAGAATAGAGATAGAGAAAGAGAATCACAGAGGTTGCAAAAGTGTCTTGAAGAAGGACACGAGGCATCCAGGTGGATGTTGAGGTCTCTGAGGAGGAGAAGTTGGGTGTCAGAGGCCAGGAGGGAGGAGAAGAGATTGGCCTACTTGGAAAGGAAGGAAGTTACCTGGCAAGGCGGCCAATAGATGGTAGCCACAGTGAGAGAACGGCCAAGAGAGAGAAAGAGCCTGCAGACAAGGCATTCAAAGGAGGAGTAGTCTTACAAAGGAATGATGGAGGCAGGGAACCACTCCAGGAAGATCGAGGCTACACCCTCACTGGGACGGTTTGTACTGGGTGCAGAGAGGATCTTGGAGCCATCAGGGAGGAGAGTGTCAAAACTTGTGACAGAACTGGCCATGAGCCACTTCTCACTCAGACTGAGAACATAGAGGTTGAGTTCTTTCAAGAGACAGCAGATGTCAGAGGAGTGTTTGACAGCTGACCGAGAATTGAGCATGGTAATGTGGAGAACATTACCACCTCTGAAAGACTTCCTTGGAGAGGTACATATCTGAGGTACATCCTGCAGAAGTGTAGAAGGAACCCGAGGATGGGCAGAGGAGGAAGCAGGAGAGGTCAAGGTAGCCAAGGAGAGAATTAAGATGCCAGACAGGTGGCAGAGGAAGGAGGCAACAAGTCATGCAGAGAAGAAGTAGAGGAAGTCATAGAGGTGGCAGAGGGTGGAGGAGGCAGAGGAGAAGGAGAAGGGAAAGAAGGGACAGCAGGAGAAGAAAGGAAGTTGATGAGGTGCGGGAACCATCTATCAATAAGGAGGAGTTTGGCCTGAGGGTCTTAGACCAAGACGGTGCCATTTAGATAAACATTAATGATGGTCTCCGAGGAGTGGAAGGGGGCCAGGAGGGCCTCCCATTGGGTGCCACCATCAATGGGATAGGAGGAAAAAGAAGAGAGCACAGAGACCATACGTGGAGTCCATAGGCCTGGCGAGGGAACGACAAAGAGGATGTTGTTGATGGTCTGTCTGGATGAAGCACTAGTATGGGTATCAGCGATAGGGAGGCCTGAGTTGGAGACCAGGATATCCCTCTTAAACGTCTTCCTACAAGACCTAGTTAGAAGGACAGGATAGTCAATAGAAAAGCAGTTAGAGAAGATAGGAGAGACAGAGAGCACCATAGAGGGTGCAGATGGAAAGGGTGAGGGGGCATAAGGGGCAGTGGAGAGTGAAGGGGGAAACAAAGGTGAAGGGAGAAGGCACTAGGGATTGGCACAAAGATGAGGGGAGCAAGTGGACATGACAAGAACAAGACAGAGGATATAAGTAGGCAAATAAATACAATTCAAGATGGGATTAGATGAAAGGATGGGCGAACAAGTAGGCAATCAGAACAATGTGGCAACAACGTTAGGAGAAGACAAATGGGCAAGCAGCCGTGAGTAACAAAAAACAGTTAAACAGAGCGACATGATCAAGGGAACCTGTAAGGAGAGAAGAAATAAAGTGGGGGCAGTACAATGTGCGGAAACAAATAGGTAGAGTGAGGACTAATTAACATAACAAAAGATAAAGGGAACCTAGAGGGGGATAGTGACAAATATCTGGAATGTAAGCAATACGAGTATATAGCAGTCAAGGATAACAGATACAAAAACACAGAGCAGTCGATAATAAGGGACCTAGAAGAAGAAAAAGCAACAGAGAACAGAGCACTAACAGAGGATAAGGGAAGGGACTGCAAAGGAGAAAGGACAGGGAAGGAGGGTAAGGGCCCACAGAGGAACAAGGGCACACAGCTGGTCAAGGGAAGACCGGATTAGGGTTGCAAGGTCTAGGGATGCAAGGGAGCACACGCGATTGAGGGATATGTGAAGCGTAAGCAACCGAAGATTGTTTGGAAGACGCGCAAACTAGGGATGCAAGTGAGTGTGGGAGCCTCGGAATCAAGGGTTGCGATAGGCCCTCGCAATGAAGGATCACAGGGGAATGCGCACGGCATAGGGACATAAGGAGCGCAGGAGTGCACGTGATCAGGATTGCGAGGGAGCCCGGTGGGCTGTGGAAGCATGGGCGCCCTATCGGACTAGGATGCAAGGGGCACTGCAGCATACGCGATCAAGGCTTGCGATGGAACCACACAGGCAGAGGACACGCAGGCATGAACAAAGCTTGGGATAAAAGGGGCATGGAAGCGCACGCAATCAACTATTGCGAGGGAACCACATGGTCAGAGGATGCATGGGCACGAACGCCAAATATAGAAGGGATGTGGCAGTGCACACAATCGAGGGTTGCGCGGGAAAGGTGCAGGCAGAGGACGCACAGTGCCAACGAACCCTGGGATGGAATGGGTGTGGGAATGCACATGATCCAGGGATGCGAGGGAGCCACATGGTTTGGGAGTAAGGGTAGCGCGGGATGCACACGCTCAGGGAAAACAGGGGGACATGCAACCTAGGTAAGGCAGAGGTGCGAGTGAGGGGGGCCGAGGGCAGAGGGACAGTTCTCGGGGTGACGCAAGTCAGGGGTGAAGGGCACCAGGTCAGAAGGACTATGAAGAGCAGAGCAAGCTAACTCTCACCTCAACTTCTTACCTGGCAGCCACAGACAGGAGGGTGAGGTTGCCCGCACTCACTGTCTACACCGCAAGCAACCCCATCGCCACCAAACACCTGCACCACTGAATACCGTGGCCTTGTCCTGTGAGGGATTTTCCCCAGAGTGTCCCAACCTTGGGTTTTAAAGGCTCGGAAGCATTGACATAGCAAACGTGCTACATGTCATTGGTCAAAGACTCCTGCGCACCTGCCTTCTCAACACTGTGGCCTTGTCCTTCTAGGCCTTTGCCACAGAGGGTCCGAACCTCATAGGCTCGGAAACATGGACGTACAAACATGTAAAATGTCATCAGGCAGAGACTCCTGCGCACCTGCGTCGCTCAACACTGCGGCATTGTCCTGCCTTTGTGGCCTTGTCCATACCACCAGACCACACTCAGAGGTAGGATGGTTTGATGGTCTGAGTTACTATCCTGTGAAAATGGTAGGGCTTAGTCAGAAGGGCACACCATCGCTGCACCATATTGCAGTTGTGGCCTCCATTCCTGTTTGTGGGGGTTATTAAGAGTAGGGCGGTAAGGGATACCGGGCACCGGTAAGGAGACAGGTGCTGGTAATCCCTTACCACCCTATTCCGAGGTCCCTTAGCGGGTCCCACCAGGAACGGCTGGTCTGACCAGCCGTTCTGGACAGGACCTGTTAAGGGACCAGGGCGCTAATTCGTGATGAGCCCGTTATTAGCGCCCTCCCCATTCCCATTGAGCCCTATGGTGGCTCAAATGGGAATGGGGAATGGCTTGTTCAATGGGGACTTAACGGTCCCACCAGGGTCGGATTACACGGGTAAGTCCATATTGAACAACACTGGTGCCGGGCCCGTTATTGGTGGCAGCCATGGTGCAAATAGCGCCATGACTATCACCAATCTCGTAATGACCCCCTGTGTCAGTTATATAATGACCTCCCTGATCCAGATGTAGTCATGGCAGTTAATGGAGAAGAAGCTCTTGGAGCAGCACAGGAGGAAGAAATTGAGGCCCACTGCCCTGAGGCCTCCTCAACCAGAGAGCACAAAGGACCAGTGTCCCTGTTAGCTCCCTATCCAATCCTGAAGACCCCTGAGGCACCTACACCTGCAAGAGAGGGCTCAGTTGCCACTGAGTGATCTTAGGTTTGCTTACTGGCATAGCAAAAGAAACTAAGATGGTGACCACCGTAGTTTCTAGCTTGAAGGGTACCCCAGGACTGAGTGAGTTGCCACCCACTGGAAACCCAGATCAGACTGCCTGTTGCCTGGAAAAGCAAGGCCGTTCCACTCTAACAGGTCTATTGAGACAGACAACAGAGCAGATACTGGGCGGAGGTTCTAAACAGCTCCAACCAAGGGAACAGGTGCAGAGCGAAGGCCCCGACCTGTTCCACAAACAGGAGGATTCCTAGGTTGGGGAATGAGAGAGAATTGTCTCACTGTGGCCTCCCAATCCAAACCTGTAGTCCCTTAACTCTTCTACTCTTGTGAGAGAGCGCTTAGCCACAGCTGAGGTGACTATCATGATAGCACCAGGTTCTGGGCTCTCAGGAATGCCTGCCGGATTAGAAAAGGAACCTGAGATGGTGAATATAGAGGTTTCAGACCTGAATAGCCTACTTCTCTGAAAAGGATTTTCTTCTTTTAGGAAGGCTATGAGGTCCTTGGTGAGCAGCCACTTAGATGTTGAGGTTAGTCTATGTACCACCAAATCAGAAACCATTTTACCGAAATTGTAGGTGTTGCTATTAACAAGTAAGAACAGTGAGCTTCCCATATGAATACAAGATAGTTTTGGGTGAGAAGTCCAGCATCCCATCCCTTGTTGTCACACCGTAATTTAAAAAATGAAGCCTAGGCCTCATCCGTGACGTTTGAACAAACTTCCTAAAAGTATGTTTTTTATAAATAATGTGAAGCATGACAATGGTGGGGGAGTAACACTTACCTAGGCAGACGCCCTGTTCTGAAAAATCGTGGAATCCTCCCTAGTTAACTCATTTGAGAATCCCATCATTAACAGCATCACAATTCTTCTCCTTGGTTTCATGCACATCTAGGTAGACACCCTACCTTTGCCTACATCCCAGGAGTAGTAGAAGAAATGGCAATCTAAACCTCCATTTAGATTGATGGCAGCTCCTCAATAAACCAACACCAAATGTTATCACAGCTTGGACCTCATAAAATCCATATTCCAAAATTCCACATTACCCGCAGCATCATCAAATCTGATCCAAGCATGTTCCAATAAACTTCTGAATAGAAACAATTGTTCACCAATGGACAAAGTAAATATAATTACACAGCCCTTTGCTATTTTTGAGGGATACTGAAAAAGATAAGTTCACCCTCTAAGAAATATGTGTTCCCTTTGAAAACTCTCCACTCAGGAGTCTGGAAATTACCATTAAACACAATGTTGATTGACTAGACACCGCCCGTGGCCAGCTATAACCTCTGAGACTGTCCTAGGGTAAATAGCTAAAGCATTGATATGCAGTGTACGGTGCTTTGAAAAAAGCAATCACTGAAATGTCTGGCAAGTCACTTTGTAGAGGAGGAGACAAATGCCCCTATCAAGAGCTCCGACCCTCATGTTGCCTATATGTTGGGAAACGGAAATTGCGACACATGAAGTACCAGTCAGGATGCCGTTACCGGAGAGAATTCTTGAAACAAGGTATCCACTGAGAAAAGCCTATATGCATTCACGAAGAAGCAGTGTTCTTCTGGACGGAGTCCCGGAAGAAGTGTGAAAATGAACGAGAAGGAAGACTGGTGATGCCATGTGAAGCTAAATTGGCACACCCTGAAAAGAGACACAAGTCAAAAGAATATACACATTCTATAAGATCTGAAGAGATGTCGATGATAAGCAACATTTTGGGATTGCAAATGAAGATGTTCATGCAAAGAAACGCTGAAGATAATGCAGTAATTTTACACTTGTACAGATGCAGTAACGCAGATACAGTGATCTTGAGGCTGGCTACGTAGTGAATAGATTGGGGCGATGCGCCAATGTATATACATAGGAGTGTATAGAATCTGGATGTTCCATGATGCACTTTAGCAAGGCTTTAAACCCCCGTGAATGGAAAGATTTTCAGTGTGGTGCAGTTGGAAAATAGATAATGGTGAAGGAGAAATTCAAGAAAGGCTTGGCTGGCCCAGCACCACGAGTCGAGGCCCCCGTGAGCCTGGTTGTCCATCAAGTAGTTACATGAAAGTGAGAAAGAAACAAACTTCTGTTTCAGGTGAAATGGAAAAACACAGAAGGTGCCAAGAGTCCATCATTTAATAGTATTATGTGCAGTAAAGAGCTCAAAAACATGGTCTACAGTCACATGGCCTGATGAAAATAGCTTTGGGTCAAGCTACACCGAAACCTGAGATAGCGCTCACACAGAACGAATAGATGGGAGATCAGATATTGCTCAAACTAGATGGGAAGAGCATCGAGGAAGTACGGCAAGGGGAAGATCAAGATAAGCAAGATATAAAACACAGGGAACGAGAGAAATGATTGAAGGAAGACGAGTATAAAAGAAAGAGTAGACAAAGACGGGGACAAATGTATCAAGAAGAACAGTTAGGAAAAGAAGACAGAGAAGATGACCAAAGAAAATATGACAACAGGCAGAGAGCAATCGAATAACGAGACGGGCTAGAAGATAAAAAAGAGGGAGAGGAAGAACATAAATTAAGAGATAAAGAATGCAAAGATGCAAAGATGACGAAGTGCAGAGGGCAAATGAGAGAAGAGAAGCGAAATGACAGGAAGAAGAAAGGGTTAGGGAGGAAGCAAAGAAACAAAGAGAATTTGATGAGGAAATGGAACGACAGAGAACAGTGGGCATGTGACATTGATCGCATTGAGAAAAGGTTAATGGAACCTAGTCCTGTAGTATTATGGGAGGACATAGAGGAGTTCCTCCCATCGCAAGAACTGATGCTAGGGCCCTCTAAGGTAAATCTAGAGGATAATTTTGAGATAGGAAGTATTGGAGACAGAATCGAGAAGGCCTATCAGGAGATGAGGACAACCAGTGAATCTAGAAATAAAGTAAGAGCTTTGTCTTTGGACAGGCTATCTTTAAACAGGGATGAGAAGGATGAGATAAGACCATGCCACACTCCCCTTTTTCTCAAGCACAGTGAGCTTATGTAAGAACAAGTTCAAAGCCTTAATTGAATGGCAGACTGTAAGAGTGATGATAGATGTTGGGCTAATTATGGGGAGGCATGACCAGGCCGACCCTCCCAGCACCTTGGGTAGTAGCCTGTGTGTTGCTAGTGTGTGGAATATTCCAGAAGGGTACAGGCATGCCACCCAATTGTAGAGGGCCACATATCAGAGAGCCCTATAGTTTGTGTAACCAATGAATCATTGTGTATTTTATGATGATGAAGATGATTTGCACTAGAGGAGGGTTTAACTGTCCACCTGATGTTAGAGACCCAGTCACTTCCCCTGTTAGTATGGAAGTATACATACATGTTCCCTGTAAGCCTATCATATCCCCTAATAGGTTTTTGTAGTTTGCCACGTAGTGAGATGTCAATGATGATGAATATTAACTACAAAAGTTATGTTTTTTATGAAATGCATTGAGAGCTCGGGCGAATGTCGGATGGTGTCCATTGTAACCTCCCTGTTTTAACTAATTGCAGATAAAACAGAACAGAGTAATACCAACTTCCTAAATCGGTTTGATCATTGATGTATGAGTAATTTCTACATCTCCATCCATCTCTAAGTATTGCTGCCTCGTCTTAAAAGGCCAGGGTCTATGGGTTCACGTGGTAGCAGAGGTAGGATGGTTAAAGAGTTGTTGACCCATTATGCTTTTAAGGGTCTTTTAAGGGTCTTGGCAATATCAGATGACTTTCGCCATTTAGCTTGAGGACCGCAAGTCTTCCTGAGGATAGCGGCTGAAACTAAACTCTTGCAAGACACAACGAGACAGGTGGGATGGGTCCCTCTGTTACAGAATTCCCCTCCCGGTTTCTACAGGCAGCTGAGTGGACCAAAGGCTAAGGTGGCCGGTTGAGGAGGAGATAGTCCCGAGGGTCAGGAGCTGAAAAGTGAATGGTGAGTAGATTGAGGAAGGTGGCAAAAAATTATATATGCGTAATAAGTGGGGAAAGTGATAATGGGAAAGTAACAGAGGGTTGGTGGGGTATTAAGATAAAAGCGAGGAGAGTCATTTAGAGGTATATGTAAGACGAGTAGAGTCATAGAGTAAGCCCATAAATCCTACATCCAAGGGACATCTAGAATAAGATATTTCAAAATCCAAGTGGATATACCTAGGCTACGAACAAACAAGGTTTGCTAAGGGAGATAACTTACACTCCAATTGTGGTATTTTTAGGGGCAAGAATAAGTATCGAGGAGTGCTAAGATAAGATATATGTTGGGGCCGGCCAGTCTGTCTGTGTGTATATTGTATGTTTTGTATGTATTAAGGAAATTATGAGGTGTCAAAGAACGACAAATAATAGATTATGGTTGTGATGCTGGAAATGCATCGGAGGTACAGGGCCTCTGTATCCTTGTCCTTTACTGCTTTTTATCGTGTGTTCTGTCGTGTTTTCCGCACAGGGGTTCATGTGGGACTCCTGGCGGTGCAGTTCTCTTTCCTTTGGTTTGGTTAACGGACCAGTGGGATACCCTTATGGCACCCATGGGTAGGGGTACAACCCTGTGCCCCTAGTGTATGTTTTTGGGCACCTGCGTGTGACCCACAGAGCAGGGTACGGGCTGGTGGCAGCTCTGTGCGGAAATGACTGGTGCCCTGAGCGTCCTCCATTTTGGGATGCCCAGGCCCTGTCATTGGAATCGGTAGATTCCGGATGGAGACAAAATGGCCCCCATGGCCTCTTGCCTTCCATCACCTGTTACCCTGATCTTTCCGAAGTCCCGGGAAGACCTGCCTCTGTCTCTTCCCCCTGACTGGCTGTTGGGTGGAAGTTCTGTATATGGTAGTGTGGTGAAGTGCCGACCAGACTGGCTGGAGCCTTCTCAACGACTGTATGTTGTGGGTACGGCTGTGGGTGGGACCTGGGTGAATGGAGTGTGTGACGCATATACATTCTATGTTGTGGCTGTCTAGTATCTGGTGGTTGACACAATGGTTGAGACAGCCCTGCCCGAAACCGTTATGAATGCAGCTTGGAGTGTTGAATGGCTCGGTACTTGTCCCAATACACATAACTTGTTGTGAGTGTCTGGAGAGAAGTGAATGGCCTGAATACCTTGTGTGCCTGATTGGTTGCCTGCCTGCATGAATGTCCGTAGTCATGATTGGATGCTTGAGTGCGACCCAGCAGAATGAATGGGAGATCAACAGTTTATCTGGGGACCACTCACTGCTAGGAATCGTGTTTGGAAGCTGAAGTCCACTACGACGTGTAACTGGAGTGAAGCTTAACCTTGAGCCCTGCTGGACGAGAAGAATTGCTGTTGCTCCCCTTGGCAATCGGAAAGCTGTTGTGCTTCAAGAACTGACCCAGAGAGCACCTGGTAAGGAGCCCTCTTCCCGAGCTACGAGGGACCATCGTGCACAGCTGATTTTTGCCTAAGCTCCCTGGTAGACAGACCTTCGACAGGCTGCCGACCCGATACGGGGACTGCTGTGGAACCCCAAGGAGAAGCGCCCAGACTGTTGTCCTCCAGTGTCACCGACTGCCGTCGCCGACTGAAGCCGCCATGCTCCCATTTCCTAAGAACTTCATTGATCCAAGGACGCTCTCGTCTGCATCGTCGCCGCCGTATCCTGCTGGAGAAGGCCTGACCGTCGATGCGCCGAGGAGTATCCACCGGTGGGTTTCCCGCCACCCAAAGACCACAGAGATGCCGACGACTCGATGCCCTTGCTGGGCCACAGTTCTTCAACTCTTTGCGGTCCAGAACTATCGACACCGAGGTGCCCCGCACGCCTCTTCCCTGCAGGCTGTTTACGCTTCCCCATCAATGAGCACCGCTAGGAACGACGCGGCCACATCACCGTCGTAGCTCGACCTGTTCTCCGTCGGACGTTCAACGACCCGTGACTCCTGCCTGAAAGGGAGGACACTCAAGAAGGGTTGTCAATTTCCCCGACGTGGAACGCTGCAACACCAAGGTACTTTGGGGTTGCCGAACTCTTGGGAAGTCTAAGGGTGAACAATATATGGACTGGGCTTGTATCTTTCTTCTACAGGTTGCCCAGGTGGGGGGATCTCCACACAGAACTGTGTTTAACAGTAGTTACCAGTATTCTGCCTACTGCTCAACCATCCTGCTTTCCTTCCTCTCTCTACTGATGGTTTTCCTCTTTATTTTGATCTGTGTGTCATCCTGACCGTATGCACTTTAGTAAGATCGAGTAACGTTAGTGGTACCACTTTAGAATTGTACATATTTACCATTGTTGATTTTCGGAGTACAAAGTGAGTTATCGTGATTGTGTATATGCCTTTGAATATTAATTATGTAAAGACTGTGTTGTTACCGATACAGTGTGTGGACATTCCTTCGTGGGTGCTCGGGGACTACACTGTACTTAAGAACCAGCTTGCATCACCTCCCAAGAAGCTAGGCCTTGATTGCTCGACTACGTTACCCTAATTGAGAATCTTGGCAGGGGTCTCTGTGCCTCCCCTCTACCAAATAGAGAGCGGAAGTGCAGACCCCCCCCTCCGGTCTTGACAATGGTACAAGGCTGAGAGTAGATAATTTATTTATTTAGTTTTTAATGGTGCCCACTGAATAGGTGGATTGAAGTGAAGTGAGACATAGAGGTTTTGGAGTAGTGATGATTGGTGTACGCTCATATTGTATTGTTTTTCCAAAAAGTCTCTTTTGTGTAAAATAACGGTAAGTATTGACAGTCGATTGTGATTTGTCATGATGGAGGATGTTACTCCACTCATGCACCTGTGAAAACAGCTGCCAAAACACAAACCCAAGCCTAAGCAATATAGTGCAGAGTGGGTTAAGGGTACAGCAGATAAAATGTTCCTGCCATGGCCACAAGGTGGATCGCTGTCAAAGCAGTTTTACAACACATGACCACATACTTGCATGCTGCATACACCGGAAAGAAGTTGGAAAAAAGATTAGCTAGTCTTGAGCTTTGGAAAATGGATCAGGTGGAATGGGAAGACCTGCCTCCTGAAGACTGGATGCTTGATGAACCTTCTGCTCCCCCTACCGCGCCTGAAGTAAATCTGCGAAAGATCAAGGATTGTATCCATTAAGATAGCTTAAAGCTGCAGCAATATATAGTAATCCGAAACATGAGCTGCCTGCTTATAGCGGTGATGAGAGCCGAGAGAGAACTCCAGAAAGCGATGTGATCTCTAAAGTTCCACGGGACAAAGAGAAAATCGAACAAGTGAGTGTGACCCTGCACATAGAACGGGAAATTAAGAGATGGAAGGGAGAAAAAGACAAAGCTGATGAGATAGCGCTCATACAGAATGAATAAATGGGAGATCAGATATTGCTCAAACTAGATGGGAAGCGTATCGAGGAAGTACAGCAAGGGGAAGATCAAGATAAGCAAGATATAAAACACAGGGAACGAGAGAAATGATTGAAGGAAGACGAGTATAAAAGAAAGAGTAGACAAAGACAGGAACAAATGTATCAAGAAGAACAGTTAGGAAAAGAAGAAAGAGAAGATGACCAAAGAAAATATGACAACAGGCAGAGAGCAATCGAATAACGAGACAGGCTAGAAGATAAACAAGAGGAAGAGGAAGAACAGAAACTAAGAGATATAAGAATGCAAAGACGCAGAGATGACGAAGTGCGGAGGGCAAATGAGAGAAGAGAAGCAAAAAGACCGGAAGAAGAAAGGGTTAGGGAGGAAGCGAAGAAACAAAGAGAATTTGATGAGGAAATGGAACGACAGAGAACAGAGGGCACATTACATTGATCGCATTGAGAAAGAGTTAATGGAACCATGTCCAGTAGTATTATGAGAGGACATAGAGGAGTTCCTCGCATCGCAAGAACCGATGCCAGGGCCCTCTCAGGTAAATCTAGAGGATAATTTTAAGATAGGAAGTATTGGAGACAGAATCGAGAAGGCCTATGAGGAGATGAGGACAACCAGTGAATCTAGAAATAAAGTAAAATACGATCAATCTGAAATAACCCAGTCACGAGGCAAGGAGGGAGGTTTGCTTAATCTGGAGCATAGAGCTTTGTCTTTGGACAGGCTGACTTTAAACAAGGATGACAGCCATACTAGTTGGTGACAAGATATGTCAGACAAAATCTTCCGTGGGGAAGAGGGCTTTGGTGCATGTGGTCCCGAGGGATGTTTTCAGACTGTAGAAGTAAGATGGTCGTATTTAGACCAGCTTAAAGAAAAGACGCCAGAGCCAATGGCGCATCCAGAGCGACCTAAAAGGTGAATTCTTAGTGAGAGGGGGGATTCGCCACTATATGTGAACAGACTGAGGTCATTAACAGGAAGAAGGTGATCAAGAACCATTGTCCCTACTATGGATAGGCAGACGATGGGAGCTGATTGTGAATTTGGGATTTTACAGTTTCCTTTGTTAGAAAAAGGAGGGGCCAGACCACAGTATATCCCATGGGCCAAGAGGTATGAGGATAATCTAAGATGTAAGCTCCCGAGTTTGACTTTGGTCGCCGGGAAATGGATCTATGAATTAGAAAAAATGACAGAAGGAAACACATTATCTATAGGGGACATTAGGGGTCTTCTAGCAGCTATCCTTGGGGAAAGGGCTGATGACAATTGGACGAGAGCAGTATACTCAAGTGTCACAGCACAGAACACAGCGCATGATGGAGCACTGTTTAATAATTGTAGAGCGGCAGTTTGGAAAGTGCTTAGAGTACAATATCCCGATACGTCAGATATGGGCGCAATTATGGCATGGAAAATGCAAAAAGGCGAAGATCCGTTTGCTTACATTCTAAATTTTCAGGAACAGTGGTCTTTGGAAACTTGTTATTCTTGGGGGAAATCAATACCTGTATTCTATCATATTTTATGTCAGGGATTGCCAGAACAGGCACAGAGACCACTTATGAAGCTGGTGGGTATGGATGCAAAGCCAGGGGAAGAATACAGCGGACCAGTGCACACTATTGTCATTTGTTGCAAGAGAAAAATTGAAAGAAGGAAGATGCTAGGAAGCTTGAACAAGATAAATTAGTACAGAAGAAGCTGTTGAAATATGCTATAGAAGGGGCGATGTTGATTAGCTGAGAAGGGCTGGGATCACAACAGGCAGCAGGTGTGCCGCAGGTGAATAACCAACGGAAGTCGGATCAAGGAGGCAAGGGATTTATGCCAAGTGCCGGGGAGGCCTCCACGGAACAGGAGATTTTCAGAATAATCAGGGAAACTTTCAGAATAACCATGGCAGTTTTCAGAATATGCTAAATGATAATCAAGGCATGCAGGGAGGGCAAATTGGAAGACCCCCTCATGTGTGTTAGACATGTGGGATGACAGGTCATATTGCGTGAACATGTGGGAGCCAAGGGTATGTTTAAAATGGGCAATTCTCAAGAGGATGGACAGTTTATCCTCCAGCATATAGCCCACAAAGTAGGTATGGGTTCGCCCAATATCAGACAGTGTATCACTCACAAGCACCGCAAACACAACAGGCTTTGCAACCACAGCAAGCACCATTGAATCCCCTACAAGGGCAGTCACAGCATGCACCCATGCATATACAATAAAGCGCACATACAGGACAGTTATTGACTCCTAGAGTAATCGGTGTCACTATCAAGGGTGAGAATCCTTTTACAGGTATGGGAATAAGTATATACCCACAATAGGACAGCTCACAGGGTGACCTGATGTGTTCAGTACTGTCAGTGATGCCAAATCCTCAAGAGGAACCAAGGGTTGCTGTTACCATAGGAGTCAAATCCTTTTCTTTTTTAGCTGACACTGGGGCAACTCACTCATGTAAACGAGAGGGAACATTTTCATTATCAGGAAATGCCATGAATGCTCAAGGGTTCTCTGGAGCTACAAGTAGAGTTCCTGTTACTGAGAAATTGCAACTCTCTATAGGAGAATGTGATATGTCTGTCCTATTGTTGTATTCATGGCAGACACCAATTAATATACTGGGCAGCGATTTAATGACGAAGCTAAACATGACGATTTCCTTCACTCATGAAGGCATAGTGTGTTCAAAGCCAGGAATACATTATTTAAATGTGGGCACATTTATCATGGCATTTACAGGGCAAATAGCCATGTGAGGAACGCTGTTAGAGACAGAGGTTTTTCACTATGGGGTATGCATTTTGTTAACGTGGCTACCCGGTATAGTGGGCACAATTATGAGAATACATGATGAATTTCTGTTCAGGCCATAGATACCTATGGACAAAGAGGGGGGGACAGGTTTTTCCCTTGGAATTACAGGCAGCCATAGTGCGAGGGGAATTGGCCATGCTCAAAGGATTTGATGATGAGGGCAGGCCATGGAGAACAGTAATTGCTATTGGGGAATGAAATACATTGACTGATGTCACTGACAAGGATATGTTTAAAGACGACCCGCCAGACGACGAACTGGGGTTTTTGAAATGAGCATTACATATTGGATAAGAACAGAGAGACGAGATGTTCCAGCGAGGATGATGATAGTGCGGCATTTTTTGATGATGATATAGAGAAAGTACCAATTTATTTGTGTACTCTGGCCCTTATGACGTAGGCCTGTTAAAGTGAGTGGGAGAACTTAAAATTAAAATGAAGCCAGGAGAAATTTTACCTCGAGCAAGGCAGTATCCCATGTCTTGAGAGGCAGGCAAGGGTATTTGCAAGACTATATCAGCTATGATGGAAAAAGGCATCTTAGTGATGTCAGAGTCACCATGTAATACTGCAGTGTATCTGATAAAAAAATCAAAGGGTGGGTCATAGAGTTTAATTCAGGATATGAGACCAATAAACCAGATTGTAGAGGCAGAGTTTCATCTAGTTCTGAATGCTGCTATGATTTTATGCAGCATTCCCACGGAAGCGCAATATTTTACAGTGGTTGACTTGAAAAATGCTTTTTTTGTCAATTCCATTGCATAAAGACTCCCAGGATCTTACGTCATTTACGTTCCGCTAGACTAAGTTGAAAAGCACACAGGGGTACTGTGAGTCTCCATCGATTTTCAATAGAGTTCTGCATATGGACCGAAGCAATATTGATTTGCCAAGCATTGTGCTGATAATCCTACATGACCTTTTGGTTTTTAGCACAACAGAAGAAGAGTGCAGACGAGATTCGATTCAGCTAATGAATATTTTATCAGACCAAGGATCTACAGTTGATAAAGAGAAGATGCAGTATTGTCAGGAAGAGGTTTTGTACATAGGTCAGTTAATCTTGCATGAAGAAAAGAATGTTACACCTGAAAGAGCTGAGGCGATTTTGAAAATGTGAAAACCGCACACAATAAAGCAAATGCAACAATTTGTAGGACTGTGCCATTCTGTTAGAGCATGGATATTTGAAAATAGTTCATACACAAGAACCTTGTTGCAGGCCCTAAAGAAGGCACAGGTGAATCAGGAAAAAAATTGAATGGACTGATGAAATGGAGGAGAGGTTTAATGAGCTGAAAAAGGCAATTTGTACAGCTCCAGTTTTAGGAATTGCCAATTATTCTGAGGAGTTATTTTTATTCTCACCACATGAATGGGGCAGTTATGATAGCAGCACTCAAACAGATAACTACACTGGGGTACAAAGCCATAGCATATTACAGTGGGGTTGTGTACCCATTTATGAGGAGTTACTTCCTTTGCGAACAATCACTGACAGCAGCTGTGTTCGCTATCGAGAAATCCACAAGCATAGTGATGGGGTGTTCCATGACATTATTTGTTGAGAATGCTTTGTTTGCTGTTTTGGAGAAACCCAAGGGTACACTGATGTCTCAAAGTGCCACTGCTAATGAGGTGGTTATATTGAATCCAGCAATCAAAATAGTCAGGTATAAAATGGTGAACCCTGCTACGTTTATAGCCGAACCACTGAGGATGATGAAGAAGTGCATGATTGCTCAAACTATGAGGAATTCAATGAGGAAATCCAGAGAGTGAAGGAAAATGCTTTAGCAGCTGGGGAGGTTCTCTTTATTGACGGTTCTTCAATGATCGATCAAACTGATGGAGAGAGGCATTCAGCCTCAGCTGTGGTAAGACACAGAGCCAATGGGGAATTTGAAGTGGTAGCAAGTGGGAGACTGCCATCTCATTTCTCAGCTCAGGCTGAAGAATTGGTGGCACATATTTTCATGCTCAAGAATCACACAGGGCAGGAGGTGACAGTGTACAGTGACTCTGCCTACATGACATCAACCGTACACAAAGGACTATCAAATTGGAAAAGGTGGGGTTACCTCCGAGTGGACGGCATTCCAGTGCAGCATGCCGCATTATTGGATAGGCTTATTAAAGCACTACAACTCCTGGTAGCCGTCGCAATAGTTAAATGCACAGCATATACAATAGAACTGACTTCATTTCATGCGGAAACCAGGTCACAGGTGAAGAGGCCAAAAGAGTTGCATATTCTTCTGATATTTTTAGTAATGATACTCTTGATGTGAAAGAGAAAATGGTTGTGTTAATGGTTGTGAATGAAAGCTTTAATAACTTATCACAAACTCAGTTAATGGAAGTTCAACGTGGAGCTACACAGGAAGAGAAAGAGCAGTGGACGCAGAGGAGGTGTGCTTTATCCCCTTCTGAAGTACTTTGGCGACAAGACAGCACTGGTAAACCGGTAATGCATATAGCTTTATTAAGGGTGGCATTAGAACAGCTACACTACCCTAGCGTTTTACTAGGGAGATATTCGCAGCAACCATTGCGGAGGACTGGTTTGTACCAAACCTGTTAGAGGTTGCTTTTTATGTAGTAAATTGCATATTATGTCAAAAGTTTACTGATGGGCACATGCTGCGAACAGTTAGAGGAATGATTCCTCAACCAAATGGTCCTTTCCAGCATTTACATATCGATTATGTTGACATTCTGCAGGTAATGGATATAGATATATGATAGTGGTATTGTGCCGTTTTCGAGATGGATTGAAGCTGGTCCATGTAAACATCCTGACGCCACATGTGCTAAGAAATTTTTAGTCTGAGAAGTATTTCCTAGATAGGGAGTATGTGAGTCGCTGAGATCAGATAATGGCCCCCATTTTGTGAATGAGGTCTTTGAACAGATTAGCTTATTACTTAGCATTAAATACAAGTTTTCTTCTGCTTATCACCCGCAAGCGAACAGTTCATGTGAGAGACTCAATGGTCTGCTCAAAGAGACAACAGCTAAATTGAAACTGACACTGAAAAAGAAGTGGCTGCATTGCCTGCCCCTTGCATTATATGCATTGAGAAATCAGCCCGGTTCTGACAACCACCTCATACCGCACAAATTAGTTACAGGGAAGTGAATGAGAACGCCTCTGACTCCTCCATCGAGGACTAAGAGTGATGCCCAGACAACTGCAGAATTGTTAGGAGATGAGTTACGTGATTACTTAACATGTATGACCACTGGTATATCTGTCATTTCAGATCAAGTCAAGCGGACGGGGTGTCGGCCTCAGAAAACAGATGAAGACCATACAGCAACCAGACCTAAAGGACTATGTGTTCCTAAACTTTTTTCTGGAGATCAGGTTCTAATAAGAATTTTCACAAGAAAGTAGAATAAGCCCCGATTTAGCGTTCCTTTCATTGTAGAGGATATTACTACAGTTAAGGTCCAAGGGAGACGAGCTTGGATACACCTAAGAGATGTGAAAGTCTATGCTGGAGAGGCCGTCACACCCCCAACCCAATCGGAAGCAAGTCAGGAAGATGAAGTACAGCACGTGCAGACTAGATTGATGACGAGGAAGAAGGATGTAAAGACTATCCAGTAGATAGGCGAAAGTGTACATTTGGACTCTGGCTCCCCTGAAACACTCTTTGTAGTTGCTATAACAAGGAGTGAGAAAATCTATCGTACTTGAGCCATAGGAGTTTGCTGACATTGGATTGTAGAGTGCTTAAGTAAATGGAGAAATGGCATAAATTTTAGAGCAGATTAGACTATTACCTGAACATCTTTTCTGACATACAGATGGTCCTATCTAATGATGATACCCACAAACCACTTGTCATGATCTTTTATTATTTGCTTCAAGTACACCCTTATCTTGTTTGGAGAAACACCAACACTTATGTGTTTATGCGAGATCCTATAGATCGTCCTGCAATCAGTCGATTACTTGTGGAAATCATAAAGCAAATTCAGCAGCTCCTGGAGCATTTAACGAGATTGCCTGAATAAAGTGAGTTTTCCCTTCCTTAAAAGTAATTACAGGCAATCATTTGGTCCATTGAGCACATAACGGTTCCTGAAAGTGAGCATAGTCAGCGACGTGTGGAAAAACATTGATGGTTGAGCTTAATGTATTGGTGCATAATCTATGCCTCTTCAGCATCCATTATCGTGTTTCTGTTTTTGTTGATTTATACTGTTTACTTTAATGGGTTCAGAAGCGAAGAAGTTCCGTTGGTCCTTCCCACTCCAGTCACCTTGGCAGAACTAGACATGGTGAGAAGGACAAAGCCTTATGCAATGGTCCCTACTCCAGTAGCTCATGTGAAGGCACCTATTTCTCTGACAAGTGTTCCTATGATTCCCCCTGTAGGAAGGATGTATACCGATGTATTTCATGAATTTCTTATATGAGCTCACTTGGCAAAAAAGTGGCCCAAGAGAAGTGAAAGGGGGCATGATATGAATTGAATGATTATTTAGACAGTACAACACATTTGGGGAACAACATGTGTGATCCGAGGAGGATTGCTATATATGTGCACTCCTGCCTAATGCTATGGGAATGTCTAAGATATTCATAGCTATTGAAATAGATGTTCAAACAGATCGTTGCCTTACTCACCTTGCACTCTGCCATACAAGAGGTCAGTTCCAGGGCCAAACAGCATCCTTAGTATGGGTGACAGAATGGACATCTCCAGGTGAAGATTATAATGTTCATGGCTTAAAGACAAGAGAAAGAGCACACAACAGAAATCATGTGATCAGATATGAACAACCTTTCATGAAAGGAGCTGGAATCAGATGGGAGATAAACAGTAAACTTAACTGTCAGGGGAAGACTGATGAAGAAGTTCAAAGCTTCAAGAAAAGAGGCCAGATGTGAATCTGGTGAACAGTACTTTCTCGAGATGGCTGGGAAGAAGGCATAATCGTATGCAGAGCTGTGGCAGTAACTGGTTATCATAAGCCAGTTATTGAACAAGTGGAAAATGGAAGCAAACCTTTATGGCCGAGGCTTGCAAAGCTTCAGACATGGGCCGAAGACAGAGGAGGTCCCCTACAGATAGTGCCTTTGGCCAGTAAAGAGCTATGTTTCTGAAAAATATGGCACAAGAAAATTTGGAGAGAATCAACAGTGCAGACAAATCTTTGATGTACCAGGAATGAAAGATGGAACAGTGGTGATAATGGATCACTACTGGGCCTGTGGATCCAGAGCTTACATGAAGCTGCCAGAGATTGGGGAGGACTATGTTCTATAGTGATCGTTCATGTTCCAGAGTTGGTGATTCCAAAGAGTGATCTGAACATTGGCGAGTTTCCAAAAGGAGATGCTCATCTGAGGAAGAAGAGATCTGCTGAGCTCTTGAATCAAATGTAAAGAAATCATTATTTCTCAGCCAAATCGATAGAAGCCTTTGATGCTATTCCATATGAAAACAGACTGTTCAGCAAGACTTCTTCAGTGTTTACTGTTATCTTTATGCCCTGGATCCAGACGATCGTGAATACTAAGTGGTTACAGATAACCAGATGGGAGATTCTGCAGACGATCAACACCACCATAAAGGGATTTAGTGCTATCAAGGAGGAGCTGAGAGCCATAAAACTGATGACTCTTCAGAATAGATATGTCCTGAATATGATTACAGCTATGGATGGAGGTGTTTGTGCCAAAATTGGAGAATCATTTACACATTCAAATCTTCTCACAATGACAACAATGGCACCTTTGACGGAGGCCAAAACGATGTTGACAAACTTACATGTCAAGATGGAAAATGAAGTGGAAGACATTGCTGATGACAGCTTGTTTGCGTCGATCTTTTCATGGGTTCCACAATGGATGGTGAACATTTTCAAGTTTCTTGGAGCCGTGTTGCTGATGATCATGTTTGGGTTCTGTGTGATCAGGATAATAATCAAACAATGCAAGATGACTATGAAGAAAGCAGTAGGAATGAAGATTATGACTGATGTCGAATGGTCTGGAGTGTTGATGAACATGTGAAATCAGCAGGATGCCTGAAAGGGGTCACAAAGATATGAGTCCCAAAGAAGCACTTCTTCAGACGAGGATGTCTAGATGTGAAGATTGATGAGAGAGTGGTCAATCCATTGCCCAGGGGGGTGAGTGTAGAGGAGGAGCAAAATGCACCTATCAAGAGCTCTGCCCCCATGTTTCCATATATGTTGGGAACCAGAAATTGCGACACATGCAGCAACAGTGAGGATGCATGTATCGCAGAGAATTCTTGAAACAAGGTATCAACTGAGAAAACCCTATATGCATTCATGAAGAAGCAGGGTTTTTCTGGACACAGTCCCGGAAGAAGTGTCAAAACGAATTATAAAGAAGACTGGTGACGTCATGCAAAGCAAAACTGATGCACCCTGAAAATAGACACAAGATGAAAGAACATAGACATTCCATATGATCTGAAGAGGAGGTGTTGATGATAGGCAACATTTCGGGATCAAAATGAAGATGCTCGTGAAAAGAAACACTAAAGAAAATGCAAAGTCATTTTACACTTGTACAGATGCAGTAACGCAAGTAGCTACAGTGATCTTGAGGCTGGCTACATAGTGAATAGATTGAGGTGATGCTCCAATGTACATACATATGAGAGCATAGAATTTGGATGTTCCACAATGCACTTTAGCAAGGCTTGAAACCCTGTTTATGGAAAGGTTTTCAGTGTGGCGCAGTTGGAAAACAGCTAATGGCAAAGGAGAAATTCAAGAAAGGCTTGGCTGGCCCAGCATCAAAAGTCGAGGCCACCATGAGCCTGTTTGTCCATCAAGTAGTTATATGAAAGTGAGAAAGAAACACACTTCTATTTGAGCTGAAATGGAAAACCTCTGAAGGTGCCAATATATCATCAATTAATAGCATTATGTGCATCTAAGAGCTAGAAAACATTTTCTACAGTCACCTGGTCTGATCAGAATAGCTCTGGGTCAAGCTACACCGAAACCAGAAGATAAGACCATGCCACACACCCTTTTATTCTCAGGCACCGAGATGCTTCTGCAAGGCCAAGTACAAAACCTTAGTTGAATGGAAGACTGTAAGAGTGATGATAGATGTTGGGCTAATTGGGTGGGGAGGCATGATCAGGCTGACCCTCCCAGCACCTGGCTTAGTAGCCTGCATGCTGCTAGCGTGTAGTATATTCCAGAAGGGTACACTTGTGCCAACCAATTTTAGAGGGCCACATATCAGAGAGCCCTATAGTTTGTCTAACCAATGAATTGTCGTGTATTTTATGGTGATGAAGAAGACTTGCACTAGAGGAGGGCTTAGTTGTCCACCTGATGTTAGAGACACAAACACTGCCACCGTTAGTATGGAATGTATACTTAGATGTTTCCTGTAAGCCTATCCCATCCCCAAATAGGTTTTTGTAGTTTGCCACGTAGTGTGATGTCAGCGATCACGAATATTGACTATAAAAGTTATGTTTTCATGAAATGCATTGGGAACTCGAGCAAACGTCGGACAATGGGCCTCATTACACGGTAGGCGGTGGACCAAGGTGCTATAAGTACCTTGGTCCATGCCGGTAAAATACCGGCACCGCCTTGGAGGAAAGGGGAATTACCGCCCTATTCCAAGGTGGACGGGGCGGCAATTCCCCCTCCCCCATTGCCCTTCCTCATTCCCATTTTTGCCCTATAGGGCATAATGGGAATGGGGAAGGTGCTAAATACGGTACTGCAAATTGCGGTACCGTAATTAGGACCCTGGTCCCTTTGCGGGTTGGTTTTTAATGCCTGCTAAAAAGCAGGCGTTAAAGTACCAACCCGCAAAGGGACCTCGTAATCAGGCGGTAATTGTTAACGGTCACCGGTACCCTTACCGGTGACCGTTAACCCTTACCGCCTACCGTGTAATGAGGCCCAATGTCTGTTGTACCCTCCCTGTGTTAGATAATGGCAAATAAAACAGAACAAAATTTTGCCAACTTCCTGAGTCAGTTTCATTATTGATGTATGAGTAATTTCTTCATCTCCATCCATCTCTAAGTATTGCTAGCTCGTCTTAAAGGGCCCAGGTCTATGGAGACAACTTGATAGCGAGAGGTGTAGGTCCCAACTCCTGACAGAGTGTACGGTGAGACTAACACACACAAAAAACAAGCCTAGGCCTAAGAACTTGCACCGTCATGAAAGGATCAGGGTAAGGAAAATAGGCCAAACCCATTTCTAATGGTATACAGAGAAACAATGGCTTGTCAACAAGCATCCTCCTCTCCAACTCTGTCCTAAACAGTTATACAATTCCCCCTGGTCTTTCTTCAAAGAGAGAAATTGCAACTTTTGACACAACAATCCAAACAAGTATTTTCATCTTGAAGGGACTCCCCTAATACTGATCGATCTGTTGTGTGGTAGATTTAATGATTTGGAACATTAAAGAAGTAGATGTGTCAAAGCATTGCCTGCCTTAAACCCTGCTTCAATGTGCCTGAGACAGAGATTGTTCCTTTGAGCTTGGCTTGTGTTAGACAGCTCGTGACTTTATTTTTTTTAAGTCCACTAGATAGGGTGTTGATCAAATCCATCAGGTAAACTCAAAAGAGCACACCATTTAGCTGCCAGCATCATTGCTTCATTATGTGGTGTGGCAACCATGTCACCCTGGCTCTGAAGGTCCTCAAATGGCTCGCAATAAGGATCTCATTGCACTTTAAAACTCCTACATTGGTAAACAAGATCCAACCTCAATGAGTGACTGGATACATCTCAAAGGTCTTCCAACCTTACGAAGCAGACATCTAAGGCCAGCCTCACTGAATCTACTAGCCATCCACTCATGTAGATGAACACATTTTGTGGGTGATTTTGCACAGCCAAATATATACAAACTGGAACTCTCTCACCCACCACCTCAGGCTGGAGGAAGATCCCAGAGACACCTTAAGACTCGTTTGTTTCTCAGCACTGTTACCGCATGGCACACTTAAGACCAGACATTCCCATGTCACTGCTCGAGTGACCTTAAGGGTGGCCTCAGCTGCCCCCTGTAAGGTTGCTCTGTCTCCATTGTGCTGGCAATTATGACGAAGGAATTAGTTCTCTTCTCCCTATTGTTCTTGGTAGTGTGGGAAGGAAGGGGAGCTATGTCTGTGTGTCCATTGGCTATAAAAGTGAGAACTGGGAATCCTGATGCCTCAATGGATATCAAATGGTGGAGGAGTGCATGTTTCCAAAGACTGCCCCTTAAGCATTTGAAAAACACTATCTTCTTGTATCCAAATCTGTAAGTGGGTTTTGCTAGTCTGGCCAAGGTTTTCCTCTTTTGGAAACAAGGGATTAGGGGAGATGTAATCCCTTTCTTGTCGTATTTGTTATTTATTTTATTTTTTATTTCAGCTTCATTGAGTTTCTACAAACACAAAAAAACAACGTATGAAGTAGAACGTTAGGACCTCCTGTTAAAAGAGAAACTCTTCAAGAAATAACTTTGTTAAACTTTTAAGCCCCCCATCCCCACTCCTCCCACCCATTCCTACCCCCTCCCCTCCAGTTTCACTTTAGCAAAGAAAAGGCTAACGCATGACCACCTGTGTTCCAATACACTTCCTAAGGCAACATTATTTTCTTGGACGTGTGTCAGTTCCAGTCTGTGCAAAATTATCTAATTATCGAGTTCGAGGGGACATGACTCCCCTCTCCACAGGGAAACTGAATGGTCGTTTGTTTTTTGTTTGCCCTACTTTATATGGCGTATTTATCATGGAAGTCGGACCATTCCAGCTCTACTGACCCAGGGACACCATGTATTTCCTCCATTAGGCATTCCATTAAGTATAAGTTCTGGCCCGTATTGATCCACTCTTTCTTGCCAGGAGGGAGTTCTCTCTTCCAGTTTGTGACTAGACAGGCCATCCCTGCTAACAACAGCCCTTGTACAATTTTCAGCAATCTTATCTATTCCCCCTCGTGCTCTTGTAGACCAGAATATATCAACATTGGTGTCTTCAACCTCAGGATCCCATCCATGTCCCTAATCCAACCCCATCCCAAAAGGACTCGGCCACATCACAACCCCACCACATGTGCCAGTAATCGATCCTCACCCACATTTTTGCCAGCACATGAGGCTCACACTTTGGAACATTCTGGAAAGACTCACCAGGTCATATTGCCAATGGTGGAGCAGTTTGATAGCATGTAGTTTATAATGGCATGAGATTGATGTTTGGGAGGCTCTGCGGCATATCCTTTGCCATGTCTGAGGTGAGATGTCCACCTCAAGATCCCCTCCCATCGCTGTCTCAACCAATCTGTGGGTCCCTTTTGCGTGTACACAAAGCCCTATATAATGCTCCGATCAACCCTTTAGACCTGGTTGTGGTATCCAGGATCTTCTCAAAGGGTGTGAGCTCCCTCTGGATTTTCCTTTTCCAAACATCCCTCGAATGCACCCCCTTCAGTTGAAGATATGAGAAGACAGAGAGCATTCCCGTACCTAGTGTCTCTTCCAGTTCAGGAATCGTGATCAACCTACCGTCCCTCCACAAGTGAACAACCCTTTCGAGACCCACCCCATACCAGCCTTGGAACCTCTCTGGATTTGGAATGGCGTCCCTGATGCCTGGCACCCATAGGTGACCCATTGGAGAGGGCCACATTGTGATGCCCCCCAGACCGGCTCTCTGTCTCCAGACGTTCCAAATGGTACCAGAATGGGGTGATTCCTTATCCTCCCGAGGAGCTTTGACCTAGGGACCAACAACAATTCCACAAACATGGCTGGCCATAAGTGTTAGCTGTCAAGACCCACCCATTGCAAGTCTTCCCGGCATCTGAGATGTGAAATCAGGACCCTCAGCTGGGTAGCTTTTATAGTATAATTGTATGTCTGGATGTTCTACTCCTCCCCAGTCCTTTGAAGGACTCAATGGCACGTTGGAGACTCTTGGTTTCTTCCCCTGCCAGAGAAATTGCGTGGGAGTGCCCTTGGTTTTAGTGGTCAGGTATCTGTATTGGGAGCATTTGGAAAAGCTGCAAAAGCTTGGGGAGTATTACCATTTTATTCAGGTTCAGCCTATCCATCCATGAGATGGTAAGCTTGTTCCATTTTGCCAGGTCCGCTTCTATCACAGTCATGATGAAGGGGAAATTTGCCTCGTACAGGTCCTTCAATTCTCTAGTGACTGAAATGCCTAGGTACCTCAGCGTCCCCGTACTGACCCTCATGTCCAGGGATAAGAATCGGTCCACTTCCATGTGCCTGCTTCTGTCCAAGGGGAAAAGGAAAGACTTGCCCGTATTTATTTTTAAACCTGCTATACGACCATATTCTTCAATCACCGAAACAGCTGCCGGGATGGAAGTACACAGGTTTACCACATGCAAAAGCATGTCATCCACGTAGGGCCCACGTTTGTCAGTCTTCCCCTCTACAACTAACCCTTCTACCTGTGGGTCCCTTCTCAGACTCTGGGCCAGGGGTTCTGGCGAGAGCTCAAACAGAGACAGGGAAAGCTGGCAACCCTGCCTTGCACCCCTCCCCAATTTAAACCACCTAGAGTATCCCCCATTAACCACCACTCATGCTCCAGGGGAGGAGTAAATTGCCATGATACCACTCAGAAGTCTCTTGCCCACCGCTATCTTTGTGAGAACCGCCTCAAGGAAGTCCCACTCCACCCTGTCGAAGGCCTTCCCAGCGTCCATGGAGAGGAGAGTGGGATCTCCCAGGATGCTTTGTGCTTCGTTAATTAGGTGCAGTGTCTTTCTCATAGTGTCCGAACCCTGTCTCTCTGGGATGAAGCCCACTTGATCAGAGTGGACAAGTTTTTATAGGTGCACGTCGAGCCTAGCAGCCAGGAACATAGCATAGATCTTAGCATCTATGTTTAAGAGTGAGATTGGGCAATATGAGCTGCAGGATACGGGATATCTACCCTCCTTAGGTATCACTGTGATGAGGATCTGGGTGAAGGAATCTGGCACTTTCCCCGTTTCCATAATGTCATTAAAGAGAAGTGTCAAAAACGGTAGCAGGGCCAACTCAAAGTTTTTATAGAAACCGGGGGAGAAATTGTTTTCTCCCGGTGCTTTCCCCAGTTGGAGGTGCCCTATGGATTTCTTCATTTCCTCACCTGTAATGGGGACATCCATGTGCATGCCTCTTGGATCCCTGCCACTGTGCCCTCCATATTCCCCTCACTTGCCCGACCTCAAAAACCCATGTCTCTGCCTTTTGTCCCCGTAGTCTAGCGGGAAGGAGGATGTCCGCCTTATGTCCTTTATCATAAAATGTTTGTTTCAGAAACTGCAGGTTGAAGATTATCTTCCCCTCCTCAAGCAATTTCAGCTCCTCTCTCAGGTCACTAGCCTCCATAATGCATTCCTCTTTATTAGTGAGGGAGGACTGAGCTAGCCTCTCCAGGTCACCTGTTTTGTCCCTGAGCCCTTTCTCTATGAGACTACGTTCCCTGTTTTTGCAGACCCCCTCCTCAATCAGAAACCCCCTCCATGTGGCCTTCGCCGCGTCGCACACTGTCCCCTTCCTCACCTCCCCTGTTTTATATATTGCTTAAAATTCCCTGATATCCCTCTAGAGTTCTTCTTTGAAGACCGGTTCCTTCCACAGCAACTCATTACACCTCCATTTGGAGTTTCTGGGGCATAAAACTTCCCAATTATTGTCAACTGCCACAATGCCGTGGTCTGATCATGATACCGGGTGAATCCCTGAGTCTCCTGCCACCTCACATAGGTCCCGATATGTACATGTAGTCTATTCTCGTGAGAGGGACGTGTGGGCAGAATAGAATGTGAAACCCCTCTCCTGTGGGTGGAAAAACTGCCAAATGTCCCTCAATCCATACAACTCCATAGCTGTACTCAGCTCACCATCCCCCTGTTTCTAAGGTTCCCTTTCCCCTTCGTGTATAACCTGCCTATACAACTTCACATCTATCCAAATGTTAAAATGACCTCCTAGGATAAGATGCTCCTGAGCCTCGCCCGCCACTTTCTCTAGGATTCTTTGCAGGAATCTTTTCTGACCCTGGTTTGAAAGGTATATTGTTGCAAAGATGAACCTTATTCTCTTGATCAGGCCTGAGATTAACACCACCCTCCCTTCTGCGTCAGACCATACCTTTGTCACTGCCATTCAGAGCCCTTTCTGGACCAGGATCCCAACCCCTGCCTTTCTGGATATTCCCAAACCCCAGTATTTCTCTCCAATAAAGCCGCAGGGGATTCTTTGCTCGTCCCCTCTTAGGTATCTAGTTTCCTGGACGAATAAGACGTCAATCCCTCCTCTTCTAAATTCCCTTGCAACTAAGGACCTCTTGGTGGGGGAGTTGAGCCCCTTCACATTCAGTGTGCATACACGCAGACTGTCACCCTTCCTATCACGACCTCTCTCAGCTATGTCCACTCCCAGCACCTGTATTAAATCTCCTTACAACAGCAGTCCCCAGTGAAATAAAGAGCACATTTCTCCAGGTGAACAGAACATGAGCCAACATGAGTAATCTGGAACCCCTCACTAACCCTTCCCCTGTGCACCGACCCCTTACCTTTCCCCATGACACTCGCCCCCCCATTTACCATCACTAGGTGAGTCCTAACCACCAAACAAGTCTGAAACCTAGGCCTCCCTCTAGACACCTCGAACTTGGGTGCCCCTACTCTTGCCAACAAACTTAAACCAACACCAAGCAGACCTTATGTCCAAGGTTTATCTTAAACCCCCTGAGTCAACTTCAAAGTCTGCTTACAGCCATCGTAGTGACAAACGGAGACCCTGCCGCCGGCGCACCCAAACAAGCTGTATCAAAGGTACGGTTTCCTTTAACCACCTTCATGTCACCTCTGGGGTCACTCTTAGGATAAATTGGAGGGGGAGTGGTGTATTCAACTTCATGAATTTCCTTGATCCCAAAATTCTTCTCCTCTTTGGTCCCTGAATGCGCCATCCTCTGTCTCCTTTGATCTCACCCTTGTTGCTCTTTTTATTTCTTCCTCAGTCACAGGCCTGTGTCACTGGCCCTCTAGTTCGAAGGAAATTGCAAAAAGGGGAATCCCCATCTGTCTAGCACCCCTTTCCCGTTCAACCACGGCTTTCCCGTAAACACAGCCTGCTTTTCGTGAGGATCATGGAGAACAGGTCCTGGAAGATGGCAATTCTTGCTGGGCCCAGTTGCACCGGCCCTCTGAACTTCATCTTTTCCAAGATTTTAAGCCTATCTGGGTAGTTGTGAAAGCATGCCAGAACTGATCTGAGTCTTCCTGATGGACCCCCAGCTATATGGACCCTTTCATTTTTTGTTTCGTGGATTGAGTCGTCTTCGAGGAGTAGTTTCATAATCTCGTGTATCATTCCCCTACGGTCTCTCTCCATCTCCTCTTCCTTTTCCGGGACCCCAAAGAACTGGAGGTTATTTCCCCTCTACCAATTCTCAAAATCATCAATGTTTAAGACTATTTCAGCTTCCTTTCTCTCCAGCTCACCCATTTGTATGTTTATTTGGGTATCCAAGTTGTCCAGGGAGGTTTGGTTATGTTCCACCTCCTGCCGTCTCTCCTCTATTTTATCTAGTCTGACATTAATATTGTTGTCTTTGCCTCTGATATCAGCCCTAATGCCTCTAATTTCCTCCATTATTGAGGCCACGTCTCTCTTTGTTGCCATAGAGTCCTCACTTGAATCCGCAATCACCGTCTCTGTGTTGTTGTCCACCCTTTTGGGCCCGCTCAGGTATTCAAATTCAGCAAGTCAGGATCTGGGTTCCATGCAGGGCTGTCATCGGATTAAGGAGCTCCTCGGATCAGGTCCTAGTCGGGCACCAGGTCTCTTGATGGGAGAGGGTCTGAGTGACACCTCACACTCTATCTGGTCCTGGACGAAGCACTGGAGGGAGACGGGGCTCTATCTTGCACCCAGTCTGGATCCACGGGGCCTGTTCAGTTCTGGGCTCACTGGGTCAGATGGCTCACTGGTTGTGGGTCCCCCGTCTGCGGTATTATGTAACCTGCTTCCTTCAGTTTGGATTTCAGTGGGATTCCATCTGCCTCCTCAGTATCCCCTATGTCCCCTATGTCCAGGTCCTGAGAGGTGGGCACACGCCCCTGCGCAGGGGGCCCTCACCTCTCTCTGTGGTTCCCAAGTGGCCTTTTGTTGGCTCCTGACCCTGGTTTATGCCACCCCCACAACTGGTGTGCCCTGGGTGTTTAGGGGCACTCTAGTGCTCTGCACTTGTTTCCACTCCCAACAAGGGGGTCAGGTGGGCCCTGTGGCCCGGAAGATCGAAGCGGGCAACCTCTCTATGTCTGGGGTGCCCCCCTAGCGGGCCCTTTATGGGTCCATGTCTGCTCTTTAGGAAGGCCTCCATCACCACGCAGCCTGGAGTCGTCCATCACTGACCAGGCTTCCCTTTTCCCTGTCTCGAAGTCACTGTTGAGGGGTTTGAGGGCATGCATCCCCAAAGCTCTGTGTAGGAAGCTCAGGAAAACTACAGCTGTCTCCTGGAAGGTTACTTCAGTGTTAATGGGGGAACGGGGCACCTCCACTGGACCAACATGTCGGGAGGGGTGAGCCATATCCCTCCTCCTCACCCCTGTCTGCCTCCTGCCCGAGGAGGGGGTGCAGGAGCCGGGGGGTCCACCTCCTTGGCGGGACTGCCGGGTTGAGTCAGAGACACTCCGCTGTCTCTACGCCACAGGCCTCCTCTCCTTACTTTCGGTATTTGCACTGGCAAGAGGTGGAGCTGGATCTCCTCTTTGCCAGCAGCAGTTTCTTTTAGACTTTGACCAAAATCTAGTGCAGGGGTTGAAGTATCCATTTCTGGGGTCTTCATGACACCATGGGAGCTATAGGTGGGGGCAAAAACACAGTATTTGGCCTGGTTGGCGGAGGAGCACTTTCAGACGGCCGTCATCTGTGCACCACTTAATGGCCTCCCGTGTCGTTTTTTTTAAATATGATTTTGGCAATCTGGCCAAAGGATGTGTTTTCCATACTTCTTCCTGGCCTAGGAAACTTGACTGGTTCGTTTGTATGAATTAGAAAGACAAACAGGTGTCCACAAACTTATGCAACACCCGACCCCTGCATACCCAATTCTATTGTAATCCAATTAACATTTCACGCCTTCTAGGTGGTCAATTATAGTTCTCTGTTATTTTTTTGCTTTTGGAAATAATGTCACTTCACTCATTTTTTGTTTTTTGTGTGTCTTTCTAATTGGTACCACAACCTAGTTTTAGGGTTGTGCTGTTAGACAATAGAAATCATCATTGGTTCATTTGTAAAGTCATTACCCTGGATCCAGTCTAGGGTTTTTTTTTTTTCAACAGGGCTACTAGGCACATGTGGTTTTATTTTCTGTTATTTAATAAACAAATGGTCTATGACTGGGGTATGATTTGACTGCCTGCACGTGATGTTGTGGTCCTGAGGATACCTTACCGTGGTCGATGTGGCAAGGTCAATGTGGTCACTTCACAACACAAGGCATTGATCTGAACGTTTGTTCTCTCCTCATAGATTAAGTGAATAAATTATGCTACAGTTCTAGTAATGTGAGTGTAGGATTGTTGGGGTGGTGGTTTGAGATTACAATTGAGAATTTTTCTGTCGTAGACATGAAAGTATGTGATTAAGACTGAGATACATCCTGCTGATATATGATATTACAAAAGAGATCCAAAGACATAGCAGACACAGTAATACTCTTCATACTCAACCTTTTAGTATGGTACACCACATACCTTGTTGAGAAAATCTCAGATCCACACCCCCTCCAATACTATTGACCAAGCTACGGCACTGGGGTTGATGAGTTGCTTCTTCTTGGAGTACCCACAGTCACCTGTCAAGGACACATTCCTCATATGAAGTGTTTTTCTATCTGTACAGGGGATATATGTGGCAGTAGTAAACTGGACTCACCTACCAAGCATCCATGTATCTGTATCTGCATGCGGTCCTACCACAAACTGAAGTGAAATTACTCAATTCAGGCAGTTTGAGCTGTCATGTGTGTATCCCAGGTAGTTGGCATTCACCCTCATGGTAGTATTGCCGGCCTCACACACCACCAGTTGTTGAAAAGTGTGTTCTTTGCCATGGGATGGGGTCTGAGAGCCACATGGGTGCAATTGAAAGCCCCAAACATGCCAGGGAACCCAGATATATCATAGAATGCCTGAACAAGCCCTTCCCATCAACGGTCATCGTGGAGCATGGATATGTATTGCTTGCATCGGCCATCTGTCATCTGACAGGATTGTGTTGAGGACCTCCCCATTGAGATTGCACTGGTCTTCTGGAAGGAGTCTATTTCAAAGAAATGAAAGGCTGCTACTAGTTTTACAGGCGGTGGTATGGAATGTCCTTCCTACTGTGTTAGCATATCCAATATCACCTGAGGGTAAAAGTGGTACTTCAACATGGCTTCCGCATCTGCCAGATCGAAGGTGGGCACTCTCCTTCTGTATATTATTTTGATCTACGCCATCTTCTCAGTCGAGGTAGCAGCCATTTTGAAAACATGTACTATCAGGATTTTACCTGTGCCGATTGGGGTGAGATGTGTTGCTCATTTCATTTGGCAAATCAAATTCCTACTTTTCTAGGCCACTTGTTCCTGTTTGTGTTTCGAGAAAATGCTGATGGGCTATTTTTGGAGCAAATCAATTACTCATTTGTTCTGAATACGTTTTTTGCACAATGTTTTGGGTTTCACATCGTTGCTCCATTGGTGTATGCATGAGTTGCCTGATTTGCATTCTTTCCACATTCTTTGGACATGCTTGCCATGGTTTTGCATGGTCATTGGCCACTCACACATATTATAATAAATGTCAATTGTTCAGAATTCTGACATCCTTTTCATATGCAAAAGTGAAATGTGCATGCACAGTTTTTGGTGCATCTTTCTGGTAAGAGAGATCGTTTTCAAATCAAACTCATACTGTTCTTAGTCTGGAGCATTTTCTAAATAACTTTGTTGTGTCCATCTTGTATGATTCAGAGTTGGACGGAATAATCAGAGCCGGAAATAATCCATCCTTGATGGGGCAGTCATTGACTGAACCCAAACCATCCCCAGTTACCAAACTATGCTCTCTATTCTCCTGCTTCGCAATATCGTGTCAATTTTTTGAATGTTTTGGAACAACAGATGGCCTCTCTGCCTTCCTCAGGGCTGTAACTAGTGTGATCCGGTGACCCCCAGTACAGAGTCTACATGTCTCTGCCTCTCATGTTCAACATGTAAATTAAATCTAACATTTATAAACAGGCATGTTTCCCAATAAGATGCAATGAATTAAACAAAAAGCAATGATATGTGACATAGCCAACCTATGAAACAAACAAGAAAATCTGAGACATCTTTTCAAATTTCCCATTGTCCAATCTACCAGAATGATCACATTAAATCAAGTAGGGATGGCTGTGAGAGAATATAACTTGAGCAGTAGGAGAGAATTAAATCAACTCTTCTGTTTTTTTCCTTCGAATATATTAGTGTTGCCTGCACCTGAAGTATCAGAAAATATTCAATGGCATTTTCTATTGTATAAATATACATAGTGTTAAGTATGAATTGGTGCAGTCACACTGTGTGAGACTACACAACACTTATTTGCTTGGTATTAGGTAATCCACCTTTTGGTATAGGTCTGTACTACAGAAGCTGGTAGTGTGACTGAGCAGCCAGACCTATCTCATGACAGACAAATTTGAGCTGTAGACCTGTACGAATGAAATCCGTAAATACAAGTTGAAAGGGGCCCCTAGGGGTCCCTCGCATTATGGAAACAAGGCAAGTCACCACACACGATAGATACGCCAGACACGAGGTTGTATTCCCAAAGCTATGGTTTATTGCAAAGGAAATAGTCTCAGTTGGCCAACTCGGTCTCACGCCCCGCAACAGGTATCTCTAGACCTCGAGGGACGCAAGAGAGTGAATTATGTACATCAGTTACATATATACAAAATCCATATCATACAATCAGCTGTGACATGTTTAACACCCCCCCTTTATTGGGTTTCTTTGAACTCGGTTTGATGATGGACAATTTCGACGAATATGACACCTACAAATATCTATTCTAGCAACAGTATGCAACCTTCCAAGTGTGGAGACATCTTTTCTTTGTTGAACAGAACACAGTGCTTCTGTTCTTGTAAGTGAGCTACATACGGGGGAAGAGTCACATTCCAGACCTTGCTATCTATGAGGTGCTATTCGTGTCCTGGGAGCCAACACGCTCTACAGGGCTCGGAAAAGGGGGGGCTGTAAGAAGAGCATAATTCAAGCCTTTAGCTGCTTTATTATAACATATTATACCATATAACGAGACTGGCTGGCAGCTGTGAAATGATTAAATGCCCTGAGGCTCTGCTTCAAGGCTACATTTGGGAGGGAGCCGGGCATTCCTCTCCAGAGCTGCCTTCGTTGTGTTTCAACAAACTCTTATTAGCCTCGCGGCCTTGCAGCCTTGTCCTTTCAAGTTCAGACAACAATGTTAACAGTCGAGCAGTGTAAGCAGAAATGTGCTGCGAAGCAATTTGAACAGAAAGCAATGAGCAATCGTTAGAAAACAAAATGGCGATCCTTGTTACATCAAAATGGCCGTTCATTGGTCAAACTCGGAAACCTGTATTTCTATTCTTACGTACATGAGACGGTTGGCCTTCGGCCACCAAAATGCATTTGCCATCCATCATGAGAGATGGCAATTTTTCCTAGACCGACAAAGTAGCCAAGTAACATTTACACTGAAGGTTTAAAATAAGAATTCTTTAAAAAGGCAATTTGTTGTAACAGTTCAAATATACTTTAAAATTACTTTTCAGAATCAAAACAAGTTAGTTGATAATCATTGGATATGCTTCATACACTTCCTACACCCTGAGCTGACTTCAATACAAGGACAGTAATGTATTTATATATCGCACTAGTGTGTGTACTTTGCATATTCTGAGGTTTGTAGAAAGGAAAGGGTTAGGGAAGTAAACAGGTAAGAACCGTTTCTCCGTAAATTTGAGGACAAGTAAATCTTCCAATAAAGTCTAGCTAGGCCTTTCCCAACAGTACCAGTACATAACAAGCTACAACATCTGAGGGACAAACAATATCAAAGTCAATGGATTTGGAAGAGTGCCTTTAGAGAGCCAGGACAGCCAAAGTAATTTGGAACACAGTCTATGGATCTGATGCACTTCTTGGATCAAAGACTTGCACAAAGTTATAGAGTTCAGTAAAAACACTTGTGTTGCCAAAAGCTGTTAAACATGTGAGAAGGGAGTTGAAATCAACTCGAAAAGGTAAGCCATTGAAATTCCCAAGTGAGAAGAGCGTGGCTAAAGGCAATAAGGTAAATACTGCAAACCTAAACAGTACCTCTGGTTACAAGAAGAGTGGTTCAGCTGGATTCTGCCTTGCTACAGCAGTGCAGACCCTGGTTCCTGAGCCTCAGTCATGGGGACAAGAGGGAGGACATCTGGAGGGCTCCTGCAGTGGTACTTGGGAGGTTGTCAGCAGCTGTGGGCTCATTTCGATTCAGTGGCACTTTGCGGTTTCAGCACTGAGCAAATAGCACTGATGCGGATCTCGGACACCGGTTGGACTCTCTTTGCTCCCTCTGTCCTGCACTCTGGTGAGGGGACTCTGGATCTGGAGGTCCTGCTTCTGGATGGTCCTTAGGAGTCTCCAGGAGCTTTTATCTGGATTCGTTCCACAGCAGACACACTCGACTACGGGCACTCGACCCCTGGCATTGAGCTCTTGCAGCAACGGAGAAGCACAGCAAGTCGGAGATGGTGGTCCAGTGAAGTTTGTCTCAGGTTTATTTGGTCCCACTAACCCAAGGAGAGAAGTCGCTCTGCCCGGAGCTTCTCTGTCGAGGTAAAAAAGAAGGTCAGCACAGCAGCAGGGCTTCACTGGGAAATTCAAAGGTTCAGGAGTTTGCAGCAAGCTTCATTCACAGTAGGGTGTTTCTCCCAGTGGTCGACTCTGCCTGTAGTCCCAAACCGTGCGCCTTTTAAGCAGGTTTCTCCCATTCATGCACAGCCTAGGATGTCAATCACACAGGAGGGTGGCCACACAGCCAATCAGGACTAGTTGCATTCAGGCATTCCTATAGACAAAGTGCATGGGATTGTTGGGAGCCTCCCTCACATTGTGTCCTTTCAGACGAACTGGAGCCAAGGGCGGGATTCAGGGCTGAAGCCTGCCAAAGGCAAGACAAACAAAGGGCTCAAACCTGTCTCACCACATAGAGTAAGACCCAATACGACCTCACAAACAGAAAATGGTGAAAAAAGAAGATAGGGGCCAGTTTGACAAAATGGTCACACATGGGTACTGTACTGCAGCTGGTGGTTTAGGCTGCTGGAGAAAAGCACAATGGTAGGAAAAAGTAAACCACTGCCACCAGCCATTTAAAGTAGTGGGGGTAACATGCAAATATTACATGAGAATGTAGGATAAAGGTATACTAGGTAACCCCCCAGCACTCCACATAAGGTGTGTCAGTGATTTCAATCCGGCACTCACCTAAGTCAATGCCTAGCGTGTAATGCACAACTGAAATCCTTATTTATTTGTGTCTAAAAGTTATTTTATTCTGAATGATGTACCACTCATATCACGCCCCTCTCTTGGAACCCCCCCGGTCACGCTGAACCAGGAATCAGGATGGTTTACAAAGTTAAAATATTTATTTATGTAGTTATAAATTAATCACACTATGTTTAATGGGTATACAATAACCACCAATGGGGTGATGTAACACTAAGCAATCTCTTTAATCACAAGGAGTAATAGTGAGCAAAACAATTCAGCACAGAAATAATACTTTTGTGTGTGTGTTCAGAACAGATAGCAATGTGGTTGCTATTTCCCCCTGCACACAACCTCAACCCCCCAATAAGCAATGTAAAGAGATAGGAGGACAGAGCAGGTATTCAGGAATGACAGAATTCAAACAAAATATGAATCCCATTTTCCCCCCAGCAACACAAGAGAAAAACAGAATTGATTGGCAAGCTGTCAAAATGGTTTTAAAAGTTATCTGAGAATGGAATGTGCAAAAACACAAACTATGGTTTAAATTGCTGAAATTGTATAAATTCTTATGGAAGCCACTTCAGATAGTTACAGACAAACACTAGCAATGATTTAATACTAAGCAGCAATGTGAAATCTTAAAACGGAGGTCGGATGCAATCAAAAGCTGTTTTGCACGTGTCAGAAATTCCCTAAACGAAAATTTGCGGCAAACTTTTCTGTGTGCGATAATCGTGATTACAGGAGAACTATGTAGATTTGGAATACATCAGAAGTTGAAATTTTGTTTCTAGCATAAAAATAGAAGAGGTTATGGATGATTTAGTGGAGGTCGTTTTTTCGAGACATGCCGAAGAATGGGAAGCAGGAATGCACTTCAAAGTGACAAAAAGGATTTCTTACACTAGATGATGACTATGAATAAACAAATACCACACAAGAACACAGCCACTTGATCAAGGCGATGGCTTGCAGTGGAGCTCGCCTACTTCAGATGAGAAAAGATCAGCGCAGAGATAGTTTTAACAAAACTAGCGAAGGAGGACGATAGGAGGGATAGGATAGAGAGTTCAGGCAATTCAAAAATATTTCTAACAATGCAGGTTCTGAAGACAAAGTAGGATGGATTTCAGATAGGGATTGGACTATGCCAGGTACATAGGCTAGTGACACCGTTTTATACTATAGATACTCACTAGATAGGTTTTGAAATGGAACCGTCAGGATTCTGGTCAGGGATTCTGGTCAGGGATTCTGGTTAGGACAGACAGCTGGGCACACTGGATTGCACTGGGTCTGCAATGGCTCTGGTCAAAGCTCAGCAAAGGACTGGATTGGATCTCTTGGTTCTGATAATAATTTTCAGCAGGCAAGCAGTACAGCACAGCCCAGCTGTCTATTTCCCTTTAGGTTTCTGGGGTTCTGGTTCTGGAATTTTAAGGCCCAGCTGAAAATGGTTCAGCTATGCAATGGGCCTTTCTGATTTTTCAAGTTTCTGGACTTTGGAGCAAGTAAGATGGATGGTTCTGCTGCAGGGTGCACCGCCAGCAATCGGTTAGTGGGTGAATCTGTGTGTTTTTCTGAGTGCTGAGCTGTCTCTATTTATGCTTATGATAAAGTGGTGTGTGTGCTGGTTTATCCTAAGCGCGCCCCCTTGCCAGGGATTGGTCAGAGTCTCTTCTCTTCCTTGATAGGAGGATAAAAACAGGGTGTCACCTTTATGATGTGGGTTTACGAGGCCCAGAGTCCACCCCTAGCCTCTTGAACACAAAGGCCCAGGTTCATGGATTATTTGCACCAAAAAAATCAGGATTTGTGTGCCATTCTGCCCGCAAATCCCTGTTTAACAAATTGGGATTTGTGGGCAGAATGCACACAAATCCTGTTTTTTTCGGCGCAAATAATCCATGAATTAGGGTTAAAATCTACTTTTGGTACAATACATATTTCCATGTGTGCAACCTCTATAACAATCATATATATAGATTACATTCTTTGTGTAGCAGCTACTCCTTCAAACCCCGTCGCTGTAAGATCTTGTGTCTGCTTTTTACAGAATTTTGTCCTTTTTATCCAGAACACAATGTCCAATTTAGGAGCAAATTCTACACATGTGCGCATTGAATATGGGCATGCGTGTATGAAGTTTCATGCTTCTATCAACAATATATTTTGTGCAATATCACATTTTCCGCCATTTCTTCCTAGAACATGTCACAGAGTTCTGGCGCCTTTTAAAATGTGCAGCCAATATTTACATTAACAATGCTGTTATTTTTGTGTTTTTAACAATTTTACACAGTAAGTTATCAGTCTTTTTTAAAATGTGTCTTTGGTCCTTGTTAAGCAACAAATGGTTGTTTTTCTACGCCTTCTTCTATCTCCTTGCAGTTCAGAAGCAGTCTCCTGCCAGTTCCTCCTGGGCCCATGCCATTTTAAAACCCTTCAGACTTGGTAGTTCCTGTAGCTGGAGGATGTCCATTGTCTCCTTCCCCCTGCAGACAAAATTCTCCTCCCACCCTATAATCATCACTTAGGTGTGATTTCCTGGTGGAGGGGAGCAGAAGGGAGAGGCCCTGCCTCTGTGGGGGAAGCTGTTATACTGGTTTGGTTGCTTTTAGTCAGGCTTAAATTCAAATGTTAATTCTGTTGCATTTTTTTATTTGCTTAAAATAACTTGTAATTTCAAACAAGCAGCTAGAACACGTATTCCATATTCTAAGCAATGGGATTTACATAATTACAACATAGGTTACTCTCAGTAACAGGCCACTTAGTTTTCACAAATTTGATTTCAGTTTGTACAAGTTTACAGTTTCTCATGCAGTCTTCTGACAGCTGTCATTCAGGCGGCCGAGGGTACTGTGCCCATATTTTGAAAGATTCCACAGGCAGGCAACATTTGCTGTGGATATTTCTGAATTGTAGCACCCAGCAAGAATATTGGATGTTTGAGGGTTTTTTGTACCGGCATTCTTCAGTTTCAGCAACCAAGAAAAAAAGGATTTAAAAGCAAGATTTTGGATTTCTTTCAGCAAAGAACCGCTTTTCTCTCCGTGCTCCATTTTCACTTGTTGTGAGGCCCAGTGACATGTTTCAGGAGTGAGATCTCTGTTCCACCACTGACAACCTGTGTGGTAGATTGGGCAGCCATCTTTTTGTGTTGCAAAGCACGATTTTCATAGGTTTGGGCGTGCACACGGGTTTTGTGGCCATTATAAGGTCTCTGGCACCATCAGAACACAGGGATGCCGCATGGCAGAGCAAAAGTGGGTCAAGACATCCCACAGGTGGTGCATGCTTGACCTACAAAGAGAAAAGTTAAGTAAAGTCAATTTACTTTACTGTTCTTGGGGACTGTAGTTCACCCAAGAAGAGGTATTTAAACCTTAAGAGAAATCTAAAGGATTTTTCAGTGAAACTGCACTGAAGGTGCTATGTGTCACCATACAAAAAGTAGATGACCATCGAGTTTTTCAGACTCCAAAAAAGCGAAAACATAAAATCCAAATCAGGTAAAAACACATGAGTGAGCAAAAGGTCTCACTCACTCCAAGATTAAAATTAAAAGGTTCTAAGTCCAGCAAAGCTGGAAGTCTCTAATGTTGAAGGGAATTAGCACAGAAATGAACGTTCTCCCTCACACCTATCTTGAACATTCTGTGACACAGTTTATCTGCTGTGCTATTGAATGCTTGCCTGGCAGTTTCAAGACAGCCCCGCAGGAGGGGAGAGGTAATTGTCCGGTATATCCACTCCCATGATGATTCGTGACTCAGGAGACAGCTGACTTAAAGGGGCGAGACACGCACTGCTAGACACAGACTGCCGCCTGCCATTTTGTGGAGTTGTAAAAAACAAAACACCAAAGAGAACCTCTGCTGCAAACTGCACCTGAAAAGGAAATGAAGACACGCCTGAAAAGGTAAAGAAACACAGCCTCCCTGAAGATTGATGGAGTCATGAAAACGTGCATTTGGAGGAGAAGTCAATGCAGGAAAACTTGACTGGCAACAGAGTGTGCGCTGTGTCACTAATTCTTAACCATTATGCTGTAAACTGCTGGCTGAGGTATGGATTCAGCTCTCTGGGCCTCTCCATCGGCATATTGAAACCTGCTGGTAAGGTATGCCTTTATGGACAAGTGTGCACCTTTCTTTTTGAGTTCTATCACAAACGCTAATTGGGTCTATTTTCGTGGCTGTGTGAAAATCGGAGGATGTGTAAACCTCGCACCTTGTCACATAATATTTATGTTTTACTGCTCCTATTTTGCAGAGATGTACTATTGAGGAGGATCATTAACGCGGGTTTACATTCTCCACGGGAAACACTTCCGCTAGTCTGGAACGATGCTAATCACAGTGAAAACGGATGTGCTAAAGGGCTCTCTTACCTGTGCAGTTTATGTGACTCAGGCCGTTGTGTTCAGGAATTGCCATGCGTCCCATGTGTACAGTGGCGCGCCATCGAGCAGGTGGCAATTTCACCTTACAGTATCGAATGAATACATGCAAGTCTTTGTTTCCTTAAATGCCGACATGTGGCAGGCGTTCGACTGAATCCTGTGCAGCCATGTCAGGCAGTGGTGCGCATGCTTCCGGCCGCGTACTCGGGTGGGCGTTCGGCTGAAATCCTGTGCAGCCATGTTAGGCAGTGGTGCGCATGCTTCCGGCCGCGTACTCGGGTGGGTCTCCATTATGAGCACTTGAGGAGGAGCAAACACTCAAACTTCCGGGTCATTCTGGGTCTTGGCTATGTAGATCTGCTTATCGGAGCTCAGAGTCCATGGGGACCATCAGGAAATAGTCACGGGGTTGCCACAGGTCATTCAAGTCAACAGGTCATTGGTAATGGCGATTGCAAGGAGAAGACTGCGCTGAATCGTCGAATGGACGAGGTTGGCCTTTGTCTGGAAGTAGAAGCAATTTGGCCACTATTTCCAGAGAAAACATGTCTTCCTCTGAGAGTGCTGCAAATCTCGGGCACTCAACATGAAACCTAATTTGCGTTTGGAAGTCATAAGTGTGACAAGATTGGACAACTTGATAACGACTGCCAGGCGTGCACACCGCCTGACAGCAACTTGCACACGTGTTGAGGAAAGTATTATGATCTGATTTAGAAGTGCCACACCACACTGATAGCATTTGCCAAGGGGAACGTATCCTGCCCATAGAATGTCTGCAGCAGCAATTGTGAGAGATGCCAGGTAACGCCAGGCATTGGTCTTGCGGGAAGCAAATGACCACACCACAAAATGTTATAATTATATGAGGTTGTGTGTAACGGTCATTGCTACACATACCCTGATCATATCATGGATCTGTATCATTTTGGGCAATGCCTTTCAGGAACTGGACAGAATTATTTTGCTTCAGCTGGTGTTATTAACTGATATGGCATGTGAAAGGACACCGCCCCTCAGGTTTAGTAGTTGTGGTTCACTGCTCATGTCCAACACATGGCCTGCGCCCGTGCCATGACTTCTGGCCATTGACCGCCAGAAGGATATCATGCCTGGCCGAGGGTAGCTCACTGTGGTGAGCACACTTCTACATGTGCCACTTTCTACCATGAATGAGATGTGCGCACTTGTGACTGCAAATTGGCCAAGTTATGTGGAATAGCTTCTGAGCTTACTTTGCCTGATTGCTAGGTGTAGGGACAGGCTTCTGTCAGGGATCGAGGGCCAGCGCACAGATTCGGAGGTAGGTCCTATCCGCTCCTTGTATCCATACGACAGTGAGGAACCTTTTGATACCCGATTAAAGGGTACAACTGTCCATCCTAGGAATGGGCAATGCAAATCTGTTGGATTTTAAGATAGGCGTGCTTGGGGTCTCAGAAGAAAGATCTCTTGCCTAACCTCTCCTTGAAATCCCCTCCAAGGAAAAGCTCCAGGCTGAAGTTGGAGGATGGGACCGATTCGCCTGCTGCAGATAATGACACGGCACCCCAAGCCTCATACGGCAGATACATACCAACACTTTTCATATGCATCAATGCATCATTCTGAAAATGTGAATATTTCACATAAACGACAGGGAATACTCAGGAAATATTTCTAATTATAGTTCTCAAAATGAATTGAGAGTACAGGGGACTTTACTGCTTACACACATTAGTTGTGTTGAATGAGAGCAAACATGAAAGGCCTAGAAAAAAGAAGTGTCTGTTATGGAACTATACCAGTCCTGGTGACGCCAAATGGGAATACAATACACTACCATCAGGAATGAATACAAGAACTCATGTAGTATATATAATGAGTATTAAACATCAAGTGTCCAAAAAACGGGTACGTAAAACAAATGTTCTTTTTAAACGTCTTATGCTTAGTCAGCGGTACAGAGGCCATTGTCGCTGATGTATTTCAGATCACTGTCCATTATCAGAGCGATGTCTGTTGGCTCTTGTGGTTGTGTTCTAAGAAGTTATGTGTTCCTGTGAAGCACTATCAATTTGGGTCATGGCGAGTAACCACGTTGCTGTAGTTGTGACAAGGGTGACTGTGGGTGTTCTACTGCTATGTCGGAGTGTCATAGCTGGCAAGTCGTGTCCCAGCTCGGAAAAAAATACGTGTATCAGTAAGTAAACAGTTAACTATAATTCGTGTGTAAAGTAACAAGTTTTTTGCACAGCGGGGCTAGAGTGCGCGAGTCGGTGATTCATACGGCAGATACGTAACAAATATACATCATTCTGAAAAATTTGAATATTTTACATAAACGACAAGGCATACTCACAAAATATTTCTAATTATAGCTCTCAAACTGAATTGAGAGTGCAGGGGACTTTAGTGCTGACACGCATTAGCTGTGTTGAATGTGAGAAAAAATGAAAGGCCATCACATCTCTTCCTGTAAAACTTTAAGATAGCAGTGGACTGATGAGTTCATGTTGGTTTCACACCCAAGTTGTCGATTTTTCTATGTTTTAACCGAGCAGGTGCCCTATATTGTAAGATCACTTTTTCTATTTATTTATAGCGGGCAAAAACTACTGCATATCATTGGCTACAATCTTTTCAGCCACAAAGGATGAGCTCCAAAATCACGCTGCACAAAAATGTGTGCAGGGGTTTACAGGCTCTTCCACAGTGGCCGGGAAGAAGGAAGATGCGGAGAGCAGGCACGTGTGTATAAGCTGTGTTTGCCTTTTTGTGTGTGTTTGGGGAGACGGGCACAGTGTTTGTGGCGGTTGTGAGTGTATGTATGTTTCAGCATGTATCTGGGTGTATTTAGGGAGCAGGAGCACAATGTTTGTGTTGGGGTGTTTTTATCTATGTTTGCATTTGTATGTGTTGGGCAATGTTTGTGGAAGAGAGAGAAGGGAGTGAGTTAAAGGTGGTTTCGGGGGTGAAACCCGGCCACCCCCAAAATAAGAAATTCCCACCAACCTGGGTGAATAGTAGGGGGTGAGGAAGAGGGCCATTGGGGGAGCTGTTCCAAAGCAGGTTTCAGGGGGTAAAACCACCCAAAATCAGACTTTCCTCGCACGTTGAAGGCTGCTCCAAATCGGCCAAAAAAATCAGACCTTTTTAGTTGTGGCCTTCATCATGCCTGATTTTGACATAGAACCACTAATATAGCCCTAAGAAGCAAAACAGTGATTCATAAGGCCATCTCGTGAAGTGGAGCGCTCCTCCAGATGTCAAGGGACAACCATTGATGAGGAATACAACCTTGAATAAAATACACTAGGGAATGACAGATTTTGCTGCACCATCATACAGATTACCAGTGCTGGAAATATAAACAATGTACTCAGGGCTCTCTCTCCTCCTTGGGGGCAAAGGGGGATGGGCTGTGGCAAGGAAGTATGGGGTCGTGGGGTGTTCAGGCTAGGTCAAGCAAAACAGTATTTCTTAGTTAAACCCAAGTCCGGAGATTTGCATAAAAGCAAACAGCATTATGTGAAAATTAAAAATGCCCACGATTTTATATTTTAAACATGTCTGATGGGGATTCAACGAGAAACCTTTTTGAGCTAGTAAAGGAGTTGGACTCTGCTCTTTTTATTGCACAAAATACTAACCCTAACAAAAAAAGCAGGCACATTGCAAGAGCTATATACCCGTTTGGACAGCAGTTAAACAGCATGTGAAGCTTTGGCTGTTTCTGCATTCTATTGCCGTTCTTCCGAAGTGCTGCGTGAGAGCGAGAGCTAGGCTTGAGAAAACACTGCCAGCTTCTGGTGCTTAGCTCTTAGCAGAGCTTCTGGCAAAATCAACTTTGTCAGAGTGAGCTCCCTCTTGTTCCTGTTCATTTCATACCCTGCAGATTACTAAACATTATTCGTGGTGATTATCAGTGGCAGGCAATCAGCAGCCTTGGGCTGGGACGAAGAAATCGGATAGTGTGAGGAAATAATTAAGAGGCACTGCCAGAAGTGTGCAAACAACGTGTGAGAATGACATGTGAGCAGAGAGACCTCTAGGAGAGAGTTGTGGCTCTGGAATGTTACTATCAACGTGGAGCAAAGGACTGAAGAACTGTAGCAGCTCTGTGGGGGTTCAGAGGCCATTACAACGATGTCGTCAGCCAGGGACGGACCCTACACGTCCACGGGGTTTGGACAGCAGGATCCTGGTGTGTGTTGATGTGCCAGTATGGGGAAAGAGAGTGAGAGTCGAAGTATCCCACCAGGAGCGACTTAAGAACAGTGTACGATCCTGTCCAGGTGTTGTCCACTAGGTGAACAACGATAATACACCAGTCAATCCAATGCTTGAAACTTCAACAGGGGAGCAGCACTTAAGGAAGCCCCCAGAAAAGGACGCTTGGGAAGACAAATGCAAAGAAAATTAAGCTGGCCTGTAAAATTAAGAGCACTGCTAATGTTAATGCAGCTATGGATGAAGGCATGTAATGGTCTGCCACAGGTTTCAGACAGAAACTGATCCTCACAATTTGTCCAGTTTGTGGGAGTAATTAATCAATGCGGATTGCATGTTGTACAAAAGTCTGGAAGTTTTCACCTGACTTACTGGAGTTGTTTGCTAAGGGTGGTTTTACGCTGTGGTTGTATAGGGTGTACATCTGAGTGTGTTTTTGACGAACCAACAACAGGGAGAGTTTTGTAACAGTGGGCCTCATTATGAGTCCGGCGGTAGCTATGCCGGTAAATACCAACACAGCTGCTGCCGGAGTCATGAATTTACCGGCACCTGGCAATGGGCAATTACCGGGGCATTCCAGCCCCGGCGGACCTGGTAATTGCCCATTGCTCAGAGCCGGTATTTATTACTCCCAATTCCCATAATGGGGAGGCCGGATGCACTGGCACCATTCATGAATACTGCTGGTGCACCCGTCGAGGTCTGCACGCGGGTGGCGGTGAGCCCGCCAGGTCAGTCCTGGTGGGCGGGAAGGCACCCGTGAAAAGAACTTGTAGTTTGCCGGTCTGGTTACCGGTACCGTTATTACCAGACCAGCAACATCGTAATGAGGCCCAGTATGGTAAAGGAGTTAAGATTAGTAATGACAAGTGACAGGTGAAATGCTTTGAGGTACAGGGATGTTGCAAGCCATTTTTATTATGGCGATAAGTGATGGTGGTTGTGTTATTAGTCCTGCTCTCAAATATTGATAAAAACTCTCCTTCTGCCTTCATTCTCCTTGACCTCTCATCCGCATTCAACCTGGTAAAAAATAACAACCTGATCGATCACCTCCCAGATACCCTGGGCATCATTGATCAGGCCCTGGTGTGGCTTACCTCATTTCTCTCTGACCGACCATCCCAGGTGGAACTCAGGCCCTTTCTCTCTGCTATCACTCTGTCTACTTGCAGGGTCCCTCAGGGTTCGAACCTATACCCCTGGTTTTTCAATATCTATATGGCCGCCTTGGCCCACAGGATCTCTTCCTTCACTTCTAACTTTCGCTGTTATGCGGATGACTCTCAACTCTCCTTCAAGCTACCCTCAGCCTTTTCCTCCCACTTGCTCATTCACGACTGTCTGCAATTCAGTCCTGGTGGGAAGCCCTCGTGGGCAGCTAATGACCTCTGCCCTAATGCAAGTAAGACAGAGATTATTCTCATTTTTTGGACCCCTGCTCCTGTTTTCCTGCTCGCACTCTGGCCGGCCTCCCATGGCCCTGTGCCCACACCCACCAGTGAGGCAAAAAATCTGGGGGTCATTTTCGATTCCACTCTGTTCTTCTCTGCACACATCTCAGACATATCCAAGAAATCTCACTACCAGCTGCACCTCCTCTGAGGAATCCTAACTTTTCTCACTTTCCCCAGTGACTCTCTGTCTCCAGAGGTATGGTTCTCTCTAGATTCGACTACTGTAACAGTCTATTTCTCAATCTCCCTACTTCTACAATCCGACCTTTACAACTCATCCAGAACAGAACCGCAAGACTTATCCTTGGCCTTAAGCCCAGGGACCGCATCTTTCCGGCACTGAAATCCCTCCACTGGCTCCCCGTGGCTGCAAGGATCAAGTACAAGACCCTCTCCATTGTTCAGAATGCTTTCTGGGGCGGGAACCGCTTTACATAAAACACACACTTCCCAAGTACACTCCTTCTAGAGTACTCTGCTCATCCTCCTCCAATTCCCTGCGGGTGAGCTGTTTTTCCAAACAGAGGCTTGGGGGTAGATCCCTACCCCCAGCATGGGCCACCCTCTGGAACAATCTCCCTGTCTCTCTCTGTCTTGAGCCGGATCTCCTTAAATTCTGGAAAATCCTAAAGACCTTCCTCTTCTCCTCTGCCTTCTCTCTATCTCTCCCTTGTTAACAGCTGCTCCCTACCTGCTGCCCCCTCCTTCTGCTCAGCTAGCTGACTGGTAGCCTGGCTCACCTCAGAACCTTACAGGTCCCAGGCACCCACACCAATCCCTGCACTTGCCTCTGGGCCCCGCACTACTTGCTGCACTATGCACTTCCCAAAGAGTTAACCCTCTGCACTTAACCTGGCCCTCCTGGACTAGGTGCACATATCCCTACCCCCATCCCTTGCACTTCCTGTCTGCACACTTAGACAATCTGAATGCACCCAACCCAGTAGGTTTGCTGTCTGCCTGCCCCCTTGTCTCCCCTTTCCCCCCACTAGCATTGTGCACATGAAACACACATATTAGTGGGACATTATAAAATGCCCAACCAACTTTAACATTCCCCTTCCTCTCCTCTGATCCACTCCCCTTACGTCAATGTCTACTTGTGCTAATTCTGGCAAGAAATGTTCTCTAGGATGGCTGTTAGGCTGTTACGTGCCTCCACCTCTCTCCCCCTCTTCCCTCCTACCCTACTTGTCACGCACTTGCACTACTGTCAGTTTGTTATCCACGTACCTCCCCTCCTCTCCCAGCTCCTTGCTTTCCCCTACTATTTGTTAGCACACTTGAATTATCAGAAATGTCGTCAGGCCTAGTATGCTTATTATTTATATAATTCGGAATTCACCAAGGCCTTATGAATGGTTGTATCCCATGTTATACCCCCGCCCCCGACCCCTCTTGGAGCACTTTGAAGCACTCATGTTGTGTCTAGGCTCTTTATAAATAGAAAATACCATACCATTATTAAATATCCTTGTGATCTTCCAGCAACTTGGATGGTTGTGCTTGGTTTTACATGCTTGTGCATGGTGATTGCCTTCTGGAGGCTCTGAGACATGTTCACTTGCACTTGAATACAGGGGATGGGCTGGATGCCTATGTGGTCTCAGCATTCATGCATTTGGTTGGGGCACTTATGCTTATTGAGTTCTACCTGACCCTATTCTTCTATATGGTTGGTATTATATTTGCTCTGCTCCTACTGCCTTTGCTCCTTTTCTGTAGGGAACAGCTCAAGCATGTCCTGTGTGTGTGTGTGTGTTTTAGGGGAGGGTTGTGTCCTGCTTTGTTGGTATGTGCTGTACTTAATTGTGCATGTGTTTGTGTTGTAAAGAAGGGAGGAGTGTCTATTTCCCCCTATTAATGTCTGTATGTGTGAAAATGGAAAACATTTACTGAGGGAACCCTCTCATCCTTGAATGGGTGGACCATGGGGAGGTGGGGCCAGGTCATGCAATACAGTATATAGTTCACTTCATAGAGCCCAATCCTGGCAATTTGCATGCAAGCACAGAGCATTATAGGAACATAAGAATGTCCACAATTTTAAATTCGAAACCTGTCTTATAGTGATTCGGTAAGAAACCCCTTTGAGTGAATAATGAAAGTTGGGCTGTGCAGTTTTGATTGGTCACACTACTCACCCTACGAAAAACATATATACCAGTTTGGACAGCTGCAACTAGTGTGTGAGGGTTAGGCTGTTTCTGTATTCAGTATTCAATTTCGTGTGTAGTAGCTGCTTGTTGAAGCGTGGGTTGATGGTGCATGTGATAACTTGGATTTCTGAAGCAGGCTGCTTTGAGAGTATTCGGCAGTGCTACAGGCTTCAGAGCAGAAACATGAGTGTGGTGGGCATATCCCCTGGTCTGGGGAAAAGGCAGCACTCTGGCAAGACTTGTCTTGCTGGAGTGCTGCTTGGTCTTGTTCAAGTCCATTTGCTGGGTCATGAGGTTAGAGCGTGTAGGAGATCTTTTGCTGACTATGTGTGTTTGTTATGTGCAGTGTCCCTGTCCCTGGTATTCCGTAGAACCATTTGGAACAGTTACCTGAGTGGTGGGTGTGAGGAATTCGACCATCTGCACAGCAGGTTTGCGCTTGCATGGGCTTTTTTAAAAATTTTGTAGGAAACAGAATGATAGGAGATCAACCTCGGAAAATGTGTGGGTCTAATCCACACACATTTTCCTATGCTGGCCGCACAACAGACGCATAGTCAAGTGTACTCTGGGGGACACAGCCTACAGGTGCAGTCCTCCTGTCTTGTTCAGAAGGAGTGTGACAGCCATGGCTACATCAAAGCATCTCAGGAAGGGGGAAGGCAGCACCTTCATGCCATGGTCAGCCTATTTAAATATCAAAGGATCCATGGATCCTCCCTGCCTATTGTAAAAGTTCTGCTGGTGGCAGCGCATACTGATGAGAGTTAATTGAAACAGACTGGTGGGAGGCCTGATCGCAGAACTGACAAAAAGGGACAACACCTTTTTCATATGCAATTTGTCAACTCGAATGTAACTCCACCCCTCTGTATGAAGGGCAGTGAATTCCATGACTGGGACAACTGTTTAGAGGAGGCAACTCCTACAGGGGGACCCCCATTCAGCAGGAAGATGTATGTGATTTGATGGAAACAGAAAGTCTGTTATCGCCGCAAACTTCAAGGGAGACCTGCGCTTTGATCAGGAGCCACACAGAGCTAAATTAACCAGAGAGAAACTTTGATCCACAACAGACAGGAAGATGGGTAGGATTTAGTAGCACTTATTGTCACCCCTTTACCGTTCCTGTGGCAAAGCACTCTGGTTAAGGCCTCATTCATAAGACATGAGTGTTGCTGGGGGCCCCGGATTCATTCATTAAGGTAGGCTTAGCCTGTACCAATCACTGGTGCCCATTTGGCTTTAAAAGAGGGCAAATTCTGATCTCACAGACCCGTCAAGCAGCTCCAGAGCTGGTACCCAGCCAGAACACAGCATGCCTTGCTAGGTTCTGCCGGCAAGCTTCTTAGGTGGGAAGTGCCAGAGAGTCTCTGAACAAAGGACAAGTCAGATGCCTGCAAACACTCTCCTCAGTTTTACGCCGCCTGCCTTAAAGGACAACACGTGCCCAGCAAAGTAGCGAGGAGGAGTGCCACAACAAGTATCAACCAGCCTTCATCTTTTTTTTTTTTTTTAAATTCAATTTTATTAGTTTTTAGAGACAACAGAGAGCTTATTCGCATAAACAACTTTGGGTGAGTGCCCCAAAGAACTCCAAACATAAGCCATAATTCCCTGATGTATTCACCCACCCTCCCCCCTGCCCCCTATACCATTGTCTCGGGTCACAGGATCAGCTTGTCTATGGGAACCCTCTTTGGGCAGCTCAGACCGGGTTTACTGCGGTCGGTGACTGACCTAGATTAAAAGCATTGTGTTCTCTTCAAAGGCAGGATTCGGGCCGGGTCAAGGGCCCCTGTGGTCATCAGGGCGTGTCCTCCGTGGTGACGAACGCCTCCATGAACTGCAGCCAATCAGTCTCTATCTGTGCACTTGAGCCTTGTATAGCTGCAGTAAGTCTTTCCATAAAGTAAATGTCCTTGGCTACTGCCACCCATTCTCTCCTCCTAGGAAGGTCTGCCCTCTTCCATGTTCTAGCCCGAGCGGCTCTAGCTGCCAAAAATAGAGAGTGTGTCAGGTCCGGGAGTTTTTCCCAGTGTTCATCCCTTTGCTGCAGCCCAAAAATGTGCAATATCCGGTCTTGTGGGTAAAGCCTGTCTCCCGCCTCCTTGAGCCAGCTGAGCACTTCTGACCAGTAAGCTTGGACTTTTTTACATGACCACCACATGTGCCAATAGTTGGCTTTCTCCCCACATCAATGCCACCAGACAGGGATGACATCCGTAAACATCCTAGAGAGTGTGATCGGGTCATACTGCCACCTGTGGAGGAGTTTGATGGTATGCGTCTTGTATTGACAAGAGATTGATGTCTTAAATGCTCTGCAGCAGAGTCTCCCTCAGAGACCATCCCAATTTCACAACCAGGTCCCTCTCCCATTTCCTTCTAAGGCTTTTTGTGGTTCCTTCTCGGGGGGTCAGCAATGCTCCATAAAGGAGGAAGATGAGACCTTTCATTACTATATGAGTGTCTAGAATCTTTTCGACTGGTGTGAGCTTCCTTTGTATGCATGGCTTTAGTTTTGGCTTCATTAGGACTCCCTTAAACTGTAGATATGGAAGTGGGGAGAGCCTTCCAATTCCCAGTGCCTCCTCAAGCTCCTGGATGCCTATAAAGGTGTCCTCCTGCACCAGCTGGCCGACCCTACAGAGTCCAGCGTCGAACCAGGACTGGTAATGTTCATGGCCTGGGATTTCCTCTATCACTGGTGTGGACCAAATGTGGCTCAGAGGGGAGGGCCATGTGGTCACCATTTCTCTATTCCCCTTGCCTGCTAACGCTTTCCAGATTGTTCCTAGTATTAGGTGGTCCCTGAATCTTTTCGGGAGCTTTTTCAGTGGACCCATAACCACTCACCTACAGTGACTGGGCGCAGGTGAAAGTTTTCGAGGTAGACCCACTCTTTATTGGGGTCTTCTCTAAGGTGTGGGGACAGTGCCCTGAGTTGGGCCGCTCTGTGATAGGTCCTCAGGTCTGGAAGGGCTACCCCCATCTTTCTTTGGGCAATGTGAGGGTCTCGTATCCTATTCTATGTCTCCGGCCTTGCCATATGAATTTCATTATACGCCTTTTGGCTTCACTGAGGTAAGTTTTTCGGGGGCCTCCAGAGGGAGCATCAGGACGAAATATAGCACCCTGGGGAGAAGATTCATCTTTATAGCATGTATCCTTCCCATCCATGATATTTGCCCCTTCCCCCAGCCTTCTATCTCCCTGAATAGTTTATCAAACAGTGGGGGATAATTTGCCTGACTCAAATCCTTGTTGTGTCTAACAATATTGATCCCCAGATATTTCATCCCCTCTGTGCAGATTTGGAGGCCCAATGGAGTCAGTTCAGCCAGGTCTCTGTCCGTATCTGATGCAAAGGGGAAGATCATTGGCTTTCCTATATTTACCCTGAAACCTGAGAAATGACCATACTTTTCAATGAGCTTCAAGGTGGCTGGGACTGGCCTAGCAGGCTCCCTCAGATGTAGCAAGATATCGTCTGCATAGAGACCCAGCTTGAAGGTACGTTCATCCACATCAATACCCCGTACCATAGGGGAGCCTCTGAGGTATTCAGCAAGTATCTCCATGGTCATGGCAAACAGGAGCAGGGAGAGGGGGCAGCCCTGTCTCGTCTCTCTTTGGAGTTTAAATATGCGTGACAGGTGCCCATTAACTGTGACTCTAGCTAACGGGGCCATATATAGGGCTTTAATGGCCTGCCGGATCCCCTTTCCAAAGCCCAATTTCTCGAGTACCCCATGTAGGAATCCTCAGTCCACCCGGTTGAATGCCTTTTCAGTGTCAAGGGCCACCAGGACCGGGTTGTCCCCCCCTGGTGCTGCCTCCCTCATGACATGTAGGGTTTTACGGAGAGTGTCCGCCTCCTGCCTCCCCTGTATGAAGCCCACCTGATCTCCGTGGATAAACCCTGGCATATGGCCGTCTAGCCTCGTCGCAATGATCCTGGTGAATAACTTTGCGTCCACATTCAGGAGGGAGATTGTTCTATAGGACCGGCAGTCTGCTGGATCCTTCCCTTCGTTTGGGATCACTGTTATTAATGCTTTGCCAAAGTAGGGGGGAGCCCTCCGCATCGTCATGATGTTGGAAAAGAGGCCGGCTAGGAACCCCGCCAGTTGGCCCAAGAACACCTTATAGAAACCTGCCGTAAACCCATCCTCCCTTGGGGCCCTGCCCAGCTTCAGACCCGATATTGCCTTGAGTACCTCCTCCTCTGTTATCGGGGCATCCAGAGCGGATGCTTTGGGGATTCCAAGGATGGGGAGGGTGACCCCCCCCAAGGTATGCCTCCATTGCTCCCTTCTCTGCCTCCCCTTCTCTCCTGTATAGGGTCTCGTAGAAGCCAGCAAATTTCTCTGCAATACCTTCCGGGTCTGATCTTTCCCCCTCTACACCACTGGTTATTCTCGCCATCCATCTGTCCGCCCGCTGGCCTCAGAGTTTAGCTGCCAGCATGGCGTCAGCCTTGTCACCTTTCTCGTAGTATCTTTGACGCAGGTGTTGGAGACCAGCTGCAATTTTGCCCAACTCCAGATCCCTCAGTTCCTGTCTCTTACCTCTTGCTATTCCCAGGTCCCTCTCCTTATCTGCCTCACCTTTCCCTTCCGACCTCTCCAAAGAAAGTATCTCTGATCTCAACCTGTGAGCCGGGAGGGTCCTGATCCTCTTTTTGGATGCCCCTTCACTAATCAGTTTACCCCTCCAGGTTGCCTTTGCCGCCTCCCATGCAATCTCCCTGTTAACTTCTCCGGTGTCATTTAGCTCAAAGTATTCTCTGTTCGCAGTTATCATCTCCTCTTTAAAAACAGCATCCCTAAGTAGGGCGTCATTACATTTCCATAAGGATTCCCTGGATTTCAGACCTTATACGCTAATATCTGACCAGAGCAGATCGTGGACCGACCAACTGACCGGGCGGACCTCACATGCGTGCACTCTGCTCATGTACTAGTGCTCTGTAAAGAGATAATCAATTTGCGTCCTAATGCCATGGACTGCGGAATAGAAAGTGTATCCCTTTCTGATTGGATGTAGCTCCCTCCATATATCCACCAACCCTTGCTCCCACATTAGATCCCAGAACCCCCCATGCGGTCGTCCACCACTACTACCTTTCGGAATTGTCATCCCACTGAGGTCCAAGTCCCGGTCCGCCCACATGTTGAAGTCCCCCCCCAGGAGAAGGAGCCCCTCCGCTTTGGACATCACCTCTCCCCGGGCTTCTTGGATAAATTCCATCTGGCCCACGTTGGGGCAGTATATGGACACTAAGGTGACTCTGGAGTTATGCAAATTGCCCGACACCACCGTGACTCTCCAGGCCTCCTTTCCCCAGTGGGTTACCTCTGTGAGCTTTTGGTTCCTGTGTAGTAGGATACCGACTCGGCATCTCTTCATGTGGCGGGAAGCCCAGAAGGTCGGGCCCATGTGCGATCCTGGCATAGCCCTCTCCTCCCCCTTCACTGTCCTAGTTTCTTGCACAATGAGAACATCCACTCTTGCGTTCTTCATTTCCTTCCCCAGAAGGGAGCGCTTTGTTGGGGAGTTGAGCCTCTTGATGTTGAGAGAGCCCATCCGAAGGGTCTCGACCTGGCCCTTCCTCTCATTGTCTGCCATTAGTTCTTTGTCTTGTGTTCATCGCCTTCCCGGTCCTGTAGAGGCTGCTCTGCTCCCTTCTGATGCTGAATCCACACTGCGCCTGAGAACCCCAAACTGCAACTCCCTCCCCTCCCACCCCTCTCTCCCCTGTTCAGGACGCCTGCCAACGGGCAAGCTGCCAGGGTGAATGAGTATCCGTTCACCTCTGCTCCTCTGGTGAGCTCTGTGTCCCCGGCTGGGGTAGCTGGACCGGTGCCCTTGTACTCCCTAAGGATATGTCTTCCTTCACTTAGTTCTCTCCTACATTCGACGTCGGAGTGTTTGGTTTCCTGAATTTTCTTCTGCCCTTTGTCTTCTTCTTCGTGGACCAGGGACCCTCCTGTTCTCTCCTGATTTCTTGTGTTGCCTGTATGCCCTCCTCGTTTCCTTCCTCCGAAGCGTCTCCCTTGAGCACTTATAGCACTTGTGAGGCCTCCTTACCACCAGTCACTCTGTAGTCTACGCCTGCTTGTTCGAAAGATAAGGCAAAAGGGAACGACCACCTGTATCTTATGTCCTGGCTGGTGAGCCACTGTGTGAGCGGACAGCACTCTCTTCTGGGGGTGAGCGTGAGGGTGGAAAGGTCCTGGTAGATCCTGATTGTGTCCCCTTCAAAGATGAAGCTCCCCAGCCTTTTTGCCTTCTCCAAGACCTCCATTTTCTCTCTGAAGCGGAGGAACCGCACCACGATGGTCCTTGGACCTCGCCCTGTACCACCTCCACCTCGATGTTCTCTTTCCAGCTGGACTTCCTTGCCCCTTTCTAATGTAAAGAGTTGGTTTATCAGGCCTTGGACTTTCCTCCCCACATCGGCCGCCGTCTCCCCACTTTGCTGGTTCAGGCCCATGATGAGCAAGTTATTTTGGCGTTCCCTATTTTCAAGATTGTCTATCTTCAGGATCATATCCTCCTCTCTTATTTCTAGATCTGTTAGCCTCGCCTTGTATTTCATGTCCAGCAGGTCTATCTGGAGGTGATTATTTTCCATCCCTTCCATTTTTTCTTCCAGGGTGTCGACTCTCCCTCTAAGCTCTACTATTGAGGCTTGTACGTCGGTGCAAATTGCTTTGATCTCCTGGAGAATGTCCTTGAGGTCGTCTTTAGTGAGTGCTGTGGAGGGGGGGTCGCTGCTCACAGGCATGGTGGTTCGATGGACCTCGCACAGAGCTATATGTGACCTGCAGAAGCGTTGAAGTGAGAGGATTGCCCCGGTGGCTAGGGTCTACTCCAGGATCTCACTCTTAGGATGTACCTTGGTGCGGTGTGGCTGTCAGGACTCTCCTGACTGAGACTCAATGTTGTGCTCAGCGTCTCCATCCCCTCTTTGTTTCAGGGGTATCCTGTTCCTGGTTGTGGGCCTTGGTGTTTGCTCGGGGCTCTGTGTGAGATCGTAAGCTTAGGACCGGGGCCTGTTTTCGCAGGTAGGCCTCTGCTGCCGCATCCGCGGGGAGAGTGGAGCCTCTCAGGGGGGCAAAGCCTCACCGCCCCCGTTCCCGGGTACGTGGGACGCCGAGGTACGGTCCCGGAGGAGACATGGGGGGAGAAAGGGGGTAGACTCTCAATACTGCATCACCTCTGTCCAACCTCCACCCCACAATCTCCTCACCTCCTCCTAGTTGCCGGCTCCGGGTTGGTCCTTGCCAGATGAGCGATGCGGCCTGGTGTGTGTCTTTCACGCTCATAGAGCCGGCACTCTGAGCCTGAGTTCCTCCTCCATATGTGCCTCCGTGTGTAGGTCGCAGGTCAAGCTTCCCCGCTCTTGAGGCCGGTTGGGAGGCCCCTCTCACTGTACAGACGAGCTGCTCATGGGGTCCTGTGGGGCGCTCGACGCCACTCCCCCGTTCCGGGAAGCTAATTGTGGATGGGGGCCTGGGCAATGCCCCTCTCCGTCCCCGGGCCTGCGTGGCTCTTCGTTTCGGCGGGTTCCTGGGTGCATGCCTGGGTGCATGCAGCCCTCGCTCAGGCTGCATGCGCCCAGGCACCACCCACAATGCCCGATCTCGGGACGCGCTCTGTAGGTATGGGGGGGCCACAGCACTTCGGGCCTCGCCGCGGTCCTCCTAGGGACCAGTGGTGCTGCGGGGCGGACTGGCTCCGGGGTCCCGCGCGCTGACCGTGCTCTGCTGCCTGCGTCCTCACAGCTACTCTCTTCAGGGCCTCAGACAAAGTCGACGTGGGGGTGGGTCCCTGGGCCCACCAGCTCAGTGGGGCAGACCCCCGCGGGGCACGGGTCCTCTCTGGCTCTGCTCCAAAATCCCAGCCGGGGATTGAGATGGCGCACTAGGCCCTTCAGTGTTGGTGGAGCGCAAGCTTCACACGTCAGGCATGCTCCGCGCCCCCTGGCGGTCTCTCGGAAATCCCTTCTTCTTTTAAGGACATTTTTGAAGCTGTCGAGCCCTCAAACCTTGATTGGCTGACCACTTAGTGGTGTCATGCTGCAGTTACTAAAGCCGACCAGGATGCCTCGCAGAGTGTTCTAGATCCATCAACCAGCACAGAGACAATGATTCTTGGACCCAAGCAGTTGTGTAGGTCAGCCTGCATCCATTCATCCAACCTTGCTAGCCAAAATGCCCACCGCCTGATACCCACAGCTCTCTCCTGTCCTGAACTCTGTTGCAGGAGCTGAAAAGCATCCTGAAACCGACTCAACGGTGTCGAGCATCAAGATCATCTCAAGCACCAGGTACATTGTGGTTCTGTCCCCTGGTCCTTCTCTGAAGGCCACTAGTGACAGTTACGACCCCTTGCTCCCTTGGTGCTGAAACCCTATGACTGTGAACAGTTAAGACTGATTGCTTTACCTACTACCCTCCTGTTAGTATTCAGAGTGCATCCCTTTCCTTCATTAAAGTGTCTGTCCTCTGAGTTCCTTTACAGGGTGGGTTGTATTTTGTAGCATGCTAGAACTGTATGGTGTAATAATAATACATTAGATATTTTCATAGAACCTTGAATGGACAGTCCCATTTATCATTGGGTAATAATTGTAGTATCTGTGTGCCGCCAGCACTTTGCACTATTCCCAATTCAGATAGTTTCAATTCAAATACATAGTGCTATTGCTTAATCTATAGATCACACAATTCAAAGTTGTCTTCATCCATAGGTTTAATTCTCTGTCATTAACATTTGAACAGCCAACACGTATTTTGAGTCATCTTTTACAAGGTTTGGCTCTTCGGTCCACGCAATTGTTTATTGAGGAATGAATCAAATCCTCCTGAAGTATTAATAAATCTCCTGATTTTACATCTCAAAAGTTTGCAATTTTCTGAATTCAGACGGTCCCCGGCTCAGGGACAGTGGTGCCCTGTGTGGAATCACCTTTGCGGTATGCATGCTTTTCGGGTAATAAATGTATTTTCGCTGTGTTGCAACTAACCAATGATCCTCGACCTTGTAGAGATAAGCCTGCCGTTCCGTCCACTTTACCAAAATTGGACAAGGAGGTTTATAATTTACTTGTCTTTCCAATCTGTTTGGATCCCTTCTTGTGTACTAGAGGTGTGGTTCTGATTGATGGTTTAGAAACTGATATTCATCCCTGGACCACTGGTGCCTCAGAAGTTGTTTCGTCACAGTGGGCAAAGGTGGTGATACATACTTATTGTTCTTACTTGAAGGTGTAACTTTTAAAAAAAGGACTTACCAGCTGCTTCAGTAAACCTTCATTACTGCGGAAAGAGTTTAGTTGCAACTAGTGGCAGGTGACATAAGACACAGGTATTTTGGATATATTGTAGGATGTTAAAAGTCCTATTAGAGTGATTTGTGTATTATCCTGAGCCAGATGTAGGCCAAAATGACCTCGTCCTACAACAGTGCACTTCGGGTCTCTCTTTATGTAACTGGTGCCTTGTAGGAGAGTCCAGTTAGGGCATACATGAATGTGACAATGAACTTTCCTGCTAGCGACATGCTCTCACAGGCTGCTAAGCATGCCGCACTGCTCAGGCCCCCGTTCAGTGTACAGTGGTGAAGCCACTCGGTTTGGGAGGGTCGCTGTGCAGGTAAGTGCAATAACCACAAGCATGGGCACAGTGCTGCCACACAGACGTGGGCTAAACAGTACCACACTCTTGATGGTGTTCTAAGAAAGATAATCTCTATTTGGGGTTCACAAGGATGGAGAACAGGCACACACCAGAAAATGAAGGCTTTCTAGAGGAAGAGTGAATCAACTCCAAGGTACGGGTCTCCTTAGGATTACGCCCCCCTCCCCAGTATGCCACTGGCTGGCTGGGCCATGTGCTCCTTTATAACTATGTAAGTCTTCATCAGGATGACATAATAGCAAAACAAAGGTGTTCCCACCGAATTCCTTTCAGGGATACTTACACAGCCTCACTTGCCAACTTCAAAAAATGCTTCCTAATCCCCATTGAAACCACTCCTTCCGGAATTGCGTTCCTGAGGTTGTCTCTTGGTGTCTCTACAGTTAACCTTTCTTATCGAAATTAGATTAACATCTATAAAAACATTCCCCCCCCACAGTCTCATCAAGTAAAGTTATTTTGGTATCAGTAGTCTCTCCCAGGGTCTCACCCTGTTGTCATTGAAAATCCTGGACATTTGGATTCTCAAATAAAGAGAGTCCTGGTGGATGAAAATAATTTCCCAATAAGTCACTGCTGAGATTTTGCTTGCCCTCTTGCTTAGGATTGAGGCCTTCTGTAAGCAAGTTCCACAGAGTCTCCCTAGTTCAGGTAGGCTAGGCGTATTCTGAGGTGTGAGTTGGGGTCTTGGCTCACATTTCTTTCTTGGGGTCCTGCGTCTATAATCTCCCATGCCCACCTGACTTTCCTCCTTGCGTATCTGCGGCTCACTTGTGGCCTTCCACAAAGCCTACAGCTGGCCCTTTACCTGACTGTCTTCTAGCCTCCTCAACCCTCCACCATGTGCTCGTTTTCCTTCCCACTCCTCATAGACAACTGATAGATTTCCACTGTGTAACTCTCTGGCATTTATACCACTATGTCTCAATGAACTTTCCTTACCACCCCATTTATTGCTATCTCTCGCCGCCTAAAACTATCTTTCCTGGCCTTTCGCCATTTCTCCTTCTGATTTCCAAATGTTGCTTCTCTCTCTCTCCCCTGCCTCTCTTTATCTCTCTCTTTCTTTCTCTCTCTAGCTCTCTCCCCATCTCCCTCTTCCTCCAACATGTTCTGCTCTCTCCCTATTTCTTTGCACATCCTTCGTAAGAGATCAGCCGCTCTTTCTCCTCCACCTTGATCTTTATGACCTCTGACCTCCTCTGCTCTAGCTCTATCTCTCCTTGTTCACCAACTCCAACCTCTGCTTCCTCTCCTCCTGCTCTCTCAACTCTCCCTGTTCCACCACTTCCTCCTGCACCAGCGTCTCTCTCTGCTCCACCTCCTCCTGAACTTTCACCTTTCTCTGCTCTTCCATCTCCTCCGGTACCTTCAGCTCGTTCTTCTCCTCAAGCGCATTCTCCACCGCTTTACTGCTTACCACTCTCCTACTGTAACTGCTCCCACCCGACCCTCTTCTCCACGTGTTTATATACTCCCTGTTCCCTCCCTCTATACCAGGTTAAAGTTAATGTGTGGTATCTGGTAAGCATCATGAGTGCACAATGGGGTTTGGGGAGTGGGCAAGTAGATAAGCATTTCAGCTGTGTCATTTTGCATTTCCCAGCTTTGCTGAGGGCCACTGACTGAGCTCATATTTGGCTGGTATGCAGTGGGGTAACTTTGCAGAAAATGTTAGGGGGGACATGACATCTGAAGAAACCGTGCCCCAGCCAAAAGAATGGGGACAAAATGGTGTGCCATGAAAGTTGGCGGGACAAACACCCCTGCCCCCCCCCCTAAAATTACACCCATGCTGGTATGCCATCTATGTACGTGCAATCTCTGTACGTGCTCATGGATGGGTGCGCAGACAGTGGAGCCATCAGGGCAGCTCTTTGCTCCGTGTTCACTCGACCGCCAACAGCATCCATGGTATGCAGTTTTAGGCCTACCATTTTAAAGTGATGATTTCTAAAGTCTGTCAGATGTTGGTAAGGGCCATGGTCCACAAAATACGGGCCTGCATCCTTCTACTGGCCGCTCTTATAAGGTGCTGTGGGGCCACTGTGAAGACCAGAGGCGTAGATAGGGTTGGGCCTTAGCGGGCAAGGCCCACCCAAAATCTGCAAATGCTCAATCAGCAGCGCTGTGTGGGCATGAACAGAGCTTAATGTCACTGCGGTGGGTCCAACTACTTTAGCCTCAGACCCCACTTGTTAGACAATCCTGGCTATGCCTCTGGTGAGACCCCCTTGCAACTCATGCTTGTCTGTCGGGGAGACCAGGGGGTCCTCCCACACCACCCCTGGGCTAAACATCACATTGTGGGTGGTAGGGCCCTGCTGCCTGAGTCACCCCCACGCTATCAGACATGGCCAGACACGGAAGCATCCCCACAGAGCCCTCCCTGCTGTGGATGAGCTACAGGAAGACTCCCTGCAGCCATGCTCTACATATCACCCCACACCCTGAGGCCTACGGGCGTGTGGCACATTATAAGCAACAACATACATACATAAATAAATAAATAGATAGATAGATAGATAGATAGATAGATAGATAGATAGATAGATAGATAGATAGACAGATAGATAGATAAATAAATACATACATAAATAAATAAATATTTGCTAGGCACCATTGACCTGCAAGTGCATGGGCAGTGCAGGGGATTTTGAAGTATGTTCTGTAAACGTCCATGTGTCTGGAGAGGCATGCGTGTCTTCACGTGCATGCAAAACACCCGTGCAAATACGGAAACCCTTTCATTGGAATGCCCCAGCAGCAGATCTGTGCCGGTGCATTTAGTGTGGCAGAAAGGGATGCCTACCACCTTCTGAAGTGCCAAAGCATGCTAGAAGGACACGTGCCAGCTCAAAGCACGTACCAGCTCAAACGTTTTAGCAGGAATGTGTACTCAAGACACAATAATAGGTTATGCTCACCAAACCGGTATTATTGCCCCTACAAAATGGGCAGATGTGTGTTTGCACAATTTCTTCAAACAGCCAAACCTCAGGAAGTACGCCTTTCTGTTTCTTAAATGAAAAACAACAACTAACCCATGTCAGCATTGCACAACCAGAAAAGCAGCGTTTGTCTAATATATAACATTACCCAATAGGGGAAGATGCAGCTTAAAATATTCAAGAGTGTGTTTTATTTCTTCAACAAAACTTCTATTTGCGATATACAAGATACCATGCTAAACGTGTTTATAGGTCGTGTCTTATTTTGCAGGTCTTTCGCTGAAGGGAAAGGCTTCTCAGCCCCAGTTGGTGCTCATTTCAGTATTTATAATGTGAGTGTAAACCAGTCAATGATGACATTTGTAAGAGGGTTGCAGAATCCTCGGTGTCAGCTACAAGCTCAGGGGCATGTGCAATACCACATGAATGCATGCAATTAAGCTGCCATACATAGGTCCTAGACCTGTGCATCTTATAAGGTTAGCTGTGAAAGTGCTGCACGCCCAGCCCACAAATAGTCAATAATCACAATTAGCAGTTGGTGAATAGCGCACTGCATGGCTGGATGAACTGTCCCCCAAATGTGTTATACAAAACTTCCCTTCCCCCAAATATCTCCTCCTATGCACCTCCTAAAATCATCCCTGTACTGCACCCCCACTGTTCTGATGACCTACATCCCAACCGCCCACCTCAAGAATAAATGGGCCCAATTCTTGGCATGTTTTGCACGGTTCTAAGTGACTTTGCACTGCTGAAAAGTAACTTTGCATTGCCAACATGTGTATTTTCCCATGCTGGAGATGCCCCTTTAGAGTGCAAGGTCATGCCTGCCCCCGCGTGTTATAGGAGAATGGCAGACAGAAGCCTGCAAACCCTTGCAGACCTCCAATTGCCACCTCTAGGTGACTTACAACTTCTCTGGACGAAATGCTCTAAAAGTGCGCAACTATAAACATCATAATGCATCTGGTTGAGCACTTCAGCAATGAGTTTACTGTTTGCCTCTGTCTTGGAGCAAGTCGACACTTGTTATTTCGAATCCTGGCAGGGGCAACTCAGCCCTTGCCTTGATCGTTTTAAGATCGATGCATTGAGTGCCGCTAAAATGGGTAATAGTGACACCTGTATTCTCAACACTTAGAGGTGGGAGGAATCCAGCATGGAGTGTGAAGTAAGAACCGGATGTCGTATAATATGCTGGGTCTTTGCGCGGGCGCCATCTACTGGCCAACACAAACGCATTATCTCCAGGATCATTAACACAAATGGTGCATATGGCTATGTATCAGTTGTGGGGGATAATTATAGAACGTTTAGATTGTGTGATTCTGGAAATTGGTTAGCTAGCAACTGTTTTATAATGAATTTGTATGTGATGTGTTTTTTAAAATGAGGTATTAATAATAATATTTTGTAACTTTGTTGATAAATGTTTTTTTGATGTATGCGATTTTAGAATTGTTTTAAAAAAATTTTGATTGATATAAATGTATCAAATTAATACGTTTTGTAAAGTTCCCATGAAACTAAACACATCAAATATAATAATGAAACAAATGGTGTACTGCAGAAATAACATTTTCAAAATAGGTAGGGAGACAAATACAAATCAAATAAGGCAAAGCAGTGTTGGTCAATTATGTGTGCTGCAAGTTGCCTGTCCTTGCCCATAAAATGCAAGCACATTTAGGTTAGTCATTTTTATTTCCAACAGCGGAAATAATTGCTCCCAAGCAGGATTGGGAACTGACTTATCCCACTGTTTTTTTTTTGTTTTCCCTTTTATTGCCAATGTTAAAAAATACTGGTCTTGCGTGTGGGAAGTGGGCTTGCCTGCCCTACTATCGGAGGACCCACCATAACACTACTGGTGAAACTGGGAGCAGACTTACATTTCTTCGCTGTAGGAGACGTCGAGGCAGTGCTTTAATTGGGCTTAGAAATTGAGGGGGCCCTCAATTGGGGGTGTGGCTTCCATGATGGGGGTGGCCTGAAAAGAGCACAAACCATAGTTAGGTACACAAGCAAATATATAAATGTATGTAACCATTTATATATTTGTATGCACACCTTACTATGGTTTCTGTACTACTTTTCAAGCCATCTTTTATAAACCTAGAAATATGCTACTTATTTTTAGGTTTATAAAAGATGGTAATGTACCACACTTAGATGGACTGCGGGGAACACTAATATATCACTCATAGACAGAAGGTTGGGGTGGTAAATGTTATTGCTCCTAACCGTACTAAAAAACACCTTCCTGCATACTCAGCCTCAAACTCTGAACCAAACACAACCATACCTCTACCGCACCACAAACTGCCTGTACTTCACAACACCCAACATCAAACCAAATCATACATAACCAGACCTCAACACCGAATGACGGCTACCGACCGAAAACACCCCAACGCTCAGTGACCGGTTTCTCCAAACTGAAGCTGCCAACAGCCCATCAAAGCTATCCTGCTCTTCTAGATCTCAACCCCACTAACAAACACCCAACCCCTTCCAATTGCAGATCGGCCAGAGCGCCAAGAGACCAAGCTAGTGGCGAAAGTGCACGGTAAAAGAACCTTTAACATAACATAACTACATGACCATACTTCGAACTATCATGAGCATGTTCAATGCAATGAACAGTTTAACATGTACAGTTTAGTAAATATGGATGTCATGTAAAGATCTGCCAAACATAATTGCAATGCCTACGACTGCAATCAGTTGCTCTAGAGGTAGATAATAGGTATATACACACTGCTCACTTCACCTTTAATGCAGCATCATGATCACCAAATAACTTTGCTGAGTCTCTCCAACTTTGGTCATCGTGCCAGCAATCACTTATTCAGTGGCAGAAGAAATCACACATAATCCAGTATCCAACAAATACAATTGCAGAATGTAAAATTACAGTACTACACATAAGTGCCAAAATGTAATTTGCCTGCAATTGCATTGTAATGTCCTTCTCCTTTAATGCAGTAAAATGTTTTTCATGTACATTCAGGATATATGGGAAAGAGAAGAAACAGGTTAGAAATGAGAGAGGAAGGAAATCAAAGATGGGTACAACAAGTGCAAAGGCAGGGAGAAAAAGTGGAAGAGGAAGCAGATGGGTGGGGGTTGGATGGAGGGGAGGAAGTGGAACGAGAGGCAGAGTGGTAACAAAGAGATTGGGGAGATGAGCAGAGATATTGGCAAGGGGGCAAGAATGGGGAGGGAGGGAAAAGAGGAGAAATTGGTACACATGTGTGTACCTTACTATGGTTTGTGTGCTTTTCAAGCCATCTTTCCTAAAGCTTTGCCAACGTTCAAAGGTGCCTTGGGCTCGATGATCTGTGCTCTGCTCAGCAGAGCAGATTAGATCACTGAGCGTGGGGCGTCTTTAACCCTTAGTGAACCTGGGGTCTGTGTAGATCACAGAGACCCCAGGTTCACCGAGAGTCAGTGACCAGGAGAGGGGAAACAAAGGGACCATAACTTCCTTACGTGACCCTCACGCGAGGGGTCACAAGAGGAAGTTGCAGTGACTGACAGAAGTGCCAGTCAGCCACAGTGTCGCTGAAACTGCAACTTCCAGTTTCAGCAATGCTGTGCTGGCTGGCACTTATGTTAGCTTGCCTGACATTAAAATGGCAGGCGCATCTCCCGTCACGGCTATGGCCCTGGCGGGATAATGTGTCTCGTCATGCCATGGTGGGACCGGGGGGTCCTGGCCGGGCCCCGGCTGTGCCCCACGTTTTGGACATGTTGAGGTGTTGCCTTTCCCTGGGATATTCTGGGAATGGCGAGAAGGGGGCTTAACTGTACCTACGTGTGAGGATATGCCATGACAGTGCTGGTGAAATGTGTAGCAGCAGCCTTGCATTTCATTGCAAATGACTCCTACGACTATATAAAATAAATAAATCTTTCTGAGGGATCAACAAAGCAGGCAGCTTAAAAATAAAATTAAAACATAAATATCGATTACCCTTGATGTTCAATATTTTGGTCAAATCGGCAAATTGTGTTTCAAAAAATGAGCTTCAAAACCAACGGTTCATATTGTTGATCGGATGTAAAGAATGGATTTCGATAATCAATTTCATCTTAAATATTTGTTTACAATAATATTGATTTTCCGATGAGCAACACGTTGATAAAATATATGAACTTTTGAATTTTAATGAGTTGGTTGTTGGAACACATTTTTTGAAAAACAATGTTTCGATTTGGACAAAATATTGAATATTTTGCACTGATTCAACATCAACAGGTGTGATGATTGCAGGGAATAAGTAGCAGCTCCACACACTTAAGATCACACATATACAAGAGTGACAGTGCAGTTTTAGACACACCTGTGTGCAATTTGGGATAATAATAATAATAATAATAATAATAATAATAATAATAATAATAATAATAATAATAATAATAATAATAATAATATCTCTGTGGCAGTGCGCCGGGAAGCAAGACAACGTTGAGCCGCCTGTATGCCACACCTGGTCCTGCACTTTGAAGGTGGGTTTGGGCATAAAGTGCGATGTAAAAACATGTTTGTGTTTTGTAATGATCAATAATAATAATAATAATAATAATAATAATAATAATAATAATACATAATAATAATAATATTAATAAAACATAATAATAATAGCACATAATTTATATATACATTTCTTCCATTCATGTTTGGCCATGCCATGAGTTGTAATATTGCTGTCTGTGCCCTGCTTATCTCCCTCTACTCAATGGACACTTCCTTGGTGTGTGCGCTCATGCACGCTTCCTTTACACAAACTCTATTTGATCGTGTGCTTATGGGCGTGCTGTGTAAATGTGCCCCTCACCTTCCAATGGACCAATTGCAGGGGATTGCTGATAATGACCATAAGGGCTTTCCTACAATGGTGATCGCAATTGTTTCTGAAAGTGTCACTACTTTCTCAGTACGATAATTCACTGTGTAGGACACAGCAACCAATGTTTGCACCCATTAATTAATTCTGCTGGGATACTGCTTCACCAATTCATTTCCAATTCAATAAATAGTATATTCGATGGTTAATTGGCTCAGCATAACATAAGTGTTCAAACAAACAGGGTAAGCTAGTAGAAGCTAGAGGACACAGGCAAGCTGTTGTCCTTTAAACCGTTAACAGGATACGGATACAATGTGGTAGCACACAAAACAACGGTTTTATAGGAGGGAAGTGGTTCAAAAAATACACAAATTAGAAAATGATTATATGAACGCTCAGACTGAAGAAGGGGAAGAAGGGCCACCCAGCTAGCAGAACTCGCCTTGGGGAAGAACACCCTGACCCTATCGGGGGTGCCTTGCCCTAGGTGGCGCGTGGTGTAACGCAATCTAAGAGTGATAGAGGAGAGAGCTGTCCCTAACCTTCTATACTTTTGGCATATGTCTGGTTGCTAAATGTCAGATATTCAGGGTATTTCCAAATGGCTGTTGCAGCAGTGGACAGAACTGTATATTAGATTCTGACGCCGCCCAATCTAAGTGGTAACAACCTGAAGCCAGGTCAACTGGTTGTATTCCAAACTGACAGGGTAATTCATAGAAAATCGCACAAAAGTGGCGCACGCGACTGGCGCACAGCATGCCCGTGCGAATGTCTGCGCCAGCCGCGTGCGCTAAAATCGATTTCCGCGCACATCGTATTCATGGATTTTCGCATCCAAAACCAGCCGTGGCGCAGCGTGGCGCAGCGACCCTGCAGCAGCGCCAGTTACGCCCCCAAAAACGCCCCCGCGCAAGGAAAAGCCTTCAAAATCCCCAAATAATCGCAAAGGGCAGCGCTAACCCTGGACCAGTTCACAGGGCTGGCAAACAGCAAACGCCAAGCGGGGAACGTGTATAACAGGGGTTCGTGGGAAGTATCAAACGCGATTCCAGCAGGATACGTGTATTTCAGGGGTGCGCGGGAAGTTCCACACGCAATTTCAGCAGGGTATGTGTATTTCAGGGCTGCGCGGGAAGTTCCACACGTGATTGGCCCCGTGCGAGCAGGGTACGTGTATTCCAGGGGTGCGCGGGAAGTTCCACACGCGATTTCAGCAGGGTAGGTGTATTTCAGGGGTGCGAGGGAAGTTCCACACGCGATTGGGCCCGTGCGAGCAGGGTACGTGTATTTCAGGGGTGCGCGGAAAGTTCCACACGCGATTTCAGCAGGGTACGTGTATTTCAGGGGTTCTGGGGAGCACTACATGTGAATTGGCCGTGTGGGTCCTCCCAGGTGTTCGCTCTACAACCTCCACGGCCCATCACGGCCCCTGCAGGCAGCCCACACCACGGGGGACTACCCTGCACCCCTGCTCATGTCCCGCACGCAGCCCATCCACCATGGGCATGCCCCCCAGCCAACCCACATGTCACTTTGCACTACTGATCAACAATGCATGTCTCCCACCACCCCCACCCCCCAGCAGTGCAGGGGCAGCCTCCACCGGGCCCCCACCCATGTCTACCACCACCCACACCTCCCAGCTCCAGGGGCAGCCTCCACCAGGCCCCCACCCATGTCTACCACCACCCCCACCCCCCAGCCACCAGGGGCAGATTCCACCAGGCCCCCACTCATGTCTACCACCACCCCTACCCCCCAGCCACCAGGGGCAGCCTCCACCAGGCTCCCACTCATGTCCCCTATTACCCTCACCCCCCAGCACTGCAGGGGCAGCCTCCAACAGGCCCCCACTCATGTCTCCCACCACCCCACCCCCCAGCCACCAGGGGCAGATACCATCAGGCCCCCACTCATGTCTCCCACCACACCCACCCCCCAGCAGTGCAGGGGCAGCCTCCACCAGGCCCCCACTCATGTCTCCCACCACCCCTCCACCCCCCAGCCACCAGGGGCACCCTCCACCAGGCCCCCACTCATGTCTCCCACCACCCCCACCCCCCAGCAGTGCAGGGGCAGCCTCCAACAGGCCCCCACTCATGTCTACCACCACCCGCACCCCCCAGCCACCAGGGGCAGCCTCCACCAGGCCCCCACTCATGTCTCCCACCACCCCCACCACCCAGCAGTGCATGGACAGCCTCCAACATGCCCCCACTCATGTCCCCTATTACCCCCACCCCCAGCAGTGCAGGGGCAGCCTCCAACAGGCCCCCACTCATGTCTCCCACCACCCCCACCCCCCAGCAGTGCAGGGGCAGCCTACACCAGGCCCCCACCCAGGTCTACCACCACCCCCCAGCCACCAGGGGCAGCCTCCACCAGGCACCCACCCATGTCTACCACCACCCCCACCCCCCAGCCACCAGGGGCAGCCTCCACCAGGCCGCCACTCATGTCTCCCACCACCCCCCACCCCCCAGCCACCAGGGGCACCCTCCACCAGGCCCCCACTCATCTCTCCCACCACCCCCACCCCCCAGCAGTGCAGGGGCAGCCTCCAACAGGCCCCCACTCATGTCTACCACCACCCGCACCCCCCAGCCACCAGGGGCAGCCTCCACCAGGCCCCCACTCATGTCTCCCACCACCCCCACCACCCAGCAGTGCATGGGCAGCCTCCAACATGCCCCCACTCATGTCCCCTATTACCTCCACCCCCCAGCAGTGCAGGGGCAGCCTCCAACAGGCCCCCACTCATGTCTCCCACCACCCCCACCCCCCAGCAGTGCAGGGGCAGCCTCCACCAGGCCCCCACCCATGTCTACCACCACCCCCACCCCCACCCCCCAGCCACCAGGGGCAGCCTCCACCAGGCCCCCACCCATGTCTACCACCACCCCCACCCCCCAGCCACCAGGGGCAGATTCCACCAGGCCCCCACTCATGTCTACCACCACCCCCACCCCCCGGCCACCAGGGGCAGCCTCCACCAGGCCCCCACTCATGTCTCCCACCACCCCCACCCCCCAGCAGTGCAGGGGCAGCCTCCACCAGGCCCCCACTCATGTCTCCCACCACCCCCACCCTCCAGCAGTGCAGAGGCAGCCTCCAACAGGCCCCCACTCATGTCCCCTATTACCCCCACCCCCCAGCAGTGCAGGGGCAGCCTCCAACAGGCCCCCACTCATGTCTCCCACCACCCCCACCCCCCAGCAGTGCAGGGGCAGCCTCCACCAGGCCCCCACTCATGTCTACCACCACCCCCACCCCCCAGCCACCAGGGGCAGCCTCCACCAGGCCCCACCCATGTCTACCACCACCCCCACCCCCCAGTCACCAGGGGAAGCCTCCACCAGGCCCCCACCCATGTCTACCACCACCCCCACCCCCCAGCCACCAGCCGCAGATTCCACCAGGCCCCCACTCATGTCTACCACCACCCCCACCCCCCAGCCACCAGGGGCAGCCTCCATCAGGCCCCCACTCATGTCTCCCACCACCCCCACCCCCCAGCAGTGCAGGGGCAGCCTCCACCAGGCCCCCACTCATGTCTCCCACCACCCCCACCCCCAGCAGTGTGGGGGCAGCCTCCAACAGGCCCCCACTCATGTCCCCTATTACCCCCACCCCCCAGCAGTGCAGGGGCAGCCTCCAACAGGCCCCCACTCATGTCTCCCACCAACCCCACCCCCCAGCAGTGCAGGGGCAGCCTCCACCAGGCCCCCACCCATGTCTACCACCACCCCCACCCCCCAGCCACCAGGGGCAGTCTCCACCAGGCCCCCACTCATGTCTCCCACCACCCCCACCCCCCAGCAGTGCAGGGGCAGCCTCCACCAGGCCCCCACTCATGTCTCCCACCACCCCCACCCCCCAGCAGTGCAGGGGCAGCCTCCACCAGGCCCCCACCCATGTCTACCACCACCCCCACCCTCCAGCAGTGCAGGGGCAGCCTCCAACAGGCCCCCACTCATGTCCCCTATTACCCCCACCCCCCAGCAGTGCAGGGGTAGCCTCCAACAGGCCCCCACTCATGTCTCCCACCACCCACACCCCCCAGCAGTGCAGTGGCAGCCTCCACCAGGCCCCACCCATGTCTACCACCACCCCCACCCCCCAGCACCGTGGGGCACCTGCAGCAGGCCCCCACTCATGTCCAACTCATGTTCCCCTGTACCCCCACCCCCCAGCACCGGGGGGCACCTGCCAGCAGGTCCCCACTCATGTCCAACTCATGTTCCCGTGCACCCCCACCCCCCAGCACCGTGGGGCACCTGCCAGCAGGCCCCCACTCATGTCCAACTCATGTGCCCCTGCACCCCCACCCCCCAGCACCGTGGGGCACCTGCCAGCAGGCCCCCACTCATGTCCAACTCATGTTCCCCTGCACCCCCACCCCCCAGCACCATGGGGCACCTGCCAGCAGGCCCCCACTCATGTCCAACTCATGTTCCCCAGCCCACATGTCATCACAATCTAGATCCCCGGTCCCCATGGTCAGCCTCCAAATGCAAAACACCCACCCGAGTATTGCATCCACCCACTCAGAAATGGAAATAACATGATAGAACTGCAATTGCAAGTTTTGAAACGAACACATGTCCCTCACATACACCCAATGGGTGTCAGTGAATCTCCAAACCCACTATCATGATATGCATGAAACCAATGAGATGATACTACACATTGAAGTTTGATCTAAAAATATGTATTAAAGAAAACAAGAATTGTATCAAAAATAAACTAACAGAAATGGGAATGTAAAAAAAGTAAAAAGAAGCATGTCCATGAAAAAATGCAAAACCAAAAATCAGAATCCAAAGGAATGGTGTCCAAAGTCACAGTCCAGAAAAGAAAATCCAATGTGAAATTATAATAGAAAGCCATTGCTCCATGGGTAAATGGTAAAAAGAAAGGAAAATCCAACACTTAACTATGTACAGGTGAACAAGCCAGGGTCCATGATCCCAACAAAAGAAATGAAACCTATCTAACAACACTACCTAATAAAAAATAACTATATACACAAATGTGGCCCATTGTCCAAAAGGTCCAAAGAAAAAGCAAAAACAAAGGAAACCTAACACTAACTGCATAACTATTTACATGGGCAGCGGGCTAGTCCAACGGCTCACTGGATGTTGTCATGGGCCAGGGCATCATCGAACTCCTGTTCAATGGCTTGGAGGCGGGCATGTTCCCTGGCCCCGAGGTCTCACAGGGATAAAGCAGTGTCCAGCTCCAACTCCCTGCGAAGACCCTCGAGGCACTCAGTCCGCCTCAGCGCCCTCCGCATGGAGTTCTCCGCCCTGACCATTGTGAGCCGTTCCTCCTCTGCCCGCTGCCGCTCCGCACCTATCCGCTGGCCCAACCGCTCCCACACGGAAGCCACTCCCATTCCAGGGTTCTCCTGCCCTCCGGCCGATGCCTGCACCCCTGATGTTGATGGCCCCGAGCCATGATGCCTCCCACGTCGAGCCTGCCGCTGCCTCCGACGCAACTGCCTGTGCCAGCACGACGGCATCCAGGCTGGTGGTATCCACCGATGCCGTTGTGCACGTGCCCTGCCCGATGATGCCATCACATCCTCCATCTGCTGGGGTCCAGTTGCTGGTGTGTCCACCCCTGCTGGACCTCCGACTCCCGACTGTGGCAGGGATGGGATCCCCACTGAGCCGGCTGCATTGGTTGGGGCAGGTCCACAGGGGGCCCTGGTGGCATCTGGGCCGGAAGACGGCATGGAGAACTACTGGTGCATAGTCTCCACAGAGGAGGAGAGGGTCGCCAGATTGGCCGACACATGTAGGAAACCCTCGACCATGGCCGTTCCCAACTGGGCCACGTCGGCACGGTGCTCTCCGTGATGACGTGCATGCTCCTCCCGGGAAGCACGCACCTCATCACGAATTGCACCTGTACGCAACGCGACACCAATCAGGACCTTCTCCATACGGCCAGGGGTCCCCTCGTACACAGGTGGAGGGGAGTCAGATGACATGGACATCCCCCCTACCTGCGGACGGGCCTGGGATGGGGCATCCCTGCTGGTGCATGGTGATGCAGTCACAGTGTCAGGGACAGTGACATGCAGAGGCCCCTCCATGGCGACCTGTGCTTCCTCCTGCCCCTGCCCTTGGACTGCAACACTTGCACCAGCAGGGATGCCCCCACCAGGCCCCATGTGCACCTCAGTAGCGGCCTCCTCCTCCTCTGTGGAAACTACCAACCTGGATGGCTTCACCCCGTCTTCCGCCGTTGCAAGCCCCTATGGGGACTCACCCACCCCTTCCGCTGCAGCCGTGGGGGCATCCCCGCCGCTTTGCTCCACAGAGCCGTCTCCGCCCTCTTCTTCACGTGGCGCTGTGTAGAGGGAGACATAAAACACAAGCATCAGCGTACTGTACAATGGTCCCCTAGACAGGAAGCAATAGCAGATGAGTGGCACTGTCAAAGATCACTTCCATCATGTCCCTCCACAACACATGGCTCAGTGCAGGTAAGACACATGCGTTAACAGGCATGGCGCATGCTATGGACATTAGCATACATGTCCAAGTTATTCTTTAAACATACACTGTTGTATTGGAACTCACATGCATCATGTGCCATGCCTATCACATGCACACACTTCACCCTAGTTTCATCCATCTGGCCTCGTACACCACAGACACAGTGGATACAAGGATGACTAGGCTGCATCAGTGAACCGGAACATTGCCACAGACATGTGTCATGCATCCCAGGCATTCACAAGTCACAGACACGCTGGTCAGACACACAGACATGGACAGCATATATGTACATGGCATCAGCACCCATCCCTCACCCATGTCCAGGAACAGAGACTGGCATGCTTTCATGTGGCCATTCCGCAAAGGGCAACCCATGTTGCATTTAAACACATGCACCAACCGTGTGGTTCACACATTTCTGGTCTCACATGCATGACGTCCCTGCACACACACATGCATACATGGGCTATGTCACACATACAGGCAGGTATCAGACAACAAGCACACTGCGACATGCCCTGTCTCTCACAGCAATGCTTGGCCACTTACCGCTCAACTCCAGACGGGTCTGCCTCTCAAGGATCTGGCCGTGGAGCGCTAGGCCTACGCGTTCCAGGACCCTCATCTGGATGGTACTCATGCGGCCACGGCCCCCCTCCACGAGGCGCCGGGCCTTCAAGAGGGTCCTGGACCTGCAGTCATCCCAGCGCTTCTTGACATGCAACAGAGGGAGTGCACTACACATGCACACACACCACCACACTTGCATGCATGTGTACACCTCTGCCAACTGTCGCAGTGTTCAGATGGGCATCCATGTCACATCAGCCAATCAGGCTTCCACATCCCACTGTCACATGCATCCATGTTGCATCACTGTTGCACCCTTGTCAAATACACACACATGCACATGTACACAGTGCTGATACATGCAGCTGAAAACAACATCCATGTGTGACATCACGAACATGCCTACTTACATACACATTCATCCAAACATGTGTGCCCACACAACTGCATTTGGCATGCAAGCCTACACACACAAGCACCATCCATGTCTCACACATGACATCCCTTGCATGTGTTAGCCTCACGGCCCTTTACACCCCCACCCATACTCGGCCCCATACAAACAGATGTGCAACCTGCACACTACTGGCACATCACCACACGCACAGCTTACAATCATGATGCATGTACACTTACCGCTCGACTCCAGATGGGTCTGCCTCTCAAGGACCTGGACGTGGAGCGCTGGGGATATGCGTTCCAGGACCCTCATCTGATCGTCCGACAAGTGGCCCCGGCGCCCCTTAGCATCCGCTGCCTTCAAGAGGCGCCGGGCCTTGTTAAGGGTCCTGGACCTGAAGTCCTCCCATCACTTCTTGACATGTTGGAAGTTGCGGACTTCCACCCCCTCCGCGTTGATGGCAGTCACGATGTCCGTCCAGATCCGAGTCCGTCCTTCCTTGTTGGCGCGCTTACTTCCGGAGAGGGCATCATACTGCCCCAGGACTTGCTCCACCAGGACACCAACTTCGGTGGCACTGAAGCTGGTGCCCCTCTGCCTCTCTGGCCGGGGGTTGCCAGTGGTGCCAGATGTAGCAGTGCCCGACATGGCAACCCCAGAGGCAGGAGTGGGTGGGCAACTGGGTCCTGGGGCTGGGCTGTGGAGCGATGGTATCCCAGTCGGGAGTACTCTGTTCCAGCAGGGGTGGACACAGCAAATGGACCCCTGCAGATGGCTGATGTGCAGGCACCAAAAGGCAGGGCACGGTGGCAGCAGGCAGGCAGGTAGGCAGGCAGCAGCATATGGCTCGTGGGAGGCTGCTCGGGGCTCTGGGGGGCAGTAATTCGGCCTTTTGGGCAGGAGCGTGGTCTTCCGTGTGCTTATGCGTGGCCAGCTTGATATGGAGTGATTTGGCACGTGAAAATCCTGCACGTCTGCGTGTAAATCGAGGAAAGGCCCTTAGCACGTATGCACGTCAGCACGCATATGCGATTTCATTGGACCAAAGGCCCTTAGCGCGTGAGCGCGTCTGTGACGTGAGGCGCGCGGGTGTTTCCCTCATTACAAGTGATGACAGAGCACACGTGGATTTCCACCAATCGCGTGTGGAACATCCTGCGCACCCCAGAAATACACGTACCCAGGTCAATCGCGTGTACGCTCACTTCCCTCCGATTACACGCGATGACACTCGGACGTGCAGTTTCATTTCATTGGCCCAAAGGCCACCATGCGCAGCTGTGACGTCACGCGCATGGCCGTAGAGAATGGCGCGTGTAAAAATGAAGAGATACACGTCCGAGTGTCAAAGCGCGTAATTGGTGGAAATGGCCTCATTGCATATGCGCGTCTGTGACGTGTGTATAAAAGGTACGTGTAGGACGCCATTTCCTTGTACGTGCTTTTCGTGGAGAGCGAGTGGGTGAAATCTGTACTTCTTGTCGGTTCACACGCGATTTACTTCACAGCGTTTCCAGTTCGTACTCCCTGTTACCTCTGACAGTTTTTTCTCTTTTCCTCTTTTTCCTGGGCCTGTTTCCTCAAACAGCTCCCCTACTACTGTTGTCCTGTCTCCTCAGACAGCGTACAATTCTTCTTTTGGCGGGGGTGTTGCCAACGCGCACATGCGCATATTTTTCACGCTTTTGTTCCTGGCAGACGGTGAGTCGCGCACGTATCTAACATCTGTGCTTGCCCCGTGTGTCGCGTACCCCTTCAGAGGTCATTCTAGGCTGCGTGTGACACGCATACGTTCATTCTTGTGTTCCTGGGTGCCACAGCATAGTGCAGGTTTTTTTTTCCACGCACCTGGTCTAGGAGTGGTTGCGTGCACCTTACTTCCCTTTTTTGGGCTGCCTGTGCGTTGCGTGACCCGTCATCTTTCCCCAGGGGTGACATACAGCCTTGCTAGAGCACTAGGGTACGATTACCATCTGGTACCCAAGCCCTTTGACCCCCAATTACCCAGGACAATAGTTCACATCAACTCCCATACGCACAATAACATCAGTGCCATGGCTGGGAGGCGAACAAGCGTAAGGGTGGCAAAGGTGGCCGAGCCCCAAGTGGTGGCCGTGGTGGATCCGGTAGGGGATGTGGCTGTGACTTGCAGGGTGCTCCTAGCCCCCCATGTGTGGAGGAGCAGTCAGGGACACCCATGCCCCCCCCCCCTGGTTGAGGTTACTGTGGCTGACACCATCCATGCTCAGCCCTTGTTGGACCAGCCCACTGTGGAACCAGACTTGGCACAGGGTGACTCCATGGCTGACTTCCAGGTCAGCAGGTCTAGACCACGTGCGCCGGTGAACTTTGATGTCATCAGGACACGTGGATCAGGGGCAGCTAGGTCATCTGCTGCCCCGTGTAGGCAGGCTGGGGAGGCTGCAGGGGCAGCTGCGGCTCCATCCACCCCACCTCTCACACACCCAGCCAGGACAGTGTCGGTCCAAGTCCATCATGCTAACATTCCCCCTGACACCATCACACTTGAGATAATGCCTGCACCAACTCCTATGCTGAGTGTGCAATCCCACGCTCCTGCCCCTAGTGTCCAGAGTGGCGCAGGACACTCCGGATCCCCACCACCTTCCAAGCAGAAGAGGAAGAGTGCTCGTCCAGTAGAGGCTGATGCCCCAGACAAGGCTACACAGTCCAGCCCGTCAAGGAAGCCCAGCTTCAATGAGGCCGAACTGAATGCACTTGTAGAGTATGTGTCCGCACATGACCGCGAAATGGTGATTGTTGCAGGATCCAAGACCACACCTGCACAACGTCAGGCACACTGGCAGACCATTGCGGACATCATAAGTGCCCTTGGAATCGTGACGCGCACAGCTAATGATTGCTACAAACGCTGGAATGACCTGAAGCGCAGGGCAAAGAAGAAGCTGGCCTCAAGTCATGCCGCAACTCTAGTGACTGGAGGTGGGTCTCCAGCAGACGACATAGAACTCACTCCACATGAGCAGGTTGCTGGGACCTACGTCACGGAGGAACAGATCCAAGGCGTGGGAGTAGTGGCAGATTACGAGGCATTGTCCGGTGAGTGCACATGCATGTGTGTGTCATCCATGTGCATGTTGTGTGTGGGAGGGCTTCTGTTTGGGTGCCAGGGGAGGGTTTGTGTGCCTGAGTGGTTCGGCTCACCCATGTGCCTCTTCCTGAACATTCTTGGCACCAGCATTTGGGTATAGCAGCATCCCTTCGGCCAACATTAGACATCCAGCCCAACACCACGCCAGTTGCCCTTGGAGTGTCATCTTGCCACTACACTGTTGCTTATTTACCTCTGCTTATTCAGGCAGATTGTTTGCATACCACCACTTTTACTCGGGATTTCTCAGTCCTATTGTCACATGTCTGACATGGCTATGGTACAGTGGACTGGCTCGGTTTCGTGGACATGATTAGTTTGGACATGTCCCTGTGCTATAGGACCATTTTTGACTGGCAGCTGCATGTTAAACATTAGAACCATTACAATGAAAATAATCAATCATATGAACAAACTGGACTGAATGAACAATTGGTGACCTCCTCTCCCTCTTCACTTCATGGCTAGGGTACATGCCATCTGTGTGATGGCATGTGTATTTGACCTGCCAATCACTGGCCAATGTGTGATGGCACTGCTAGGCAGCATGCAGCAAATGTGTTAATCTTCCATCTTGGTGTCATCAATGTGTGGGATCTGCCTCCCCATCACACGCAGTGACGGTGCATGCATGGGAGTGTTTTAGTCATGTGGGACATGTGTCAATCAAGTACTGTTTCTGTAGCCTCTCAGCCCTCATTGTATGCCATGGTGCTAATGCCTGTTTCCATTTGTTTTCTTTTATGTCTTTGCAGGGGAAGATGCATCTGATACTGCTGGGGTTGTGGAGATGGTGCAGACCCAGGGGGGGTCTGAGGGCCGACCGACCACCAGTGAGGGACGTGCTGTGGTGGTGGGTGAGAACCCACAACTGCTGCAGGTCGTGCTCTCAAGGGGTGTCTCTGGCTGCACCTCCCCCGAGCTGTACTCAGGTGTTGATTCGGATGATGAGACCTACGTGCCGTCGCAGGTGAGTGTTCCTGGGAGGGATTCTGTTCTGTCCGACCCACCTGCACCAGGGTTAGAACCCTCAATGGGGATGTCAGTGTTGGCAGGTACGCCTTTGGTGGTTTCGGATTCAGGGTCACACTCCGCGACATCTGATCCTGTTCCTGGGCCAGCAGATCAGAGGGGGAATGCAGTCCTGCAGCCTCAGGCAGTGCCGGCACAGCAAGGCGCAATTCGCCTTGCCCCAGACAGGTGTAGTGCCCGCCGACGTGGTGGCCGTACGCCACCTGGCAATACCGCATGGGAGCAATCCATTTATGGTATGGCAACCCAACAGGCAGCATCATCAGAGATGATGGCTCAGGCCATGGATAGGGTGGCCACTTCCATTGTCCCCCCCGAGAGGCTGATGGGGCGACTACAGCAGGCAACCGACTCCATCTGCCAGTCACACAGGGAGGACATGTTGGCGTCCAACAGGGATAGGCGGGCGGCACTGGCGACTCTGCAGGAAGCCATCTCCATAGAGTCCCAGGGCCACAGGGAAGCCCTGAGGCTGGAACTCCTTCACCTCAGGACGACTCTTGTTGAGCTTGAGGCTTCAACAGACGAAGGACAGAACAGCAGCTGGAGCGTCTCACTCGTACGCTCTCAGCTGAGATGCAGGCAACTAGGGCGGAGGTCCGGGCATCCCGTGAGTTGTTGCATGGGGACCTCCGCACACTCATCCTCCAGCACGAGACCTACCACACCCGCATGCTTGCAGCCATGGAGGAACAGACTAGGACCTTGCGTGGGCTGCCTCCCATAGTGCCACCACCTCCGGATGCAGCTGCACAGGGTGAGAATAGCGACAGCAGTGATATTCCCACAATAGGGTAGTCGTGTGGGCCATGAGCCCATGGAGGTGTTTTTTTTCCGCAAGATCCACACAGGTGGGTTTTGGTGTGCACCCTGTCCTCGGACCTCCTGGGTGGCCTCCTCAACCCCCCCGGACCCATTAATGGCCATTTTTCATTTTAAATTTTGTTTTTTTTTTTTTTTTGGGACAGTGTGTTGCCTTGTGTGGCTCCCGTGGGCATACGCTGCATTGTGGCTGGGCACATGCAGGCTTGTCATGGATTTGGTTCAGATGCTTGGGTTTTTGTCACACACACCCCTCCTGCTTCCCGTTTCCATGGGCTTGCAAAGGGTGTGCCCAAGTGACATTGACGTACATGGTGACATTGGACTCCCATGAGCTGTGTGGGCAGTCTGTAGTCAATACTGTGTATACATTCATAGTGCATATTGTTGTTGTATTGTACACTGCGTGGTGTATTTATATGTGCCTCTGCATCCATCTCATCCTCCATATTTGCAGGTCCATTCCTCATGTCTTCACAATGCGGTCCACCTTGGAACTGGAGTCCATGTTGTAAGCAGTGCAACTACATTCTTGCGTGGCGCTAACACTGTATACTTGCAAGTGTTCGAAGGGCTGTCATCATCAGGTGGTGAGGATAGCTAATTTTTAAGTCTGTAATGTCATGTTTAAGGTGGATTGGAGGTTGTGTAGGTGATTGGTATTATTGGTAAGTATTTGGTAATGTGGGCTGTAGGTCCTGCATTACTGTGAGCATTTCATGTGTGGACAGGTTTCCATTAGGGACACTGTAGCTGCTGACACTTGGGGCATGTTGTGGGGATTCATTTCTTTCCTCTCACATTGCATGACATGCCATGGTGTGTTGTGTGGCCGTGCCGTGGAGGGGGTGGGTGACATGGCACTGTTTTCTGGTAGTATTTTGCAAGTGGGTATTCATTTCTGCAGCATGGAAGTGTATTTTCATGACACTGCATTGGTGGTGTTTGTGTAGGTATGGATGCACACATTGTGACACTTCCACATGAACAATCTCAGGCTGCTATGGTTCTGACAGTTGACAGTCCCTTTGTTCGTCTTAATTGTCAGGTCGAGTCATCATTGCTAATCAGATGGTATGTGCCAGGCCTGTGTGCACTCCACTGGGGTGTGATTTCTATGTGAAGTAATTAGCCACCAGCTGCGTACGGGCTGCCTCACCCCGTTCCCTCTCCCCTCCCATGCGCAGCAGGCGTGCATGTGGTTGAGGATGTGGGGGCACCACCATGTCCACGGCCAGGCCCCGGCTTGTTGCAACATTGTGCAGGACACATGCTGCCACTATGATCCTGCACACTACTGGGGGTGCATATAACAGCTGCCCGCCAGACCGGTCAAGGGAGCGAAAGCGTGACTTGAGCACTCCGAATGTGCGCTCCACTATGCCCCGGGTTGCAATATGGGCTGTGTTGTATCTTACCTCTGGAGGCGTGATGGGGTTCCGAATTGGCGTCATCATATGGGTGCTCAGTGGGTAGGCACTGTCCCCTGGGGAGGAGGTGATGGGTATCATTAGTGGGGTAGTGACATTACTCTGCATCTGACATGCATGCATGTGCAGTGGCATTCATACTCACCAAGCAGCCATGTTTCACCATGCCGCCCAGCTTCGAGGTCCCGGCTTAGGGTAGACATTCGGTAAATGAAGCTTTCGTGGGTGGACCCTGGATAGTTGGCATATAGTGAGGTGATGATTCCCTTAGCATTACATACTACCTGCATGTTGATGGAATGCCAGTGCTTGCGGTTCCTATAGATGTGCTCAGATGCCCTGGAGGGACGTAGTGCCACATGGGTGCAGTCAATGGCACCTAGCACTTTTGCAAATTATGCCACACCGTTGAAATCGAGGGTGGCAGCCTGCCTTTCTGCAGGTGTCCTGGGCAGGTATATGTGCCTACGGACTGATGGGCGTGCAGTGATGATGTTCAAGACCTGGTGTAGGCAGCGTGACTGCGTGGCCTGTGACACCCCACCCACTATGGCACATGTCCGCTGAAATGATCCTGTGGCCAAGAAGTGCAGTACATTGAGGACCTTCTCCAGGGGGCTGAGTGCTTGGGAGCACAGGGTGGGTGATGTGAGGTCATCCTCCCACTCACTGACCAGGTCCAGTATCATGTGTGGGGGAAACCTGTACCTCCCATACACCCGGTCATCAGGCAACCCAAAAAGGCTGGTTCTGGGAGTGAAAATTCGGGCCCTCACTATCCTCCTCCTCCTCCTTTGGTAACCCACGGCCACTGCTGCTAGGAATGGTATATTCATCCTGGCGTATGAGCTTGTTTGTGGTTTTTGCGCACTTTTATGCTGCGCGGGTCGACGTACGCCTGCTTCATGCTGGCGTACGTGTGTCAGGATTGGACCCTTTTTCGGCACGTCGTAGGTGAACGTGTGAATCTTCCCGCCCACACCAGGAATACACGTAGCACGCTCTCACAGGCACAGTCGCGGGTAAATATTCCCGCCCACCCCTGGAATACATGTGACCCACTCTCACAGGCCCAATCACGTGTGGAAGTTCACGCGCACCCCGAAGTACACGTACCCAGGCATATCGCGTGTGGAAGTTCACGCGCACCCACAGTAATACACGTACCCAGGCAAAACGCGTGTGGAAGTTCACGCGCACCCACAGTAATACACGTACCCAGGCAATTCACGTGTGGAAGTTCACACGCACCCACAGTAATACACGTACCCAGTCAAATCGCGTGTGGAAGTTCACGCGCACCCCGAAGTACACGTACAATCGCGCGTGGAACTTCACGCGCACCACAAAGTACACGTACCCAGGCAAATTGCTCGGCTGGGGGATGGGGGTGGTGGTAGACATGGGTTGGGGCCTGGTGGAGGCTGCCCCTGGTGGCTGGGGGGTGGGGGTGCAGGGGGACATGAGTGGGGGCCTGGTGGAGGCTGCCCCTGCACTGCTGGGGGGTGGGGGTGGTGGGAGACATGAGTGGGGGCCTGGTGGAGGCTGCCCCTGGTGGCTGGGGGATGGGGGTGCAGGGGGACATGAGTGGGGGCCTGGTGGAGGCTGCCCCTGCACTGCTGGGGGGTGGGGGTGGTGGGAGACATGAGTGGGGGCCTGGTGGTATCTGCCCCTGGTGGCTGGGGGGTGGGGGTGGTGGGAGACATGAGTGGGGGCCTGGTGGAGGCTGCCCCTGCACTGCTGGGGGGGGCTGGTGGGAGACATGAGTGGGGGCCTGGTGGAGGCTGCCCCTGGTGGCTGGGGGGTGGGGGTGCAGGGGGACATGAGTGGGGGCCTGGTGGAGGCTCCCCCTGCACTGCTGGGGGGTGGGGGGTGGTGGGAGACATGAGTGGGGGCCTAGTGGAGGCTGCCCCTGGTGGCTGGGGGGTGGGGGCGGTGGGAGACATGAGTGGGGGCCTGGTGGAGGCTGCCCCTGCACTGCTGGGGGGTGGGGGTGGTGGGAGACATGAGTGGGGGCCTGGTGGAGGCTGCCCCTGGTGGCTGGCTGGGGGGTGGGGGGGTGGGAGACATGAGTGGGGGCCTGGTGGAGGCTGCCCCTGACTGCTGGGGGGTGGGGGTGGTGGGAGACTTGAGTGGGGGCCTGGTGGAGGCTGCCCCTGACTGCTGGGAGGTGGGGGTGGTGGGAGACATGAGTGGGGGTCTGGTGGAGGCTGCCCCTGGTGGCTGGGGGGTGGGGGTGGTGGGAGACATGCGTGGGGGCCTGGTGGTATCTGCCCCTGGTGGCTGGGGGGTGGGGGTGGTGGGAGACATGAGTGGGGGCCTGGTGGAGGCTGCCCCTGCACTGCTGGGGGTGGGGGTGGTGGGAGACATGAGTGGGGGCCTGTTGGAGGGTGCCCCTGCACTGCTGGGGGGGTGGGAGGTGGTGGGAGACATGAGTGGGGGCCTGGTGTAGGCTGCCCCTGCACTGCTGGGGGGTGGGGGTGGTGGGAGACATGAGTGGGGGCCTGGTGGTATCTGCCCCTGGTGGCTGGGGGGTGGGGGTGGTGGGAGACATGAGTGGGGGCCTGGTGGAGGCTGCCCCTGACTGCTGGGGGGTGGGGATGGTGGGAGACATGAGTGGGGGCCTGGTGAAGGCTGCCCCTGACTGCTGGGGGGTGGGGGTGGTGGGGGACATGGGTGGGGGCCTGGTGGAGGCTGCCCCTGGTGGCTGGGGGTGGGGGGTGGTGGGAGACATGAGTGGGGGCCTGGTGGAGGCTGCCCCTGGTGGCTGGGGGGTGGGGGTGGTGGGAGACATGAGTGGGCGCCTGGTGGAGGCTGCCCCTGGTGGCTGGGGGTTGGGGGTGGTGGGAGACATGAGTGGGGGCCTGGTGGAGACTGCCCCTGGTGGCTCGGGGGTGGGGGTGCAGGGGGACATGGGTGGGGGCCTGGTGGAGGCTGCCCCTGCACTGCTGGGGGTGGGGGTGGTGGGAGACATGAGTGGGGGCCTGGTGGTATCTGCCCCTGGTGGCTGGGGGGTGGGGGTGGTGGGAGACATGAGTGGGGGCCTGGTGGAGGCTGCCCCTGCACTGCTGGGGGGTGGGGGTAATAGGGGACATGAGTGGGGGCCTGTTGGAGGCTGCCCCTGCACTGCTGGGGGGTGGGGGTGGTGGGAGACATGAGTGGGGGCCTGGTGGAGGCTGCCCCTGACTGCTGGGGGGTAGGGGGTGGTGGGAGACATGGGTGGGGGCCTGGTGGAGGGTGCCCCTGGTGGCTCGGGGGTGGGGGGTGGTGGGAGACATGAGTGGGGGCCTGGTGAAGGCTGCCCCTGACTGCTGGGGGGTGGGGGTGGTGGGAGACATGGGTGGGGGCCTGGTGGAGGCTGCCCCTGACTGCTGGGGGGTAGGGGGAGGTGGGAGACATGGGTGGGGGCCTGGTGGAGGGTGCCCCTGGTGGCTGGGGGGTGGGGGGTGGTGGGAGACATGAGTGGGGGCCTGGTGGAGGCTGCCCCTGGTGGCTGGGGGGTGGGGGTGGTGGGAGACATGTGTTGGTGATCAGTGGTGCAAGGTGACATGTGGGTTGGCTGGTGCGCATGGTCATGGTGGATGGGTTGCCTGTGGGACATGAGCAGGGATGCAGGGTAGTACCCTGTGGTGTGGGCTGCCTGAAGGGGCCATGGAGGGTGTAGAGGGAACACCTGGGGGGACCCACATGGCCATATCACATGTAGCATTCCCCTGCAACACCGAAATACACGCACCCAGCCAAATCGCGTGTGAAACTTCCCGCGCACCCCTGGAATCCACGTACCCAGCCAAATCGTGTGTTGAACTTCCTGCGCACCCCTGAAATCCACGTACCCGGTCAAATCGCGTGTGAACTTCGCGCGCACCCCTGAAATCCACGTACCCGGCCAAATCGCGTGTGAACTTCGCGCGCACCCCTGAAATCCACGTACCCAGCCAAATCGTGTGTTGAACTTCCTGCGCACCCCTGAAATCCACGTACCCGGCCAAATCGCGTGTGGAACTTCCCGCGCACCCCTGAAATCCACATACCCAGCCAAATCACGTGTTGGACTTCCCGCGCACCCCTGAAATCCACGTACCTGGCCAAATCGCGTGTCGAACTTCCCGTGCACCCCTGAAATCCACGTACCCAGCCAAATCGCGTGTGGAACTTCCCACGCACCCCTGGAATCCACGTACCCAGCCAATTCGCGTGTGAAACTTCCCGCGCACCCCGAAATACACTCACACGTTATTTTTCAGTCAGCGGGTGTCCGTGTTTGTGGGTACCCCTTTGCACGTCATTTGTCCTGGAGGGCCACAGTATAGGACATTCATCATAGCTGTATATAGGTGCTATTTGTTGGCGCACCTTTTGGCGCACATTTTTTACAGGCGCAGGGACGCTACCGCCTGTTTTCTTGTGGCGGTCGTGTTTGTGCCTGTGCGCTGGTTTGACCGTGCGCTGTTTTGCCCTATTCGATTCCATGAATACGTGTTGTAGGCGAGCGTGTGGGCGTTCCGTGCACTTGCACCCTGTACTTCCCCCGTGACGCCCACATTTTGGCAAGTTGGTCCCCATTCCGAGTGTTACGCCTCGTGTTCCGCCTACTTTTGTAGCGTGCGCCGCGCTATGTGCGATTTTCGCTGTGGCCTGTGCGAATTTCGCTGTGACCTGGCGCACGCCGTTAGATGGCCTGTGCGGCAACGTGCGCCGCGCACTTTTTTAGCGCACATCAGATGTTTTTTACGCGCACGCCCTTCCATGAATCGTTGTGCGCTGCTTTTCGTGCGATTTTCGCACTTGCACTGCGATTTTCGCAATTCCACTGCGATTCGCACGTTTTTGCCGACTTGCGCCGCGCTAATTATTCCATGAATCGGCCTATGAGTGTCAACTTTAATCATGCCCATAGGTCTCAGTAGCTGCAATGCAAAAAGTTCAAATGGAAAACCCACTTGCAAAAAAACACAAAGCTAAAAAACTGAAAAGCTGAAAAGCTAAAACGGCTCTTATAAAAACAGCTCACTCCATGAATGTAAGTGTGCAAGAAAAAGTTATTCAAAGCAGCATCTCTCTGATGTGATGGGAGATATCAGAACGGGTCATGAGAGCCCTCATAACCACAAGGGTCGACCGGTTTCGATGGCGTTGGTGGGATGAGCCATCTTCTTCAGGACCGTGATTCAAGGCACAAATAAATTGAACTAGTTCAGTGTGCTGAACCAGGGGTACCATTGTAGAGTACAGGCTTCTCCTAAAAGATAACCTCCCAGTAAAGTCCAGGGAGAGTGCGGTGGAGTCGCTCTTGTCTAGCGACGCAACATCAACAGCTTCTAGTTCGGGCTGCTGGCTCCATGGGCGCCGGACGATGTGCTGCGGTATACAGCTCGGGCACCCCCGATAGGGACAGGGTGTTCTTCCCCAGGGCGAGTTCTGCTAGCTGGGAGGCCCTTCTTCGCCTTCTTAAGTCTGAGCGTTCAAATCATCATTTTCTAATTTGTGTATGTTTTGAACCACTACCCTCCTATAAAACCATTGTTTTTTTGTACTACCACTTAGCATAACATAACACAGCACTGCTTTATGCTTCGCTGCTGGTCAGTTGCTATATTTCAGAGTTTTTTCGAGGTTTAGTTCCCCCACAATTTCCCAACAGTTATGGGGGAGTAAAAGGGTTCTTTGTCATTTGGTCGAAAATAATTTGTCAAGGGAGGCCCAACAAGGGACAACCCACCACCACACATACATTTGCATTGAAATTTGTTGAACAAAATGTGACGAATTTTCCCTCCACCAATTTTGCTTAGGCAGAATCTCCCTAGACCCGAGTAGAAGCGAACGAGGCACCCCTTCCCCCAAGCACCCTCACTTTAACTGATAGGGTATGTATATATGTACATACAGTGATATGTATAGAGGTCTCTTCATGCATAAGCGACTACTTAACATCCACTTTTTAACTGTGAAGGAGGATAGCACAGGGGAAATGTGCTGGTTTGGGAATCAAGACCATGCAAAGCAAAAGAGATTCGAATCCCGGATTCGCCCTTAGAAACCAAGCTCACGTATCACGCACATTATTAAAAACAATTAAATAAATCAAATAAATAACTGAACCATTGCTCCATCTGGGCAGCTAAAATGATCTGGTCACTTGCTCCAAAATGAAAGACTAGCAGTTGTAATGCTTGCATGAATGGGTGAAAGTAAGTGGGATGTTTGATCACATACATACGGCTGGATTTGTTGATGTTTTTAAGTATTTACTAGGGAATAGAACTAATGGCACATATAATCCTGGTCTCTGCCTATGGGCACGGCGGCAAGCTATGCGATTTTGCAAGCTGTCCTGTAACTGTGTACACCTGTGTGTGGTGTGTATGTCCTTTTGGAATGTGAATGTCTCCTTCCCTCCGCCTACCTCCAGTGCAAAGATGCGCGCCTTATTGAGCCTCACCTCGTAGGACCTGTGGGTTAAGCCATGTGTAACCCCCAGCTGGGCGCCATGACGGTGAAAGCATCATTCCTTTGTGATACTCCCGATAGGGAGAACCCCCAGAACTCTGCTTAATTCTTTTCATCAAAATCACTCCATATGCTGCAGCCAGCTCAATGATTTCCCTGGGTCCCCTGCTTACAAAAGATTCCGAGGCAGAATGTTTACAAGGAGACCAAAGTCATTCATTTACATTATGCGCAGCCCAAGTTATGGAGGGCAATCTGTTACAATTGATTCCATTATTCCAGTTTGGGTCGGGTCTCCAGGGCGATTAAGGTTATTCTCCTCGCAGACATGTTTATTTCGTGATTTCATCAAGCGCCTGCCTTCATCCATCTGGTGAATTGCACCATCGTGTTATCGGTTCCTGTTGCTCCTGTATCTGTCCTGTTTTCAGTGAGAGTACATAGCGCATCTGAAATGCTGATCTGTTCAGGGTGTATCTCTGGTATTTAAGATTGCACTGGGTGTACACAGCGCCTCTGATATGCTGATCTGTCCAAGGTGTATCTCAGAGATTTAGGATTGCACTGGGTGTACACAGCACATCTGAAATGCTGATCTGTTCAGGGTGTATCTCTGATATTTAAGATTGCACTGGGTGTACACAGCTCTTCTGATATGCTGATCTGTCCAAGGTGTATCTCAGAGATTTAGGATTGCACTGGGTGTACACAGCAAATCTGAAATGCTGATCTGTTCAGGGTGTATCTCTGATATTTAAGATTGCACTGGGTGTACACAGCTCCTCTGATATGCTGGTCTGTCCAAGGTGTATCTCAGAGATTTAGGATTGCACTGGGTGTACACAGGAAATCTGAAATGCTGATCTGTTCAGGGTGTATCTCTGATATTTAAGATTGCACTGGGTGTACACAGCTCCTCTGATATGCTGGTCCGTCCAAGGTGTATCTCAGAGATTTAGGATTGCACTGATGCTGTAGATGGTCCAAGCCAAGTGTGGTTGCAGAAGTTTTCAAACATACTGTCAGAGTGGATGATGGGAGAGTATGGAACATGGAGAGAGTGTTTCTGATGAGAAAGTAAGAGGGTGTGCCGGCAAACTCCAAAATGTTAGAAAATGTACTTCTTCAGAAATGGTGAGAACTCTAGGGAATTGCAAGTGTGCATTTTCCTTTCCTGGTCATGTAGCTGGGATTTCTGGCCAGTTGAGGTCCGGGAAAATGTATCAAAGATCCAAACATCTAACGGGATATGCGTAGAAGGCAGCCTGCACAGAAGTTCCCCATGTTGTACATAGTTTTTTTTGTGTGAACAGAACAGGAGTTTTCTCAAGAAACATAGTTGTTTCAGACTGGTTTTGTGAAGAGAAGGGGACGTTTAGAGTACAACCATGGCATCACCTGCGGCCCGTGATGCGAGGACTGAGGCTGCAGTGCAGAGCATTCCATCGAGCGTGACGAGCGGGGGTGAGACGGACGATTGAAGAATGCTGAAGAGGGATGAGACCGACGGGGCTCGTATTTGTCCCACTTATAGTTATATTTGTACATTTGTGTAATATGAATAAATATACGTTGTTCCTCCACCCCGTTTCCGTGCCTACCTCAATGCCACCATTCTGCAAAATCCATTAGTATAACCATTGCATGTGGTCCTGTGTGTGCCTGGCAATTAAAACACAAATCAACATTGTCTGCCAGGGACGTTGCTAGTGGGGGGGCTAAGTGGGCTGTAGCCCCTGATCTTTTCGTTGTAGCCCCGGATAGAATCTCAGGAGCTACAGCCAAAAGACTAGCTAGCCCCCGACCCAACAGTTCCAACATCAGTCTAGCCCCGGGTCTTTTCCAGACCTAGCAACTCCCCTGTTGTCTGCCATCTGATAACATGTTCCTTCTTTTTCGGTACACATGTTATGCTTTATCGAGGGTGGGAGGCGCGGCGTCGAGTGCACGCACCAACATGGCCACCCTTCTGCTCCGCTCAGAACAATTTCAATACAATGTGCAAAGGTTAATTGTGGCTCGTGCTGGAGAAATCAATGTCATTTTGAGTTGAAGAAACACTCTGCATGCAAAATAAAGAATGAGCTGATGTTGGGTTTTGTGCCAGAAACCACATGCAGAGATAAAAAATGTGTTCAAAGCCCCACAGCAAACACGTCTTCTACGGAATGTGTTAGTGTCCGCCCGGGGTGAGAATTGAAAGGTGCATTGTGGGCTCAAAAATACAGTTAGGTATTTCAATTATGGGTGAAGTTGGCTTTTTGAAATAACAATGTGGCCTCTCCGCTCAGGAGCTTGCAGCAATGGGATCACTGCATGCTCTTGCATTGTTTGGAGGAGGTTGCATACTTACTTTCCCCCTGTGCAACTGGAAGACCCTTTATGTCCATAAGGACATACACCTTTGTGTAACTTGGTTTTGTGTGGATATGTCTAAGTGTGGGTTCAACTATGTTGACATATGTTTGCAATAGGTCTGCACATGAGGGTAGTTGGTCTGTTACCAGTGGTTCATTACTGCATTGTCCTGGGCAATCCTTGATCTTAACACCCTGGTACTGATAGAGCTGCCTTAGCTGTATATAGAGTTCCCCCTCCATCACTCATTGTTTGAACTGCATTTTACACCTGTAACCCTCTGAACTTATCTTCTGGCCTTCGTATGCCCCATGCTAAATATCAGGTCTTGAATAATTCTGAAATGGTACAATCCGACCCTGAATCTACCACGAGGGGCGCACCAACACATTGCGCTTATTGGTGGACCTATGGTTCCTTTCTTTTCACAGTTGTAGCATCACTTGAAATGTAAGCACTAACTGGATGATGGCCAATGCCAAATCATTAGAGTCAGAATGACTTTCAACCATCCCTATCTATCTGGCTCCTCTATTTAGCCTCACCAACTATATCACAGTAGTTTTATTTTCCAAGCATACTGCACTTTCCTTGTACTTAGATAGACTGGGTTGGCTGTTAGCACTGTGTGAGGGACTCCCTCCCCTGGAGCACACTCCTGCACACCGCACTTCCTTGGTACTTGGATGGACTGAGCTTGCTGTTAGCACTGTGTGAGGGACTCCCTCCCCTGGAGCACACTCTTGCGCACCTCCCTTTCCTTGTACATGGATAGACTGAGCTTGCTGTTAGCACTGTGTGAGGGACTCCCTCCCCTGGAGCACACTCCTGCACAAGTCACTTCCCTTGTACATGGATAGACTGAGCTTGATGTTAGCACTGTGTGAGGGACTCCCTCCCCTGGAGTACACTCCTGCACACCTCACTTTTCATTGTACATGGATAGACTGAGCTTGCTGTTAGCACTGTGTGAGGGACTCCCTCCCCTGTAGCACACTCCTGCACACCTCACTTTCCTTTTACATGGATAGACTGAGCTTGCTGTTAGCACTGTGTGAGGGACTCCCTCCCCTGGAGCACACTCCTGCACACCACACTTCCCTTGTACTTGGATAGACTGAGCATGCTGTTAGCACTGTGTGAGGGACTCCCTGCCCTGGAGCACACTCCTGCAGACCTCACTTTCCTTGTACTTGGATAGACTGAGCTTGCTGTTAGCACTGTTTGAGGGACTCCCTCCCCTGGAGCACACTCCTGCACACCTCACTTCCCTTGTACTTGGATGTGTGAGGAACTCCCTCCCCTGGAGCACACTCCTGCACATTGCACTTCCCTTGTACTTTGATAGACTGAGCTTGCTGTTAGCACTGTTTGAGGGACTCCCTCCCCTGGAGCACACTCCTGCACACCTCACTTTCCATTGTACATGGATAGACTGAGCTTGCTGTTAGCACTGTGTCAGGGACTCCTTGTACTTGGGTAGACTGAGCTTGCTGTTAGCGCTGTGTGAGGGACTCCCTCCCCTGGAACACACTCCTGCACACTGCACTTCCCTTGTACTTGGATAGACTGAGCTTGCTGTTAGCACTGTGTCAGGGACTCCTTGTACTTGGATAGACCGAGCTTGCTGTTAGCACTGTGGACTCCTTGTACTTGGATAGACTAAGCTTGCTGTTAGCGCTGTGTCAGGGACTCCTTGTACTTGGATTGGCTGAGCTTGCTGTTAGCACTGTGTGAGGGACTCCCTACCCTGGAGCACACCCTGTCGCTCTCCTTTGATGCACCTAAGGATTCAGTCCTTGAGCAGTTCCTGCACATACCGTATCCTTAGACCAGGCTCTTTCTCCTTACAGTGAACTGAGCTCGTGGCAATGGTTGTCACTTCTTCCAGTAATGGGCCTCTGCCGCGCTGCGGGCCACAAGCGCCCAAGCTTGCTAGCCTTTGGAAGCTGCTGATGTGACGTGACACCTGGATATATTGCTGATTTATATGGACGTTATGTCTCTCCAGCACTTTGCTCTCCTCTGAGGATCCAATAAACGCATTAGTGAAGGCCGAACCAACTCCATTCTTAGCCACAGGAATAAGCAGAAACATTCCGTGGCCTGCGGAGACCATGACAAGGAGCGCTCAAGAAGAGCAGGGCCTCAATGTACTTCTCGAGTGTGTGAAGAGAGTGCAATCACAGTGGTAGTGTGTTGAGGGACAGGGGCACAACTGGAGAGCTTCAAGTTGTATCTTGAGCATGTGCGATGGACGTGCCTGTGCTCCTCCGAGGGATCGAGCAGCCAAACCTCAGTGTCACCGTAGTGTCTGCTCGGACAAGTAGGTTAGTGACAGTGAAGCACAGCTCTCCAAATAAGAGCAAACACTTTGGCAAGCAACTATATCTCCAGCTTTAGTTACTGTAACTTCATGTGCAGCCAGAGACGTCATTTGAGGGGTCACGAGAAGTCCCTTGCTATCTCTGTGGTCTCCCTTGATACCCCCTTTTCAATGTAAGCTGATGGGCTGTGGCCAGTGCCATGTGGCTCTTTGTTTCTGGAGTGGCTGGCTTGTTTGTTCAGGCCTCTTAAAAAAAAAAGGAGTTCTACAAGTGAAACTCTTTGAGCAGTGACCGTAAATAAGAAAGAATTGGAATAACAAATAATTTATTTTTCTGGAATTCTATACAATAATTGCTAGGGTCATTAGAGGTTTATTTCAGGCACATTTCAGGCAGTGAGTCACTGATTTAGTCTGTTCTTAAACACCTGAACTCAGCCTTTCATCCTCCACGGTCGATAAATGAGTACCAACACAGGTTGTGTGATATAGTATGCATATTTGCTCTGTACAAAGCACTTAAGGGTAAGTGCTATATAATAACACATGATTATCATTTTTCCTTAGACGTTTGTTTGCATTCACAGTAATTTGGTAATATGGGCCTATGCACACTGGCATTAATGACACATACGCTGATCCATTCTTGTATGAAAGGTATATCACATTATAGTGATATCGTAACCATATTTTTCGTAGTGTACTTAGGAACAATGCTATGTGATGCCACTTCCTGTTTTGTGAAGGGGTGAAAGGTTGTTTACCTTCTCTTCATGTGATGTCATTTGGAGTTGGGGGTCAAATGGCATCACTTTCTGTGGTGTCATCAGAAGTCAAGGGTCGTGTGATGCAACTTCACCTGCCTCTGGCATTTTAACGAAATGATGCTGCTGGACTCACCCGATGAAGTGTGCCTGAAATAAACCTTTAATGAGTCTAGCAATTATTGTATAGAATTCCAGAAAGATTAATTATTTGGTATTCCTATTCTTTCTTACTTAGGTTCAGTGCTGAAAGTGGTAGACTTGCGGTACTCCTGTTCGTATTGTTCTTCTTTTTTGTAAGTGGCCTGAACAAGAAAGCCAGCAACTCCAGGAGTAAAGAGCCACATGGTGCTGGCCACAGCCCAGGAAGATGCATTACAAAAAAAAAAAATATATATATAATATATTTTTTCCAGTTTTTTTTTTTTTTTTAGAGGTCGCAAGGGAGACCACAGAGGTCACAAGGGAGACCACAGAGGTCGCAGTTGCGACCTCTGGCGACCCCTAAATGACGTCCCTGGGTGAGTCACTGATTTAGTCTGTTCTTAAACGCCTCAACTCAGCCTTTCATACTTCTGAGGTCGATAAAGGAGTACTAACACAGGTTGGGTGATATTGGGTGTATATTTATTCTATATAAAGTGCTTAAGCGTAAGTGCTATATAATAACACATCATTATCATTTGGTCATCGACGTCTGCTTGCATTCACAGTAATTTGGTAATATGGGCCTATACACACTGATCTTAAGGATGCATATGGCGATCCATTCTGGTATGAAATGTACATCACATTATAGTGATATCATAACCAGATTTTTCGTAGTGTACATTGCTATGTGATGCCACTTCCTATTTTGTCAACGGGTGAAAGGTTGTGTTCCATCGCTTCACGCGATATCACTTGGGGGTGGGGTCTAATGACATCACATCCTGTGATGTCATCAGTGGGCCAAGGGTCGTGTGATGTAACTTCCGCTACCCCTGGCATTTTGGTGAAATGACGTCCCTGCAACTGCATTGGGATTTTACATGCATGTATGTATTTTTTGTGTGTTTGTAACATGCAACATCGCAATAAATCGTTATCTCAAGCCACAGTGGTGAACTGGGCGATGATATACAAATGTCACGGAATGTATGCTGCAAGCCTGAAAGCTGCATTCAGAGCCATTACTTCGAGAAGTGAATTCTGTACGTCAAGTTTTTAGTTTGAGCTATTAGGTGGTGCTTAGTGCTACATAAAAGCCAAACCTATTGCCAGGGGAGTTGCTAGGTCTGGAAAAGATTAGGGGCTAAGCTGATGTCGGAACTGTTGGGACTGGGGGCTAGCTAGTCTTTTGGCTGTAGCTCCTGAGATTCTATCCGGGGCTACAACCAAAAGATCAGGGGCTATAGCCCCCTTAGCCCCCCCCAGCAACGCCCCTGCCTATTGCATTAGAGTACAGCAAGGAAGAAATGGCATATGAAGAGGGACACAATGCGTGAAGGTGTTGTTTGGTTATTTGCCGACCCATTGACTGCCCATGGCCATGCTATCCCTATGGCCCGTCCTACCCATTTCCTGCCCCTCCCACCCAAAACCCCTCCTCGTGTGAACTTTTTGAGTTTGCTTTAGTCAAGCCTTACCATTAAACTTTGCAAAGCGACTGCCAGTGTTTTTTTTTTCAAAACAGTCTTCTGAGAGTTAATGACTTAGTTGGAGCAGTAAACGCTAAACGCACTTCTGGTGTAATATAATCAGGTATACCTTCGGTCACTTGATGTATAAGCACACTGCGTGTCCTTCGCTGAAGTCCTGTTAAAAACAAGTATTGGCAAAGCCAACAGTTTTGGCGTGTGTGTAAGTATTAACCATTTTCCAGGCACTGCCACTAGCACAAAAGACCAAACTGTTGGCATTGCCAGTGCTTGTTGTAAGAGTCCCTTGCCACTCTCGTCTTGAAACAAAAGAATACATCCTCTCGTCTCACATTTGAGTGCAAACTTACTACACTTAGAATTGCTGTGGTGGGTTCATGAAAGTTGATTAATAGAAAACCCAAGTGTTTCAGTGTACCTAGCTGCAGAAATATGTGTGCATACTGCGGGTCACAGGTTCGAATCCTGGCAGCTACATTCACACTCTCTGTTCCTGATTTATTTAGTGTTTTCACTGGGATTGCACCGTTGTAAAAGCTGTTGTAAATCTAAATAAGGCCCTCTGTCTCGCCAGAATGATACGCACAACCTTATTGTGTACAAAACATAACTTGCATGCCATTTTCATGTCCACAAGGTAGAGTGGACCAGGAAAGAGAAAAAAGGAGGCACAATCGAGTTCCTCTTTCATTTTTCCACTCAGTATCTTGGAGTTGTAAATGCTGCCTAAAAGTATGTTTTGCAGGTAGCGTTTGCAAGGGATTCCTAAGGGCTCTGCATGGTCTTGACTCGGTGCAAATTGGCGGAGGATTCCATACAAATGAATTTATTGTACGCTGGTATGAAAATCTCATGCAGGTGTGCAATGAAAGGCACTGGCAAGGCGCAGGATGTGACAACGGTGAAAAGCTTATCTCCACACCATGTCCTTCCTCCATTTCTTCAGTGCTGGAAAATGAGGAGGAGTGTTGAAAGGAGTCATTGCCTTCATTTAACACCAAACCTGATTTTAAATGAGGCTGCACGTTTTCGATAGCACCTGCACACATGCTATCAATGCCTTCAGACATGTTAATATTTTAATACTTTATTGTTGGGTTTTGCCTTACAAAATCCTGATTTCTCTTCACATTGACATTGCCTAAATACTCCTCAGATTAGATGTGAGGCGTCATCAGGGGAAACACATCTGTAGACACGATTTTTTTGCGTCCTTATATGTATCAAGCAGCACTTACCAGAAATCAATGCAGGGTCACTGGTGGCTTTCGTTCTGACCTCCTGGGGTGGACAGGGTGAGTACGGCTCACTTACTCGGCGCCTGGAAGACCAACCTGACCATCAGGCACTGCAACTTCCGAGGGAGAGACCACAGTGAAAATAAGTTATCGCGTTATTTCATTTTTAAAAATGTGTTAATTACTCTACGAATGCCGGAGTGAGACTCAGAGTGTCTATAGCATCTAAGGTCTCAGGAAACCCCCTATTATTTATTTAACATTTGTATAGCACGCCTTACCCGTAGGTATCAAGGCAAGCCAATTCAATTTACAGGTGTTACCACAGGCAACAATGCAAGACATCGGGATTGCAGGTAGCCAGATTATGCGTATTTACAATCAATATGTATTTACAGATACAGTCATCAATAAAAGTAGACACGTTCTATAGAATCTCACTTCAATATCTAAGTGAAAGGTACACTTCCTAGGAAGCATGTAGTATGGTCTAAGGTAGTCCCCATCACTGGCTCATTGGACCTCAGGGTAGCCTCACGCTATGCCACATTGCTGGCCACACCTCCTGCACTTCGAAGGGGTCATGACTACCCCTGCTTGAAGGGTCTCATGCACTTGAATTAAATCTCTTGGAGTCTCCTATGAAGGGAATTACGGACATCTGAATGGACATCAATACATCTGATTATTCCCGTGGGCTGGGCCTTAAAGACTACAATGAGGGGCTAGCCTATTGCCCCATGGCAGGCCTCATGCATTGATTCCCTATGTCACTTATTCCAGCATTATATTGTGACATAAGTGGCCTCATACACTAAAATGGAGTCTCACTTATGCTCTCTTACTGTACAATTCAACGTGATCTCAAATACATCCGCATCTTTTTTTAATTGCATATAGTTTATACAAAACCTTTACAATATATATTTAACAGCTCAAATAAATAAATAAATAAATATCCGCATCACAGGATGAACCCACTTGATGGAGTCTCATCCATTGGTACATCAGTGCCCTCTGGCACTTTATGTAAGTCTGAAACCATATAGAAGACTGCCTTCCTGTAATACATTGACATACATTCCAGCCATAAGTACTCCAACATAGACTCGCTCATTACAGACCGCATACATTAGAATTTAGTCTTACCCACTCAAAATCCGTGGATATTGTCAATGGAGTGTAATTTATTTAGCGCTGACTGCCCCTGCATTTATCACTAGAGTGTCACACAGTTCCTTAGGAGGTCCCTCATTCAGTTTTATTGGTGTCTTATTAATTTGTGCATCACTTGGCTGGATCCTATAAAACATCTTTTCTAGTTTCAACATTATTTCCGGAGTACACTCCTATGATCTTTCCTCTGAAACCACATAACCAGAAATGAGCAGAGGAAAACTGCAACATAAAGTGAGAGAACACAATCCTCATAAACCCTGGCCCAGAACACTCGTCGTAAACTATGGAGAGAAAGAACAAGAAGGCACACAGCAAGTTATTGTCTCAGTGGAGATGGGCTGTGGCCAGAATGGCTTGTTCTGACTGGACTGCTGCTAAGGAGAGATTGCAGCCAGAGGTAAGCAATGAATTATAGCCTGATAAATGGGCACCTGGAGAAGTGCTAGGTGTGCGGATCAGGAGGATGTGGGAAGAGCCTGATTTCTTTGCAGTAATCTTTATTGCACCAAGTCCTGCTCTTCTTCGTCACACTCCAAACACATGATAAGATTGTGCCCCTTGAGACACTGATCCAAATATAATAACTCTTTTTATTAAAAAGTGAATTGGAAACACTATCCCCTCCTTCGTAAGGTAGAAGTTACCCCACTGATACTCCCAGCGCTCCCTAGCCCTCATTTTAAAACATGTTGTAATTTGGCAGTGGGGGTCGTTTGCACTTTAACGTAAGCGGGTTCCCGCCTCCAAAGTTTGTTCATTTGCATTGTGCGTTGTAAATGTGAAGGGCTAATGGCAATGTGCAAGTGTTTACACTGCCTTTTGCACTTCACATTTGCATTCCAAAGCCCAAAGTGAGTAAATGCTGCCGGGCATGCTAGCGTTTACATTTCATTTTGAGCACCGCTTGCCAGGCTCCCATGGCAAGCAGCACTTACAATTACAATGAAACGCTCTTAAGAGAACTTCATTTTCATTTGTAACACAACTTACCAAGCGTGCATGGTATGCAGTCTTTACAATGAACAATAAATAATCACAACGGATCCCTATGGGGTCTGCCTGCTTTATGCTGCCATATAAAGCTGGCTGACCCCATAGGGATCTCCAGAATTTGCACCGCTGTGAAAATCCATGCTGGCGTAAATGCTGGAGCATTTGTATGGTGGCGAGGAAGGAGGTGCCGGAAACGCCTCTGCCAAAATATTGAATGAAAATGTGTCGTGTCACTTTACCCACTGAAAAACATGAGCCCACCTGTGTTTTCTGCATAAATCGCTCTTGTGCAATATGGAAAGGGCCCCTCATTCTTACTGGTTCTACTGTTTTTTTCTTGGCTGTGGGGGTACAACAAGATGCTCTTCTGAAGCCGGCACAATTTCAGGCCTGTTAGGAACCCTGTCTTTCCTGGGGTTGCTGTTGTCAGAAGTCAAGCTACAGGTGGGTCAGCCCCTCTGTCCTGACCCAGAATGCTAGGAGGGGAATGCAGAATCGCTGCTGTGGCTGCGAAGCAGACCAGGCAGCAGACAAAAAAACAAAGCACTTTATCTGGAACACCGTGCTTTATTTGCTATGCTCCTGAAGCGTGTAAGCCAAATCCTATGCAGTTTACAGAATGGAGGATCACTTAATCAAGTAGAAGAGGCATCATACCATGTCGGCCTGCAGTTCTGCTCAAAAGAAGCACCCTAAGCGTAATTAAAAGCACAGGAGGCACTTTGTACTCCCTCCTCGTGTACCCCCGGGGCCAATTCCAATATTAACACATGCACTGCAGGCCTTGCTCCAGCAAGGTAGCCAGGGGTGTCAGACCCACCAAGGCCACCCTCTGCCCCCCCCTAGGAAGGAGGTCTTGTCAGTGGTGTTAACCAGCACTGGGACCCTGCTGGTGGGGGATAGGGTTTGAAGGCAGGGGGGATTTAGTGATTCGCATTCTGTGGGGCTGCACTGCAGGAGGCCTGGCCAGAATTTGTTTGCTGTCCTTGGACAATATGTTTATGCCTCATAGCCACAAAAGCAGAAATGACCAACAAGATAGAGGTCTATTAACACCTCTAAGTAAGTTAGCACACTTGCTCAAGCAGGCAGCCTAAAACTATACAGCAAGATCCCGTTTTGCACTGTTCATCTTACAATTTAACCCCAAAAACAGAAAAGAGCAAGGAAACGCTAGACTCTGGACCAGAGTATTATTGCACCACAGAAATCCGGAAAAATTTGTCCAGAGAACAAGACTGTGTTGCTTACAAGTTGTATCAATTGTATTTAGTCATGATACAGGAATTTGAAAAAATGATCAATTAATGACACTGTGCTTTAACAAACATATTATTCCATATCACAACAATAGGATAGGAGTACATCTAAAACATGGCTAAAATAAGTCCATCATTCAAACCATTCATAGTGCAGCACTCAACCCATACAACATTCAACGTGACAATCATCCATGCAACAATAGCTAAAAATGATAAAGTTAATTCATAATGGGGACGAGCACAATCCTCACAGCCCAGCTAATAATTTTAATATGTTTTTTTTGTTTTACAGAAGCAGAAACACACACAATAGAAAAAATTATTAAAACAATCTATCACAAGGGCAGATCTAGAAATGAGCATGTAGTGTAGATCACATCCCTTGGGGACTAAACTCACCCGGTTTCGACATGATATGTCTATTGCACAACATCTTCATCAGGAGGTATGGAACAGAAGACTCACACAGTCAGCCAGGCACTGGTACGATGAATGAACAAAATGTCTTTGCTGAAGAAAGGGGCCCTGCCGGAGGCTAAGGCTGTCCATGGGCTGTCAATCCAGAAAAACTATGTATGGTGGTGCCCATCGTAGTGGAGTCTAGTGGAGGAACCTACTAGGCACAGGATACGAACAAAAGGCTCTTAGTCGACTTGGCAAGCCTGGGAGAGCTTACTAGTAACAGAATGCGCTCGTATAAGGACTCAAGTGGCTGTGTGAATTGCCATCAGCCCGCTAGCGTAGGGGGGCACCGTTGCGTCCTGCAAGCACAGCCGCGCGCAATCTTCACTGAATGAAAACGCAGCGCACAATTTAAACCACTAATTTAAACCGGTCTCTTTGATTTCTGTTATTTAAAGTAGTTTTTTGTGTTGGAATATAATTGTTCTTCCCAGCATGCTTAATAAGATGGTTATCTGTAGCAAACAATAAATGACAGCCGATGATACAGGTACACAGATTTCTGCAGCAGGTGCATAAACGGCTGAGGATCCTGACACATTACATTCACTGGAACACAAGCCACCAAAACCATTTTTAGGCCTTGTGGTCCAGCAGTTTAGGCAGGGCTGCTCACATTAGTGGCATGGAGGCCATGGCTTATTTGCACACAAAGGTATGGAAGCCTGACCAAAGCAATGTCAGTGGTTCTGATTGATTCTGAGACTTAGCTCCATCAGACTGAGGGCCCTTACAAATTACATTCAAAGTTGATAGCCTCCTGCATGAACTACTTGACTATAAGTAAAACAATAAGGTTGGTAGTAGGAGAAATTGAATTCTGAAGGGGAGAGTGTAGTAAAATCAAAAAGTGATTTTATGCAAGGCTTGGAATTAGGCTATTAGGTGAAAGCTAGAAGTATTGCATTGTACCACAGACAGGATGGAGAATGGATGTCAGGAGGGATACACTTATACTTGTAGGGACGAGTTTGGTTGTTTACATATCCATTGCAATGCAATGTGAATTCCTATGTTATTCCCACCAACTACTTACCCCCTCCCTGCTGAAAGATACCCTCTTGGGTACTGTTTTAGCTGAATCTGTCGCAAAGTAATATCAAATGTTGTGCTGTATTGGGCCTGCTTGTCTTATATATAAGCATTTGTTTGAGTGTTTTGTTCTGTAAATGAATTCCTGTTGTAATAAAAAACATCTCTTAACGATGTGTATTTTCAGCCAGTAGATTTCAAAGCAATAAGGGTGTCCTCACATCTGTTCTTTGCACTGGAATTGAAAAGCCATCTATTTCTACTAGTGTGTAGGTATTACACAGGCAATTGCCAGACATTTAAATCATATGCCTAGGTACTCTCTCCATTTTCCAGATGTTCTCACCTTATTACCAGGTGATACCCTTGTGGCAGTGCCTGGCAAATGCCTATCACATATTTATTCAAATACACAAATGATTGGGCCTCATTACAAGTCAGCCGGTCCACAACGGTGATGGTAAATCCACCGCCACTGTTGTTTCCAGACTGGCTGATTCCGAGTCCTGGAGGCGGGAAGTGTCACTCCCGCCAGGTCTGACCTGGCGGGAGTAACACCACCCGCCTGCAGGCGGACATGGAAACACTGGCTCTGTCATATGGGAATGGGGATTTACAGAATTCCGCCTCCAGAATTACCGGATCAGTGGGGTTGTAATGCACCAGTGATTCCGGCAATCACAGAGGCGGAATGGCATTACAGGCCCGGCGGCAGCCTGATGGTTTTTCTGGCACTGCTACCGCCGGACTCGCAATGAGGCCTATTGACTTTGCCAATGCATGTTGGTTTCAGTTGGTCTCCCTAATTAAAAGTATACATACCCAGATGTGGGCCTTGTTTGATATTCGTAGGGAATCAAACTGAAGCTCACTGCACCTCACTGAGTTGGTCCAACAAGAATCTACCTGAACATATGAAGGTTAGGATGGCAAGTATGGAGCAGCTTCTTCTCATTCATACTTACCAGTGGGGCTATGACCTAAATAGTATGTATCTGTGTCTGTGTGGAAGCCTACCCAGACCTTTTCATGAAATTAACAGATGACGACTGACTTGCAAACATCATACTGATGGAGTAACCATTGTGTGTATGCAAACGGAATACATCATGTATATTGTGGGTCTTGTTTGAAAAGTATACTATAACTGCTGGGTGTTTAGGCAGGTCCGGAAATGGAAGTCCATTCATTTTGGGATCCTAACATTGACAGAAGGCAGAGCAGAACTGGAGGATCCCCCCCACCGGTATCTAGTCAATTCATCTAAAATCATTCCATCTAATACCATTCCATCAACATTTTTCCATCTAACAAATGTCCATCTAATGCATGTTTTTTGGTGGGGAAAAGGGTCCATTTTTGTTCAGGTGTATTTTAAAAGATAAAAAAGAGCAGTTGGGGGGATCCCCCCCAAAAAAAGAAAAATACAAAAATGCATTAGATGGACATTTTTTAGATGGAAACATGTCGATGGAATACATTCAATGGTTTTAGATGAAATGACCATAACCCCCGCCCCCCATAAACATTTGCCTCTCAGAAGATTGGTCATGAAACATTGGAAATAACTCAAGGAAAGAACATTTCCTAGTATGTTGCTGACAAAGTATAAACTGTGCACATCTGTTAAACATAAAAAAAGAGTAATGAACTATTTCCTACAGAGTGCAATCATAGGTGGATTTAACAGTCAGACAAGGGAGATCTTACCTTTTTAAGCAGATTATTTAAAATAGGAAGTGATAAGTGATGGGAAAAGGTAACGGCCACTTTTTTCTTAAAATTATATGGGCTATTAATAAGCTATTTAAGTGTCATTGTTGGGTGATTAGAAATGGTCGGGGTACTGAACAAGCTTTTTGAAACAATGACTTTGTTATGCATTTCATTTAACATTGTGCCTGCACTAGATTTATTTGTGAATTCTCATTAATTTGCATTTTGGAGCTTGTAGGCTTCCATCCAGGATGCTACAATCAAATAATTTTATCCCCAGTTTTTCCACTCCACAGCACTTGGAAAATTACCGCCTATGAGTGCAGCTTCATTGGTAAAAGCAGGCAGATTACAAATCATTAATTGTGAGAGCGATTTACACTTTTCCAGAGACGTAGTGTAAAAGTGAAGAGAAAGGTGATTTGCCTATGTTTTTCTATATACTTTTCAGTACTTGGTGGGAACAATAAAAAATGCCTGTAGGGGCCCTTTTGCAAAGAAGTGCAAACAGGATTGGTCCCCTCCATGCAATTTAGGATTCAAATCAACATTACCCCAATATGCCTTTTCATCACCCCATTTCTACAATGACCGTTGTTTTAACACATTTCTACAATGAAATACAGTACACATTGTCAGAATGTTTTATGATGAAACCTGTGCATTTTTAAACTAATCTGTATAAAAATATATATACATATATATTTTGTATTGCTTATAGATTATTACAAACATTTACAATAGAATAGCGAAGTAAGAAAAAGAAACAAAATACATGGAAATAAAAAGTAAAGAGAAAAATGGAGTCCAGAAACTTAAAATAATAAACATTTCATTTTCATGGCTTACAATCATTGATATAAAAGTATTCAATTCATACCAAATATTTGTTTCTCCTATAAATCATCTCTATCACTTAAAATGCCTTGTATCTACAATGTTGCAACTATGGTAAGAACATTCTATACAAAAGAGACTTGAGTGCAAAGACTAAGAATTGTATTAGTTTAGGTATTTAAAACCAGACTTCAATACATATTTGTACCAATTGGATCTGGGAAGATGTGTGGTCAAGTACCTACATATCAGGCTAGGGTCAAATTCTGGCTTTACCACTTAACCAAAGAGTGTAATCCTGGGCAAGTAAGTTAATCTCACTGTGTGTTTCCTACCAACATTAGGTGTCACTAGAAGTAATTCATTTTGAAGTTTGAGTTATTCAAAAAAAGCCTCACTCATGGTTTAAGGAGACACACACAACATTCTTTGGAAAATATAAGGCCATATTTATTGAACACAATTGTGACATTGAATAGCAAAGCAAAGTAAACATGTCAAACAAGAAGTCATCATGGACAATTGCATATTATAACAGTATGTACAAATTATATACCAGGCAATGATGTACAGGGGTTGGCAGGAGGGTGGCAGCCCCTTCTACCTGCAACGTCCAACTGGTAGTTATACCAGGAGGCCAGAAACCCTTTAACATGCACTGTCCATTTTTTAATCCAACGCTCTCCTGCTTGCTAGTGCTCCCACACACCCTCAACTCAATTAAAATGTGCTGAAGAAATTGCACAAAAAAAATACAATTTTGTGCTTTACAAATTAAATTTTCTACGAAAGAAAATGTCCAATAACTTGATCCAATATTTATCGAGTGGGAGGGGGGGGCTGTCTTTCACAACGAGATGGCTAGACCACAAGCACCTCCTCCGTGGCCTGCTGTGAGTAGTCAGAGTATTCAGTGAGGTATTGTTGAGTGCACACCATCTTGGATGGAATATGGACTGTGGCCCATGTTGCTCAGCACCTGCAGAGGGGAAGGTGGCATCATCACCAATTCTCCCGAGTCAGGCAAATAAGACATGATGGGGATAGGGTGGGGTAGGTGGTAGAGGTTGTAAATGGGGGTCAATATGTTGAGAAAACATACAAACATGTGCCTTAGGGCATGATTAATTGGGATTCATTGGGATTCATCTCTCAGAATATTGTTCCAGGTTCTACAGTATACAGTGTTCATTTTTCATGCTTTCGTAATTGTTTTCCTTATGGAGATGGTGGAGTATATGTAAGAGGACGAGAGCGTGAATAGAAGGTGAAAGTAGTGAGGGAGATCATGGAAGGAAACTAAGGAAAACATGGAAAAAGAGAGCAGAAGACTTTGGAAGGGGTACTGGAGAGCCTGTGATTTCGTATGACAAAGTAATGTTTAGCATCAGTCTGACAAATTAGATGCAAATTAAGGACAAGGAGATTCCAAAGGGAATGTTGTTGGTGAGGACAATAACATCCTTCCTCCAAGAAGATTCGGCACATACCAAGCTCATATGGATCAGCAGTCCATATGATGTTGGTCTATGAAAAGGAGTAGGAGCAGTCAAATTAAATTGAAGAAGGGAGCCATTTTACCACAAGTAAAACAGTATACCATGTCAAAGGAAGCTGATGAGGGTCTCTATGAAACAATAGCCACCTTAATGTGACAGGGGATATTAGTGCCTTCAGAATTACTATGCAACATGGTGGTGTATCTGATTAAAAAGGAGTCAGGGGGATTATGGGGATTATGGAAATTTATACAGATTTACGCTCTCTGAATACTATTGTTGAAGCAGAGTTTCCATCTGTGCCAAATTCAGCCACAATATTATGTTATATGTCATCTTCAGCTAAATACTTCACTGTGATCGATTTATAAAATGTCTTCTTTTCAATTTGCTTGCATGATGTTTTGCAATATTTAACAGCTTTCACCTATCACAGAATCCAATCACAACATTCCAGTTTGTCCCAGGGGTACTGTGGTTAGCCCTCAGTCTTCAACAGGGTATTGCGTATGAACTTAGGAAATGTATAACTTGACAGTGTGGTAATCCAATATGATGATGTTATCTTAGTCTGCAGCAACACAAGGAAGGAGATCAGGAAAGACTCAGTGAAACTATTGACAGTATTGGTAGAAAAATGTGGACAAGCAGAAATTACAATATTGTCAGGAGGAGGTTCTGTACATAGGCCAGCTAAAATCAAAAGAAGGGAGCAAGGTGGTAAGTAAAAGAGCAGAAGCAATCAAAAAAATATGCAGTCCAGAGACATGAAAGAATTACAGAAATATGTATTTCTTTTCAATTATTGTAAGGCATAGGTCTTTGACTACAGTACATTTTTCAGGTCACCTTTAAGAGGACTGAAAAATGCAAAAACCGATAAAAGTGACAAAGTCTAAATAGGCAAGATGAGAGATGCCTTGGATGAGTTGAGATGAGAGATGCCTTGGATGAGTTGAATCTAGCAATTAGCACAACTCCAGTGTTAGGGATTTCTGATTACAATGAAAACGTATTTCCTATTTTCCCATTAAAATGGAGTAGTGATGATGGCTGCCCTCATACAGAAAACGTCTATGGGATGTAAAACATCAGCATTCTAAAGTGGGATCTTAGATCCTGCAATGAGATGTCATTACCCATATGAGCAAGCATTCACTACAGCAGTTTTTGCAATTGAGAAATGAGCAAGCATAACTATGCGTTGGTCAGTTACATTATATGTTGAATATGCACTTTTTGCCATCTTTGAAAGACCCCAAAGTATATTGGTGAAACAAAGAGCCTCAGGCTATGAAGTGGTTATATCAAATCCATTTATCAAAATTGTCAGGTGTTGAGTAGTGAAACCAGCCAGATCCATAGCAGAAGAAAAGGAGGCAGACCATTTACATGATTGTACTAGCTACACGTCAAGGAAAATGCCCTAGAAAGGGGAATTATTATTTTCATTGATGGGTCACTGACGATAGACCAGAGCTCTAGAGAGAGGCACAGTGGAGCAGCAGTAGTGAATGCAGAAGCGAATGACAGCTTTGAAATAGTAACAATCACACTATTGGCATCGCATTTTTCAGCACAAACGGCAGAGTTGTTAGCTTTGATTTTTGTGCTTAAAACAGATGAGGACAAAGCGGCAACGGTGTAGTCCAACTCGGCCTGCGTGACGTCAGCAGTACATGCAGGACTCTCACGTTGGAAAAGGAGGGCCTTCCAGCATGCAGATTGCATACCAGTACAGCCATTACTAGAAAGGCTCATAGGCGCACGTGAACTTCCATCAGCTATCACCGTAGTGAAGTGCGCAGCGCACACCAGAGATGCAGACAGTATATCCTGTGGCATTGAGGCAGCTGATTCAGAAGTAAAAGGGGCAGCATATTTCCCAGAAGTCTCTGACATTGCAATTGCCCCAAACAAATGCACACATGTATGGAACATGGACATAAAGGAGGGATTTAATGCACTACCCACAGCACAGATTATAGAGTTGCAGGGACGGGCACGATCAGAAGAGCAGGAATTGTGGAAGAGTAGGGTGTGCTCATTGTCCTCCACAGAAGCAAAGTGGCAGCAGGACAGCACTTCAAAGCCTGTTATGCCCCTAGGACTGCTTACAGTAGCAATCGAACAACTGCACATAACAAGGGAATGTCTTGCAGTACTGATTTCGGAAAATGTTTTGTCTCTAATTTGAATGAGCATATTTCAAATGTCATTATTAATTGTCTATTATGTTAGAAGTTCACTGCTACCCATACACTGGCGATGGTAAGATGAGCAATGCCCTGTCCTACTGCACCCTTTCAGCATTTGAAGATCAACTACATGAATTTACTCCAAATTTGTAATGGTTATAAATATATGATAGTATTGATATGCCCTTTTCCCCCCCCGGATCGAAGAAGAACCATGCACCTATCCAGATGCCACGTCAGCAGTGAAATTCCTTGTGTGGGAGGGTTTTCCAGTGTGTGAAGTGATAAGTTCTGACAACGGACCACACTTTGTAAATTATGTGTTGCAGCACATCACTATCTTTTCGGGAATAAAGCATACATTCTTATCCGCCTATCATCTACAAACAAACAACATTTGTGAGCACCTAAATTGCCTTTTAAAAGAACATTTGCCAAAATGAGGGACACTCTTAAGAATAGTTGGCTATACTGCCTTCCTTTAGCCCAATTTGCCTTACATAATCAGCAAGGATCAGACCATCACCTGACTCCACGTAAGCTAGTGATGGGATATCGCATTTGTACTCCCACTGTTCCTATCACACAGACTTGTACTGATGCTTAAAATCTTGCTACTTTGCTTGTACAATTTTTTTCACAGCCATGCCAAAATCTCTTAAATGTATGTCTCGACAGGTGCAGATGCACAGCGGGGCTTGAAAAACACAGAAGAAATACATTAACAAACTGACCCAGACAATGTGTTGAAACCCCATTTGTTATATCCCAGGGACAGAGAGTTGTGCTGTAACTTTGTTCAAAAGTGGCACAAGCCCCATTTTAAAGGACCTTACATTGTGATATGATTTGATATGATAGTTTATTTATATAGCGCATATACACTGTTTCAAAGTGCTTCAAGTTAAGGGAGGGAGCAAGGGAAAATACAATGGGCCTCATTACACGGATGGCGGTGAACCATGGCGCTATTAGCGCCATGGTTCATGCCAGTAAAATACCGGCACCGCCTTGGTGGAAAGGGGAATTAGTGCCCTATTCCAAGGTTGGTGGGGCGCTAATTTCCCTTCCACCATTGCCTTTCCCCATTCCCATTTTTGCCCCATATGGCTCCATGGGAATGGGCAAGGCGCTAATTATGGTACCGCATATTGCGGTACCGTAATCAGCTCCCTGGTCCCTTTGCGGGTTGTTTTTTAACGCCTGCAAAAAGCAGGTCGTTTTATGGTCCCGTCTGACCATGTGAGCTGTATATATATATATTACATTTCATGCTGTGCTCTCGCGCCCCCCCCCTGGAATGTGGCTGCAGCCCCCTGGGGGGGTGCGCCCCACAGTTTGAAGACCTCTGCCATAGCGCACTTTCAAGACAAAAGTGCCTCCATGCACTGGGTAACAAAGGTAGATTCTCCACGTGAGGATCATTTCATAAAAGAAGTGTCCCTGATGAGCAATGTTGAAATACCAGAGGTAATACATTACATATTGTCTGGCCCGAGAATAGCGGAAATTATAACAGAAGACCACCAATTTCTACAATGCACTGACAAACGGGGGAAAGAAGTTCCTGGCTGTCAGGAGAGAAGCCATTTACAAATAAAAGGACATGTATTCACCAAAGTAGGCTGCTTTGAAGGGCTAATCTACTGTATTTGGATTTGTATTTATTTATTTGTAATGCGCACCTAACCCAAGGGTAGCCAGGCGGAAAGGCAGCAAGAGGGTTGCAAAGCTCCGTTACATACAGTGTGGTGTGGTCCAGCTAGGGTTACATTGCCGGACGTATTACGCCAAATAGGAGGGTAGAACATGTACATTAAAGGCAATACTATAAACATATTTGCATTCAATGAGTAGGGGTAGAACATGTACATTAAGGGCAATACTATAAGCATATTTACATTCAATGAGGAGTCACATGGTGGTGGCGAATCTGGGTCTCTAAGAGTCATTATGAGTCGAGAGATTTGAGCCAGTAGACGTTCCTGGCTCTGAACTGGTGGTAGGGTAGGTCCTCCCTGCAAGTAGGAGGGAGGGAATTCCAGAATTGCGCTGCTTTTACTGGAAAGCTGTTGCCTCCAGATGTAGTACGTTTGAACCTGGGCACCAGAAGGAGGTTGGAATTGGCCGTTCTCGAGGGGTGGGAGAGGGAAGGTCTGGTAAATCTGGCGATGAGGTATTGGGGGGCTGCTTGGTGGAGGCATTTATGAATCAGAGACACCGATTTAAGGAATATCTTGTCCTTGGTGGCTAGCCAATTAACAGATCTTCTGGAATCTGAAATGTGGGCTTTCTTCGGGATACTAAGGGCCGCTCGAGGGTATTATTTTGGAGGATTTGGATTTTGTTAAAGATATATTTGTTGCAGCCTACATATAAGGCATTGCAATAGTCCAACTTGGACAGGATCAGTGCCCTGGCCAATGTGGTGCAGTTGGTGGTGGAGAGAAAGGGTTTGGCTGCCCTGATGAGTTTGCAAGTGTAGGAAGTGGCGGAGGCCATTGCATTCACTTGTTTGTTGAAGGTAAGGGTGGAATCTAGATAGAATCCGAGGGTTTTAACCTCCTTAGCTACCATGATTTTGTTATCGTCAATTATGAAAGATGAGTATGTGTGGCCCAGTTTGTTGAGGTAGTGTGTGGAGCCTAGAATGAGAAGTTCCGTCTTGTCATCATTCAGGCATAGACCATGTGAGGCCATCCATGCCTGGATGATGAGGTACACTTTATTAACGAAGGCCAAATCCGTGTCATAATCCACCGACAACGGGATGAGGATCTGGGTATCATTGGCGTAATTAGTGTAGGTGATGCCCAGATCGTCTAGATCATCAAAAAGGGGCTTCGTGAAAATGTTATAAAGTGTAGGGGAGACGCAAGATCCTTGTGGCACGCCGCACATGATAGGGATAGGGTCGGCTGCTGCTGATAATGAGAAGACTCTCATCGTACGGTTATTAAGGAAGGATTGGATCCAGTTGGTTGCTTCTTGAGAGAAGTGGGCAGCTATTTGTAGGTGGTTGCACAAGATCTCATGGTCGACCAGATCGAAGGCCGCAGAGAGATCAAGGAGAAGCAATAAAGCTGTCTTCCCCTGGTCTCTCAACTCGTCTATCTGTGCCTTGAGATCTATGAGTGCGGTTTCTGTTCCGTGTTGTGGCCTGAAGCCTGATTGTCGGACGCCTAGGAGCTGGAAGTGCTCAAGGTAGTGTTGGATCTGTTGGTATGCTATTTTGTCGATGATTTTAAGAAGGAAAGGTACTGTGGTAATAGGGCGGTAGTAGTTGGGGTGGATGGGTCTAAATTCGTTTTTTTAAGCAGAGGGAGGACTCAGGACTGTTTTAAATTATTAGGTACGGTGCCTGATGTGAAAGACGCATTTATTAGTTTGGTAATAAATGGTGCGAGATCACGGGCAGCATCCTTAATCAGTTGAGCGGGGCATAGGTCTCCGTGGCAGTTTGAAGGTTTGAGGGTGAGAATGGTATATTCTACCTCTTTGGTGGATACTTTGTGGAAGTTAAAGGAGGGGTTGTGCGCTGGGGGAGGATTTAGTCGGGTGAACCTTTTTGTGGGAGACGGTACTCTGCTTGGTGGAGGAGAGTAGAGATTCTTTTTTAGTACTTATCTTAGTCTTAAGGGAGGAGATTTTGTTCGCTAGGGCATTTTGAATGCCCGTGCACCAATTTTTATCTTTGATACACGAATCAGGTACTTGGATCAGGGATTCAACCTCTTTAAGTATTGTGAAAAGCTCTCTAGTGTTAGATTTAGCTTGTGAGATTCGCGTGCTGAATGACGATTGTTTAGCCAGTATAATTTCTTTTTTATATTGGGAGGCTAGACTACTCAAGTTTTTTTTATTTTTTTCTGATGGGGAAGCTCGCCAGATTTTTTCACAGTGACGCTTTTCCTGTCTGAGGGCTTTTTGATGAGGCAAAAACCAGGAGTTAATGTGTTTTCGGGGCTTGCTCTTTTTTAGCTTCAAAGGGGCTATAGCGTTGAGGGATGAGAGCATGATTTTATTGTAGATGTCCACCATCGTGAGTGGATCAGTGTGATCCGGGATGGCATTCAAGGTTGGTGTGATAAGCGGGATCAGGTTTTCAGGGGTGAAGTTTTTTTATTTCGAGATTGGACAGCTGGAGCTATACTGTTAGCTTGTGCTGGGGTTGCCTTTAGGGTAAACGAGATCAAATAGTGGTCTGTCCAGGGTTGCGGGAGTATGGCAGAGACCAGGACTGGGCAATTGTGCACAGCTAGCCAGTCCAGAGTTCTCCCTTTGATATGGGTAGGCTCGGTAATCTTCTGGGTGAAGCCCAGTTCCTCTAGGGTGTTGTTGATTGTAATGGCATTGGTGTCTGCAGGGTCGCTAAAACCAAGGTTAAAGTCTCCTAGTAGGATGCGTTGTGAGGAGTTTTTAAGATTGTTTGATAAGATGTCTGTGAGGTCTTCTTCAAATGACCCTAGAGGGCCCGGTGGTCGGTAGATAAGGTGAATGGAGATGGATTGAGTACTAGATAGTGTTAACTTGGCTGTTAGAGATTCACAGGAGCTAACATTGGTGGGTGATTCAAGTGCACTGTAAATCAGAGGTGCTTGTAGAACAACATAGAGTGGTTGTTCAAGAAGTAAATAAGGAGTGCCTCACTGAACGGATTAAATACACTAAAATACTAATATGTGTAGAGGATGAAGCAGGCCCACTACACATAGTACCCTTGAAGAATGCCACCCTATGGCTCATAAATACTGAAACTGTAAAGGTAGGAGAAAAGAAAGGGTGAAAACATGTTTTCGATATGCAAAGACTAAATGTAATCACCCGGTATTAATTGACCAATATTGGGCTTGTGTTCCTAGAGCTTACAAGCAGCTCCCTCTGAAATAGAGAGGCCTTTGTTCCCTAGGGGTTATAAGTGCACCTGCCCTAATAGCGCCACAGTGTGGGGTGCAGATTGGTGTTTTTCCCAATATGAACACACATATAAGAAATAAACGGTCTCTCACCCTGCAACGCTCAAAAAGAGACTATTTCTCGATAAAATTAGCAAATGCGTATGATGACATACCAGATGAAAATAAATTGTTCCTTCTTCGCTAACAGGTTAGAGGCAGGTATGAATGCCAGATGGTTGCAAATAACCTGATGAGATCTGTTACAAACAATAAATGCAACTACAAAATGATTCAATGTAATCCAGGAAGGGCTGAGAGCAGTCAGGCTCATGGCTTTACAAAATAGGTATGTCCTTGACCTTATTAGAGCCATGGAAGGTGGTGAGTGTGCTAAAATTGGCCCGTCTTGACGCACATACAACCTTGCCGATGATGAGAAGAATTTGACCCTCACAGAGGTAATAGACACCTTAAATGAAATACACATAAAAATCATGCAAAAGGTGGAAGACATTGAGGATGATGACTGGTTCTCATACCTGCTCGCATGGATACCCACCTGGTTGGCTAACATATTCAAAATACTAGTGACCATACTGGTACTACTATTATTGGATTTCTATTTCCTGTGAATACCAATAAACCAATGCAAAAAGACTACCAAAAGGGCAGTGGGAATGAAAATAGTGTTAAACATGGATATTTCTATGCATGAGTATATGCATATGGATGACATCCCTGTACAAAAACAATGGATAGTTCCATTGCACCTCCTGGTTCAAAATTCACATATCCTCAAGATCCCCAAAATTACACAGAGCACTGAGTAAACTGTGATTCTGATGTGGACTGTTGTTACATGACCTTTTGTTCAGAAGAACATGTGAAACATGGAGGTAGCTTGAGGTGGGTGAGCAAAATACTGATATCTAAAGTGCCTTACCTGGGGCTGAACAGAACAATTATTGTGGTTGAGGACTCGACCAGAGGAGGGAGTGTTCGGAGGCAGATGAGTACGTCATCCATAGCTTCTGTGCCTCCCCTGCACCAAATCTACAAAGTTGAGAGAGTTTACTCCCTGAGAACGCCTTTCCTCCCTTATCCCCCACTAGTTCAGCGGGGCCTGGGGACAATGTGAGCTAAAGATGACAAAAACATTCAAACTAACGTTATAACAGTAAAAAGAGCATGCATTAGACACAAAGCAAACCTACACTCCATATGAAGAACATGTACAATAGGTAATAAATGCATTTAGAGATGAAGAATAAAAACATACCATCCGTAAGACATCAAGAACATTAACATGACCAATATAAAAGGTAAATGCAACATGAATTACATGCACGTATAGCTTGCTAACATGAATTGGGCAGCCACCTTCTTAAAGATGGAAGCCACAGCATGTCTTAGAATTAGCAACGGCCTCAAGGTTTTCTCCAAAAGCTCAAAACGCTGAATTCACAAAAACTCCTACCTCTGCAGAGCTCAGACAATGGGCCTGATCCTGACTTCGGCGGTAACCCTTAAATCCAGCGGTAGCGCTAATACCGCCGGATTTAAGGGTCCGCTGAATCAGGGCTTCAGCTCTGAGCTGGGGGGAAATCCGCCGAAAATTCACGCTATTACCGCCGGCGGGAAATCCGCCGGCGGTAAGAGTGCGAAAATTCCCCATTGAGCCCAATGGGGAATGGGGCATTCCCGAATGGGCTCAATGGGGAATCGGGAATTACTTTACCGCCGAACTCGTGATCTGGCACTATTAGCGCCGGGGAGTTCGGCGGTAGGGCTATTACCGCCGGCGGTAATACCACCGGTGGTAATGGCCAAGTCGTGATCAGGCCCAATAGCTGGAAACAAGTACCAACATTAGAGGAAATAACGGATGATGGGGAGTATGGGGATGGCGGAACAAAGGCACTATATAGCGGTTCCTAAGACTCAAGCAGCATACTGCTAGAGTAATTAAGGTTTACAGAAGAGTACAACCAGTCTTTGTTAGCCAGGTGCAGTAAAACAATAAGCCCAAAAGGCTCCATGAAGAATAACAAAGGAGGGTCCCTGGTGACAAGAGAAAACACAACACACACATTCATATTTGCTAAAACCTCTGTAAATAGAAGTCAATTAGATTTTATACACAGGCCCTTAGCACGTGATCCGTAAACAGAGAACACTGTCAATTAATTAGAACTGAACATAGACAGAACACCTGCACAAGGCCAAGTATTAAGGGATTGCCCAGTCTCATGGCCAATCAACTACTTTCTGTAAACATGATTTTTTTTACCATTATCAATAAAGCAGTGGTTTCATGTGGAGCCATCAGATACTTGTTACCTAATCAAATGTTTAACCCCAATGGAATTTATATGTAGAAACACCCACTAACCTATCCTCATTCCCCATAGGTTTTGTGAACTGAAATTATGTTGTGACATCATTAGCACTTAAGCAAGTGTCTTGATTAACATGTTGAGAGATTTATATAGGTGTATGCTGTCCCTACTTTGTGAATAAATCTGTGGTTTGACATGCACTTTGTCTACTCCGTCAATGAGTCTTGTTTGGACTGAGTTCAATACCTCTGGGTCTATCTGGAATTTTAGGACATCCTCAACAACCCTCACGTCACTGTGTCACTTTCTCAATGTGTACGTGTGCCCCCTTGGACAAAGTTAAATCTACTCCTTTACATGTTCCTTATCCTCATGCACTTGCTGTTTAAAAGTTGTCAATTTGGCTTTAAACTGTGTGTTAACAAAAGATGCCATAACGTTCTCTATAATCCTCTTCATTCCACCAGTGTGTTGATTCTGTTGAAAGGTTGAAAGCAGATTCAGAGGAAGCTGCACTGCTTTTGCATCATTTATTTATGTATGTATGTATTTATTTATTTAGATAGTTTGTGTGCATGTATTGTGTTGAATAGTTCTAATTCCAACAGATTCATCAGTGGCAGCACCTGGCAGAGTAATGTAGCATGCAGCCTCACCGCCTGGGAGGCCTTTGCAAAAGCTGTAACAAAGAGCAAACATTGTCTAATATTTACGTCTGTGTTGGTGTTAAGTAGGCACTATCAATTGTTGTCTCCAGCTGTTGCAGTAGTAGGACACTGAGTTGCACTGTTCTTGCAAATGCTCCAGCACAAGGCAGGGTGAATAACACTGAATTTGCATTGCTGTTTCTAGCTGGTTTTAAGAGAACTGGTGGGATGACTCCATCTTACCTAACATATTCTGGGCACTGTCGTAGTGGCTAAAGCGGTAGGAGATCCACTAGAACACGCTTGCCATCTCATCTTGTGGCAGGTACAGGCTTATGACGCAGGCAACCACGAGATGGAGAACGTGGGCAAAGCAGGACCTGCAACATTAGATCCATTGTCAAAAAGCCCATGGTCTCTCAGTAATTTCATGTCTAGAGGGAAATCGAAAGAAAGAAAATGTCTCCATGAAGATATATACCAAATTACACTGGCCAAATCACCTTTCATGGTTGTACCCCAACCAATCTGGGTTGCTTCTGATATGACCGTAACGGCAAAAGAGGATCTAAATACACACACCTCAGAATACTGTACCCCAGAGAGGTGAAATTCTTAACTGTTTTGATTTCTTTTTTTTTTTTAAATATTGGTGTCTTATTGGTTTAAGAAAGGTGTCTCCACAGGTGGAAGGCCCACGTGTGTTATCTGTGATGAGGAGGATTAGGCATGGGAGGTGCCAGTCGGGGATTTGGCAGGGATAAAGCCCTCCCACTTTGAAGCAGCCGGTCTCACTCTGATGTGACACCCATCCCGGGACCCCAACAGCAAGAGCCTGTCAAATCCTTCACCTCAGAGAGTGGTGTGGTGCATTATTTACTTATGTTAAACACTCATTAATGTGACTATGGCAACAGCAGTAAATGTACAGTAGAAGAGGACAAAAGCCTGCCATGGCAATATCAATTCACCTCTATAACGAGGCTAAAGGCATAAGTGCTGTCTCACCATTTAGATGGTGAAACTTTCAATAATTAGCATTGCTCTATTTCACTAAATAGCCTGTGAGTTTGGGTAAAAGATGCCTGTAATGGGCTAAAGGAAGTGTGGGGGTGTCTACACCGAAATAGGTGCAATGGCCCCACATACTACCAGCTTTCAAAACTGCATTACATCCACCCCAACATTTTGAGTCTGGCTCTGTCCCCGAGATTAAAACTTGTGAAACATATTACTGGTCTGTGATTCTGGTATTTCCCACACCATTCTTATCATCATATCCAGGATCAAACCCAGAGCTCTTCTTTCTTCTTTTTGCTGACAGATTTTATCCATCAGCTGTAATTATTGGATACCAAGGTTTGAGCCTCATTTTTCCATCCTCTCGGGGTAAGGGTATAGTCGTGGATTGGAATTCTGATGGTCTTTGTGGAATTGTCATAATGAGGCTTGTTTAACAGGATCTAAGTCATGATGGCCGTGGATAGCGGTCACAAGGGTTTGCAGTGATGGCAGTTAGTCTCCTGATCAGGAGGTTCACGTTCCGATCCAGTCCTTGGCAGAAGCTTTTGTTTGTTTGAGATGTTTGTCCACCATGTCGATGTCCAGTTCTCAGTGATGGTCAGCTGTCCTTGTGAAGAGTGGTGCTCCAGCCGCTATCTGCAGGGCCTTGTTCTGGACATTCTGAAGACTCATCCAGTGTCGCTCAAGGCAGGATATCTATGCTGGGGAGGTATGGGTCAGGGTAGGTCTGATGATTGCCTTGTAGACGTTGGTCTTTGTCCAGAGGGGCATGGACTTGGTCTTCAGGAATGGGATTCCACCAGCTTTCCTAATGCCTTCTGCTGAGTCTTCTAAAAATGGCTTCGCTAGTTGACGACAGCAGGAGCTGGAACAGCAAATATAGGAGTGGTCTACGTGCCTCCTATTGAAAGCTTTTCTCTGGCGGCAGTCTTTTGTCCGCTGCATTCAAGTCAGCACAAGATATTCCTGTCACTGGCCATTGCCATCAGAGTGACAAGAACGTGCAGTGTGTCTTCTCGTTGTTCCTCTTCCTAGTTTATGACTTGTTTTCTGGCATCGGATTTATGTGGATTTTTTTTTCTGCCATTACGTTTCAGAATACTTTTACGTTTCAGTATCTTCTCTCCGCAGCTCTCATTACAGGCAGAACGGGATCAAAGAATATCTGGGTTTCCTGCGGAGCTACTCCCTGCAGTGAGCGACGCATTGCTGAAACAGCCCTTCACAGACATCACCACAAACCCATTTCTGATGAAAGCAGAGCACAGAAGTTAGCTTCTAAAGCAGCAGACACCCCCAAACCTACAAAGGATGGAATACCCTACTAATTGGCAATGCTCGTACCCCTTTTCCCATTCGCTATAATCTTTTTTTTTTTTTTTCCTACACAGCTATGCACTCTTTCGGTACTGGAAGGTGGGGAACTGTTATTCCTTCAGTATTGACAACTCGCCCACCCACTGACGCTATTGTGCCAGTGTTCCAGGGGAACTTGCGTGGTAGCCTGGAAGCAAGTATCGGACTGTTGGCAAAGCCCTCCCCTGCTGTTAAGAGCACATCTGTTGCATGCAGACTTGTTATACTGAAGAACTCCAAGCCCCTGTTGTTACAAATACAAACACAATCTCAATTCTCATTCACAATTGTAATCATCCGTCGGTCTGGTGCAGCCTATTTACATGTATTCATTGGTTCTGATAGCATGGTGACAGACCATTCAACACAATGGCGGTATTCCAGCCAATACCCACACCCCTCAGAGCTGTTAAATCAATTGACATCTTCAATGTATTCTAACCCTACAATAAAATAGAGCCTCCAATATTTCTTATTTCAACCGCATTCCGAGACTGATCTCAGTGCAGCTGAGCAATGAAGAGAACAGAAATGCATACCCTTTTAGGCCGATTGGATTAATCATTTTTTTCCAAAACGAGTTCATCCCCATTTTTTATTTAAAAAAAATAATATTCAATGTGCAGGGCTCTCCCAGGTGGTAACAGACCATGCCCCAAGTTAATGACTCTAACAGGGACCCATGTATTGTGCAAAGGAGAGGGTATCAGGGTTATTAGCACTAATGTTCTGCACATGCCAGATGGCATGGGCCACGGCAAGCAGACACCCCTCAGATAAGGTATTTGAAAAGAAAGCATGAACAGCATAGAAGTGGAGGCAAGGTTTAGAGAGAAGGCTCTCTTCCATTTCCATGGCACCAGAGGAGTAGTGACGGTGAGGAGGAGGGAATTATGATGAGGAATTTGGCCCTTATTTCAAAGTGCTTTCCAATGGAGTTTTACCATTATAAAGCAGTTCTGTGAATTAGGCGTTAAGTGTCTAACAGAGTGTGCCATCAGGGGAGGAACGGAGGTGTGGCGTAGAGGATATGGGGAAGTGCGGGAGGCGGGAAGGAGCAGAGGAGTGTGGTAGTCCAGGAGCCAGGCTGACACCTGGATGCATAGGGATTCTGCCCACGCCAGCAGGCTGGAATATACTATTTCATCTGTAAATAAAGACCAGGTTCTGCATACTCTGATTGGCTGGCACATATTCCCCAGCTGCTAATGAGAACACTTCCATTTTCCAGATCTAGCTAACGGGAGAAGAACATAAAACCCCAACGTACCTAAAAGATGGCCAGCAGGATGGCACACTCTGATGTGATAAGATATGATATGATATGGCATTTATAAGGCGCCTATACACAAGTGTTTCAAGGCGCGACGAGGCAAGGGAGGGAGAACAAAGGGAGGACGGACACCGATCCTACTAGGCCAGGTATCATACAGATCGCGTAAGTGCATGAGAGGTGACAGGGACAGTGCAGTACATGAGAAAGATGATAACAATAATAAGTACGGCCAACAAGTGGCAAGTGAAATGGTAAGTGCATAATCTCAAGGGTTGGTAGGGGGACTGTAGGGATACAGGAACAGTCCCCTAGTGCGGGGGTTGCCAGGTGGGCAGTACAGTTGTGTTGCTCTGGCAGGGGAAGGGGGGACCTGGGCCCGAGATCAGAGGGTGTCCAGGTCGCCGGTGTAATTCTGGTAACAGCCAGGAGGTCAGCAGAGGAGAGGAGGAGAAAAGGCAGAAGCAAAGAGAAAGGTTTTGAGATGCTTCTGGAACTGGAGATGGTTCTCCTCGAATTTGAGGGAGGCAGGGAGGCTGTTCCAGAGGGAGGCCCCACCCGAAGAAAGAGATCTACCACCAACTTGTTGATTGGAGAAGCGACTGACCCTGAGGGAGTTGGAGGTGTATGAGTGGAGACCTCGAGAAGGAAGATATTTAGGAAGAGAGAGTTGAAGGTATTGATGCCCCAGGCCCCAGAAGGCCTTGTGGACGATGCAGAGGGGTTTGAACTTAATCCTCGCAGCCACTGGGAGCCAGTGCAGATATTTCAGTCCTGGAGAGATACGATCCCTGGGCTTGAGGCCAAGGACAAGTCTTGCAGTCCTGTTCTGGATAAGTTGCAGAGGGTGGAGGGTAGAAACAGGCAGATTTAGAAAGAGGCTGTTGCAATAGTCCAGCCTAGAGAGAACCAGAGGTCTGGAGACAGTGAGCTTCTGAGTTAAGGAGAGGAAAGGAAGAATACCTCCGAGGAGGTGCAGTTGGTAGTGTGACTTCTTAAAGACAACAGAGATATGAAGAGAGAAGGAGAGTGTGGAGTCGAAGATGACCCTGACATTTTTAGCCTCAAAGGTGGGAGCAGGAGGAGGGCCAACAGAGGCCAGCGAGGGAGCAACAGGGAAGGGGGCAGCGGGTGGGCCGATGAGGAGAATCTCAGCCTTGCTGGCATTAAGGCAGACATCATTGGCGGCACATTACTCCTGGATAGAAGACAGTAAGAGATGAGGGAAGGGGAGGAGGAGGCCGAGGGTAGCTTGAAAATTACATGGGTTTCATCTGCATAGCACTGAAAGTTGGGGCAGAGAGTGGCGATGCGGTGGGCAAGGAGTGCCAGGTATTGGTTGAAAAGCCCGGGGGAGTAGTTAGACCCCTGGGTGACACCACAGGTAGAGTAAAAGACAGCTTAGAGGAAGGACCCAAGTTGGACCTGGGAAGGTCGGTCAGAGAGGAAAGAGGTCAGTCACGCCAGAGCCTGAGCAGTGATACCCAGGTTATCACAGAGACGGTTGAGCAGGATGGCATGGTTGACAAAGGCAAAAGAGACATCAAGCAGGATGAGGACGCAAGGGGTGTTAGAATCGAGGTTGGAGAGCAGGTCTTCACGGATGTTCAGGAGAGCAGTTTCCGTGCTTCTTGCAGCTCTGAAGCCAGACTGATGGTCATGAAGACAACCAACAGATTCAGTGTGGAGGTTCAACTGGGAGATGGCCAGTTTCTCCAGGAGCTTGACCAGGAGGGGAGTGATGGAGATTGGGCGATAGTTAGCCAGGCATGTGGGGTCGGCAGAGGGTTTCCTAAGAGGGGGGTGCACAAGGGAGTGCTTCGGGGGGGGGGGGTGGAAAGACTCCGGTGATGAAGGAGTGATTGCAGAAATCAGCCAGGGCAGGAGCCAGGGAGTTGATGTGGCCCTTGATAGTTTTGGAGGAACAGGGGTGAACCCGTTTCGATGAGACTTTCATAGATCGGACCTGTCTAAAAACCTTGTCTGCGGAGAAAAGGGCAAAGGAAGAGAAGGGGGGAGGAGGGGAGGCTGCAGAAGGGCCAGAGGAGCAGGGAGTAGGGGCAGGGAGGGGATAGGAGGAGAGTTAGGACAGGATGTCCTGAGTTTTAGAGAAAAAATGAGAGGCCAGTGCCTGGCAGAGTGGAAGGGAAGGGTCAGGAGAGGTAGAAACTGCAGCAGGATAGGACAGTTCCTTGCAGATTTTAAAGAGTTCAGCCGAGTTGTTAGATGTAGCAGAGACAGGGGCAGCAGAGACACAGGCTTGGATATGAGCTCTCTTCTTGGTTAAGACCTAGAGCCGGTATTGCCTTTGCAGCGGGCAGCAGGCATGATTGCTAGCGCAGTTCCTGATCAGAGCCGCCATTGTGCCACATCTGTTGATTTGGCACAGCTGGGCCCTACAGGTCATTTCCATTACACAAGTGTTCCACAGAGTGAATTTCCATAGAGCAATGTGCAAACGTTCAAAGCAGGACCACACAAATGCAATGTGTAACTACCTTTAGTGATCTAAAAAATCTGAAACAATATGGCATATCGATTTGAAATGCAGCATTGCCATTTTTGAGATGATATTAATGTAAACTATGTGGACAATTTATAAAACAGATATGAGAAGCTTCCTGCTCTGAAATGGAGAGTTCCACATGAAGTAGCACTACTGCATGGTGTATCCTGTCACATTCATCCCAAGCAATGACCTTGTAGTCCGATGAGAATGCATGGCCATTCTCCACTTGAGAGAGCAAATCGGTCTCAAGTTGCCTCTAAATTAAGGCATGCAATTGTATGGGTTTTTATCAGGGAACTGATTCAAGAGCAGAACTCTAAACATCCAGAAAAAGAACAGTTGAGGTTATAAAAAGATGATTAACAGAAAAGAAAAAAGAAGGTGATATTAAAAACATCAGGACAAAGATCGAGGTGTCATTTTATGTTCTTGACGCCTCCCGATGTCCTCCCATCCCGGCAGACCTCTAATATTCTTTCAAAAGCAAATCTGCTAGGCCAGTACAGGCACAAGACAACAGAATTTGTCTACAGCTGACACTGGTGTGGCAATTACTGTTAAAAACCCTTCCTCTTAGCCACAACTTGCCTACATGCATCAGTTGTAGGATCTTTCCTCGGGATACGTGGGTGACTACATGATCAGAATTAAGAAGGCATGCATCCAAAGTAGGCACGGGTGACTTTCTCCTCTTTGGTCTCTTTTCCTTCCAGCATTGCCCCGGCTCCAAATGGTTCAAATCTGACTGGTCAAGCTTGTTACAAGCTTTACCGGAAAGAGAGCTGGTGCCACCCTTTCTCTGAGATCTGCTGTGGAGCCAGAATGAAATTCAATGTCCTCGTTCTGGCTTTCAAAGGTTTGGAGGCAGCCCTGTCCTTCTCATCTCTGCAACAAGATGTCATGGGCACTCTCCGAGACCCCTTTGCTCAGCGAGCCTCTTCAGATTTAACAGCCCTACCACAAAGGTTATGATCAAAGTACACAGGCGTTATTGTAATCAAATCTAGAAACTATGGACGTTTCTTCCCCTCACCGCCTCTAAAAAGCTAGTAGCCTGCAAACAAGAACGCCCATGACCACTTAGTCAGTGAGCCGGTAAAGCTACTCCACTTGCCTTCCCAGGGTCTCCTGGGCGCAACGCCCTGCCAACCATTGGTAACTTCTGTGGGTAACATGGAATGTCAACCGCCTTATTTGCTAGTCTCAAAAATGGGCTAGTAGCCTACATCCATTGTCAAGTGTCGGGTACTTACCCTATAAACTGCACTTGAGGTGGACATATGAGCATTGTGTCCCTTTTTCTCACCCGAAGCATCTGTATCATAGGCATGTAGCACTACTATTAGGTTCCAAAATCACTCGAGATACAGTGGATACAGATGAGGAAGTTACTCTCTTTGTTTCTCTAGTAGGTTTCTCCTTGTCATTTACCATGGACCCTTATGCCTCAAATGCATGCTCTGCCCATTCCTCCCATGGGCATCTTGTTCCTAGGCACAGATGGAAGGCAGGTGCCTGTCACAGGCAGGCATGGATGGACTGGCAGTTAGAACGCGTTCTGTGGTTAAGCAGTCACACGGGCTGGGATCACACCTCACCACCAGTGCACTCTTATTGTTATTAGTTATTTCATCTGTCCATAAGTGCAACGTATAACCAGACTTCTGATTAAACGACTTCAGTAGCAATGACTGCATGAAGTCAGTTTTTTTAACTTTGTATTTTTTATTTTGTGTATCAGCCAGTCAATGGGCCTCATTACAAGCATGGCGGTCCGGGAACTATGGTACCGGTACCGTAGTTCCCGGTCCGCCATACTACATGCTCTGCACAACTCTGAATGTGCCGGTGCATCCGACGTTCCTATCCCCATTCAGCCCTATGGGGCAGAATGGGGATCGGGAGGCCATTGATTCCGGCACCCGCAAATGGGCAATTACTGGGTCCGCCAAGTTCAGCATGACCCGGTTCTTGCCCATTTGTGGGTGCCAGAAAAAATGCAACTCCGGCGGCACCTGTGCCCTTAAACAAGGCACGGCTACCGCCAGAGTTGTAATGAGGCCCAATGTGTTTTAAAATACATAATCGATCAGAGTCCCAAAATACAACAATATGTATTTACCCAGGTAACTGTGATGATGACTTTATTCATGCAGGCATGCACTCTCAATCGACTCTAGCCGCCCTCCACACACTTGCTGTGCACAGTGGCTGACAAGTTGCTAGCTGCTGCTCTTCTGTTTTCTCCAGCAATGGGAAGGCAATTTCTATTAACAGACCTGCTTTCAGTGTAGGCAGCAAGTCGCATGATTTTCCACTGGTTGGATGCTTTTCATCCCAGGTACAAGAGAATTGGTCTGCCTGGAAGATCCGACTCCATGTGTTGACGGCCTCAACTATACAGATTCTACAGAATTGTCAATTGCTGTGAAAGATTGTGTTCATTTTGTTAAAGTAATGAACAATATGTACAGTAAATAAAATGTTTAATCAAAGGAATGTCTTCTCTGTATGCTGCAGGGCTGGACAAAAGGCTGAACTGTGGATCACGTGGTTGCCCTAGGGTGATGGGGCAGGGCAGTGCTGAGGTTCCCCAGGGTGCGCCTGTTTGGTCTCTTCTCAGGAAACATTAGCACCTGTTTTCAGGCTCCTACTCTATCTGCTCACCTCTTAGTTTGCCTTGTCTCAGACAATATGTGACCTTAACCCAGTACTGTCTCTAGTAAAGCCTTCGTGGCTTCAATACTTTCTCTGGGATCGTGCGCTGAGATTGGAAGCTGGAGCTCCACATTTTTTCAGGGAATGTCAGATAGGCTACACAGAAGCTGTAACACCTCAGGAAACCTCTGACTGCCCTTTGCCATCTTTCATAGGATGGTTGGGTCGGCTCTGTGGCATTTGGGGTGCTTGATTGTCAAGCTTTGCACCCCAAGCTCCGTACTGTCAGGTGGGATCAATTGGCAGGCTGTGCAGCTCTTTACACTATTTCAGTAATATCTTGGCACTTTGTGTTGCTGAAGTTAGGTAATAACTTTTTAATAACCTTCAGGGGGCCTCATTACGACCCAGGCGGTAAGTTACCGCCTGGGCCGTGACTTTACCACCATGGCGTAAACTATGTTTACGCCATGGTGGTTGGCGGACTTACCGCCCCATTCCGACCTTGGCGGGGCGGTAAGTCCCCAATCCCCATTTACCCTTCCCCATTCCCATTTTTGCCCCATAGGGCATAATGGGAGTGGGGAAGGCGTTAATTACGCCACCGTAAATTACGGTGGCGTAATTAACTCCATGGTCCCTTAGCGCCATGGATTTTAACACCTGCTAAAAGCAGGTGTTAAATCCGCCATGGCGCTAAGGGACCTCGTACTCAGGCGGTAAGGGTCGGCGCTGTTTACGCCGTCGTTAAACCCTTACCGCCTGAGTCGTAATGAGGCCCAGGCTGTTTATCCTGAGCCAAGTTAACTCTCTATGGGGTATGTGAGTAACTGGTGTGGTGTGGTATGAGCACTGTAGCCACCAGGCATTGTTTGTGCATCATAAGCCATGTATTGTCTCAGGGATAGGTCAGCAGGTGTGTGGCTAGAGCCCAGTACTTCTGATTGCAGGCTAGTCAACCAGAGTGCCTCAACCCTTTGGGTCAGATCCATATCCAGGGCTAGTTGCAGACATTCTGAGTATAGATCAGGTAGAGCCAGGGAATTCACGGTAGCGCCGAGCCTGGGGTTATGGCCTGGCTCTTAGGGCCAAACACGAGCCGAGCCGGGGCAAAGCCCAAGCAGAATGCGGGAGGGTCCTGTACAGTGGTTGGGGTCAAGAAAGGGGTCTAAAGGGTCTGGGGCAACAAAAGGGTGGAAATGGGGCACGGACATGTTAGAAAAGGGACATGAGTGAGAAAATGGGAAAAATGAGAGGGGGTCAATAAAAGGGGATAAAGAAGGCTAGAAAAGGAGATAAAGAAGGCTAGAAAATGTCTTAACGGGGGCTGGGGCTACAAAGGGGCAAGACAAGGGGTTAAATGGTGCTGAGCAAGAAAAGTAGTAAGAGGATTATGGTCAAGAACAGGGGATAACGGGACTAGAAAAGGGGCTAAAATGAGTTGGGGCAAGAAAAGGGGCGATAGGGGGCAAGACAAGTGGATAAAAGGGACTGGGTGACAGAAAAGGGGATATATGGGTCTGGAGGCTAGAAAGGGGGCTAAATGGGACTGGGGGCAAGAAAAGGGGATAAACACGACTGGGGGCAAGAAAAGAGGCTGAGGGCTGGGGACTGGGGTACAGAGGCAACGCTGGTGTTTCCGGGAGGGTGTGGATCTGGGAGAGGGAAGGTGGATATGGCATTTTGGGGGGATGCTTGGGGAGGGTAGCGAGCACCAGAGGAGCACAAAAAAGCTGGTAGGCATTGCCTACCAACTCTTTGCTCACTTGCCTATGAAATCGCACCAGTCGCTGCATGGTCGGACTTGGAAGCACTGCTGTCCCAGCCAATCAGTAAGTGTTTGATGTGGGACAGGAAGTCAGGCGGCCTGGACCGGAAGTCAGGCCGGCGTGTTTTAAAAAGAACATGTAATTACATTTTATGTGGGGTCAGAGGCAGCTGGCAGGGCCGTGCTTTGGACAGGCACTGACCTGAGAGGAGGGTCAGGCCAGAGCCCAAGCTTTGGACCGGGCCGGCCGGTGCGTTGTCAGGCTCTCCCAGCTCTATATTCGACAGTTTGGGCTGATATTTTCAGTATCAAAACCATTGAACAAATATCTTTAGTGGGGCGAAAGGGTGTGGGAAACAGATAAGGTGGTGCACAGGTGAGGTCGACTTGGGGTTATCAAGAAAAAATAAAGTACAGTGTATCTTTGAATGTTATCCATATAGGAGAGTCCCTTAAGCTTTGCAATACAATAACTCAGTAAACAAATGCATCTGCTCCACAGATATGCTAGGAACCTACAAGTCAACGGCTATAATCAGGGTGAGAAGGATTTAGCCTTTTATCCTTTTTGAAATATATTTTTAAAAAATACATTTGATAAAGGAAATCATGAACTTTTATTGTAGACCTGCATCCCTGTGGGTTTAAGGCTGAGTCAATCGGTTGGGATGTGTCATGCTGCAAGGTAAGTAGCAACATATAGGGCCTCATTACAACTCAGGCGTTAAGGGTTAACGCCACCGTTAACCCTTAACGCCTGATTCTGATTTTAACGCCTGCTTTTAGCAGGCGTTAAAATCCATGGCGCTAACCTGCCATGGTGCTAATTACGCCGCCGTAATTTACGGCGGCGTAATTAGCGCCTTCCCCACTCCCATTATGCCCTATGGGGCAAAAATGGGAATGGGGAAGGGAAAATGGGAAATGGGGATTTACCGCCCCACTCACCTTGGAATGGGGCGGTAAATCCGCCATCCACCATGGTGTAAACAGAGTTTACACCATGGTGGTAAAGTTGGTGCACTTAGCACCAAGGTTGTAATGAGGCCCATAGACCCAACTGGAAAGGGCAGTGAAATTGAAAGATAGCGCCAGATAGTATTTTAGTTGGAAAAGCCAATAAAATACCATACACAAGAGGCGGAAAGCATCCATACCCTGAAGGAAACCCTTATTACCAGATAAATGATACTTAAAAGTAGAAATTAACAGCTAAACTATTCAAAACCACCCATTAGCAAAAGGAACCTCAATCAATGAATGCTAACCAAAAACTTAAATTCGCCCCAACAGGACTTATGAAATTAAGAAAAGAAACAAGCACGACCGTGTTGATTGCATTACACAACTACACATCAAAGCTTCTATTCAAAGGGCCCCATCTATGTAGCCCTGCCAGAGCATCTGTGCATATGTGCTTTGGCACCCAACCCTATTGCATCTTGGAAAACACTACACAGAAGATCACAACCCTGAAAAACATGGGAGGAACCATGAAAATGCCATGCTGTTCTTTACTCTGTACCGTCCAGCCCAAACTCACCGATCCAAGAAATCAAAAGCTTCAGCACACCTTATGTGACCACATAAGGTCCCAAGACGCCCTGAATCCTATGATGCCCTGGTCACCAGAACCGCCAACAAACACATGAATGAGAACAGAGTTGGCTAGCAGGTACCCTCACGCCTAGGGTTACTGACATCATGCACTCCTGAGTCTGCTTTTGATCCTTCCTGGGCTCAGTAAAATCGCTACAATGTAGGCATGCAATATTAGAGCATAGAGAGTTCAAAGCAGATATCATACAACATCTTTGGAAAAAAAACTCAAAGCCCACCTCTTCAACTAATTGTTACCCCTTGCCCTGTTCTCCCTCCTGTCTTTATGCAACTGTTCTCTGCTCCACTCTAACCAGGGAATTGGTGTCCATGGACTTTGAATGCTTGTCTTAATGTTTAAATAAATAAAATACATTCATGTACATTTGAAAGGCTTCTAGCCAAGAACAGGGTATATCACGTGTCAATGATGCATGGTACAGCATTCATCATACTGAAGTTCCCTACAAAGGTATCATAGAGTTTGGGAATATTAAATCAGGGAAAGTGTATGTCTGGCCAGTATTTACCTATGGAAGGCTGCTATGACTGGGCCAAGGTCATATGTGCAGCATGCAAGATGTGCGCCCTCGTGCCTCTGAGGTCTCAAACGTAATCATAACATTGGGAGAGTTCAACATCAGGGGCGTTGCTAGGGGGGGGGGCTAACGGGGCTATAGCCCCTGATCTTTTGGTTGTAGCCCCGGATGGAATCTCAGGAGCTACAGCCAAAAGGCTAGTTAGCCCCCAGTCCCAACAGCCCCGGGCCTTTTCCAGACCTAGCAACTCCCCTGTTCAACATTGTCACAGTTTTACCCCCAGAAATGTGTGACCGTCATGGATAGGGGCAGCCATATGGCAAGCGTGTAAGATGCGTCCATCTTTCTGATATCTCATACACACAGACCCTTGAACAAAGGAAACCACGTGACCACTCTGCCCAGACGATGCAGATAACAGACGGAAACCTCCGGAGTCTGTGGAGTTCACAGGGGTTATTTTGTTTAGACACCAGCCATCCTCATCTTTCTGCTGTTGCTTAAGTGAGTGCCATTGAGTGAGGTGAAGCTCCAATGCTATGGTATGAATTCATGGAATCTCGGCACCCATGAAAGACTAGTACAACACATGTTTCTGCAGTAAAACATTTTAAAGCATTTATTCTTATTCAGATCATTGAAAAAGGTAATGTTCTTTTCTATATCAGGCAGACTGCCGTAACACTGAAAGCATCAACTCCTGTGCATTTCCTCTGGCCGAAAAGGATGTGACCTTTTCAATCTCCTCTGTACAGAAACGTTCATCAGCTTGGCGCTATAATGAATTTAGCCCTCAGTTATCACCAAAAAGTCTTAAAAGTTCAATACGTGCATCATAATCAATACAGCCTGCAAATCGAGATTGTCTGGAATTTGGCTAAATATATTCAGGCAGGATACCTGTGGGATAACCTATTGAGAGACGTTTAATGCCAACTCTTAGTTATGGCTCAAATAGGCTGTTTACATTGTAAAGGCGCTCGTATCTCACTGATAGATAGACGGTGCACAGAGCTGGGGCTCTGTGCTGTGTCTTGCATAGCCGCATAGGGTGCATTGCATGGTCGCTGTGCTGTGCCTGGAAAGGTTAGCTTGTCTGTGTGCACTTGCTCTCTGTGAGACAGCTGCCTGGCTACACCTGAGCTCTGTGGTTTAGCAAGGCTAGTCTCCCTCCTGACTGCAACACTGTATCCACGGTGGCCTTGGCTTCTCCCTGACTGCAACACTGTATCCACGGTGGCCTTGGCTTCTCCCTGACTGCAACACTGTATCCACGGTGGCCTTGGCTTCTCCCTGACTGCAACACTGTATCCACGGTGGCCTTGGCTACGTGGGTGTCTGTCCTCTAGTCCTGTCTCTGTCTTGATAGCTGTGTATCCTGAGCGCTATACTTTCTGCTTTCTGTGCATCTGCCCCATCTCTGTGCTCTGTGAGACTTAAACCTTTGTTTTCAGGGTCGGCTATCTAGCAGCCCGTCGACAGCACAGTGTGTTGTGTGCTATAAGTGTGTTCTGAGAATGCTGAATTCCATGTCAGCCTTTTCTGGCTTTACATCTGACCTTCTACTTGTGCAGCATGGCCCTTGAATTCTTTCTCAGAACACCTGACCTCGTGCAATGTATGCTATCTTATACAAGCCCAAAGTCCACAGTGTGACTGTCCCTGGTTTGTTTTCTGCGCAGACAGTTCACCTTCACTACTCTTTCTTCTTAGCTTCCTCTAAACAGGTTGTTCTTTTCAGCCAAGAGGTCTGGAGTCCCGAAGGGAGATTGTAGCACTTTATGAAAACACGCTCACATGAAATCACCCACTCTCCCCATCACTGAGTGGCGAAGAATTGTGTGTGGAGCCCAGGCCTGCGTGACAGGCAATTCCCCCCTTCAGCCTATAGGGAACAGGCCAATTATCAGAGCTGTTCATCCCGTGCCTTCTGCGAGGTGCCGGATCCTATCGCTGGGAGATTCTCCATAACCTCTCAGGGGGTTTTCTAAGATGTTTTTTTTATTATGCAGAGGAAATGATGGCCAAAAATAAGCTCTCTGGAGTCAAAGTTGTTTTCAACCCTGTTCTTAGATGACGTTTTATATTCTTGTTGCTCGCAATATAGAGACGGTTAGATGGGAAAGAAAGGACATTGAGTCAGATCATGATGAGGAGAGAGGTAGACAGTGAGGAGAATGTACATTTCAAATGGAAGTAATTTAGTGATGGCTAAGTGTGAGGAATTCGACCACCTGCACAGTGGGTTGTGCGCGCAACTGGGCTATTTTTGAAATTTTAAAAGAAATGGAATGATGCTAGTTCAACATCTGGAAAATGCGTGGGGCTAATCCGCAGACATTTTCCCATGCCCATCGGGCACATACACATAGACCTTTCTACTCTGGGTGGACACAGCCTTTAGGCTAATTCCCCCTGTCATATTTAGTTGAGATCTGACAGGTGAAGTACATGATGCATTTCAGAAGAGGGGGGGGGGGGCAAAACCTTCCTCCTGCAACGGCTCGTTACCGTAGATTTCTTCGAATACCATTTCACCTAATGAGACTTCACCGAATCCATTTCAACGAAAATGGTAGGTGAAGTGGTACATGTGTAATGTATAATAGGTGGGGTGTGGGGTAAGGGTATAAGTTAAGGTAGGGAGGACTGGGAGGGATGTGGGAGGTCTCCCCCTGCATTATATTTAAAAAGTAGAAAAAGTAAATAGTTCATTTCGTTTTTCGGTGAAATGGATTCGGTGAAATGCCCATTAGGTGAAATATTTCAAAGAAATCAGATACATCTGCCATGGCCTGCCTAATTAACTATCAAAGGCTAATGGATCCACCCTGTCCGTTTGTTTACACACTGCAGATGGTGGCAGCAATTAACATAATTAACATACTAAAGGAGTATACTTAAAGCAGGCCCACATGGGGAATGGCTGCAGAGGTTTAACAAAAGACAGGAAAACCGCAACCACCTTTGATATGCACTGTGTCAATCTGAAGCCAGCTCCCGCCTCTCATGTTCAAGGTCAGTGACCTGTCATGTCTGGAAATATGTATTTACAGTAGACATCCCTGTACAGGGACTCCATTCAGAAGGTATGAGTATGTGGTTTGGAGGAGACTAAAAGTCTGGTCCTGCCACAGCTTCAAGGGAGACCTGCCGCTTTAATCAGGAACCACAGAGAGCTCAATGAACCAGACAGACCCTTTGATACACAACAGACCGGAAGATGGGTGGGACTTAGTTTACATGTTTTCACCCCTTTACTTTTTCTGTTGCAAAGCACTATGACCTCACGTATACAGGACATCATTGGGGGGACCCCGGATTGTTCCATTAAGGCAGGCTTAGCATACACCAATCACTGGGGCCCATTTGGCTTTAAAAGAGGGTCAAGCCCTTTTGGCAGATCAGTTGAAGACGTTGCAAGGAGTAACAAGAAGAACTCATTTGGACCCTGGCTGAAGATACACGTCCTCATTACACGGATGGAGGTGGACCAAGGTGCTATTAGCACCTTGGTCCATGCCGGTAAAATACCGGCACCGCCTTGGAGGAAAGGGGAATCACCGCCCTATTCCAAGGTTGGTGGGGCGGTAATTCCCCCTTCCCCCATTGCCCTTCCCCATTCCCATTTTTGCCCCATAGGGCATAATGGGAATGGGGAAGGTGCTAATTACGGCACTGCAAATTGCAGTACCGTAATTAGCTCCCGGGTCCCTTTGCGGGTTGGTTTTTAACGCCTGCAAAAAGCAGGCGTTAAAGTCTTCAACCCGCAAAGGGACCTCGTAGTAAGGCGGTAAGGGTTAACGGTCACTGGTACCATTAACGGTGACCGTTAACCCTTACCGCCATCCGTGTAATGAGGCCCACAGTCTGCCTAACAGCTTCCGCTAGTGAGGGAGCACCAGGCTTTCCAAAGAGGGAAGCAAGATCCCTCCCCTAAACATCTCCCAGGGAACAGAGGGAGATACTGAATCCAGAGGACCCTCCAGAAGCTCTGGAACTGGTACCCAGCCAGTACACAGCATGCCTGCTAGGCTCTGCAAGCAGGCCTCCTAGGTGGGAAGTGCCAGATAGTCTCTGAACCAAACCCAGGACAAGGCCACAGCCTGCAACAATCTCCGTTGCTTTGGGCCGTCCGCCTTAAAGAACGACACACGCCCAGTGAAGAAGCTATGAGGAGTGCATCAACAAGCATCAAACCAGTGTCTGCCTTAACTGACATTTTCAAGCCAGTCGAGTCCCTCAAGCTGCAATCGACTGCATCGCTGACTGTTGTCATGCCACTGTCGCTAATGTCATCCAAGATATCTCGTCCAGTGCTTCAGACCCGCCAACCAGCACTGAGACAACGATTCCTGGTCCTGAGACTGCTGTTTAGGCCAGACTGCAGTCGTCCTTCCAGCTTCGCCGAACTGCCTACCACCTGATACCTGCAGCTATCTCCTATCTTGAACTTTGTCAAGCACCAAGAACTTCCACAAGCACAGGGTACATTGTGGTTTTGTCCCCCTGACCCTTCTCTGAAGGCCCCTAGTGAAATGTGAATACCCATTGCTCAATTTGTGCTGAAACCAAGTATCCATGAAGAAATCTAAGTGATTTGCCTGCGGCTGAAACTACCACGGGCAAAACGTTTGCATGAGAAAGGTGTGAACTACCAAAAGTTTGCACCTTTCTCAGGCAAACACACATACATACTCACACCCACACACACAACACACCCATAACACCCCCCCACACCCTCAGCACACCCCCACCCACACCCCCAACATAAAAAAACCCACTTACCTTCTTCTTCACGCTGGGTTCCTGCAGTGCCAGTTCCCTTTCACTTCTGTGATCGGAAACTGGTGCTGCAGGGTCCTTTTCTTTTCTTTTTTTTTTTTAAACAGAAGGCTGCGGGCGTGTCACCGCAACCCCCGCTCAATATACCATGAAGTGTAGTGAGCGGGGTGATGCGGCGGACACCCCCGCAGTCCCTGTTTTTTTTTTTCAAAGGTTTGAAATTTTGGTGTTCGAACCTTTGGTGGTAGCATTTTTAGAACTTTTGGTCATTGCGCCTATTTTTTTTAGGTATAATCATCCTAAGCCTCCATAAACTGTTGAGATGAATTACTTTATCGACTACCCTCCTGTCAGTATCCAGAGTGCACCCTTTTTCCATCTTGAAACTCTCTGTCCTCTGTATTTCTTTACAGGGTGGGCGGTATTTTGAAGTGTGCTAGAACTGTCTGTAGAATAACAATAAAGTCAATATTTGTATACAACTTTGACTGGACAGTCCCTTTTATCATTGAGTGATAATTATATTTTCGCTGTGTTGCCACTAACCAACGATCTGTGACCTTGCGGAGATAAGCCTGCCGTTCCGTCCACGATACCAAAATTGGACAAGGAGGTTTATAATTTTCTTGTGTTCCAAATCTGTTCGAATCCAATCTGGTGTACTAGAGATGTGGGGCTAATTGATGGTCTAGAAACTGATATTCATCCGTGGACCACTGGTGCCTGGAAGATCATTCGTCACAGTAAGCCCGGGTAAAATGTGGGGATTTGCCAAATCACCCACATTTGGAGTTATTTGATGTTCTTCTAGGTTTATTGGCAAAGGTTTGTGCTCATCCAAGTATAAAAATGTGGGCCCTGCCAGGGAGGCCAGACTGTTGCCATCTCTTACGCTACTTCATTTCATGCCTCATGCCTTCCTGGAGCATGGCAGTCCCCAGCAGGACAGTGATCCATGTTCATTTTTTTTCTTCTATTAACTGCGTAATAGTGTGGTAATAGAACATTTAAAAATGTACAATGTTTTTAGGGTTCTGTGGGAGGAAGGCCACTGTGTCCATTGGGAATGAAGGAGAGGGCGGGAGGGAAGATGGGAGGGAGGACAAGTGACTGGAAAATAAATCGTATTACAAACAAATGCTTAGCTACCTTTCCACTTTTTTCACTTGCTTTTTTGTACATGCAGTACACTAAAGATTTTGGACAAGACCAGTCACTCTGAGACTATTAAGGTGGCGATTTGGCACACAATACCTTGTACCATATAACACAACAACGAGTGTGGCAGAGAAGAATGTGGCACAGTAGATCCAAACAGAGACTGGGTTAACAGTATTTCTCTTCGACTATCATAGGCATCGAATACATGGTGGGCAGCGCAGGCACTTGCCCCCGTTCCTCCTGAACATTGTGGGCGTTTAGATTCTGCAACCGTAAACATAGAAACACAATATGGATTCAGTGGCATGCTCTTCTGAATCACTTGGGGCTGGCAGGGATTGTAGCTGCTCTTCTGCTGGGCTCAGGCTTAGTGAAATGCGTGGATGCATCTTGGAAAATAAGCAAGTGCTGCTCACTTCAAAATGGGAAGCTTGCCTCATTGGCACCTCAGCTTTCATTGTGGGGTGGGGAGGGCAGAGGCCAAAGCTGTCTATGGGCATGAGGGAAGTAGGGAATTCTAAAGCAGAATGTTGCAAAGACAACTCCGCAGTTTAGGCGACTGTTGCTGAGATTTTATTTTTGTTTTTGTTTAAACCTGCCTGTTAATGCTATGGCTTTTTTCCAATTTCTCCTGCTAAATGTGCTGTAAAATGTCTTGTTTGGACCTAGGGATGGATACATCTACCTTGCTTCTCTCGGTGTGGGACTTTCTGCCCCCCCTTAGTGAAAATCAAAAGTTTGCACCAATGCAACTGCATTATATACGTCCCACTGGTGCTGAGTGCAAGCAAGATGTTCATGTTACAGTGGCCATGATGCTTTAATTGATCTGATGAGGACTTGGTGCATTGTCCCTGCACTCTGTAGGGAGGAATGTCAGAATCGGGTGCATTCTGACTGCTCCACTCTTCGATTCGGTGGGGGTAGAACACAGCTGACCCTGCCTCCCTGAAAGCAAATTATACAGTGTGCCCCATTTTCCGTATAGTGCTATTGTACGACACGACACACACCTGTGTTTAATAAGGGGCTTGTTTCCTTTCTGCCAGGTTGCTGGGGTGCCTGCCTACCTGCCTGCACAATCGGCCATTTCACAAATGGTTATAAAGTAGGGAATGGGCTGTAAGAGTACCCTACAGCATGGTCTATACCGTCTGCCACAGTGCTTTCCTATGGCATTGTGGCTGCATGACACTGTAATAAGCCCAGGGAACTTTCCAAATACGATGTCAGTGGACAACGTTCAGTTTCAAAAAGCTGGACAACATATGAGCTCTCGAAACCAATCTGCTGGGTTCAGACAAGTCTAAAGAAAATGACATTGCATGGAGAGCTAATACAGAGCGATGAAGGCCTGGCTGCAGGTACCCCATAACTCTGTTCCAGGGACAGATACTGCACTATGTGTGGCCAGAAGGCCCCTGGGGAAGCGCCCACAAAAAATGCAATATCAACAATGTTCGCCTGGCCAATCAAAAAGCAACCAATTAAACGTCATGGATGTCACGTTATGTATGTTAAAGGTTCTTATACTGTGCACTGTAGCCACCTGCATGGTTTCTTGGCACTCTGTGCTTGTAAATGAACATTGTTAGGAATTTGCATAGGTCAGGTCCAGGGTACTTGAATAAAACGAATTGGAGGATGCTGTGAGACTTTAAAAGACTTGGATGAAAAGTAAAATATATTGTTTTCGTTCTTCTGCTGTGATTTACTTACCGTGGACTTGGGCCACTACTCTGCTACCTATTTGTGAGCTATGACAGCCATAGAAGGCATTGCAGCACTTACATTACCATCGCCAATATTCCTGGTCCACCCCTATTCATGCAAGCGTCATGAGAACCCCCTGTTAAATGGATGAACTGGAAAGAGTTTTATTTTTTTTGCGCTATATCCATGGTGTCTATGGAGCAAACGTTGCCAGTGATAGAAAGGATTCGCTATTGTATCATTGCTTGGAAAATGTCAGAAACGTGATATTCAAAGTACTTCTGCATCCTACAGCATGAGAATTTGAGGGTCTGACTGCAGTTGAAGTAGCTTATTAGGCTGTATAAGTACTTTGCCATCAAGGAGAACACACTATCGACTTGGTATCACTTTGCTACCAGGGAGCAAAAGAAAAGTGTGTCTATAGAAGAATGTATAACTGCTCTCCATGGCTGGCCACACAATGTGGTTTTGAACATTGCAGAGAGGAACATCTGCAAACCACAAATTACAGGACACACTGTGGAGAGAAGGTGATGTGACGCTGGAGAGGGCCTTAGAAGTGTCAAATATAATGGAGCACAATGAATCTTATATAATTGAGTTAGAGGCAGAATCGAGTAATCTACTAACAGAGAATCTTAACGCTATGGAGTGGGAGGACAGAGTCAGGAATGGTAGAGAGCCCCTATGGTTTCCTGCGAGAAAGAGGACAGATCAGAACAATGTGAGTACAGACAACAGTAACTCCCTTGTCAGAAGGTGTTATCGTTGCAGAGGTACTGGAATGTTTAGCCGTGCACATAGTCTGCTGGGACTGCAGAAGGGTACATTGCGAGTTGCTATAGACAATGGACTGGTGTGGTGAGGTTGATCCACAAAGTCACCATGCTGAGAGGACCAACCCCTCCACATAAATCGGAGGATGAAGCGATGTATGTAGAGAATGCTATTATTCTGGTCCGAGGATGGCAAAACCTCCTGTGGTGGCAGATGAGAATGGTGTTGGTATGGAAATGTTGATTGTTAGCAGAGCAGATTATATTTTAGTTATTGTGAATACTTGGAAGAAGAGTCTGAATTGGTGCACATTGCAGGTGTCCTAAGTGTCAGCACATGCATACAGTGATGTTCTGATTGAAATTGTTGGTGAATTTGAGGCAAAATTGCAATTCAAGGATCGCAGAGTGAATTGTATAATTCAGGTCATCAATGGCAGTGGCTTGTTGTCTTGGGATGCGCAAGCTGATTAGGGAATACAATTATATCCAGACCACCACAAACAAATATTATCTGTGGTTACAGGCGATAGAATGGGGAGTGGAGAAATTGGGGAATGGTATTCTGACGTGTTTAAAAATAAGACAGGATATTTGAGAGGATGTATGCACTATATTAAGAAAAAGAGAGAGGCCATACTTTGGACAGAGAGTAAAGAAATTCATGATGATTACATCTGTGTGGGGCTTAAGCGATTGAATGAGGCTGGTTTGATCATCTCATTAGACAAGTCTACATTCAGGGAGTGTAAGGTGGAATGCCTAGGACATGAGTTATCTGATAGTGGGATTCCTCTGAAGATGGATGCAATAGAGGCATTTTCTAAAATAAAATCTACAACTAACAGGGATGTAGTATCGCTGTTTGTATGTCTGGCTGAGCACTATGGTAAATTCATAAAAACTTGGTGCAGAAAACTAAGACCATGAGGAACTTAATAATGACAATTGTTTGATTTCAATGGGATACAGAGTGTGAGTAAGAATTTAGAAGAATAAAGAGGGATATAGTGGAAGCTCCAGTGTTGAAAGTTAAGGTTTTCATGAGGGGCTTCCAGTAAAGTTGTACACTGATGCTAGTGAGGATGGTATTGGCTGTGTTTTCATGCAAACTGAAGGAGCCGAGGAGCAAACTGTGGCGTTGGCATTACACGCATTGGGATATTCAGAGAAAAGTTATTCAGTGTTAGAAAAAGAAGCCTTGGCTTGTGTGTAGGCAGTGGAGAAATGTATAATGTATATGTGGGTCAGAGCATTCCTAATGAATATGGATCATACACCTTTAGTCTCAATATTAATTAAGAAAGGGCTTGATGGGTTGTCTTGGAAAAATGTTAGAAGGATCCCATTCAAGCAAGGATTGAGATTTGAGGTACATCATGTTCTTGCCCATTACAGCTTGTTTACATGCAATGAGAAGCGACTCAGGAAGGGACCTATGTTCCATAGCAGGAAAAACCAAGACCGATGAAGTCAAGGTCATTATGGTCACAAAAGGGGTACAAGAGAATGACTGAGATGATACATGCTCAGCAGATGAAGTGTATATGCAGGAGAGGCGATTTGTAGTGAAAGGTTGGCTATGGGAGTAAGAAGGACAGTATCGCAAACAGTTTAGAAGGTTGAAGGATGAGTTAGGCGTGGATGGAAGAAGGAGTATTTTAGCCAGGCATGAATGATGGTATTGAGATGAGGCTGTAGGAATGTGATGTTTGTAAGGACAGTGACAAAGTGCTGAAAGTTAGAAAAACACCAATGACATTACCTGATTCTGTGTGGGATATGTTGGCATTAGATATACTAGGCCCTTGGAATGTAAGTGAAGCTCAGAGAAATGATGTGGTGGTTGATGTAAGGGGTGCTCAGGAAAATTATGTGGTGGTTGTTGTGGATGTGCTATCCAAAAGGCCTGAGGTTTGTGTGATGAAAGAGGTGAACTTGCAAGAATATACACTGTTATTGGAATCAATGTTTTGGAGAGAGGGCTTTCCGAAGAAGCTCATATCTGCCAATGGGCCACAATTGGTATCGAGGGAGATGGACGAGTTTTTGAAGATTAATGGGATACAGCATCTAACCACATCATTACATTATCCAAAGGGCTATGCAGTGGTTGAGCATTTTAACAGGACAGTGATGGAAGTAGTGAGAATTTCCTCAGCAACTAGGGGTGGGAGGTGCGTGAGAGCTGTCATTGAAGGAGTAATCTAGTATCACTTGGCTTCACATGACACTACTCGAGTATCCACATTTGAGAGTTGGAAGAGGCGTACACCTAATATAATGTCTAGGTTGAATGGGAAGGTCAAATCTGTGTGATGTGAATAAAGATGGGGTAAAGGAGAGGATAGTTAGGAGGAAGAAGTTTGCCAAAATTAAATATGATTAGTTTAATTGTGTTAATGAAGTCTCAATGGCAAAGGTGACATTGGTGAAGGTGAAGAGACCCATGCATGCATGTAAAAGATGATCCAGATTTGCTAAAGAAATGGTTGTGGAGTGTGAGGTTGACATCATGGAAGGACACACAGACAACAGATTTAAAGCTGAAAAATAGTGTTTTATCAAAGAATTGGTCAGGATGGAGTAAGACCTAACTTGCCGTATACTAAGGTGGGATTTCCCTACCTAAAGAAACTAAGGAAATTCTGTGTCAACATGTTCAACTTAAAAGCCTGTCTGTGTCCATGTCCTATACTGGCCCTTGCAATTAATACAAAATAATGTGTAGGGATGTCAACTAAAACAGTGTTCCAAACATAAAGTTTGAGCTGTATTCCATCTCTGCTTATTCTTTAGCTTCCTTTCCCATATTTAAATAATTTCACTATAGGATTCAATGTGTCTTCCTTTGTACGGAACAAAATTGAGGTTTTACATCATTTTGATGATCGGGGTGCCCTTACCCAAGTTCAACACAGTTCCAGGGTAACACAGCTCGAAGGCACCAATACTTAGGGTACCCTTCCCATAGCTTAATATAAACACCAAATTAAATATATTGTAGTTTTGTCTTTCACTGGACTTTCACAATTCTTTTTAACTCAGATTTCTGCTCCCAAAGTCTGATATTCATCATCAGTTGTTTTCCTGTTTTCATCAAAGTAAACCTCCTTGTTGGCATGGATGTACTCTGGCCTAGGTGCAGACTCTTGTCTGGTCCACACGGTCCACCCACCACAGGTCACACAAGCAGGAACTTCCAGGCTTCTTCAGAGTTCAATACTTTGATCAACAGGCAGTTTCTTCAACCACAGCTTCACAAACGTATCACATATGGTGTTTCTTATTCTTGATTCAGCTTTATTTAAAGGGCCTCATTACACGGATGGCAGTAAGGATTTACCGGTACCGGTAAAATACCGGTACCGGTAAATCCTTACCGCCTTACTACAAGGTCCCTTTGCGGGTTGGGGGATTTAATGCCTGCTTTTTGCAGGCGTTAAAAACCAACCCGCAAAGGGACCCAGGGAGCTAATTACGGTACCGCAATTTGCGGTACCGTAATTAGCGCCTTCCCCATTCCCATTAAGCCCTATGGGGCAAAAATGGGAATGGGGAAGGGCAAAGGTGGAAGGGGGAATTACCGCCCCGCCAACCTTGGAATGGGGCGGTAATTCCCCTTTCCGCCAAGGCGGTGCCGGTAATTTACCGGCATGAACCATGGCGCTAATAGCACCATGGTTCTCCGCCATCCGTGTAATGAGGCCCAAAGTCTCTTTCATTCAGGTCAGTAGATCAGTTTGCCAAAGATGTTGCTTTCACTTAAAACTGTGGCTTTAAATTAATAAAGTATACTGTTACAGTTTTTTTTTCAATTCAGTATTCAAATAAATGCCTCCTTGCTTGTTTTGTTTGATGCAGTATTCAATAAGGGTTACTTTTTCATTGTTTCATTCAATTGAATACTTTACTTTCACTTGCTTCATTCAGTTCAGTATTTAATAGAAGTAACTTGTCTCATTTAATTCAATTCAATAAGTTACTTCCACTTGTTTCATTCAGTTTGATATTTAGTAGAAGTAACTTGTCTCGTTTCAATCAATTCAATATGTTACTTTCACTTGTTTCATTCAGTTCGGTATTCAATAGAAGTAACTTGTATTGTGCCATTCAATTTAATAAGTAACTTTCACTTTTTTCATTCAGTTCAGTACTCAAAAGAAGTATTTTCACTTGTTTCATTCACAGTTACTGTAGTCACGGTCTTCTTCAAGTGCCACAGATATGTTAGGTGTTCCCGTCACTTACCCGATCTTGGCAACTAATGAGGGAAAGCCAGATAGCCAAGCTCTCCAGTAAGCACTCACTGGATGCTATGCGTAGCTTCACCCTCACCATCCAACAGTGCCTGCTGGCTGCCTTCCCTTCTGTGGGAGCTCCAGTCTGCATTCACCATCCAGCGGGACTCCCAGGGCCTCGTTGTGCGTACTGGTGTCTTGGTTTCTCTCACTCCCGCACAGCTTCCACTTTCCTTCCCCTTGTCGTTCCAGTAGCTCCTCCTTTTATACACTTGAGTTGGGCTAACAGGCTGCAGGCGTGAGTCAGGGTTTTGTATTACCTGACTTGCCTTACCACAATTAAGCAAACCAGTGGGACATGCCTGACCTCCAGACAGCTTCTTCATCCCAGTAGTCATATTAGTAAAGGAGGTAATCCTCATACCTCCTAGTGGTTTCTTGCTCGTCTCATAACTGTTATGCATTTTCAAGAGGGAATGAAGTGCAACACTTTTATAATGACCCATAAAGGTCAGAAGGAGGATTGATTGGGTATCATGAGAATAAGAGGGATACCATGATTTGTTACAAAGTATCTCATCACCACTCTCTCTCTTGCTCTGTTTAACAGGTCTGGTTTGATAATGTCTTCTACCCTTCTCAAAAAACAGGGAACAAGATGAACAATATCCCATAAGTAATTCTGGGAAGGGGGTTCCTTTCTGACAGGAAGATGTGGAATACCATGCCTCACCCATGGGCATCCCACCTTCAGCCTCAATGGATCCTCCATCCAGGTAATTCTCCCTCACTTTTCCGCCCCAGGGGCCTAGTCCAAAAGCAATGGCCTTTCCCAGGCTACCTGCATAGAGAATTTCAAAATGAATAGAAGTGAGAAGACACTCAGTTTTCTCACAGGAGGAAGACGTGGGGAATACTGTGAGTCAAGAGAATGGAGAGACATTGAAAAAGTAAAAGGTGGCAGTAGTTCCAGATAGAATAAATACCTGTGCACTGATTGAGGTGTGAGTTTCAAAGGCGTGGTTTAAGGAAAGATAGTGCACTTTGGCAAGTCCAAAGGAAAGTAAGTGTGTTACATCTTAGCGTGTACACAACATGCAATGCAGACCATTTTAGCCTGGCCAAACAATAACCAGCCAATTAAAGGTCATGGATGCTTGCAAATAAACATTGTAAGGAATGTGCATAGGTCAGGGGATAATGTCGGAAGCAAAGGAAGAGGTATTTGAATGGAAGGAGTTGAAGAGGAGTTTGGTGAAGATGGGGCTGCATACCATGTGACTGAATAAAGGTTTGCTGAAACTCATGGTGTGTGCAATCTTTATAAGACCTATACTCTTCTCTGGGAATGTCGGGAGTGCTACAGTCAAGTGGGATCATGGGACTGAGGGATTTGAAGCAATCAAGAGTTGCAGAGTAGGGTTGGAAACATTTGTTGTAAATAAAGGCATTGGGCCTCATTCTGAGTCGTGCGGTAAGGGTTAACGGTCACCGGTAACGAGACCGGTGCCGTTAAACCCTTACCGCCCTATTCCGAGTTCCCTTTGCGGGTTGGAACTTAACACCTGCTTTTTGCAGGCGTTAAAAAACCAACCCGCAAAGGGACCTTGGAGCTAATTACGGCACCGTTGGTGAATGGGGAATTACTTATGGTGGGCCCATGGTGAATGGGGAATTACCGACCCATGGTGAATGGGGAATTACCGACCCCGCCAACCTTGGAATGGGCCGGTAATTCCGCCATTCACCATGGCGGAGTCGGAAAGATAACGGCATCGGAATGATTGCCAGGGTCGGAATGAGGCCCATAATGTCTGAAACACCCCCATGTGGGTTGTGGGGCATTTGGCTGGAAGGAGTGTTAAAGGGTTTCACCCCATTTTCAGTATTATGTCAGGGAGAAGGGGAGGAAAACAGTTGGCTGGAATGTGTTATGACCACATTTATTAAGCCTTTATTTTAGTCTTAATTTTTGTATTTCTTTTTCAAATGTAACATTTTTCTACATGTTATTTTCAATGCGAGTATGCTTGTATTGGTCATTATATAATTAATTCATTATTTTCGGAGTTGCTGCAGAGTTACTGCAGTCTGAGCAGGTGCTGGGACCCAGAGCTTGTCTACTGTGCTCCTTTTCTTGGGTGGAGCCCTTGAAATACCCTTGAAATACCCCACGGGCCGAGGAGCGGCCGCAGAGTTGCTGCAGAGTTACTGCAGTCTGAGCAGGTGCTGGGACCCAGAGTCTGTCTACTGTGCTCCTTATCGTGGGTGGAGGCCTTGAAATACCCCACAAGGACACGGAGCGGCCACAGAGTTGCTGCAGAGTTACTGCAGTCTGAGGGTATCAGGTAATATTATCCCCATATATATGGTTGCCGTAATAATATCGCCGGGAAAAGGTTGCAGCGATATTATATGGGTGACCATATATATGGGGACAGGGTCAAAACAATTATTTTTTTTTTAAAATAAAAATTGGGGGGTTGTGGGGGTGTCCCCCGCATGTTCCATGCAATAATGTCGCCACAAAAAACGGCAATTTTTCGGCAATATTTTTGCATGGCGAGATTTTTGTGGCAACATTATTACATGGAACCAGTCTGAGCAGGTGCTGGGACCCAGAGTCTGTCTATTGTGCTCCTTATCGTGGGTGGAGCCCTTGAAATACCCCACGAGGCTGCGGAGCGGCCGCAGAGTTGCTGCAGAGTTTCTGCAGTCTAAGCAGTCTCTGCAGCGATGGTGGCGCTGCCCCCCTCCTTGCACCTCGACCCGCTGTTAGAAGTTGATTCCTTGAGCAGGCTGAGGAGCGGTCATCTGAGACAAGACGGCCTGACATAAAACACAGATCAAGTTCCCAAATCTGGGAACTCCCATCCTCTGCACTCTATGGGTGGCTCAATAATGAGTCCTATTATTAATTTTTTCTATTAAGAAAAATATTTAGGTAATATATTCAATTGAGATTAACAGGAAAATTATCAATAATATTTGTTCAATTGCATATGTACACAGTGACACAATGTACATTAGTTTAAATCCAATGATTTATTTAGAAGCCCAACGCGTTTCGTGAAATGATTCACTTCTTCAGGGGCAATTTTCATAATTTTTCAAACTTTTCAAACAATCTCTGAAAAACATAACATTCAAATAAATCCACATTAGAACCAATCATCTCAATGCAGAGTATCTTATATACCTTTACAAATGTCATCATATTAGTCATATAATAACGCCTAATTTTGTGAATGTAGATCCAAATAGATAAACAAATATTACGCTCATACATTTGTTTCTTACTAATAGTTATAGACACACTAGGCCTCATTACGAGTCAGGCGTTAAGGGTTTTACGGCGCCGTAAACGGCGCCGACCCTTAACGCCTGATTACAAGGTCCCTTTGCGGGATGGTGATTTTAACGCCTGCTTTTTGCAGGCGTTAAAAACCATGCCGCAAAGGGACCTTGGTGCTAAGTACGGTGCCGCAATTTGCGGCACCGTACTTAGCACCTTCCACATTCCCATTATGCCCTATGGGGCAAAAATGGGAATGGGGAAGGGCCATGGCGGTAGGGGGAATTACCACTCCGCCAACCTCGGAATGGGATGGTAATTCCCCATTCTGCCATGGCGGAGTCGGAGAGTTACCGGCATGGACCATGGTGCTATTAGCACCATGGTCCATCCGCCAGGGTCGTAATGAGGCCCACTGTGTCTTGTGTGTACAAAAAAGTCCATCACAAGGTGAATCACATAAAATCTCTAATTTGCTATGTTGTGTTTTAACCCCAATAGTCAATTAAGTAATTGCTGTCAAAAGTAGGGCATGTCAGAAAAAAAGAAAAATTACCTATGGTTTTGATTGCATCAGTCATCAAAAAGATAGTTTTACATCATGGAGTAGGTGGGAGGTAGATCATCTGTCTATTCGCATCATAATATGCTGAGATCTTACTCGAGAAGTATGCAAAAAAATTATTATTGAAATGGATAGAAAGGTGAGAAGAAATAAGAATAGTAAAGGCTATGGCATAGCTGTATTTTACCAGAAAGGGTCTAAACACAATTAGCGAGTAAAAACTGAAGAGGCATCCCGTTCAGTAGTGTGGTCAGCCATTTTGTTCAGCAAAGAATGGGCCAGGGAAATCCCTGATCTGGAAAGAAATCTGAAAAAAAGGGAGGAATTTAATGACCCTAGAGAGCTTAAAGGCAAACAAGTATCAAGGGTCTAAGTATACTTACGTTGTACGAAATAGTGTAGAAGAAAAGAAGAAGAACACTGTCTTCCGGGGGGAGCTGTCTCCTGGCAGGATCCGTTACCAAAGAAGTGACTGGAAGCGGTCCTTAAATACTCAGAAGTGTAGCGATGCAAATCAACGTACTGCGTCGAAAGAACGTGTGACGTCACAGTGTAAACACTGTGACGTCATCACACACATGCCCAATTGCCGTCAATATCGAAATAAGTATGAAGAAAGAAGGGTTGTTGGGGAATGTCCTTGGAAAAGATCCAATTAGAAATGAATGAAAAAATAGGGGGCGATCCTGTGTGTTTAGCAGGAACATGTATATTCCGATGTAAAGTGTCTCGGTAAACACAAAAGAATTTGTAAACGAATATTTGTTAATGGATGCTAGAAGCCAACTCGACTAGCAGAAAAACATCTGAATGATGTTTAACGAGTAAAAGCATCTAAAAAAAGCAAATAAAACCGGATGATGTGCATAAAAAAGGATTTTGGGAAATTAGTAAGAGTTAATAAATGTGATCCACGTCGTAAGAGTGGTCAAAAAATGTGTAAAAACAGGGGGAAATACTACAAAATAGAATAAATAGAATAATAACAAAGATAAATAGTGTAAAAAAGTCCTGTTGTGTGGGGTACCTCTCAGAAAAACCAGTCGTTGTCATAGTTTGAATTCACACGTCCCATGTACTAAATCTTTCTAATCTGTGATGAAAAAATGACAATAATGAAAAAAATCACAACATAATGAGAACCAACAGTTTTTCACGATTGTTTACAGGGAAATATGATGGAGAAAGATCATTAGTAACAGTGAGGATGTTTTAACAAAAGCTCACAATCTCAAAAACATATCATGAGGGAGACATCATCAGAAACAGCAGGGTTGTTTAAACTAGAGATTTTTGGGGTAATTCATAGAATTCAGTGCACAAGTGGCGCACGCGGCTGGCGCACAGTGTGCGCGTGCGAATCCCTGCGCCAGCCGTGTGCGCTAAAATCCATTCCCGCGCACAGCGTATTCATGGATTCCAGTCACCAAAACCAGCCGTGGCGCACAGTGGCGCAGCGACCCTGCAGCAGCGCCAGTTACGCCCCCAAGAACGCCTCTCGCGCAGGGAAAAGCCATCAATATACCCAATCCAGCGCAAAGGGCTGCGCTAACCCTGTACTAGCACGGCAAGCGGGCTACGTGTATCACTGGGGTGCGCGGGAAGTACCTCACGCGATTGGCCCCGTGCGAGCAGGGTACGCGTTGAAGTGGGAGAATGGAAAAACAGGCTCCCGTCCCTCCCCTCTCGCGCCTGGCCTAAAGGATCACGGCCCAGGCACCCGCCACGAGAAGAGTTTGCCCAGCTACCAGATGACCAAATACCCTTGTACAGGAACATACGGATGTGTCCATCTGCCTGCCCAACAGCACGCCCTGCCCATGTTGACACCTGTGGCACGGATCAACTAGACTAAAACCAACACGTCATTAGAGATGCCATGACGACCTAGCCAACGGTCAGCACACCTGTGCAAATATACATACTGGACACTCCCGCACCAATCTACACGAAGAATATACTCAGTGCTATGACGTAGGCGACAGACATACTCACGGACGTGCATCTTTATTATTTTCCACATAGACTCTCAAAATGCAGAAACGCAAGACGCATCATGAACTCATCTAAAGAGCTTGCTTACGCTTCTCCTAAACCCAGGTGCCATAATGAGAAATATAACGAAGACACGATACTGGTCATAAGACAATATGATACTATAACCTAAAGCGCCTGTGCACCAAACGGTTCCACCTATACACCAGGCCTAAGTAGGCCGCAAGCAAGAGCTCCCATGGACGTTAAAAGAACAAGAGTCAGGTTGCTGATCCTGCAGAATGAGCCCGGCGAGAGCAGACAGCCAAGGTCGCAATGTTGCAAACCCACATTCCGAAAGCAGACCATCAAGGACACGATGTTACAACTTCGCACGCCGCGCACCAACGTTAAAGTAACACCTGCAAATTAAACCAGGCACACAGTAGAAAAACAATATTAATTGTGCAAAAGTCTGCCTCAAACACGGTCCCACCTCACGTGACCAAGCCGAACCTGACAGGATGCCAAGTCCAGGAGAAAGAAGGCGTCCGGATCCCTTGGTACAAGACACAGGCAGACACACTTAAAAGGCTCAATGGACATCTGCGACAGTGGGAGTAGTCGGCCTTCCAGCTCATGAATAAGTCCTCACATTGTCTGCACGTACTCATAGTGAAACATTGTTGCAAATGACAGGTACACCGAGAGCTGGGAACAGCGATGGTCCCAAGCTGGGAAGCTCACGGGCGCACCAATCAGAACATGGGGCTCTTATCACTGACGCCATTAACATTGACCAATCATCAGTAGTCCTCATGTAACAATTCTCATGTATGTAATTGTAGGGACAACCCAGATATATCACCTGACTAACCCTTGTCCACTAATATTGTTCTCTATACGTATGCTATACTAACCCTACCACTCGAGCAACCAATTAAGAGTGGCAATAGGTTTTTTGCTAACTTTCTAAAGTGACGCAAGTAGCGCGTCATACTAAGGTAAAAAGGGCCTGCGAGCCCCACGATTGTGTGTGTGTCAGGACGGACGCGTACGATCCTTGACCCATCCCTGCCGTTTTTGTTTAATAAACAGCAGAGTCACCTTGCTTCTTGCGTGTGTCTCATACTCTATCTCATCTGGGATATACGGGAGGAGTTGGGGCCTCCCTGCCCGGAGGTCTGCGGACGGCCCGGCCGACCCCGGCAGAATTTCCCCCCGACAGCGTATTTCAGGGGTGCGCGGGAAGTTCCACGCGCGATTTCCGCAGGGTACGCGTATCTCAGGGGTGCGCGGGAAGTGCCACACGCGATTTCAGCAGGGTACGTCTATTTCGGGGTGTGGGGCAAGTTTCACACATGATTTCAGCAGGGTACGTGTATTTTGGGGTGCGTGGGAATTTCCACACGCGATTGGGCCAGTGCGAGCAGGGTACGCGCATCTCAGGGGTGCGCGGGAAGTGCCACATGCGATTTCAGCAGGGTACGTGTATTTCAGGGGTGCGCGGGAAATTCCACAGGCGATTGGGCCCGTGCGAGCACGGTACGCATATCTCAGGGGTGCGCGGGAAGTGCCACACGCGATTGCAGCAGGGTACGTGTATTTCAGGGGTGCGCGGGAATTTCCACACGCGATTTCATCATGGTACGTGTATTTTGGGGTGCGGGGGAAGTTTGACACGCAACATCAGCAGGGCACGTGTATTTCAGGGGTGCGCGGGAAGTTCCACACGCGATTTCATCAGGGTACGTGTATTTCGTGGTGCGGGGGAAGTTTCACACGGAACATCAGCAGGGTACGTGTATTCCAGGGGTGCGCGGGAAGTTCCACACGCGATTGGGCCCGTGCGAGCAGGGTACGCGCATTTCAGGGGTGCCTCCCAGGTGTTCCCTCTACACCCTCCACGGCCCCTGCAGGTGGCTCACACCACAGGGGCCTACCCTGCACATGTCCTGCAGGCACACCATCCACCATGGCCATGACCCCCAGCCAACCCACATGTCAACTTGCACTACTGCCCACCAACGCATGTCCCCCTGCACCCCCAGCCACCACGGGCACCCTCCACCAGGCCCCCACCCATGTCTCCCACCACCCCCACCCCCCAGCAGTGCAGGGGCACCCTCCACCAGGCCCCCACCCATGTCTCACATCACCCCCACACCCCAGCACTGTGGGGCACCTGCCAGCAGGCCCCCACCCATGTCCAACTCATGTCTCCCACCACCCCCACCCCCCAGCACTGTGGGGCACCCTCCACCAGGCCCCCACCCATGTCTCCCACCACCCCCACCCCCCAGCACTGTGGGGCACCTGCCAGCAGGCCCCCACCCATGTCCAACTCATGTCTCCCACCACCCCCACCCCCCCAGCAGTGCAGGGGCACCCTCCACCAGGCCCCCACCCATGACTCCCACACCCCCACCCCCAGCACTGTGGGGCACCTGCCAGCAGGCCCCCACCCATGTCTCCCACCACCCCCACCCCCCAGCGGTGCAGGGGCACCCTCCACCAGGCCCCCAACCATGTCTCCCACCACCCCCACCCCCCAGCACTGTGGGGCACCCTCCACCAGGCCCCCACCCATGTTTCCCACCACCCCCACCCCCAGCACTGTGGGGCACCCTCCACCAGGCCTCACCCATGTCTCCCACCACCCCCACCCCCCAGCAGTGCAGGGGCACCCACCACCAGGCCCCCACCCATGTCTCCCACCCCCACCCACCCCCCAGCAGTGCAGGGGCACCCACCACCAGGCCCCCACCCATGTCTCCCAGCACCCTTACCCCCCAGCCACCAGGGGCAGCCTCCACCAGGCCCCCACCCATGTCTCCCACCACCCCCACCCCCCAGCCACCAGGGGCAGCCTCCAGCAGGCCCCCACCCATGTCTCCCACCAGCCCCACCCGCCAGCAGTGCAGGGGCAGCCTCCACCAGGCCCCCACCCATGTCTCCCACAACCCCCACCCCCCAGCCACCAGGGGCAGCCTCCACCAGGCCCACACCCATGTCTCCCACCACCCCCACCCCCCCAGCAGTGCAGGGGCACCCACCACCAGGCCCCCACCCATGTCTCCCACCACCCCCACCCCCCAGCAGTGCAGGGGCACCCACCACCAGGCCCCCACCCATGTCTCCCACCCCCCACCCCCCAGCAGTGCAGGGGCACCCACCACCAGGCCCCCACCCATGTCTCCCACCCCTCCACCCCCCAGCACTGTGGGGCACCTGCCAGCAGGCCCACACCCATGTCCAACTCATGTTCCCCACCACCCCCACCCCCCAGCACTGTGGGGCACCTGCCAGCAGGCCCCCACCCATGTCCAACTCATGTTCCCCACCACCCCCACCCCCCAGCACTGTGGGGCACCTGCCAGCAGGCCCCCACCCATGTCTCCCAGCACCCCCACCCCCCAGCAGTGCAGGGGTAGCCTCCACCAGGCCCCCACCCATGTCTCCCACCACCCCCACCCCCCAGCCACCAGGGGCAGCCTCCACCAGGCCCCCACCCATGTCTCCCACCACACCCACCCCCCCAGCAGTGCAGGGGCACCCACCACCAGGCCCCCACCCATGTCTCCCACCACCCCCACCCCCAAGCAGTGCAGGGGCACCCTCCACCAGGCCCCCACCCATGTCTCCCAGCACCCCCACCCCCCAGCCACCAGGGGCAGCCTCCACCAGGCCCCCACCCATGTCTCCCACCCCCCAACCCCCCAGCAGTGCAGGGGCACCCTCCACCAGGCCCCCACCCATGTCTCCTACCACCCCCACCCCCCAGCAGTGCAGGGGCACCCTCCACCAGGCCCCCACCCATGTTTCCCACACCCTCACCCCCCAGCACTGTGGGGCACCTGCCAGCAGGCCCACACCCATGTCTCCCACCACCCCCACCCCCCAGCAGTGCAGGGGCACCTTCCACCAGGCCCCCACCCATGTCTCCCACCACCCCCACCCCCCAGCACTGTGGGGCACCCTCCACCAGGCCCCCACCCATGTCTCCCACCACCCCCACCCCCAGCACTGTGGGGCACCCTCCACCAGGCCCTCACCCATGTCTCCCACCACCCCCACCCCCCCAGCAGTGCAGGGGCACCCACCACCAGGCCCCACCCATGTCTCCCACCCCCACCCACCCCCCAGCAGTGCAGGGGCACCCACCACCAGGCCCCCACCCATGTCCCCCAGCACCCCCACCCCCCAGCCACCAGGGGCAGCCTTCACCAGGCCCCACCCATGTCTCCCACCACCCCCACCCCCCAGACACCAGGGGCAGCCTCCAGCAGGCCCCCACCCATGTCTCCCACCACCACCACCCCCCCAGCAGTGCAGGGGCAACCTCCACCAGGCCCCCACCCATGTCTCCCACAACCCCCACCCCCCAGCCACCAGGGGCAGCCTCCACCAGGCCCCCACCCATGTCTCCCACCACCCCCACCCCCCCAGCAGTGCAGGGGCACCCACCACCAGGCCCCCACCCATGTCTCCCACCACCCCCACCCCCCAGCAGTGCAGGGGCACCCTCCACCAGGCCCCCACCCATGTCTCCCACCACCCCCATCCCCCAGCAGTGCAGGGGCACCCACCACCAGGCCCCCACCCATGTCTCCCACCCCCCACCCCCCAGCAGTTCAGGGGCACCCACCACCAGGCCCCCACCCATGTCTCCCACCCCCCGCCCCCCAGCACTGTGGGGCACCTGCCAGCAGGCCCCCACCCATGTCCAACTCATGTTCCCCACCACCCCCACCCCCCAGCACTGTGGGGCACCTGCCAGCAGGCCCCCACCCATGTCTCCCACCACCCCCACCCCCCAGCAGTGCAGGGGCACCTTCCACCAGGCCCCCACCCATGTCTCCCACCACCCCCACCCCCCAGCACTGTGGGGCACCCTCCACCAGGCCCCCACCCATGTCTCCCACCACCCCCACCCCCAGCACTGTGGGGCACCCTCCACCAGGCCCTCACCCATGTCTCCCACCACCCCCACCCCCCCAGCAGTGCAGGGGCACCCACCACCAGGCCCCACCCATGTCTCCCACTCCCACCCACCCCCCAGCAGTGCAGGGGCACCCACCACCAGGCCCCCACCCATGCCCCCCAGCACCCCCACCCCACAGCCACCAGGGGCAGCCTTCACCAGGCCCCACCCATGTCTCCCACCACCCCCACCCCCCAGACACCAGGGGCAGCCTCCAGCAGGCCCCCACCCATGTCTCCCACCACCACCACCCCCCCAGCAGTGCAGGGGCACCCACCACCAGGCCCCCACCCATGTCTCCCACCCCCCACCCCCCAGCAGTGCAGGGGCACCCACCACCAGGCCCCCACCCATGTCTCCCACCCCCCACCCCCCAGCACTGTGGGGCACCTGCCAGCAGGCCCCCACCCATGTCTAACTCATGTTCCCCACCACCCCCACCCCCCAGCACTGTGGGGCACCTGCCAGCAGGCCCCCACCCATGTCCAACTCATGTTCCCCACCACCCCCACCCCCCAGCACTGTGGGGAACCTGCCAGCAGGCCCCCACCCATGTCTCCCACCACCCCCACCCCCCAGCCACCAGGGGCAGCATCCACCAGGCCCCCAGCCATGTCTCCCACCACCCCCACCCCCCAGCCACCAGGGGCAGCCTCCACCAGGCCCCACCCATGTCTCCCACCCCCACCGCCCCCCAGGAGTGCAGGGGTAGCCTCCACCAGGCCCCCACCCATGTCTCCCACCACCCCCACCCCCCAGCCACCAGGGGCAGCCTCCACCAGGCCCGCACCCATGTCTCTCACCACACCCACCCCCCCAGCAGTGCAGGGGCAGCCACCACCAGGCCCCCACCCATGTCTCCCACCACCCCCACCCCCCAGCTGTGCAGGGGCACCCTCCACCAGGCCCCCACCATTGTCTCCCAGCACCCCCACCCCCCAGCCACCAGGGGCAGCCTCCACCAGGCCCCCACCTATGTCTCCCATCACCCAGCAGTGCAGGGGCACCCACCACCAGGCCCCCACCCATGTCTCCCACCACCCCCACCCCCCAGCAGTGCAGGGGCACCCACCACCAGGCCCCCACCCATGTCTCCCAAGCAGTGCAGGGGCACCAACCACCAGGCCCCCACCCATGTCTCCGACCTCCCCCAACCCCCAGCCACCAGGGGCAGCCTCCACCAGGCCCCCACCCATGTCTCCCACCACCCCCACCCCCCAGCCACCAGGGGCAGCCTCCACCAGGTCCCACCCATGTCTCCCACCCCTCCACCCCCCCAGCAGTGCAGTGGTAGCCTCCACCAGGCCCCCACCCATGTCTCCCACCACCCCCACCCCCCAGCCACCAGGGGCAGCCTCCACCAGGCCCCCACCCATGTCTCTCACCACACCCACCCCCCCAGCAGTGCAGGGACACCCACCACCAGGCCCCCACCCATGTCTCCCACCACCCCCACCCCCCAGCAGTGCAGGGGCACCCTCCACCAGACCCCCACCCATGTCTCCCAGCACCCCCACCCCCCAGCCACCAGGGGCAGCCTCCACCAGGCCCCCACCCATGTCTCCCACCACCCAGCAGTGCAGGGGCACCCACCACCAGGCCCCCACCCATGTCTCCCACCACCCCCACCCCCCAGCAGTGCAGGGGCACCCACCACCAGGCCCCCACCCATGTCTCCCAAGCAGTGCAGGGGCACCCACCACCAGGCCCCCACCCATGTCTCCGACCTCCCCCACCCCCCAGCAGTGCAGGGGCACCCACCACCAGGCCCCCACCCATGTCTCCCACCACCCCCACCCCCAGCACTGTGGGGCACCTGCCAGCAGGCCCCCACCCATGTCCAACTCATGTTCCCCACCACCCCCACCCCCCAGCACTGTGGGGCACCTGCCAGCAGGCCCCACCCATGTCCAACTCATGTTCCCCACCACCCCCACCCCCAGCACTGTGGGGCACCTGCCAGCAGGCCCCCACCCATGTCTCCCACCACCCCCACCCCCAGCTACCAGACCAGGGGCAGCCTCCACCAGGCCCCCACCCATGTCTCCCACCACCCCCACCCCCCAGCCACCAGGGGCAGACTGTCATGATCTCTGCTTCCAAAAGGCCAGGACTTACCCAACTCCCTTGGAAGCAGACCCATAACCCAGGTTCCGAGTGCCAGCCAGTCCCAATTGGGACCTTTTGGACCCTGTCCTGGCGCCAGTGGCGCCAGGCTCATAAATATGCCCAGTCCCAGCGCTGCAAGCGCCGGGCTCATAATGCTTGGGTGGACTTACCTGCAGCAGACCATGCTGCTTACTTACCTGCCAGTTGAACCCCTGATCCTCTTCTGTTTGGGACTACTTTTCCTGTTGGGTGGGGCAGAAGCCACTCCCTAGGTTCAGAACACTGGAACTCTTCTGGAAAGCAGGAACTCTTTTCTTACCTAGGCGTGGCTGTGGAAGGAGACACCTAAGCACTACAAGAGGCTATTTAAACCACACCCGATGGAGGAATCTTGCTTTGCGTTATTCTGCATCCTCTGCAGCAGAACGCTCATCGTGTCTTCTGCATCTGATCCTGGGCCTAAAGGAAAAAGGCTTACCATCCCGAATCCAGTCTTCAGCAACATCTATAAAGACAAGAAAGAACAAGTTAGCACTACGGTCTTCAGTGACAGCGCATCTCTTACCTGGTCCATCGGCTGTCATCAACGCCTCGCGTAGCATTCCTGCATCTGAAAGACAAAGGCTTACCTACTCTTCACGCGCTCCGGAGGTCATCGCACTGCATTCCGGCATCTGAAAGACAAAAGAAGGTGCGTTTAAAGACATTGGGTAACGTTAAATACTCATGTGCCATTACTCCATCCACGCCGAACTCAGTGGGCATTCCGGCATCCTTCAGCAGCTCCGAACTGGTACCTGCAAAATAAAAGGACAGTTAGTGCGCAGCGTGAAGCAAGCAACAAGCGCTTACTTACGCCCTTCCAGGCGCTTCTATTCCGCATACGGGTCCATCCTCAACTCACTTCAGCCAGTCAACTGCCATCGCCGGAACCCTGCAAAATAAGAGACAGCATTACAAAAGACTTTTAAAGACATTTGAAATATTCGGAACTCACCGTTCGTGAAGTAAACGACGGACAGCAGTCCTCTGAAGTCAAGAGGCCTGCGCTACCTATCCAGTGAAGAAACTGGTTACAGCACCCTGCCCGAGGCAGATGGAGAGCTCGGCGTTCACTTACTTAAGGTGAGAGCGTTAACCTTTGGGGTTCTACAGGAGAGGAGAAAAGGAAAGAGATAGGGACACCCCAATAACCCCAGTTCATTAATCCCATATTTTCTATCTGCAGACATCTTACTCTTCGAGTCAGGCATACAGTGCACAGAGGTCCAGCCCAAAGAGCCAACCGGGTGGTGCACATCACTTTTGAAGATACGGTAGTCGCCCAGTCAAGACCGGTGCCTCTGCGAGAATCAGGTGAGCGTTACAGAGCCTCCACCAGGCCCCCACCCATGTCTCCCACCAACCCCACCCCCCAGCAGTGCAGGGGCAGCCTCCAAAAGGCCCCCACACATGTCTCCCCCCCAACCCCCCAGCAGTGCAAGGGCTCCCTCCACCAGGCCCCCACCCATGTCTCCCACCACCCCCACCCCCCAGCAGTGCAGGGGCACCCACCACCAGGCCCCCACCCATGTCTCCCAAGCAGTGCAGGGGCACCCACCACCAGGCCCCCACCCATGTCTCCGACCTCCCCCACCCCCCAGCAGTGCAGGGGCACCCACCACCAGGCCCCCACCCATGTCTCCCACCACCCCCACCCCCAGCACTGTGGGGCACCTGCCAGCAGGCCCCCACCAATGTCCAACTCATGTTCCCCACCACCCCCACCCCCCAGCACTATGGGGCACCTGCCAGCAGGCCCCACCCATGTCCAACTCATGTTCCCCACCACCCCCACCCCCAGCACTGTGGGGCACCTGCCAGCAGGCCCCCACCCATGTCTCCCACCACCCCCACCCCCCAGCCACCAAGGGCAGCCTCCACCAGTTCCCCACCCATGTCTCCCACCACCCCCACCCCCCAGCCACCAGGGGCAGCCTCCACCAGGCCCCCACCCATGTCTCCCACCACCCCCACCCCCTCCAGCAGTGCAGGGCAGCCTCCACCAGGCCCCCACCCATGTCTCCCACCACCCCCACCCCCGGCCACCAGGGGCAGCCTCCACCAGGCCCCCACCCATGTCTCCCACCACCCCCACCCCCCTGCAATGCAGGGGCACCCACCACCAGGCCCCCACCCATGTCTCCCACCACCCCCACCCCCCAGCAGTGCAGGGGCACCCTCCACCAGGCCCCCATCCATGTCTCCCACCACCCCCACCCCCCAGCAGTGCAGGGGCACCCACCACCAGGCCCCCACCCATGTCTCCCACTCCCCAACCCCCCAGCAGTGCAGGGGCACCCACCACCAGGCCCCCACCCATGTCTCCCACCACCCCCACCCCCCAGCAGTGCAGGGGTACCCTCCACCAGGCCCCCACCCATGTCTCCCACCACCCCCACCCCCCAGCAGTGCAGGGGCACCCACCACCAGGCCCCCACCCATGTCTCCCACCCCCCCACCCCCCAGCAGTGCAGGGGCACCCACCACCAGGCCCCCACCCATGTCTCCCACCACCCCCACCCCCCAGCCACCAGGGGCAGCCTCCACCAGGCCCCCACCCATGTCTTCCACCACCCCCACCCCCCAGCAGTGCAGGGGCAGCCTCCACCAGGCCCCCACCCATGTCTCCCAGCACCCCCACCCCCCAGCCACCAGGGGCAGCCTCCACCAGGCCCCCACCCATGTCTCCCACCACCCCCACCCCCCAGCACTGTGGGGCACCTGCCAGCAGGCCCCCACCCATGTCCAACTCATGTTCCCCACCACCCCTACCCCCCAGCACTGTGGGGCACCTGCCAGCAGGCCCCCACCCATGTGCAACTCATGTTCCCCACCCCACCCACCCCCCAGCACTGTGGGGCTCCTGCCAGCAGGCCCCCACCCATGTCCAACTCATGTTCCCCACCACCCCCACCCCCCAGCACCGTGGGGCACCTGCCAGCAGGCCCCCACCCATGTGCAACTCATGTTCCACAGCCAACATGTCATCACAATCTACATCCCTGGTCCCTATGGTCAGCCTCCAAATGCAAAACACCCAACCGAGTATTGCATCCACCCACTCATAATTTGCAATTACATCACAGAACACCAATTGCAAGTTCCGAAACAAACACATTTCCCTCACATACACCCAATGGGTGTCAGTGAATCTCAAAACCCATATCATGAAATGCATGAAACCAATGAGATGCCACACATTGAAGTTCACCAAAAAAAATATGTATTAAAGGAAACATAAATAGAATCAAAAATGAAGAAACAGAAATGTGAATGTACAAAAATTAAAAGAAGCATGTCCGTGAAAAAAAGCAAAACCAAAAATAAAATTCCAAAGTAATGGTGTCCAAAGTCAATGTCCACAAAACAAAATCCAATGGGAAATAAAAAACAAAGCCATTGCTCCATGGTTAAAATGTGAAAAAAAATACAATCCAACAGTGAACTATGTACATGGGAACAAGCCAGGGTCCATTATCCCAACAAAAGAAAGGAAACCTATCTAACTACACTAACTAATAAAATAAACTATATACAAAAATGTGGCCAATGTCCGAAAGGTCCAAATAAAATCAAAACAAAAATGAAACCTAACACTACCTACATAACTATGTACAAGGGCAGCGGGCTAGTTTCACGGCTCACTTGTGGATGTCCCGGGCCAGGGCATCATCGAACTCCTGCTCAATGTCCCGGAGGCGGTCCTCCTCCATGGCCCCGAGGGTCCGCAGGGCCATCAACGTGTCCACCTCCAAACCCCTGCAGATTGCCTCGAGGCACTTGGCCCGCCTCAGGGCCCTCCGCATGGAGTTCTCCGCCCTGACCATTGTGAGCCGTACCTCTTCCGCCTGCTGCCGCTCCTCATCTATGGCATGGCCCAACCGCTGCCACACGGAAGACACTCTCTGTCCTGGGTCCTCCTGCCCTCTGGCCGATGCCTGCCCCTCCGATGTTGAAGGCCCCAAGCCTTAATGGCTCCCACCACATTGCTGCTGCTGCTGTGCCTCTGCCCGTGCACTGCCTCCTGCTGCCTGCACATCCTCCGCTGGCTGGGGTGCAGTCGTAGATGTGGCCACCCCTGCTGGACGTCCGACTCCCGACTGTGGCAGGGATGCCTCCTCCACCAGCCTGGCCGCGCTGTCAGAGGCAGCACCACAGGGCACCCAGGTGACTGATGGGTGGGAAGATGGCACGGAGGACGACTGGCGCGTAGGGGGTCCAGTTGAGGAGGGGGTCGTAGCAGGCCCCATCAGACGGAGGAATCCGGCCTGGGTGACCTGTCCCAGCAGGCTGACGTGGTCAACGAGCCATTCGAGATGACGTGCAGTCTCCTCATGAAAAGACTGCAGGTCACCTCGCATGGCCCGTTGACGCAACGCCACACCAGTCAGGACAGGCTCAACCCGGACCCGGATAGCCATGTCCGCAGGCAGAGGAAGGCCAGTTGACGTGAGCTCATCCCCTGCCTGAAAACGGGTCTGGACGTAGGCATCCCTGTTGGTGCAAGATGATGCAGGGACAGGATCAGGGACAGGATTGCACACAGGCACCTCCGCGGCGGCCTGTGCTGCCTCCTGTCCCTGGTCCTGCACTGCACCACTAGCACCAGTGGGATCCCCACCTCCAGACCCCGTCTCTGGTGCTTGCACGGCCTCCTCCTCCACCAAACCCCCCACCAACCTGGATGACTCTGTGGCATCTTCCCCTGTTGGGCCCTGTGGGGTCCCAGCTGCCCCTTCTGCTGCCGAGGAGTCCAACTCCAACCTCCGCCTCTTGGACCTCCCCCCGGCAGCTGCGGCCTGGGATGCGGCACCGGACTCCTCACTCCCCGACGAGATGACAACATGGGATGGGAGCCGGGCCTTGCGTCTCCGGCTGGCGGTGGGATCCCCGCCGCTGTGCTCCACAGCACCTTCTCCGCCCTCTTCATCAGTTGAAGCTGCAGACAGGGAGAAACAAAACACAGGCATCAGGGCACTGTACAATGGACACATACACACATGACAGTTGTACATGAGTGGCATTGGCAAACCTCAGACATGTCATCCAAATCCCCAACACACATGTCATTTCAACTCGCACACATGAGCCATACCACAGCCATATCGCAACTGCCACCACCATCCATACACATACAACAGCATGAGCAGGCAAAGGTGAGCCAGACATCACATGCAACACAGGAAGTGCACCACACATGTACACACACCACCACACTTGCATGCATGTGTACACCCCTGCCAAGTGTCGCAGTGTTCAGACGGGCATCCATGTCACATCTGCCAATCAGGCTTCCACATACCGCTGTCACATGCATCCATGTTGCATCACTGTTGCACCCTTGTCAAATACACACACATGCACATGTACACAGTGCTGATACATGCAGCCGAAAACAACATACATGCGTGACATCACGGACATGTCTACTTACATACACATTCATCCAAACATGTGTGCCCACACAACTGCATTTGGCATGCAAGCCTACACACACAAGCACCATCCATGTCTCACACATTCCATCCCTCGCATGTGTTAGCCCCACGGCCCTGTACACCCCCACCCATACTCGACCCTATACAAACAGATGTGCAACCTGCACACTACTGAAAAATCACCACACGCACTGCTCACAATCAGGATGCATGTACACTTACCGCTCGACTCCAGACGGGTCGGCCTCTCAAGGACCTGGACGTGGAGCACTGGGGATATGCGTTCCAGGACCCTCATCTGTTCTTCCGACAAGTGGTCCCGGCGCCCCTTGGCATCCGCTGCCTTCAAGAGGCGCCGGGCATTGTTCAGGGTCCTGGACCTGAAGTCCTCCCAGCGCTTCTTAACATGTTGTAAGTCGCGGACTGCCACCCCCCCGCGTTGATCGCAGTCACGATGTCAGTCCAGATCCGAGTCCGTCCTTCCTTGTCGGCGCGGGAACTTCCGAAGAGGGCATCATACTGCCCCAGGACTTGCTCCACCAGGACACCAACTTCGGTGGCACTGAAGCTGGTGCCCCTCTGCCTCTCTGGCCGGGGGTTGTCAGTGGTCTCAGATGGTGTTTGCCCCGACATGACAACCCCAGAGGCAGGAGTGGGTGGGCAACTGGGTCCTGGGGCTGGGCTGTGGAGTGATGGAATCCCAGTCGGGAGTCTTTGGTTCCAGCAGGGGTGGTCACAGCAACAGCACCCCTGGCTGATGTGCAGGCAGCAAATGGCAGGGCACGTGGGCAGCAGGCAGTCAGGCAGCAGCAGATGGCAGGTGGGAGCGTGCTCAGGGCTCTGGGGGGCAGTAGTTCGGCCTTCTGGGCAGGAGCGTGGTCTTCCGTGTGCTTACGCGTGGCCAGCTTGATACGGAGTGATTTGGCACGTGAAAAATCTGCACATTAGCGTGTAATTTGAGGAAAGGCCCTTAGCGCGTAAGCGCGTCTGCACGCATATGCATTTTCATTGGACAGAAGGCCCCTCAAGCGCAAGCGCCCCTGTGACGTGACGCGTGCAGGCGTGCAAGGGCATTTCAGCGCGCGTGAAAAACTACACGTCCGCGTGTAATACGAGGAAAGGGCCTATGGGCGTAAGCGCGCGTGAAAAACTGCACGTCCGCGTGCAATACGAGGATAGGGCCCATGCGCGTAAGCGCGCGTGGAAAACTGCACGTCCGCGTGTAATACGAGGAAAGGGCCCATGCGCGTAAGTGACGTGACGTGCGCGTGCGTTTCCCTCAGCACGGGTTAAAGGTGAGCGGGCCCAGCAGTTCGCTGTACGTGCCTTTCGTGGAGACCGACGTGTGTTGCTGCTTCCTGTTGTTTCGCGCGCCATCACAACTTCACAGCTATCAATGACGTATCTCTTCTTTTGGCGGGGGTATTGGCTACGCATGTTTTTCTGCATCGCACTAATCAGACGGTGAGTCGCACACGCTCTTTTTCCCACTGCGGGTGCCCCTGTTTATCGCACCCATTTTCGATGTCATAGTAGCCTGCGTGTCCCACGCGTACGCGTTATTCGTGTTACTGGGTGCCACCGCGTACTGCGGGAGGTTGAATCCACGCACGTAGGCTGCAGGGTTGCGTGCCCAGTTTTATTGCAGTTTTGGGGTGCCTGAGGGTTGCGTGACCCGTCACCACATCACCGGGGTCACATACAGCCTTGCAGGTGCAGGGGGGCTGTTAACATCTTGCTTCCCACCCCCTTCACCCCAATTGCCCAGGTCAATTGTGGTGTACACCTCCCATTGGCACCACTCCATCTGTGCCAGCACTACTACATCTGTGCCATGGTTGGGAGGGCACCAAAGGTGAGGGGCGCCTCAGCTGGGCGTCCTCCTCATGGCGGGCGTGGTCGGGGACGTGGCCGTGGTGACCAGGGAGTAGGGGGACTCCAGGGTGTCCAGGGCAGCCACAGAGGGGGAAGAGGCAGGGGTGCGCCACTTGAGCACAATGTTGTGCCATGTGTCGGTGCAGCCATGCCACCACCCCCTGTGGTTCCGGGGGATGCAGCTCCTGCATCTGGCACTGGCAGCCGTACGACCTGGCAGTCCGTTCCATCGACTGCCACGGGCCCAAGGGTAGTGGTAGCTGCAGGTGCAGCTGTGTACACTGCCACCCAGGCTCAGGGTCTGCCAGCGCAGGCTGCGTTGGCACTTGAAGAGCCCTTGGTAGATCTCCAACAGGCCAGGGGGGAAACCATAGGGGCAGGCCGGGCTGCTCAGACCAAGACACGTGTCCCTGGGGCAGTCATGTCATCTGCTGCCCCGAACAGCCGGGTGTTGGCAAGTGCAGGGGCAGATGCACCCAACAGCACCCCGGTTGTGAGTCTGCCAACCAGGACCGTTGCGGTCAATGACCCTGCCACAGCTGATGTTGCTGCGCAGGGTCCATTAGTGGGCACCCAGCTGCCACAGACACAAGTCAGGCCTTTGGTCATCCCTCCACCTGCCACTCCCTTGGCTCAATCCACCGAACCCACTGGCCATACTGGTCAGGGCGGCATTAGCCAGCCAGGGTCTGCGCCACAGTCCAAGAGGAGGAAGGTTGCACCTGCAGCACAGGCTGGGACCCCACACACAGCCACGACCTCCTGCACGTCGAGGAAGAAGCCTTTCTGTAAGCAGGAACTGGACTTCCTCGTGGACTACGTGCGGGGCCGAAGCCGTGACATGCTAGTGGGTGCCAATAGTCAGACTACGGCTGCCCAACTTGACACCCACTGGAAGCATGTTGCGGAACATGTCAGTTCATTCGGCCATGAGGTGCGCACAGCGCAGGAGTTCAAAAAGCGTTGGAATGACATCAAGCGCAGCACTAAGGCTAAGCGTGCCTCAGATTACAACTTGACTCTGGTGACTGGCGGTGGGCCTGCACCAGAGGAGGAAGAACTCCCTCCGCATGAGGCTCTCGTTGCGGAGTTCATACCACCTGAATTGGTCGAAGGAGTGGGAGAGATGCTGGACTTTGATGCCCAGTCCAGTGAGTGTTGATGCGTGTTTGTTGAGGACGTGTGTGTGTTCACTTGTGGGATGTGTTGTGCATGATTGCTGCTACATGTGACGTGTACATGGTTCTGATGTGTAAGTAATGCAATGCTTCCGTCATGCATGTCTCCTCTGCCTGCATGCGGGACTCCATGTGGGCATGCTCCCTTGCCCCTCCTCCGACACTCTGCAGCCCAGTTCCACCTTTGCACTGGTCTGCTTCAATCTTGCCAATGTGTAGTTTCTTGTTCATGTGGCCTGTGTAGATGCTAACTTCCAGCGTAGAAACTGCCAGACATATGCCGTGTGGTACAGCCTTAGTACTCGATGCAGGGTATCTCACTTGTACTGTGCATGGGTCAGATGTCCCGCAGGGACATGAGTGCCCATTCATGCTCCATGTGCATTGCACGATTGCCCCTATGTATCCTTGACTGGATGATCACTGTAATATGAGTCCTTGGTTACATACATTGCCTGCCATCTCATCGGCCTCCCCATGTCAACTGTGACTCAGTCCTGCGTTGCACACATGTTTAGGCTCTGACAATCTGTGTGGCTCACAGGCCTCAGCCTGTTCAATGGCCAATGACTCTGTCCAACTCTTGTTGTGTCTTCTTCACACGTGGGCGGCCTCCGGAGTTTTCATCATGTGTCCTGCCTACTGTCCCAGCATCATTTGCAGTGTTGTAATTTGAATCACATTAAGCTGTTGATGCCAGTCAACACTGCCTGTCAATACACAGGTGTATGGTCAGCCTTTTGATACCATGCTAGGCATCCCTGCTTTGGTACTGGGGTGGAGGGGTGCTTGGCTTCTAGACATGGTACACATTGAATGCACAATGCACGTTATGTGTGAATTTGACATTGCACTGCCTTCACATTTCCTGGCACACACCATGGAGTGCTTGTACATGTAGGTAGTGAGTGGCGTACACATTTTCTGCACTGCATAGACCCACTTCCATGGAAACTGCCACCTTTCAACAGGTCTGATCACAGAAGCTATTCAAAGTAGACCCAGCATGCATGCCAGGTCATATGTTGTGTGTCACATGTCTGCCGAATGCCTTTGCTGTCGGTGTGTGTGTGTGTCGTGTGCTTCTGACATGTGTAGGGACCTTTTTTCTCTCTATTTTTCAGGTGATGACGCAATGGAGGCGGAGGATGGTGTTGTCATGCCAGACACAGGGTTGGTAACACCACATCAACCCGGCACTAGTGGGGGTCGTGGGGTGGTAGGCCACGAAAACCCCCAAGTGCTGCAGTCCATCTTGTCTCTGGCTGCCTATGAGTCCAGCCTTGATGACGACTCTGACGTCCATGTTGAGTTGGATGAGCATCAAGTCCATGTGTCAGGGGTGAGTGATTCTGATGTGGACACTCCTCTGTCTGCGACACCTGCACCAGCAGGCCCCCACCCATGTCTCCCACCACCCCCACCCCCCCGCAGTGCAGGGGCACCCTCCACCAGGCCCCCAACCATGTCTCCCACCACCCCCACCCCCCAGCACTGTGGGGCACCCTCCACCAGGCCCCCACCCATGTTTCCCACCACCCCCACCCCCAGCACTGTGGGGCACCCTCCACCAGGCCTCACCCATGTCTCCCACCACCCCCACCCCCCAGCAGTGCAGGGGCACCCACCACCAGGCCCCCACCCATGTCTCCCACCCCCACCCACCCCCCAGCAGTGCAGGGGCACCCACCACCAGGCCCCCACCCATGTCTCCCAGCACCCTTACCCCCCAGCCACCATGGGCAGCCTCCACCAGGCCCCCACCCATGTCTCCCACCACCCCCACCCCCCAGCCACCAGGGGCAGCCTCCAGCAGGCCCCCACCCATGTCTCCCACCACCCCCAGCCGCCAGCAGTGCAGGGGCAGCCTCCACCAGGCCCTCACCCATGTCTCCCACAACCCCCACCCCCCAGCCACCAGGGGCAGCCTCCACCAGGCCCACACCCATGTCTCCCACCACCCCCACCCCCCCAGCAGTGCAGGGGCACCCACCACCAGGCCCCCACCCATGTCTCCCACCATCCCCACCCCCTAGCAGTGCAGGGGCACCCTCCACCAGGCCCCCGCCCATGTCTCCCACCACCCCCACCCCCCAGCAGTGCAGGGGCACCCACCACCAGGCCCCCACCCATGTCTCCCACCCCCCACCCCCCAGCAGTGCAGGGGCACCCACCACCAGGCCCCCACCCATGTCTCCCACCCCCCCACCCCCCAGCACTGTGGGGCACCTGCCAGCAGGCCCCCACCCATGTCCAACTCATGTTCCCCACCACCCCCACCCCCCAGCACTGTGGGGCACCTGCCAGCAGGCCCCCACCCATGTCTCCCAGCACCCCCACCCCCCAGCAGTGCAGGGGTAGCCTCCACCAGGCCCCCACCCATGTCTCCCACCACCCCCACCCCCCAGCCACCAGGGGCAGCCTCCACCAGGCCCCCACCCATGTCTCCCACCACACCCACCCCCCAGCAGTGCAGGGGCACCCACCACCAGGCCCCCACCCATGTCTCCCACCACCCCCACCCCCAAGCAGTGCAGGGGCACCCTCCACCAGGCCCCCACCCATGTCTCCCACCCCCCAACCCCCCAGCAGTGCAGGGGCACCCTCCACCAGGCCCCCACCCATGTCTCCTACCACCCCCCAGCAGTGCAGGGGCACCCTCCACCAGGCCCCCACCCATGTTTCCCACACCCTCACCCCCCAGCACTGTGGGGCACCTGCCAGCAAGCCCCCACCCATGTCTCCCACCACCCCCACCCCCCAGCAGTGCAGGGGCACCCTCCACCAGGCCCCCACCCATGTCTCCCACCACCCCCACCCCCCAGCACTGTGGGGCACCCTCCACCAGGCCCCCACCCATGTCTCCCATCACCCCCACCCCCAGCACTGTGGGGCACCCTCCACCAGGCCCTCACCCATGTCTCCCACCACCCCCACCCCCCCAGCAGTGCAGGGGCACCCACCACCAGGCCCCACCCATGTCTCCCACCCCCACCCACCCCCCAGCAGTGCAGGGGCACCCACCACCAGGCCCCCACCCATGTCCCCCAGCACCCCCACCCCCCAGCCACCAGGGGCAGCCTCCAGCAGGCCCCCACCCATGTCTCCCACCACCACCACCCCCCCAGCAGTGCAGGGGCAACCTCCACCAGGCCCCCACCCATGTCTCCCACAACCCCCACCCCCCAGCCACCAGGGGCAGCCTCCACCAGGCCCCCACCCATGTCCCCCAGCACCCCCACCCCCCAGCCACCAGGGGCAGCCTCCAGCAGGCCCCCACCCATGTCTCCCACCACCACCACCCCCCCAGCAGTGCAGGGGCAACCTCCACCAGGCCCCCACCCATGTCTCCCACAACCCCCACCCCCCAGCCACCAGGGGCAGCCTCCACCAGGCCCCCACCCATGTCTCCCACCACCCCCACCTCCCCAGCAGTGCAGGGGCACCCACCACCAGGCCCCCACCCATGTCTCCCACCACCCCCACCCCCCAGCAGTGCAGGGGCACCCTCCACCAGGCCCCCACCCATGTCTCCCACCACCCCCATCCCCCAGCAGTGCAGGGGCACCCACCACCAGGCCCCCACCCATGTCTCCCACCCCCCACCCCCCAGCAGTGCAGGGGCACCCACCACCAGGCCCCCACCCATGTCTCCCACCCCCCACCCCCCAGCACTGTGGGGCACCTGCCAGCAGGCCCCCACCCATGTCCAACTATTGTTCCCCACCACCCCCACCCCCCAGCACTGTGGGGCACCTGCCAGCAGGCCCCCACCCATGTCCAACTCATGTTCCCCACCACCCCCACCCCCCAGCACTGTGGGGCACCTGCCAGCAGGCCCCCTCCCATGTCTCCCAGCACCCCCACCCCCAGCCACCAGGGGCAGCCTCCACCAGGCCCCCACCCATGTCTCCCAGCACCCCCACCCCCCAGCCACCAGGGGCAGCCTCCGCCAGGCCCCACCCATGTCTCCCACCCCCCACCCCCCCAGGAGTGCAGGGGTAGCCTCCACCAGGCCCCCACCCATGTCTCCCACCACCCCCACCCCCCAGCCACCAGGGGCAGCCTCCACCAGGCCCCCACCCATGTCTCTCACCACACCCACCCCCCCCAGCAGTGCAGGGGCACCCACCACCAGGCCCCCACCCATGTCTCCCACCACCCCACCCCCCAGCTGTGCAGGGGCACCCTCCACAAGGCCCCCACCCATGTCTCCCAGCATCCCCACCCCCCAGCCACCAGGGGCAGCCTCCACCAGGCCCCCACCTATGTCTCCCATCACCCAGCAGTGCAGGGGCACCCACCACCAGGCCCCCACCCATGTCTCCCACCACCCCCACCCCCCAGCAGTGCAGGGGCACCCACCACCAGGCCCCCACCCATGTCTCCCAAGCAGTGCAGGGGCACCCACCACCAGGCCCCCACCCATGTCTCCGACCTCCCCCACCCCCCAGCCACCAGGGGCAGCCTCCACCAGGCCCCCACCCATGTCTCCCACCACCCCCACCCCCCAGCCACCAGGGGCAGCCTCCACCAGGTCCCACCCATGTCTCCCACCCCTCCACCCCCCCAGCAGTGCAGTGGTAGCCTCCACCAGGCCCCCACCCATGTCTCCCACCACCCCCACCCCCCAGCCACCAGGGGCAGCCTCCACCAGGCCCCCACCCATGTCTCTCACCACACCCACCCCCCCAGCAGTGCAGGGGCACCCACCACCAGGCCCCTACCCATGTCTCCCACCACCCCCACCCCCAGCAGTGCAGGGGCACCCTCCACCAGACCCCCACCCATGTCTCCCAGCACCCCCTCCCCCCAGCCACCAGGGGCAGCCTCCACCAGGCCCCCACCCATGTCTCCCACCACCCAGCAGTGCAGGGGCACCCACCACCAGGCCCCCACCCATGTCTCCCACCACCCCCACCCCCCAGCAGTGCAGGGGCACCCACCACCAGGCCCCCACCCATGTCTCCCAAGCAGTGCAGGGGCACCCACCACCAGGCCCCCACCCATGTCTCCGACCTCCCCCACCCCCCAGCAGTGCAGGGGCACCCACCACCAGGCCCCCACCCATGTCTCCCACCACCCCCACCCCCAGCACTGTGGGGCACCTGCCAGCAGGCCCCCACCCATGTCCAACTCATGTTCCCCACCACCCCCACCCCCCAGCACTGTGGGGCACCTGCCAGCAGGCCCCACCCATGTCCAACTCATGTTCCCCACCACCCCCACCCCCAGCACTGTGGGGCACCTGCCAGCAGGCCCCCACCCATGTCTCCCACCACCCCCACCCCCCAGCCACCAGGGGCAGCCTCCACCAGGCCCCCACCCATGTCTCCCACCACCCCCACCACCCAGCCACCAGGGGCAGACTGTCATGATCTCTGCTTCCAAAAGGCCAGGATTTAGCCAACTCCCTTGGAAGCAGACCCATAACCCAGGTTCCGAGTGCCAGCCAGTCCCAATTGGGACCTTTTGGACCCTGTCCTGGCGCCAGTGGCGCCAGGCTCATAAATATGCCCAGTCCCAGCGCTGCAAGCGCCGGGCTCATAATGCTTGGGTGGACTTACCTGCAGCAGACCATGCTGCTTACTTACCTGCCAGTTGAACCCCTGATCCTCTTCTGTTTGGGACTACTTTTCCTGTTGGGTGGGGCAGGAGCCACTCCCTAGGTTCAGAACACTGGAACTCTTCTGGAAAGCAGGAACTCTTTTCTTACCTAGGCGTGGCTGTGGAAAGAGACACCTAAGCACTACAGGAGGCTATTTAAACCACACCCGATGGATGAATCTTGCTTTGCGTTATTCTGCATCCTCTGCAGCAGAACGCTCATCGTGTCTTCTGCATCTGATCCTGGGCCTAAAGGAAAAAGGCTTACCATCCCGAATCCAGTCTTCAGCAACATCTATAAAGACAAGAAAGAACAGGTTAGCACTACGGTCTTCAGTGACAGCGCATCTCTTACCTGGTCCATCGGCTGTCATCAACATCTCGCGTAGCATTCCTGCATCTGAAAGACAAAGGCTTACCTACTCTTCACGCGCTCCGGAGGTCATCGCACTGCATTCCGGCATCTGAAAGACAAAAGAAGGTGCGTTTAAAGACATTGGGTAACGTTAAATACTCACGTGCCATTACTCCATCCACGCCGAACTCAGTGGGCATTCCGGCATCCTTCAGCAGCTCCGAACTGGTACCTGCAAAATAAAAGGACAGTTAGTGCGCAGCGTGAAGCAAGCAACAAGCGCTTACTTACGCGCTTCCAGGCGCTTCTATTCCGCATACGGGTCCATCCTCAACTCACTTCAGCCAGTCAACCGCCATCGCCGGAACCCTGCAAAATAAGAGACAGCATTACAAAAGACTTTTAAAGACATTTGAAATATTCGGAACTCACCGTTCGTGAAGTAAACAACGGACAGCAGTCTTCTGAAGTCAAGAGGCCTGCGCTACCTATCCAGTGAAGAAACTGGTTACAGCACCCTGCCCCGAGGCAGATGGAGAGCTCGGCGTTCACTTACCTAAGGTGAGAGCGTTAACCTTTGGGGTTCTACAGGAGAGGAGAAAAGGAAAGAGATAGGGACACCCCAATAACCCCAGTTCATTAATCCCATATTTTCTATCTGCAGACATCTTACTCTTCGAGTCAGGCATACAGTGCACAGAGGTCCAGCCCAAAGAGCCAACCGGGTGGTGCACATCACTTTTGAAGATACGGTAGTCGCCCAGTCAAGACCGGCGCCTCTGCGAGAATCAGGTGAGCGTTACAGAGCCTCCACCAGGCCCCCACCCATGTCTCCCACCAACCCCACCCCCCCAGCAGTGCAGGGGCAGCCTCCAAAAGGCTCCCACACATGTCTCCCACCCCCCAACCCCCCAGCAGTGCAAGGGCTCCCTCCACCAGGCCCCCACCCATGTCTCCCACCACCCCCACCCCCCAGCTGTGCAGGGGCACCCACCACCAGGCCCCCACCCATGTCTCCCAAGCAGTGCAGGGGCACCCACCACCAGGCCCCCACCCATGTCTCCGACCTCCCCCACCCCCCAGCAGTGCAGGGGCACCCACCACCAGGCCCCCACCCATGTCTCCCACCACCCCACCCCCAGCACTGTGGGGCACCTGCCAGCAGGCCCCCACCCATGTCCAACTCATGTTCCCCACCACCCCCACCCCCCAGCACTATGGGGCAACTGCCAGCAGGCCCCACCCATGTCCAACTCATGTTCCCCACCACCCCCACCCCCAGCACTGTGGGGCACCTGCCAGCAGGCCCCCACCCATGTCTCCCACCACCCCCACCCCCCAGCCACCAGGGGCAGCCTCCACCAGGCCCCCACCCATGTCTCCCACCACCCCCACCCCCCAGCCACCAGGGGCAGCCTCCACCAGGCCCCCACCCATGTCTCCCACCACCCCCACCCCCCGGCCACCAGGGGCAGCCTCCACCAGGCCCCCACCCATGTCTCCCACCACCGCCACCCCCCTGCAATGCAGGGGCACCCACCACCAGGCCCCCACCCATGTCTCCCACCACCCCCACCCCCCAGCAGTGCAGGGGCACCCTCCACCAGGCCCCCACCCATGTCTCCCACCGCCCCCACCCCCCAGCAGTGCAGGGGCACCGACCACCAGGCCCCCACCCATGTCTCCCACCCCCCCACCCCCCAGCAGTACAGGGGCACCCACCACCAGGCCCCCACCCATGTCTCCCACCACCCCCACCCCCCAGCTGTGCAGGGGTACCCTCCACCAGGCCCCCACCCATGTCTCCCACCCCCCCACCCCCCAGCAGTGCAGGGGCACCCACCACCAGGCCCCCACCCATGTCTCCCACCCCCCCACCCCCCAGCAGTGCAGGGGCACCCACCACCAGGCCCCCACCCATGTCTCCCACCACCCCCACCCCCCAGCCACCAGGGGCAGCCTCCACCAGGCCCCCACCCATGTCTTCCACCACCCCCACCCCCCAGCAGTGCAGGGGCAGCCTCCACCAGGCCCCCACCCATGTCTCCCAGCACCCCCACCCCCCAGCCACCAGGGGCAGCCTCCACCAGGCCCCCACCCATGTCTCCTACCACCCCCACCCCGCAGCACTGTGGGGCACCTGCCAGCAGGCCCCCACCCATGTCCAACTCATGTTCCCCACCACCCCTACCCCCCAGCACTGTGGGGCACCTGCCAGCAGGCCCCCACCCATGTGCAACTCATGTTCCCCACCCCACCCACCCCCCAGCACTGTGGGGCTCCTGCCAGCAGGCCCCCACCCATGTCCAACTCATGTTCCCCACCACCCCCACCCCCCAGCACCGTGGGGCACCTGCCAGCAGGCCCCCACCCATGTGCAACTCATGTTCCACAGCCAACATGTCATCACAATCTACATCCCTGGTCCCTATGGTCAGCCTCCAAATGCAAAACACCCAACCGAGTATTGCATCCACCCACTCATAATTTGCAATTACATCACAGAACACCAATTGCAAGTTCCGAAACAAACACATTTCCCTCACATACACCCAATGGGTGTCAGTGAATCTCAAAACCCATATCATGAAATGCATGAAACCAATGAGATACCACACATTGAAGTTCACCAAAAAAAATATGTATTAAAGGAAACATAAATAGAATCAAAAATGAAGAAACAGAAATGTGAATGTACAAAAATTAAAAGAAGCATGTCCGTGAAAAAAAGCAAAACCAAAAATAAAATTCCAAAGTAATGGTGTCCAAAGTCAATGTCCACAAAACAAAATCCAATGGGAAATAAAAAAGAAAGCCGTTGCTCCATGGTTAAAATGTGAAAAAAAATACAATCCAACAGTGAACTATGTACATGGGAACAAGCCAGGGTCCATTATCCCAACAAAAGAAAGGAAACCTATCTAACTACACTAACTAATAAAATAAAATATATACAAAAATGTGGCCAATGTCCGAAAGGTCCAAATAAAATCAAAACAAAAATGAAACCTAACACTACCTACATAACTATGTACAAGGGCAGCGGGCTAGTTTCACGGCTCACTTGTGGATGTCCCGGGCCAGGGCATCATCGAACTCCTGCTCAATGTCCCGGAGGCAGTCCTCCTCCATGGCCCCGAGGGTCCGCAGGGCCATCAACGTGTCCACCTCCAAACCCCTGCGGATTGCCTCGAGGCACTTGGCCCGCCTCAGGGCCCTCCGCATGGAGTTCTCCGCCCTGACCATTGTGAGCCGTACCTCTTCCGCCCGCTGCCGCTCCGCATCTATGGCGTGGCCCAACCGCTGCCACACGGAAGACACTCTCTGTCCTGGGTCCTCCTGCCCTCTGGCCGATGCCTGCCCCTCCGATGTTGAAGGCCCCAAGCCTTAATGTCTCCCACCACGTTGCTGCTGCTGCTGTGCCTCTGCCCGTGCACTGCCTCCTGCTGCCTGCACATCCTCCGCCGGCTGGGGTGCAGTCGTAGATGTGGCCACCCCTGCTGGACGTCCGACTCCCGACTGTGGCAGGGATGCCTCCTCCACCAGCCTGGCCGCGCTGTCAGAGGCAGCACCACAGGGCACCCAGGTGACTGATGGGTGGGAAGATGGCCTGGAGGACGACTGGCGCGTAGGGGGTCCAGTTGAGGAGGGGGTCGTAGCAAGCCCCATCAGACGGAGGAATCCGGCCTGGGTGACCTGTCCCAGCAGGCTGACGTGGTCAACGAGCCATTCGAGATGACGTGCAGTCTCCTCATGAAAAGACTGCAGGTCACCTCGCATGGCCCGTTGACGCAACGCCACACCAGTCAGGACAGGCTCAACCCGGACCCGGATAGCCATGTCCGCAGGCAGAGGAAGGCCAGTTGACGTGAGCTCATCCCCTGCCTGAAAACGGGTCTGGACGTAGGCATCCCTGCTGGTGCAAGATGATGCAGGGACAGGATCAGGGACAGGATTGCACACAGGCACCTCCGCGGCGGCCTGTGCTGCCTCCTGTCCCTGGTCCTGCACTGCACCACTAGCACCAGTGGGATCCCCACCTCCAGACCCCGTCTCTGGTGCTTGCATGGCCTCCTCCTCCACCAAACCCCCCACCAACCTGGATGACTCTGTGGCATCTTCCCCTGTTGGGCCCTCTGGGGTCCCAGCTGCCCCTTCTGCTGCCGAGGAGTCCAACTCCAACCTCCGCCTCTTGGACCTCCCCCCGGCAGCTGCGGCCTGGGACGCGGCACCGGACTCCTCACTCCCCGACGAGATGACAACATGGGATGGGAGCCGGGCCTTGCGTCTCCGGCTGGCGGTGGGATCCCCGCCGCTGTGCTCCACAGCACCTTCTCCGCCCTCTTCATCAGTTGAAGCTGCAGACAGGGAGAAACAAAACACAGGCATCAGGGCACTGTACAATGGACACATACACACATGACAGTTGTACATGAGTGGCATTGGCAAACCTCAGACATGTCATCCAAATCCCCAACACACATGTCATTTCAACTCGCACACATGAGCCATACCACAGCCATATCGCAACTGCCACCACCATCCATACACATACAACAGCATGAGCAGGCAAAGGTGAGCCAGACATCACATGCAACACAGGAAGTGCACCACACATGTACACACACCACCACACTTGCATGCATGTGTACACCCCTGCCAAGTTCGCAGTGTTCAGACGGGCATCCATGTCACATCTGCCAATCAGGCTTCCACATATCGCTGTCACATGCATCCATGTTGCATCACTGTTGCACCCTTGTCAAATACACACACATGCACATGTACACAGTGCTGATACATGCAGCCGAAAACAACATACATGCGTGACATCACGGACATGTCTACTTACATACACATTCATCCAAACATGTGTGCCCACACAACTGCATTTGGCATGCAAGCCTACACACACAAGCACCATCCTTGTCTCACACATTCCAGCCCTCGCATGCGTTAGCCCCACGGCCCTGTACACCCCCACCCATACTCGACCCTATACAAAAAGATGTGCAACCTGCACACTACTGAAAAATCACCACACGCACTGCTCACAATCAGGATGCATGTACACTTACCGCTCGACTCCAGACGGGTCTGCCTCTCAAGGACCTGGACGTGGAGCACTGGGGATATGCGTTCCAGGACCCTCATCTGTTCTTCCGACAAGTGGTCCCGGCGCCCCTTGGCATCCGCTGCCTTCAAGAGGCGCCGGGCATTGTTCAGGGTCCTGGACCTGAAGTCCTCCCAGCGCTTCTTAACATGTTGTAAGTCGCGGACTGCCACCCCCCCCCCGCGTTAATCGCAGTCACGATGTCAGTCCAGATCCGAGTCCGTCCTTCCTTGTCGGCGCGGGAACTTCCGAAGAGGGCATCATACTGCCCCAGGACTTGCTCCACCAGGACACCAACTTCGGTGGCACTGAAGCTGGTGCCCCTCTGCCTCTCTGGCCGGGGGTTGTCAGTGGTGTCAGATGGTGTTTGCCCCGACATGACAACCCCAGAGGCAGGAGTGGGTGGGCAACTGGGTCCTGGGGCTGGGCTGTGGAGTGATGGAATCCCAGTCGGGAGTCTTTGGTTCCAGCAGGGGTGGTCACAGCAACAGCACCCCTGGCTGATGTGCAGGCAGCAAATGGCAGGGCACGTGGGCAGCAGGCAGTCAGGCAGCAGCAGATGGCAGGTGGGAGCGTGCTCGGGGCTCTGGGGGGCAGTAGTTCGGCCTTCTGGGCAGGAGCATGGTCTTCCGTGTGCTTACGCGTGGCCAGCTTGATACGGAGTGATTTGGCACGTGAAAAATCTGCACGTCAGCGTGTAATTCGAGGAAAGGCCCTTAGCGCGTAAGCGCGTCTGCACGCATATGCATTTTCATTGGACAGAAGGCCCCTCAAGCGCAAGCGCCCCTGTGACGTGACGCGTGCAGGCGTGCAAGGGCATTTCAGCGCGCGTGAAAAACTACACGTCCGCGTGCAATACGAGGATAGGGCCCATGCGCGTAAGCGCGCGTGGAAAACTGCACGTCTGCGTGTAATACGAGGAAAGGGCCCATGCGCGTAAGTGACGTGACGTGCGCGTGCGTTTCCCTCAGCACGGGTTAAAGGTGAGCGGGCCCAGCATTTCGCTGTACGTGCCTTTCGTGGAGACCGACGTGTGTTGCTGCTTCCTGTTGTTTCGCGCGCCATCACAACTTCACAGCTATCAAGGACGTATCTCTTCTTTTGGCGGGGGTATTGGCTACGCGTGTTTTTCTGCATCGCACTAATCAGACGGTGAGTCGCACACGCTCTTTTTCCCACTGCGGGTGCCCCTGTTTATCGCACCCATTTTCGATGTCATAGTAGCCTGCGTGTCCCACGCGTACGCGTTATTCGTGTTACTGGGTGCCACCGCGTACTGCGGGAGGTTGAATCCACGCACGTAGGCTGCAGGGTTGCGTGCCCAGTTTTATTGCAGTTTTGGGGTGCCTGAGGGTTGCGTGACCCGTCACCACATCACCGGGGTCACATACAGCCTTGCAGGTGCAGGGGGGCTGTTAACATCTTGCTTCCCACCCCCTTCACCCCAATTGCCCAGGTCAATTGTGGTGTACACCTCCCATTGGCACCACTCCATCTGTGCCAGCACTACTACATCTGTGCCATGGTTGGGAGGGCACCAAAGGTGAGGGGCGCTTCAGCTGGGCGTCCTCCTCATGGCGGGCGTGGTCGGGGACGTGGCCGTGGTGACCAGGGAGTAGGGGGACTCCAGGGTGTCCAGGGCAGCCACAGAGGGGGAAGAGGCAGGGGTGTGCCACTTGAGCACAATGTTGTGCCATGTGTCGGTGCAGCCATGCCACCACCCCCTGTGGTTACGGGGGATGCAGCTCCTGCATCTGGCACTGGCACCCGTACGACCTGGCAGTCCGTTCCATCGACTGCCACGGGCCCAAGGGTAGTGGTAGCTGCAGGTGCAGCTGTGTACACTGCCACCCAGGCTCAGGGTCTGCCAGCGCAGGCTGCGTTGGCACTTGAAGAGCCCTTGGTAGATCTCCAACAGGCCAGGGGGGAAACCATAGGGGCAGGCCGAGCTGCTCAGACCAAGACACGTGTCCCTGGGGCAGTCATGTCATCTGCTGCCCCGAACAGCCGGGTGTTGGCAAGTGCAGGGGCAGATGCACCCAACAGCACCCCGGTTGTGAGTCTGCCAACCAGGACCGTTGCGGTCAATGACCCTGCCACAGTTGATGTTGCTGCGCAGGGTCCATTAGTGGGCACCCAGCTGCCACTGACACAAGTCAGGCCTTTGGTCATCCCTCCACCTGCCACTCCCTTGGCTCAATCCACCGAACCCACTGGCCATACTGGTCAGGGTGGCATTAGCCAGCCAGGGTCTGCGCCACAGTCCAAGAGGAGGAAGGTTGCACCTGCAGCACAGGCTGGGACCCCACACACAGCCACGACCTCCTGCACGTCGAGGAAGAAGCCTTTCTGTAAGCAGGAACTGGACTTCCTCGTGGACTACGTGCGGGGCCACAGCCGTGACATGCTAGTGGGTGCCAATAGTCAGACTACGGCTGCCCAACTTGACACCCACTGGAAGCATGTTGAGGAACATGTCAGTTCATTCGGCCATGAGGTGCGCACGGCGCAGGAGTTCAAAAAGCGTTGGAATGACATCAAGCGCAGCACTAAGGCTAAGCGTGCCTCAGATTACAACTTGACTCTGGTGACTGGCGGTGGGCCTGCACCAGAGGAGGAAGAACTCACTCCGCATGAGGCTCTCGTTGCGGAGTTCATACCACCTGAATTGGTCGAAGGAGTGGGAGAGATGCTGGACTTTGATGCCCAGTCCAGTGAGTGTTGATGCGTGTTTGTTGAGGACGTGTGTGTGTTCACTTGTGGGATGTGTTGTGCATGATTGCTGCTACATGTGACGTGTACATGGTTCTGATGTGTAAGTAATGCAATGCTTCCGTCATGCATGTCTCCTCTGCCTGCATGCGGGACTCCATGTGGGCATGCTCCCTTGCCCCTCCTCCACCACTCTGCAGCCCAGTTCCACCTTTGCACTGGTTGCTTCAATCTTGCCAATGTGTAGTTTCTTGTTCATGTGGCCTGTGTAGATGATAACTTCCAGCGTAGAAACTGCCAGACATATGCCGTGTGGTACAGCCTTAGTACTCGATGCAGGGTATCTCACTTGTACTGTGCATGGGTCAGATGTCCCGCAGGGACATGAGTGCCCATTCATGCTCCATGTGCATTGCACGCATGCCCCTATGTATCCTTGACTGGATGATCACTGTAATATGAGTCCTTGGTTACATACATTGCCTGCCATCTCATCGGCCTCCCCATGTCAACTGTGGCTCAGTCCTGCGTTGCGCACATGTTTAGGCTCTGACAATCTGTGTGGCTCACAGGCCTCAGCCTGTTCAATGGCCAATGACTCTGTCCAACTCTTGTTGTGTCTTCTTCACACGTGGGCGGCCTCCGGAGTTTTCATCATGTGTCCTGCCTACTGTCCCAGCATCATTTGCAGTGTTGTAATTTGAATCACATTAAGCTGTTGATGCCAGTCAACACTGCCTGTCAATACACAGGTGTATGGTCAGCCTTTTGATACCATGCTAGGCATCCCTGCTTTGGTACTGGGGTGGAGGGGTGCTTGGCTTCTAGACATGGTACACATTGAATGCACAATGCACGTTATGTGTGAATTTGACATTGCACTGCCTTCACATTTCCTGGCACACACCATGGAGTGCTTGTACATGTAGGTAGTGAGTGGCGTACACATTTTCTGCACTGCATAGACCCACTTCCATGGAAACTGCCACCTTTCAACAGGTCTGATCACAGAAGCTATTCAAAGTAGACCCAGCATGCATGCCAGGTCATATGTTGTGTGTCACATGTCTGCCGAATGCCTTTGCTGTCGGTGTGTGTGTGTGTCGTGTGCTTCTGACATGTGTAGGGACCTTTTTTCTCTCTATTTTTCAGGTGATGACGCAATGGAGGCGGAGGATGGTGTTGTCATGCCAGACACAGGGTTGGTAACACCACATCAACCCAGCACTAGTGGGGGTCGTGGGGTGGTAGGCCACGAAAACCCCCAAGTGCTGCAGTCCATCTTGTCTCTGGCTGCCTATGAGTCCAGCCTTGATGACGACTCTGACGTCCATGTTGATTTGGATGAGCATCAAGTCCATGTGTCAGGGGTGAGTGATTCTGATGTGGACACTCCTCTGTCTGCGACACCTGCACTGAGGGATCAGACAGTCTTGGTTCCTCCGCCCGTGGTGGATCGGGACGCAGGGTCACCCTCCACACCAGTCACTAATGTGCCTGGGACATCACGTCGACGGGGACATGTAGTCGTGCAGCCGCAGGCGGTGCCAACACAGCGAGGACCCCCGGTCCTTGGGTCCCGCAGGGGTCAAGCCCGGCAACGTGGTCGCCGCGCGCAACCGCTTTATACTGAGTGGGAGCAAGACATGACTGCCAATTCAGAACGGCAGGGGTCAGCAATGGAGAACATCGCTGAGAGCATGGAGCGTGTGGCCCGATCTGTGCTCCCCCCTGATAGGCAGGTGCTTCTCCAGCAGCAGGCGGCACGGTCCACGGCCCGCTCGCTCAGGCTGGGCATGGCGGCCTCAGACAGGGCACGCCAGGCTGAAATGTCGTCTCTGCGTCAAGCAATTGCTGCTCACGCAGAGGCGCACATGGATGCCCTGAGGGAGGAGTATGCTTCCCTCAGATCCACTCTGGGTGTCCTTATGATGTCCCATAGGCAGCAGGCAGAGGAGAGGTTTGCACAGCTTGAGCGTACCATCTCGGCTGAGCTACAGGCTTGCCGGGAGGTGCAGCAGTTGTCCAGCCAGGCCTTGCAGGAGAAACTCCGTGTTACACGTGCTACCTTGCAAGAGGAAGCACGTGTATCACGTGAGGTTCTGCATGCATACCTATGTCACATCGCCACACAGAACCAGGCTCACCCATCCGGCAGACTTGCTGCTGACGAGGGGCAAGCTGTGGCTAGGCGTGGCCAGGCTACTGTGCCACGTCCTCCTTTCCAGGATGAGCCAGACTCGGACGACCATCTATCTCCCACATAGGTCGGGCTGTGCAGGCGTTGAGCCCATGGACGTTTTTTTTTTGGCTCAGCATCATCGCATGTGGATGTTGAGCAGCACCCTGTACCTCCCCCCTCCTGGGTGCCTCCCCTCCCCCCCGGGTCGTATGTGGCCATTTTTGATTTTTCTTTTAGTTTAGTTAGTTATGTTTCTGTTTGATAGTTAGTTTAAATAGGTAATGTAGGTTTTCCATTGTTAGTGCAATTAGTTAATAGTTGATTTAGTTTAAAATTGCTAGTCTATTGTGCTTTCATGTGATGGTGCAGTGCTTTGTGGCTTTTGAAGGCATCCACTGTCTGTTCCAGCTGGGCCCTTCATGGTTGTCTTGTGTATGTGTTTGCTGCTTGGGGTCCTTGACTCACATATGCCACTCCTGCCTCCCTTATCCATGGGCTCGCAAGGATGGTTCGGTGTTACAGAATATTACACAAGGGCTTTGGACTGTCATATCTGTGGCATGTCTGGTGCTGTGTGACTTGTGTTGACACCCCTAGTGGGGATGATTTTGGTGTCATTGTCCACTGTTTGGCTTTTGCTAGATGGGGTGTGTCATGAATAATGTGTACATTGATTGCTATTCATTGTGTAGTATGTTTCATATCTTTCCTGTACACGTGCTTGTTGCAATTCATGCTGTAGATAGTGTACCACACTTTGGATGTGAAAGACGGACTGATGGTGTGATTTGTGATGTGACTCTCTGACATGGTCAAGTAATGAGATGCCTGATGAGACACACACAGATAACTTTGAAGCATTAATCATGTGTTTCATGCCCTTTCTGCAGGGGGATGAGCCTCCAGAGCACCTTTGCCAGCAGACATGGCCCATTGGATGACGGAAATCTGGACCCGTTTGTGTCACGACCATTGGCGCTTGGAGGATTTGGCGAAGGTGGAAGTTCCGTCGCCATTAGACGGTTCCGTTACGTTTTCGCTTCAACGTACGGTGCAGTCTAGTGTTTTCCAACATGGCCGCCCGCCGTGTATTTCTCCATCCGAATCTCAGCGGGCTGGCGCGTTGCAACTTGCTTTCCCGTTCGTTGCGTGCGCTCTGTAGCTTTGTCCCCTCTTAGCGATCTTCCAACCCCAATTCCTGCTACGCTCTCTCCCGCTTGCTCTCTCCCCTTTTCCTCGCTTCCTACTCTATCGGAAGTACTCCCTGCTGGTCGTTTCCTCCTATCAATGTTTTCAGGAGCTCTCTCCTCTGTGAAGCCCATTCACGCTGCTTCGTTTACCTTCTTGTGATTCCACCGCTTCTGCCTGGAGCCGATTTCTCTGGATACTGCGTTTAGTGCTCCACGCTTCAACGGACCTGCTTCAGGAGTCTTCTATCAACTTGTGGGGGTTTTTTGGGCCTCGGAGGCTTTTTCCCCCGATAACAACTGGCTGTCACGGGAGGGGGTCATCGTGAGGTTTCCTCTGTTGAGATTCACGGTGGCTTCTTTTCGAGGCAGACCGTATCTGCTCTCCAAGAAGAAGTCTCAAAGGGAGAAACCACGTCGAAGGAGAACCCACTACTCTTCTACATCAGGTGAGGAGGAGAACGGTATTTTGGGGGAACCTTTCCTATCAAGTGAGGAGGAGGACATTACAGACCTAGTGGGCAAATCTGCAGGCCAGTCACCAATCCTTGATAGCTTGCAACGCCTAAAAGAAGAAGACATGGCCACGCCACAGCAGTTACAGGAGCTGGTGGCCGCAGTTCAGAACCTTAATGTCGAGGTCCAAACACTCAAGGCCGACAACGCAGCACTCCAACAGAGAGTAGCAACTAGAGAACAACAGGCTACTGATCTACCCCCTTTGCCTTTAGTGTCAGGAAAGTTTGATGGCACTGAGAGAAGGATAAAAGAATTCCTTGATGCCTGCAATATACATTTCACCTTTAGACCCTATGCGTTTTCCACGGATCATGCTAAGGTGGGTTTCATGATCACACACCTAACTGGGAACGCCTTGGCATGGGCAACACCATTGGTATCCCAGTCAGATCCTGTGTTACAGGATTATACTGCCTTTAAGGATCTCCTTAAACAGACCTTTTTGCGGACGGAATGTGCCCACATTGCTAGTGAGGATTTACTGGATGTGCGGCAAGGGACCTCAGATTTACTATCTTACATAGCAACATTCAAGACCTTGGCTGCGGAAGCTGGGTGGCAAGAACAGGCTCAGTACACGATTTTCCGCAGAGGTTTACGGGAAGAACTTAAGGACGAACTTGCCAGGATTTCTCGTCCTGACTCTTTCTCGGATCTATTAGCAGCAGTACTAAGAATAGACTTCCGCCTAACCGAACGGAAAAACGAAAGAAAGAAGAGCCGTGGCCCAAACTTGTTCTCAGACTCTCACACCTCCACCTCCTCACCTGCTACTCGAAAGACCCGAGACGAACCCATGCAAGTCGGAACCACTAGACCTCCCTTGACCGCCGAAGAGAAGAGGAAGAGACGTGACGAAAATCTTTGTCTGTATTGCGGTTCTGCTGCCCACCTGTTGAGGGACTGCCCTTCTGTGCCCCCCCGAAGGTCGGGAAACGAGCGCCCTCGGTAGTTGGTAGGACGGACTACCGAGGGGTGCTTCCCTGTTCTTACACCACACTTTCCGTGACCTCTGCCAGAACGCCAGAGGACCTCCGCCTGATGGTGATAGGCATCACGCTCCGTTTCAGAGACAAGGAAATCGACACGCAAGCGTTGTTGGATTGCGGAGCCGCAGGAAACTTTTTGGACACCTTGTGGGCGGATAAGGTGGGTCTATTTAGAATTGCAAAAAAGGAGGATCAAAAGGTGGAAGGAGTGGATGGAACACCCCTATGTTCCGGACTCATAACTCATACCACCGAAGTTATACAAGTATCTATTCAGCAACACAAGGAGCGGTTATCATTTGACATAATCCGAGCAGCTCATTTCCCTGTCATCTTGGGTATCGGTTGGCTCCGGAAGCACAACCCAACTGTGGATTGGACAAACAACCTGTTAAGCTTTCATTCCAAGTACTGTTTGAAGGAGTGTTTACCTGAACCCCAACATGAATTGGTCAAGACGGTATGTGCTACGGAACAGAATACCGTAAATTGTATACCCAGTTGCTATTCCAAATTTACTGAAGTATTTGAAGAACAGGTACCCATTGAACTACCTCCGCATAGACCCGAAGACTGTGGTATTGATCTGGTTCCTCAGGCATTGGTTCCTTTCGGCAGGATGTATCCCCTCTCATTGTCAGAAAAGGCAGTTCTCAGGCGCTACCTTGACGACAATCTCGCCAATGGACTGATTCGTTCTTCTAAATCTCCCGCAGGCGCCTCTTTGTTTTTCATTCCTAAACGCGAGAGCAAGGAGTTGAGACCGTGTATAGACTACAGGGGTCTCAACAAAGTGACCATCAAAGACCGTTACCCGATGCCTATCATCCATGAGATCCTGGAAGCCGTTCAGGGCTCTGTAGTATTCACCAAGCTCGACCTACGAAACGCCTACCATCTACTCCGGATAAGAGCGGGTGATGAATGGAAGACGGCTTTTCGCACTCCCTACGGCCTTTACGAATACCAAGTAATGCCGTTTGGCCTAGTAAATGCACCCTCCATATTTCAGAGGTTCATGGACCGCCTATTTTCAGATCTTTTGGGTCAAAACACTGTGATCTACTTGGATGACATTCTGGTGTACTCTCGCAATTTAAAAGACCACATTCTTCATGTTGGAGAGGTCCTAAGTAGGCTTAAACAACATCACCTTCTAGTAAAGCCGGAGAAATGTACCTTTGCCCAGTCTTCTGTATCCTATTTAGGATTCATTCTATCCGAGCAAGGGATTACTATGGACCCCAAAAAGGTTGAATCCATTCTTGGTTGGCCGTCTCCCACCTCTGTCAAAGAGATACAACGGTTTTTGGGACTAGCCAATTTTTACAGAAAGTTTATACCAAACTTCTCACAACTCACTCTACCCATAACCTCGCTGCTAAAGAAATCTTCTGAACCTTTTATCTGGTCAACAGCCGCTGAGGATAGTTTTCTCCACCTGAAACGAAGTTTCTGTTCTGCACCTATACTTAGACAGCCCGATCAGCTGAGTCCTTTCATTCTGGAGACCGACGCTTCAGCGGCAGCCGTAGGAGCTGTTCTTCTGCAATTGGACCAGGGCCAGGAACACCCTGTGGCCTACTTCTCAAAGACACTAACTGCGAGCCAACGGAACTATTCAGTCATCGAGCGGGAGCTCTTGGCCATGAAGCTGGCTTGCCTCGAGTGGAGACATCTACTCCAAGGAAGCTTTCATCCTTTCCAAATACGCACCGATCATAAAAATTTACAGGTCCTCAGACAACAAGAATGTTACAACACTAGACAGGCCAGGTGGGCTCATTTCTTTGCTCAATTTCATTTTACTATTTCCTACATCCCGGGTACTCAAAATCAGATTGCTGATGCTTTGTCCCGCAAAGACGACCTGAACCCTACCTACAGAAAGGAGTTAATGTTCCCACATACCCGAATTGTCTCAACGGTGTCCTCTTTTATGCAGGAGGTAAGGGAAACCTCTTCAGATGTTCCTGCTCTAGACGTCAATAAGCTGCCTGTCTGTAGGAAAGATGGTCTATACTTCATCCAGGGAAGACTGTTCTTGCCCGCGCAGAAACATCGCCAACAGGCTCTTCAGTGGTGTCACGACGCCAGGACCGCCGGACATCGAGGAATTAGAGGAACATTGGAACTGTTAAAACGTTCTTTTCATTGGCCCAACATGAGGACAGATACCAAGACCTATGTACAATCTTGTTTAGTGTGCCAACAGAACAAGTATTCCACTCAAAAACCACTGGGATTGTTACAACAAGAACCTGTTCCGTCGGGTCCTTGGAATTCTATCTCTACTGACTTCATCGTAGAACTACCTAGTTCCCAGGGTTGTACTTGTATCATGGTTACTGTCGACACCTACTCCAAACTCGCTCATTTCTCTCCCTTATCCCAGCTGCCTACAGCCTCATTTATGGCTGAAGTATTCCTCAGGGATATCTTTAGATTACACGGCTTACCCCAGAAGATCGTATCCGATCGTGGTACTCAATACACCTCCAAGTTCTGGACGGCCCTATGTAAGCTCTTGGGCATGGAGAGGGCTCTCTCTTCTGGGTATCACCCTCAAACTAATGGCCAGACTGAAAGACTCAATGGTTCACTGGAACAGTATTTACGGTGTTTCACAAATCAACAACAAGACAACTGGGTCTCTCTACTTCCAACAGCTGAGTTTGCATATAATAATGCTGTGCATTCCGCAACGGGCATCAGCCCTTTTTTTTGCACTTATGGGTTCCATCCTAAATCCATCATACCAACAGCCTGGAATGAGACCAACATCCCGTCTTTAGAGACCACTCTCAATCGCCTGAATGAAGCTCATGACACAGCGGAACGTAGTCTAAGTGAGACTAGCCGACGGTATAAGGAACAATCCGATAGACATCGACGACAAGTGCCTTCTTGGGACAAGGGTACAGAGGTCATGTTGTCCACCAAGTTCCTACCCCGTTGGGTCCGTCCTTCTAAGTTGTCCCCTCGTTTCATTGGACCTTTCAAGATAGAGACAAAGATCAACCCTGTTGCCTACCGTTTAGAGTTGCCAAAGACTCTCCGACGGATACATCCGGTGTTCCATTCCTCCCTCCTTCGACCCTTTGTCCCTGATGCCAGGAAACAAGCTGCTCCCAAGTTAGTGATTCGACCTACTTCTACCTCGGAGGAATATGAGGTCTCCCAGATTCGAGACTCTCGGTACCATCAAGGACGCCTGGAGTACCTCATACATTGGAAAGGCTACCCCTCTTCCGAGGATACTTGGGAACCGGCTGCACAGGTTTTTGCCCCCCGATTGATTCTACGATTCCACCGTCTCCTCCCGGGTAAGCCTGGAGGAAGGGGCCTTCGAAGGGGGCATACTGTCACGACCATTGGCGCTTGGAGGATTTGGCGAAGGTGGAAGTTCCGTCGCCATTAGACGGTTCCGTTACGTTTTCGCTTCAACGTACGGTGCAGTCTAGTGTTTTCCAACATGGCCGCCCGCCGTGTATTTCTCCATCCGAATCTCAGCGGGCTGGCGCGTTGCAACTTGCTTTCCCGTTCGTTGCGTGCGCTCTGTAGCTTTGTCCCCTCTTAGCGATCTTCCAACCCCAATTCCTGCTACGCTCTCTCCCGCTTGCTCTCTCCCCTTTTCCTCGCTTCCTACTCTATCGGAAGTACTCCCTGCTGGTCGTTTCCTCCTATCAATGTTTTCAGGAGCTCTCTCCTCTGTGAAGCCCATTCACGCTGCTTCGTTTACCTTCTTGTGATTCCACCGCTTCTGCCTGGAGCCGATTTCTCTGGATACTGCGTTTAGTGCTCCACGCTTCAACGGACCTGCTTCAGGAGTCTTCTATCAACTTGTGGGGGTTTTTTGGGCCTCGGAGGCTTTTTCCCCCGATAACAACTGGCTGTCACGGGAGGGGGTCATCGTGAGGTTTCCTCTGTTGAGATTCACGGTGGCTTCTTTTCGAGGCAGACCGTATCTGCTCTCCAAGAAGAAGTCTCAAAGGGAGAAACCACGTCGAAGGAGAACCCACTACTCTTCTACATCAGGTGAGGAGGAGAACGGTATTTCGGGGGAACCTTTCCTATCAAGTGAGGAGGAGGACATTACAGACCTAGTGGGCAAATCTGCAGGCCAGTCACCAATCCTTGATAGTTTGTTGGTGCCCACATGCACATGTGTGCACAAGCAGAGGCACAGGGATTGCAGACCCACATCCTAGAACTGCTGACATGTTCCAAGGAACCCCAGGCAAGGTGAGCATCACAGGGGTCCACGACACAGCAAAGCTTGCACCAGGCGAGTTGCACATGCAGGCCTAGTCACAGCACTGAGGGTGAGCTTACACAAATATTGGTGTTGAAGCACACAATGCAGCTCAGATGTGTTTGTGGACTGATGGCTGTTGATAGTAGGGTTGTCTGGGACACATGCAGGGGCAGTGGCACATACCCTCCGGTACACTAAGGTCCATTGAGGCACTTGTATCAACCATGTAGCCTTCCGAGACATGGAAAGGGGCAGCTCACAGGGACATACAGCAAGGGACATACTCGGGTGCAGGGCATTTCATTTCCATGTACTTTATGATAAATGCACTGCCAACTTTGTTTCGGTCATGGTGGTACGCAACTTGCACTGAAGTCATGGCTTGCTATATGGGTCTGTCTGCTTACCCAGGGAACATTGCATGTTGTGTGAATTGTGACACATTGGTGTTCCATTTGCCACGCACCCACCGGCGGCTGACTTACTGCATTGACTGTGTATGACCCGTCACAGGGGTACTGATATATATGGGTACGAAGCATCTACACCAGATTGTCTGTTTGTAGAGTACTTTGTTGCTATGGGGCATGTTTGGTGGTGTGTTTTTGTGTAATTGGCACGTACTGGTTGTTGACTGTGGCTCTCTTTGCAGCATTGCAGTGCTCCTGTAACCGGACCTGAGAGTGCGCAGGCAGGAGGCCAGCACTCAAAACCAGAGCTAAGTGTCTTGTTGTTTTTCTTTCAAACTGCTCTGCATAGGCTTGCTGGGGAGTGTACTGATGCATGGATGTATGTGTGATTCAATTTGGTATGTTTTTTTCCCCCTAATCACCCGGAATCCTTTGCAATTTTGAAACCTGTACCCTCTACCCGGTGTTCCTGCTTCCCGTACCTATCCAAGCAACGTTCCCTAACCCTCTTTCCCCGCTGGGGTTGCGGATGCCTGTGTAAGCCCCGAACTTGCAGGCGCCAATACCCTAGAGGGGGTGGTTGGTTCGTACCACTCCTAAGCCTGGACTACAGAAGGCCATAACAATGATGTCCAAGTTCGTTTGGATTGTGTATGTGTTCATGCAGGTAGTACATTTCCGTGCATTCCCTACTTTCATGTGTCATTGCTCCTCCCCTCTCCTGCCATTCATTCCAGTTACCCAGTGTGCCAACACCTGTCCCGACTGCATATCCCTGAACCTCCTTCCCCACCAGGGTCTCAGGGGCCTGTGTGAGTTTGACCTTGCAGGCACTCGGGACACGGTGGGGGTGGTTGTTTCATGACACTCCCGCGCCTGTACACAGGACCTGTGACAATACACATCCGTTCATGATGCATCATCCTATGTTATGTACCACACATGGTTCACATCCTGTTGTGACATGGTTTTACTGTGCTACCTTGGTTGTTGCATCATTGTGGTAGTACTTGGCCTTTGTGAGGTACTGCTACGTCAAATCATCTACTGGAGGGTGTTCGGGCTCGTTTTTATGCCTTGGATTTTGTGATTTTGGAAATGAGTGTGGATTTTGAGGGTTCAGGCATCTTTTTACACACAAGGTGGGAGATGGTGACGAAGGGTAAAGGTGATCCTGTGGCCAGGTGGAATTGAGGGTTGGAGGCTCCATGACCCAGGTGCAGTTGTTCAGTGGGTCATGGTCATTTGTGAGGGAGGGGGGGGTTGTTGTTGATAGTTGCCTTGCCCTGCAGTGTGATGGGAACCCTGACATTGTAATGGTGGTATCCTATATACATGTTGTGTTCTGCTGATCAATGCCTGTTCATGTGTTGTGTTTTCCTTTCAGGTGCGAGGGGATAGTTGTGGTTTGACATGCTGGGGTGTACACATGGTGAATGTTCACATGTGATGTGTAGGGAACACTGATGGTCACCTGAGTGCACATGCATATGTGGAGTGCATGTCCTTGCAGAACCACACACTTGCACTCTGATGCACTACATGTACTCCCACCCTTGCATATCCACGTGTACACTGCTTGCCTTCTGGTGCCCACTGTGTCCCTGCAGCACATGTTCATTGACCGATTATGGATCCAGTACATGCCTAATTTGATGTTTGATGTGGTCTGTCACTTAGATGTGATGCTCAGGGTGTACATCTCACACAATGGCTGTTCACTGTGCTGTGCGCTGAGCAGTGTGTTGCAGGAGTAGGACACTGCACACATGAGCTACAGTGTTGATTTTGCAATGCATAATGTGCATGTAGACAGGCATTCATTGTTATGTTACGTCTACGACTGTTGTAATGCATTTGGAAATGACTTATTTTGGGTGGGAGATTTTGTTGGTCTGTCATTTCATCTGATTCCGGGTCAGGGATCATTGTCTGATGCCACTGTACATTTAGGACATGGCAATGTGTACCTTATCGTTACTGTGTTGGTGTATGGGTATTGCTTGCCATGTCATGTTGTGGGTTGGGAGGGTTTGAGTGACATGACAGTGATGGCCATGGCCTGTTTTGCAGGTGTGTGTGATGCACACCTTGCATGTCAGGGTCATCCGCTTCTCAGAGCAACTAGCTGGGGGTAGATTTCTCTCCGCGGCAGGGCCCTCCCCCTGGAACAGACTTCCTGCCTGACTTGAACCTGAGGGGAACCATCTCCAGTTCTGGAAGCACCTCAAGACCTTCCTCTTTGCTTCTGCTTACTCTCTGCCTCTTCCTTGCAAAATTCTTCACTGGAACTGCACAGGAGCTGCAACTGGGCCACTCTCACCGACCTCGGTCCCTGGCCCAGCATCTCTCCACTTGCACTGCCTCCCTGGCAACCACTGCACTGCAGTACTGTCTCTCTATCCCTACAGCCCTCCCTTCCCAGCACTTGTCTGCACTTACCTTTGCAGTTGCCACCAGCCAACCTATGTATTATGTTTTTGGGCTACTTCCCCTGTACTGGACTCCCCCCCACCCTTCCCCTTGCATTTTTCCCTTCCCCCTACCCCTGCACTTTCACGATCTCAATGACACCTGGCCTAGTAGTACCGTTGTCTGTCTTCCCTTGTTCCCCCCTCCCTGCCTCATCGCGCCTTGAAATACTTGTGTATTGGCCATATCATGTCATATGTCATGTGTGCCTTTTGGTCACACAGGATAGCTTGTGTTTAAGTAGCTAGGGATGCAGACGATGTGGCACTTCCATGGCAACTATCTCAGGGTGGTAGGGTTGTGACAGTTGACTGTCTCTTTGTTATCATCGATTGTCACCTGGTATGTGCCAGGCCTGTGTGCACTCCGCAGGGGTGGGAGTTTAGGTGAAAAATGTGGCCACAAGCTGGGTCCGGGCTTCCTCGCCACGTGCCCTGTCCCCTCCCATGGGCAGCGCCTGTGCCTGTGGTTGGGGATGTGGGGGCACCACCATATCCACCGGGACGCCCTGCCATGTTGCAACATTGTGCAGGACACATGCTGCCACAATGATCCTGCACACTACTGGTGGTGCATATAGTAGTTGCCCACCAGAGCGGTCAAGGGAGCGGAAACGTGACTTGAGCACTCCGAATGTGCGCTCCACTATGCCCCTGGTTGCAATATGGGCGGCGTTGTATCTTACCTGGGGTGGTGTGGTGCGGTTCCGGATTGGCGTCATCATGTGGTTGCTCAGAGGGTAGGCACTGTCCCCTGGGGAGGTGATAATAGTTGAGATTATTAGGGTTTGGATATTTGTCTGTGTGTGACTTGCATGCATGTGCAAGGGCATTTGTACTGACCTAGGAGCCATGTGTCGCCATGCTGCCCAGCTTCCAGGGCCCGGCTCAGGGCGGACATTCTGTATATGAAACTGTCATGGGTGGAGCCAGGGTAGTTTGCATAGACAGAGGTGATGATTCCCTTTGCATCGCATACCACCTGTATATTGATGGAATGCCAGTGCTTGCGGTTTCGGTAGATGTGCTCAGTGACCCTAGGTGGACGTAGGGCCACATGGGTGCAATCCATGGCACCGAGCACTTTGGGGAAGTGTGCCACCCTGAAAAAATCCAGGACAATGGCCTGCCTTTCTGCGGGTGTTCTGGGCATGTATATGTGCCTGCGGACTGAGGGGCGCGCTGTCATGATTGCCAGTACCTGGTGTAGGCAGCGTGACTCTCGGCCTGTGAGACCCCCCCCACTATGGCAGTGGTCCGCTGAAATGACCCAGTGGCCAAAAAATGCAGGACATTGAGCAGCTTCTCCAAGGGGCTCAATGCTTGGGAGCAAAGGGTGGGGGATGTAAGGTCATCTTCCCACTCCCTGACCAGGTCTAGGATGATATGGGGTGGAAACCTATACCTGCCGTAGACCTGGTCGTCAGGCATCCCAAAAAGGCTTGTCCGTGGTGCGAAAATGCGTGCCCTGGCTATTCTCCTCCTCCTGCGGTGTCCCACAATCAGTGCAGCGACAAATGGGGCATTCATCGTAGCTGTATATATGCGTTTGTTGTTTGCGCGCACTTTTATGCTGTGCGCCGGGACGCTTCCGCCTGCCTTCGTGTGGGCGGACGCGTTGACGCCTCTGCACGTCTTTTGGCGTGCGCGGGTCTCCCGTATTCGGATATGTGGTAAGACTGTACGTCCGAGTGTCATCGCGTGTGATCGGAGGGGAGTGAGCGTACATGCGATTGGCCTGGGTATGTGCGTTTCGGGGTGCGCGGGAAGTGCCACACGCGATTAGCCTGGGTACATGTGTTCCGGGGTGGGCGGGAACTTTCACACGCGATTGGTGGAAATCCATGTGTGTTCTGTCATCACGTGCAATGAGGGAAACACCCGCGCGCGTCACGTCACAGACGCGCTCATGCACTAAGGGCCTTTGGTCCAATGAAATCGCATATGCGTGCTGCCGTGCATACGCGCTAAGGGCCTTTCCTCGAATTACACACTGACGTGAAGATTTTTCACGTGCCAAATCACTCCGTATCAAGCTGGCCACGCGTAAGCACACGGAAGACCACGCTCCTGCCCAGAAGGCCGAACTACTGCCCCCCAGAGCCCCGAGCATGCTCCCACCTGCCATCTGCTGCTGCCTGACTGCCTGCTGCCCACGTGCCCTGCCATTTGCTGCCTGCACATCAGCCAGGGGTGCTGTTGCTGTGACCACCCCTGCTGGAACCGAAGACTCCCGACTGGGATTCCATCGCTCCACAGCCCAGCCCCAGGACCCAGTTGCCCACCCACTCCTGCCTCTGGGGTTGTCATGTTGGGGCAAACACCATCTGAGACCACTGACAACCCCCGGCCAGAGAGGCAGAGGGGCACCAGCTTCCGTGCCACCGAAGTTGGTGTCCTGGTGGAGCAAGTCCTGGGGTAGTATGATGCCCTCTTCGGAAGTTCCCGCGCCGACAAGGAAGGACGGACTCGGATCTGGACTGACATCGTGACTGCCATCAACGCGGAGGGGGTGGCAGTCCGCGACTTACAACATGTCAAGAAGCGCTGGGAGGACTTCAGGCCCAGGACCCTGAACAATGCCCGGCGCCTCTTGAAGGCAGCGGATGCCAAGGGGCGCCGGGCCACTTGTCGGAAGAACAGATGAGGGTCCTGGAACGCATATCCCCAGCGCTCCACGTCCAGGTCCTTGAGAGGCATACCCGTCTGGAGTCGAGCGGTAAGTGTACATGCATCCTGATTGTGAGCAGTGCGTGTGGTGATTTTTCAGTAGTGTGCAGGTTGCACATCTGTTTGTATGGGGTCGAGTATGGGTGGGGGTGTCCAGGGCCATGGGAGGGCTGGAATGTGTGAGACATGGATGGTGCTTGTGTGTGTAGGCTTGCATGCCAAATGCAGTTGTGTGGGCACACATGTTTGGATGAATGTGTATGTAAGTAGACATGTCCGTGATGTCACGCATGTATATTGTTTTCGGCTGCATGTATCAGCACTGTGTACATGTGCATGTGTGTGTATTTGACAAGGGTGCAACAGTGATGCAACATGGATGCATGTGACAGCGGTATATGGAAGCCTGATTGTCAGATGTGACATGGATGCCCGTCTGAACACTGCGACACTTGGCAGGGGTGTACACATGCATGCAAGTGTGGTGGTGTGTGTACATGTGTGGTGCACTTCCTGTGTTGCATGTGATGTCTGGCTCACCTTTGCCTGCTCATGCTGTTGTATGTGTATGGATGGTGGTGGCAGTTGCGATATGGCTGTGGTATGGCTCATGTGTGCGAGTTGAAATGACATGTGTGTTGGGGATTGTGATGACATGTCTGAGGTTTGCCAATGCCACTCATGTACAACTGTCATGTGTGTATGTGTCCATTGTACAGTGCCCTGATGCCTGTGTTTTGTTTCTCCCTGTCTGCAGCGTCAACTGATGAAGAGGGCGGAGAAGGTGTTGTGGAGCACAGCGGCGGGGATCCCACCGCCAGCCGGAGACGCAAGGCCCGGCTCCCCTCCCATGTTGTCATCTCGTCGGGGAGTGAGGAGTCCGGTGCCGTGTCCCAGGCCGCAGCTGCCGGGGGGAGGTCCAAGAGGCGGAGGTTGGAGTTGGACTCTTCGGCAGCAGAAGGGGCAGCTGGGAACCCACAGGGGCCAACAGGCGAAGATGCCACGGAGTCATCCAGGTTGGTGGGGGGTTTGGTGGAGGAGGAGGCCGTGCAAGCACCAGAGACGGGGTCTGGAGGTGGGGATCCCGCTGGTGCTAGTGGTGCAGTGCAGGACCAGGGACAGGAGGCAGCGCAGGCCGCCGCAGAGGTGCCTGTGTGCAATCCTGTCCCTGATCCTGTCCCTGCATCATCTTGCACCAGCAGGGATGCCTACGTCCAGACCCGTTTTCAGGCAGGGGATGAGCTCACGTCAACTGGCCTTCCTCTGCCTGCGGACGTGGCTACCCGGGTCCGGGTTGAGCCTGTCCTGACTAGTGTGGCATTGCGTCAACGGGTCATGCGAGGTGACCTGCAGTCTTTTCATAAGGAGACTGCACGTCATCTCGAATGGCTCGTTGACCACGTCAGCCTGCTGGGACACGTCACCCAGGCCGGATTCCTCCGTCTGATGGGGCTTGGTACGACCCCCTCCTCAACTGGACCCCCTACGCGCCAGTCGTCCTCCGTACCATCTTCCCATCCATCAGTCACCTGGGTGCCCTGTGGTTCTGCCTCTGACAGTGCGGCCAGGCTGGTGGAGGAGGCATCCCTGCCACAGTCAGGAGTCGGACTTCCAGCAGGGGTGGCCACATCTACGACTGCACCCCAGCCGGCGGAGGATGTGCAGGCAGCAGGAGGCAGTGCACGGGCAGAGGCACAGCAGCAGCAGCAACGTGGTGGGAACCATGAAGGCTCGGGGCCTTCAACATCGGAGGGGCAGGCATCGGCCGGAGGGCAGGAGGACCCAGGACAGAGAGTGTCTTCCGTGTGGCAGCGGTTGGGCCACGCCATAGATGCGGAGCGGCAGCGGGTGGAAGAGGCACGGCTCACAATGGTCAGGGCGGAAAACTCCATGCGGAGGGCCCTGAGGCGGGCCGAGTGCCTCGAGGCAATCCGCAGGGGTTTGGAGCTGGACACGTCGAAGGCCCTGCGGACCCTCGGGCCATGGAGGAGGACCGCCTCCGGGACATTGAGCAGGAGTTCGATGATGCCCTGGCCCAGGACATCCACAAGTGAGCCGTGAAACTAGCCCGCTGCCCTTGTACATAGTTATGTAGGTAGTGTTAGGTTTCATTTTTGTTTTGATTTTATTTGGACCTTTCGGACATTGGCCACATTTTTGTATATAGTTTATTTTATTAGTGTAGTTAGATAGGTTTCCTTTCTTTTGTTGGGATAATGGATCCTGGCTTGTTCCCATGTACATAGTTCACTGTTGGATTGTATTTTTTTTTCACATTTTAACCATGGAGCAATGGCTTTCTTTTTTATTTTGCATTGGATTTTGTTTTGTGGACATTGACTTTGGACACCATTACTTTGGAATTTTATTTTTGGTTTTGCTTTTTTTCACGGACATGCTTCTTTTAATTTTTGTACATTCACATTTCTGTTTCTTCATTTTTGATTCTATTTATGTTTCCTTTAATACATATTTTTTTTTGGTGAACTTCAATGTGTGGTATCTCATTGGTTTCATGCATTTCATGATATGGGTTTTGAGATTCACTGACACCCATTGGGTGTATGTGAGGGAAATGTGTTTGTTTCGGAACTTGCAATTGGTGTTCTGTGATGTAATTGCAAATTATGAGTGGGTGGATGCAATACTCGGGTGGGTGTTTTGCATTTGGAGGCTGACCATAGGGACCAGGGATCTAGATTGTGATGACATGTTGGCTGGGGAACATGAGTTGCACATGGGTGGGGGCCTGCTGGCAGGTGCCCCACAGTGCTGGGGGGTGGGGGTGTGGGGGAACATGAGTTGGACATGGGTGGGGGCCTGCTGGCAGGTGCCCCACAGTGCTGGGGGGTGGGGGTGGTGGGGACATGAGTTGGACATGGGTGGGGGCCTGCTGGCAGGTACCCCACAGTGCTGGGGCGTGGGGGTGGTGGGGACATGAGTTGGACATGGGTGGGGGCCTGGTGGAGGGTGCCCCACAGTGCTGGGGGGTGGTGGTGATGGGAGACATGGGTGGGGGCCTGGTGGAGGCTGCCCCTGGTGGCTGGGGGGTGGGGGTGGTGGGAGACATGGGTGGGGGCCTGGTGGAGGGTGCCCCTGCACTGCTGGGGGGTGGGGGTGGTGGGAGACATGGGTGGGGGCCTGCTGGCAGGTGCCCCACAGTGCTGGGGGGTGGGGGTGGTGGGGAACATGAGTTGGACATGGGTGGGGGCCTGCTGGCAGGTGCCCCACAGTGCTGGGGGGTGGGGGTGGTGGGGAACATGAGTTTGACATGGGTGGGGGCCTGCTGGCAGGTGCCCCACAGTGCTGGGGGGTGGGGGTGGTGGGGAACATGAGTTGGACATGGGTGGGGGCCTGCTGGCAGGTGCCCCACGGTGCTGGGGTGTGGGGGTGGTGGGGAACATGAGTTGGACATGGGTGGGGGCCTGCTGGCAGGTGCCCCACAGTGCTGGGGGGGTGGGGGTGGTGGGAGACATGGGTGGGGGCCTGGTGGAGGCTGCCCCTGGTGGATGGGGGGTGGGGGTGGTGGGAGACATGGGTGGGGGCCTGGTGGAGGCTGCCCGAGGTGGCTGGGGGGTGAGGGTGGTGGGAGACATGGGTGGGGGCCTGGTGGAGGGTGCCCCTGCACTGCTGGGGGGTGGGGGTGGTGGGAGACATAGGTGGGGGCCTGTTGGAGGGTGCCCCTGCACTGCTGGGGGGTGGGGGTGGTGAGAGACATGGGTGGGGGCCTGGTGGAGGGTGCCCCTGCACTGCTGGGGGGTGGGGGTGGTGGGAGACATGGGTGGGGGCCTGCTGGCAGGTGCCCCACAGTGCTGGGGGGTGGGGGTGGTGGGGAACATGAGTTGGACATGGGTGGGGGCCTGCTGGCAGGTGCCCCACAGTGCTGGGGGGTGGGGGTGGTGGGGAACATGAGTTGGACATGGGTGAGGGCCTGCTGGCAGGTGCCCCACAGTGCTGTGGGGTGGGGGTGGTGGGGAACATGAGTTGGACATGGGTGGGGGCCTGCTGGCAGGTGCCCCACAGTGCTGGGCGGTGGGGGTCTGGTGGAGGTTGCCCCTGGTGGCTGGGGGTGGGGGAGGTGGGAGACATGGGTAGGGGGCTGGTGGAGGGTGCCCCTGCACTGCTGGGGTTGGGGGTAGTGGGAGACATGGGTGGAGGCCTGGTGGAGGGTGCCCCTGCACTGCTGGGGGTGGTGGGAGACATGGGTGGGGGCCTGGTGGAGGGTGCCCCTGCACTGCTGGGGGGTGGGGGTGGTGGAAGACATGGGTGGGGGCCTGCTGGCAGGTGCCCCACAGTGTTGGGGGGTGGGGGTGGTGGGGAACATGAGTTGGACATGGGTGGGGGCCTGCTGGCAGGTGCCCCACAGTGCTGGTGGGTGGGGGTGGTGGGGAACATGAGTTGGACATGGGTGGGGGGCCTGCTGGCAAGTGCCCCACAGTGCTGGGGGGTGGGGGTGGTGGGAGGCATGGGTGGGGGCCTGGTGGAGGCTGCCCATGCACTGCTAGGGGGGTGGGGGTAGTGGGAGACATGGATGGGGGCCTGGTGGAGGCTTCCCCTGGTGGCTGGGGGGTGGGGGTGCTGGAAGACATGGGTGGGGGCCTGGTGGAGGGTGCCCCTGCACTGCTGGGGGGTGGGGGTGGTGGGAGACATGGGTGGGGGCCTGATGGAGGCTGCCCCTGGTGGCTGGGGGGTGGGGGTGGTGGGAGACATGGGTGGGGGCCTGGTGGAGGGTGCCCCTGCACTGCTGGGGGGTGGGGGTGGGAGACATGGGTGGGGCCTTGTGGAGGGTGCCCCTGCACTGCTGGGGGGTGGGGGTGGTGGGAGACATGGGTGGGGGCCTGGTGGAGGGTGCCCCTGCACTGCTGGGGGGTGGGGGTGGTGGGAGACATGGGTGGGGGCCTGGTGGAGGGTGCCCCTGCACTGCTGGGGGGTGGGGGTGGTGGGAGACATGGGGGGGGCTGCTGGCAGGTGCCCCACAGTGCTGGGGGGTGGGGGTGGTGGGGAACATGAGTTGGACATGGGTGAGGGCCTGCTGGCAGGTGCCCCTCTGTGCTGGGGGGTGGGGGTGGTGGGGAACATGAGTTGGACATGGGTGGGGGCCTGCTGGCAGGTGCCCCACAGTGCTGGGGGGTGGTGGAAGACATGGGTGGGGGCCTGGTGGAGGCTGCCCCTGCACTGCTGGGTGGGTGGGGGTGGTGGGGGACATGTGTGGGGGCCTGGTGGAGACTGCCCCTGGCGGCTGGGGGGTGGGGGTGCTGGGAGACATGGGTGGGGGCCTGGTGGAGGCTGCCCCTGCACTGCTGGGGGGTGGGGGTGCTGGGAGACCTGGGTGGGGGCCTGGTGGAGGCTGCCCCTGCACTGCTGGGGGGTGGGGGTGGTGGGACACATGGGTGGGGGCCTGGTGGAGGGTGCCCCACAGTGCTGAGGGGTGGGGGTGGTGGGAGACATGGGTGGGGGCCTGGTGGAGGGTGCCCCTGCACTGCTGGGGGGTGGGGGTGGTGGGGAACATGAGTTGGACATGGGTGGGGGCCTGCTGGCAGGTGCCCCACAGTGCTGGGGCGTGGGGGTGGTGGGGAACATGAGTTGGACATGGGTGGGGGCCTGCTGGAAGGTGCCCCACAGTGCTGGGGGGGTGGGGGTGGTGGGAGACATGGGTGGGGGCCTGCTGGCAGGTGCCCTACAGTGCTGGGGGATGGGGGTGGTGGGGAACATGAGTTGGACATGGGTGGGGGCCTGCTGGCAGGTGCCCCACAGTGCTGGGGGGTGGGGGTGGTGGGGAACATGAGTTGGACATGGGTGGGGGCCTGCTGGCAGGTGCCCCACAGTGCTGGGGCGTGGGGGTGGTGGGGAACATGAGTTGGACATGGGTGGGGGCCTGCTGGAAGGTGCCCCACAGTGCTGGGGGGGTGGGGGTGGTGGGAGACATGGGTGGGGGCCTGGTGGAGGCTGCCCCTGGTGGCTGGGGGTGGTGGGAGACATGGGTGGGGACCTGGTGGAGGCTGCCCCTTCATTGCTGGGGGGTGGGGGTGGTGGGAGACATGGGTGGGGGCCTGGTGGAGGCTGCCCCTGCACTGCTGGGGGTGGGGGTGGTGGGAGACATGGGTAGGGGCCTGGTGGAGGCTGCCCCTGGTGGCTGGTGGGTTGGGGTGGTTGTTCGACATGGGTGGGGGCCTGCTGGCAGGTGCCCCACCGTGCTGGGGGGTGGGGGTGGTGGGGAACATGAGTTGGACATGGGTGGGGGCCTGCTGGCAGGTGCCCCACCATGCTGCGGGGTGGGGGTGGTGGGGAACATGAGTTGGACATGGGTGGGGGCCTGCTGGCAGGTGCCCCACAGTGCTGGGGGGTGGGGGTGGTGGGGAACATGAGTTGGACATGGGTGGGGGCCTGCTGGCAGGTGCCCCACAGTGCTGGGGGGTGGGGGTGGTGGGGAACATGAGTTGGACATGGGTGGGGGCCTGCTCGCAGGTGCCCCACAGTGCTGGGGGGGTGGGGGTGGTGGGACACATGGGTGGGGGCCTGGTGGAGGCTGCCCCTGGTGGCTGGGGGGTGGGGGTGGTGGGAGACATGGGTGGGGGCCTGGTGGAGGCTGCCCCTGCACTGCTGGGGGGTGGGGGTGGTGGGAGACATGGGTGGGGGCCTGGTGGAGGCTGCCCCTGGTGGCTGGGGGGTGGGGGTGCTGGGAGACATGGGTGGGGGCCTGGTGGAGGCTGCCCCTTGTGGCTGGGGGGGTGGGGGTGGTGGTCGACATGGGTGGGGGCCTGGTGGAGGCTGCCCCTGGTGGCTGGGGGGTGGGGGTGGTGGGAGACATGGGTGGGGGCCTGGTGGAGGGTGCCCCTGCACTGCTGGGGGGTGGGGGTGGTGGAAGACATGGGTGGGGGCCTGGTGGAGAGTGCCCCTGCACTGCTGGGAGGTGGGGATGGTGGGAGACATGGGTGGGGGCCTGGTGGAGGGTGCCCCTGCACTGCTGGGGGTGGTGGGAGACAAGGGTGGGGGCCTGATGGAGGGTGCCCCTGGTGGCTGTGGGTGCAGGGGGACATGCGTTGGTGGGCAGTAGTGCAAGTTGACATGTGGGTTGGCTGGGGGGCATGGCCATGGTGGATGGGGTGCCTGCAGGACATGTGCAGGGTAGGCCCCTGTGGTGTGAGCCAACTGCAGGGGCCGTGGAGAGTGTAGAGGGAACACCTGGGAGGACCCACACGTGCAATTCACGTGTGGTGCTCCCCGCGCACCCCTGGAATACACGTACCCTGCTGATGTTGCGTGTGATACTTCCCCCGCACTCCGAAATACACGTACCCTGATGAGATCGCGTGTGTAACTTCCCGCAAACCCCCGAAATACACGTACCCTGATGAGATTGCGTGTGTAACTTCCCGCGCACCCCCGAAATACACGTACCCTGATGTGATCGCGTGTGTAACTTTCCCGCGCACCCCCGAAATACACATACCCCGCTCAATCGCGTGTGTAACTTCCCGCGCACCCCCTAAATACACGTACCCTGCTCAATCACGTGTGTAACTTCCCGCGCACCCCCGAAATACACGTACCCCGCTCAATCGCGTGTGTAACTTCCCACACACCCCCGAAATACACGTACCCCGCTCAATCGCGTGTGTAACTTCCCGTGCGCCCCCGAAGTACACGTACCCCGCTCAATCGCGTGTGTAACTTCCCGCGCACCCCCGATGTACACGTACCCCGCTCAATCGCGTGTGTAACTTCCCGTGCACCCCCGAAATACATGTACCCCGCTCGATCGCGTGTGTTACTTCCCGCGCACCCCCGCAATACACGTGCCCCGCTCGCACAGGCCCAATTGCTGTATGTTGCCACTTTTGTGATGCGCTGGGACTCTACCGCCTGCCTTCGTGTGGCGGACGTGTTTCAGTTTGTGCGTGTCTTTGGCTGTGCGTGGCTTCGCCCTATTCGATTCCATGAATACGTGTGGTTCGAGGTGCGTGTGGGCGTTCCGTCTGCTTCCCTGCAGTTGTTCGCTATTCCGCGCGTTACGCCCCGTGTCCCGCCCACTTTCTGGTGTATGCGCCGAGGTTGTGCGCTTTCACTGTGCGCGTTGCGCACGCCTTTCGGGATGTTGCAGTGACTTGTGCACCATGCATGGGTTTGGCGCACATCCCGAGGTAAACACGCGCAGGGACTTCCATGAATCGCACGCGTGCGCGTGCGCCTGTTTTTTTTGCGCTTGCGCCTGCTTGTGCCTGCTTGCGCAAAGATTTTCGGCGCACGTTTGTTCCATGAATCAGCCCCTATGTCTCTAAATCACAGGAACAAGAATCATAGAGCTGGGGGGTTGTAAAAAGGTCTGCAAAATATTTAGGGAGGGTAATTATCACCTAGATTCGTCTTATCTCTGGTAAGATTTATAAGAAAGGACCCATGTAGAAGTCTTTGTTTAGACCCAATGGGGCTAATCCATCAAGTTTGTGGATCCAGTATAATTCTCTTTGAGCAAGTCTTTTTGCATTGTCTCCTCCCCTTGGTAAGTGTTTCATAATTTCCAGGGCCACCCATCGGATCTGTGAGATGTTATATCGGTTCTCCTTGAAATGCCTAAATACTGGTGATAGCCTGACATCCACGTATAAACTGGACATTGCCTTGGAGCATATGGGCCATCATTCATCTACAACGACACCAAGAATGGCAACCCCGGTTTTACAAGGTACGCAGAGTAAACAAGATCAACAGTACTTAACAGACTACTCAAACATGTTTTCATTTGAATCATCGGAAAACATAAAACTGGGGCCAGGATCGGCATCAGCCCCTCCTACCTTGACTTCCTTCACCGAGGCTGAGATGGCCCGCGGCGCCGTTTCCCCAGCTGTTTCCCTGGTGGGCACGGGCAATGATTCATTTGCGTTGGTCTCTCGGGCGGGGAATGGAGGGATGGTGCGTGAAGGAGGGGGGCCCCCTTGGCACGCTCGTGCTCTGGATGCCGAGTTGGCCACCCCCTCCTCTCGGGGTAGTGGGGGCGTGGGGTCTCCTCACAGCGACGCGCTGCCTGGGCCCCCACCCACCGTGAGAAGGGAAAAGGAGACACTGACACCGCCAAAGATGACCACGCCCCCAGGTTTGTACTGGGGTGTGGGCCTGCAAACAGCGCTTGAAGATGGGGAAAAGAGCCCCAAAGAGTCGTCACCCTCAAGCAAAAACGTGAACAGAATAAACATAGCCCCTCCTACTGCCACCCAAGAGGCTGGAGGACAAACTGAGATGGAAATTTCACCCATAGGCCAGCCTGCACATGCGCTCGAAACTCATCCGATGCTAGCCATAGCAGAACTGGAGATCCCCACCTCATATTCTACGGATGATGAGATCAACAGCCCACTAACTCAAAGAGATATACAAAAGAAATCCTAAACCAAGAATGGAAACCACATTTGCCCAACAATGTGGAACCAAAACTAGTACCACCAGAAACAAGGAAGCAAAGCTGCCTGAAATTGGGGAGACCTACCAAAACAAAGAGAAATGTGAACTCCAAACCGCCTAAACTTCTACTTCAGCGCTCAAAACTGAGCAAGGAAATGGAACCTAAAGGTCCAAACACGACCATCCTATCTGGACCAAATAAAGAAAATGGGCTACAAATTGACAAATACGCTGGAGGGGCTAGCAGGAATAAGACCATTGTAAAAAAACTCAGCCCACTAGACAATTTCTTCCACTAACAATCAAAAACACCAATAGGGGTCAAACGAAATGAAGGTGCTGAGATCCCATTTTTGAAACTACCATCGACCAGACATCAAGTGGACAGAATAAAATCAAACACCAAGGAACAACATAAGAAAACACAAATACTTGACACAGCAACTACGATTAGATGGCACTTTGGAAAACCAATGGAGCGGTCCAATTCAAACAATAGAGACCGGACAAACAAAACTGAGCTATATAACAATGGTGCCCGGCCCAGAGATTTACAAGACCAAATCATTCCACCAAGTGACCACATAAACAAAATCACACTGGACCAGAGAAGCAAACAGGAAAATTAGAGCCTGACAGCTTCATCAGACAACTTAGGAGGTCCATCGGAAATGTGCACAAACAACCAAACCTCACCAACCAATTGTAGAGACAACAGCATGGAAAATCCAGCCGTGGACGCTAAATTTATGCTGACCTTGCGAGAAGCTCACAAGGGAAAAAACAAAATGGCAGCAACCTTTACACCAGAAAATCATGAAACTCCAACTAAAAACAAAAGACTTAGCTCAGTCCAACAATTACCAGCCAAAGAATCACCTAGCAAATAATCGTACCTGTTGTCAATAATGTCCACAATAAGCATAGCTTTGGCACCCTTTGGTAAACTTTACGAGTCAATCAACGATACACTAAAGGACCACACAACCATGGTCGCCTATATGCAAACCAAAATCACATACCTGGAAGGCTACCTTATGTCACTAGAAGCTTACAAACAGAACACCAGAGAGTGGGGAACTCAAACCGACAACCATGATATGAAAAAAGTAAGGTCTCTGGCGACACAAACAGAATCTTACCAGAATAAATGGGGCAGAAGGCCCACTTAGACCTTCCATCAAGACCCCTTGTGTGGCCCTTACTCAAGAAAACAAGAAGGACACACAAGTTAAACACCCCACAGACAAACCTCAGAGCCTGTCAAAACTTCAAAAAGAAGCAGCAATTCAAACAAGCCAAACCCACACTGAAGCAAAAATGGGATCAAGCGACAACATAAATACAGTGTCGAAAGGAGGGAAAATAGAGACAGACGGTAACTCTGTAATTTCACCGACTTCAACATTAGTTTTTAAACTGGCAAAATCTACCAACCGATTATGAACATATGATGGTCCAGGGTACAACAAACGACCAAACAACGAACATTGAAATGGTCCCAGACACGAAGAAAACAACAAACTTAAGTACAGAAACAAGAGCCCTTGAAAAAAACAAAACTCAGAATTGGGGAAATCAAGGACCCAGCTCAAACCCAGGAGTAATCTGATCCAGATGACAGCCCCTGAAGAGATAAGGACGCATCGATCATAGACTTATTGGACATAAGCCAATACCCAACAGAAGACTCAGAAAACGTGCCACTTGATAAGAAAGATGAAGACACCCAGCTGATGGCTCTAAGAGAAACCTCTAGTAAACCAATGATGAAGTCAAAGCCAAAAACTACGACATCCGAATCTCCAAGTTTTCAAACTTTGGAGGAGAAACGCAAGAAAACAACAAACCACAAGTGGCGAGACAACCAAGCACAGTACAGGCACCAAGAAGAGTCCAGAGGTTATACTGAAAGAAGTAGAAACAAAAAGGAAAATCCAAATTGGGTTAAGACCAAGAACCCCGGAAAACCTCACACCCGATCGCGAGTCGCCAGAACCCCGATACAACAACAACAGGAGTCACTCAAGACGCAACACAAGAACGGCATCAAACAAATACAACCAACAAAAAATTAATTTCTATAAACAACCAACAAGATACAGCAGGGAGGGTAAACACACACCCAAGCCTACTGTATCACAAAGGAAAACAGATACTAAGAGAGAAAAAACACCATACTCTTCCAGAGAAACAAAAAGAACACAAATGACGAGAACCAAGAGGACAATAAACACCCGCTCTTTCAAATTAGAAAAAATACTCGAAGAAGGAGGAAAAGTCACCTTAAGCAGGAAATCTAAGATGATGCTCTTAACCCACATTGACAACCTGAAATCCCTTTGAACGGATGATATAGACATCATTGAATTCATGCATAACCACCACATGGACAGAGTCTACCTCCACATATCATCACTACGGGTGAGACGCAAGCTTTCAGGAGCTACAGACCAACTATGAGCAATGGGCTATGATTTGAGCCCATTATATTCTACAAGAAGTACTGAGGAAAGGACATGGAATAGATCTACAAGGTGAAGTTCCAAAGAAGTAGCTCGCCAACAGGAGAAACTGTGGTTATATAAAACCAACACAAAGGACAGTTTGCACCACAGAGGAAACGAGGATCACAAGCTCCAAAGAGCCCGGCTACGCTCTGATAACTGGGACCAAGAAAAGGTAATTAAGTCGACCCATGGACTTCAGAATGAACGAGGCCGGGAAAGGGAAAGCAAAAGAACCTCAAGACATACCCCACCGTTGAGAAGAATGGAGTACAATAAAAAAATTTACCTCCAGAATGGAATACCAACACTGGCAGGACAAATATAAAAATTACAACACCGAAGAGTACGAAAACACAGAATTCAATGAAGATGGTCTCCCCCAGGGGCCTCTGCAAAACTGGAACATCACTGTTAGCAGAGAACTACCAAACCTAAAATCAGTTGAACTAAACCAACACAATGAGCAGAATCAAAAGGAGAGGGACCAAAAAAGATGGGATTGGTTACCGGAAGCATTAGCCTACCCAAGAAGATATTAGCAACGAAAAATGTCCACAGAACCAACACGAATCCAAACAGAGCCACTTATAACAGAGTTAAAAACCAATGCAGTAACTCTGGGATCCTGGAACACTTGAGGCTTTTCTCACCTCACTGAACCAGGTGAAGTAAATTTAGGAATTTACGATCTGCTATGTCTACAAGAGACTTGGTTGCTAAACTCTCCTACTCTGGATGGTTTTGAGAAAATTACCTCACCTGCCACCAAAGGCTCAAAGGGAAGACCAGCAGCAGGCCTGCTGATTGGAATACGATCAGGCAGTGGCTATAAACTCGAGTCTATAGCCAGGAGAGACACATTCTTCTTGGCCGTAACAATATCGGGAAATCAACCACACACAGTAGAGGTGAGAAAGACCAAAGCCCTCCTACTGTTAATTACTACATATTGGATCCCAAAAGCTCAATCCGACAAAACCTTCTTAAAAGAACTTGAACATACTATCGATGAAGCAACAGCCAAAGAGAACATAGTCAAACTGTGATATGCAGAGGTGTGACTGCAACCTGCCCACGCTCCACAAAAGACCAGGGAAAGAAAGCCAACAACTTAGCAATCAACAAGCCTTATTTCGCCAACAAGATTGCGGCTGCAGCCCAGAGAGGAACCAAGCTAGACCAGCTCCTATTATCCTGAGATCTCTACAGCCTTCAAATCACAAGGTCAAAAGAAAACTACACAATCTCGACTTGGGAACAGGAAGGCTTGAGAGCTAATATCAACCACATCTATGTCTCAAGATCCATCCTAGCGCTAACCACCAATCTTGAGGTCAGAAGAACCATCAAAAGTGATCACAACATCTAACAAACAGGCTGGGAAATACCATCAACACCCTCACCTCACTACATGGAGCACCAGATACAATAATCAAAACAGGGTACGAGCCTAAAACTGACCAGCACAGCAATTACAAACTTTGAAGCTAAATACCGCAGAGATAAAGGGGCTATAACATTTACCTTGGACCTGGGAAAACTGGACTACAGACCATTATTGCAACCATACTTGCACTCAAGAAAGAAGAAACACATGCAAATCACAACTCACTTACATTCCAGGAACGATCTGCTGATTGAAAAAAGAAGATTCATGAGACAAGCAATAAGAGCGGCCAAGAAATGGCCGACCACAAAGAATAAACTAGTTGCAAACAAGGCAAAAAAAATCTACAAATCATGGCTGAAACACAACAGACTCATGCTACATCAAGATGATTCGGTGGCATTGTTAAGATGCCTCAGTGGAAAGAGAACAAAAGACATCTGGTCCCTGATCGACTCAACAGGACACCTCACTCAAGAAACGCATGTCGGAGAGCAAAAATGGATTGAATACTTCTCAAAACTTTTTTGCAAACCTGAAACAGCAATTCTGTATAAAGACTCTATGCTCATTACAACATGGCAGTTGGACTATGATCAAGAATTAATTGAAGACAAAATCAAAAAGTTAAAACCTTCACGTGCCCCGGGACCAGACGGGATAACAAATCAAGATCTTAAAAGCAACAGAGAGACCTGGGCCCCCCTAAGAATGGACATCTTCGACACATGTGTTAGATCTAAGAGCATTTCACCTTCTTGGAAATAATCTAACGTAGTTCCTATCTACAAGAAAAATGAAAAAACGGATCCTGAGAACTACCACCCAATAGCACTCTTGGATGTGCTGGGCAAGCTCTTCGGCTTTTTCTTGCTGGAAAGGTTCTGATACTGGGTAACATCTTCACGCCGAGACCCTTTCCGGTCAGGCTTCGTTAGAAATTCAGGGACCTAAGCAAACATCTTGGCATTGAGTGCAATGAAGGCCAAGATCCTGGATGGCGGACCGAGAATATTCCTGGCTTTTGTGGACCTAAGCCAAGCATTCGACCATGTAAACAGGGACAGACTCTGGGACAAACTAACAGCATGGAATTGTCCCTACTCAATCCTAGATCCAATCAAAAGCCTTTACTCAGGGACCACAATGCAAGTTCGGCTCAGTGGCACGGGCCAGCTATCCAGAGAAATCCAGACCTCAAGGGGAGTGAAATAAGGCTGCCCGTTAGCACCCGCATTATACAATGCCTACACGGGCGACATTGGGCAACACGAGACCAATCTAAGGATCTTCCCGCTTAAATTAGGCAATGACAATATCAGCTGCCTGCTCTATGCAGATGATATTATCCTGCCCGACCACATGGCATATGGTCTCCAATGTAGACTAGACGGGCTACAAGAATACACAAGGGCAAACGACCTGGAAATGAACACCAAAAAAACAAAAATCTTAATCCTGGAAAAACGTTGTAAACAAAAATAATCTGGAAGATGGTTGATTGAGGGGAAAAAGGTGGAGAAAGTGACATCTTTCACATATCTAGGAGTGACTATCAACTGTAGCCAGCAAGAAACCCAAATGCAGGAAACCCTCTGGGTTAAAACAAAACTTGTGACAGCACAAGCAAAAAAAGTCGACAGAAAATATGGTTGATTCTCAATGCAAGCGGCGATCAACTTTTACAAAGCTAAAGATACACTGGCCATTTTATATGGCACAGAAGCAATGCCTGCTAACCAGACAGTATCTGGTCAAGACTGGAAGGTTTTATATGGAAAAGAACACTAAACCTACTGCAATCAACACCAATAGCGTTGATAAGAAGAGAACTAACTTTGGTCTCCCTCAAAGCAACAGTTATGCTAAACGACTTGATGTTGTACCAGAAAACCAGAATCTCAAAACTCAAAATATATGAATTAATCAGAGAGGAGACGGAAATCAAACGAAACAAGATGCTGACAGCCTGGGCCAAGAAAAACAATGAACTACTCCAAGAAATTGAAAGCTCGGCGACTGAGCTAGAAAAAAAACCCAACAAAACCAAATCCAGACTAAAAATCTGGGACTGGATTCAAACTCTTCAAGACGCAGCTAAAAACAAACTCACTCAGCATCTTCCATCAAACTTACAAAAAGTCAATGAACCAATTGAATACTTGCTAAAATTACCAAATAAAGGAATTTGATAAACTTTCCTAAGAATTTGCTTAAATCTCCTAAAAACTAACGAGATACTTGCGATTAGAAGAATTTCTAAAAACAATACATGCCGCTTTTGCAAGGTTGAAGAAACTGTGGAAACTCTCAGACACCTACTCCTATCATGTACAGGAACCACATCAAAAAGACAAATTCACATGGTCCACCTGTTTAAAAATGTCTTTACCTTAGACGAACAACACTGGTGGGATCACATGATGAGCGCCAAAACGACAAAATCAGTGATCACAGTGGTAACATTTTTTAACAGTCTCCATCTGGATACTCTAATCACGAATGCAACAGAAGAAAAAGAGACCACACAGTAAAGGAGTGAAGCGTGACAGAATTCTTTCAACAAAAGAACTTAAGGACATAAAATCAGAAGTTTACACATATCTTGTAAAAACTGCAATGAACAGTTAAACCAAGAATAATAAAAAACAATATATATATATTTTCAACATGTTTGGCCCAAAGAGTTATATAAAACTGTTGTTTTCTTAAAAAATCACCAAGGTATGCAGTAATCGACAATACACAGGAATAGTAAGACGCATAGTCAGAATAAAGTTGAGAGTGAGCTAGAGAATATTTCAGACAGATTCTGTAGGATTTTCCCAACCAGCCAGGGGAATGCAAAGGAAACGTGTTGATTGTACCAATGAAAAGCCAGGGGAGGTGAAGGAAGAAACCGGAACGTTGCGTTGAATGAAGAGTCAAAATTGACATTCCCCTCCATATATATATATATATATATATATATATATATATATATATATATATATATATATATATATTGAGCTTCGGGGCTCAATTTCCCTGGTTATTGGCCAATTGGTGGCAAATGGTATAGTTTAATGCACCTTTGCCCATACACATCAATGACATTTGGATGGATGTAAAAGCATTTCTGAAGGTGACTTGATCTTACATACAAATATTTGTAAATGGTATGATGAAGAGCCAGCTTCCCACATAGTACACCATATCTAGTGTTCACAGCAACAGCAAAAATTGGAAGATCTGCCAAAACTGCTGGATCATTGGTACCCCTCCAGTAATCCCTAAAATGCATAATATTGTTCTTTTCCCAAGTCAGTGTACGCCCTGTTTATCTTAGAATGAATGCCACTCCTTGTAGTTATCTTTATACTGAATGCTTTATGTCCATTTGCATTATTGCAACATTCAAATGAATCAGTTTCTCACAATGAATTCCAAATAATGTGCATTCATGACATGCTTTGAAACACTTGCTCTTTTTCAAATGCAGTGTGTACTCAATATATCCCGGCTACATGTTTCTATCAATTGGCAACTAGAATATTTACAACATGCACACAGATTCTTCTTCTTGGACCTCACATCATCTAAGTCATTCTCTAATATTTTCTGGTGTAGTTCCATACCACACTGATCTAAACGTTATACTTTGTTTTTTTTGTTTTTAAAAATAATAAAATATTGAAGTACATATGAAAATACTTGTCTGAAAAAGTTGTCCATGTCTAGCTGATAATTGACCGACCAAAGCTGTAGAAAAAAAACAAGTGCAGAAAATGGATTAAGAGAAATATTGCCCTAATCTAGCAAAACATCTCAGCCCATGGATGGTGCAACATCGCCAAGCAGAAAGGCTGAATGCATCACTTGGTTCTAGAAGCAACAAACTTCCTATATTCAGGATTGATCAGTAACCAATATTTGTCAGATGCGCAGAGTCTAATAATAATGCCAATGGCTGCTGGTGATATCTGTAATTGGAGGGGTGGAAATGTGTTTCCAAATATGAGTGAGCACCCAAACATAGCAAGAGAGGCTGAACCAATGAATGCCAGAGGACGACAATGTATCTAGGTTGACTGCACCAAAATATGCAGTTTAGTCACTTAAGTTAACATATCATGTTTGCTTTATCCTTAGATAGCCAAAATGTCATGCTAAAAAAATCAATATATCTAGATTAGCTACAGCAAAATATGCCATTCTCGCCACCTCATCACACTTATCATGCTTGCTTTATCATAGATGCCCAGTAAAAATATTGCATGGCAAAACATTATATGTAGACTGGTTACACCAAAATAATAATAGATAATCTTTATCTATCTGTGTGCACTTTATTTTATAATCAAAAACCCTCCTACAAGATATTCCCCTACTTGTGTGCCCAAAGAGGTGACATAAGAAGTGTGGGGCTATCCACTGATAGTTATGTGACTTGAAAAAGATGGGGAAATCATTTGCAGTTTTATAGATTCCAATTTGGTTGTATACTCATAACTTATGATATGCATGTGATAATTTAACACAACTAACATCATTAAACTCTATGGGTTGTCTTTTACATAATACACAACTATGTGCCCATATTTATTTTGTGAGGTATTGATTTTTTCATAGTTTTTCATAATATCTTTAATTGTAAACTATTTGAATTTTACATTTGCTGAGCACATATATTTGTCCATATACAAATCACAAATGGTTTCAAGTTCCTAACACTTTCCGCTACAGTTATCTGGTTGTAATATATTCTTTTAGGTTATGTGGCAAATATGTGCCATTCTGCTCATTATGAACTGAATGCTTCTAATATAAAACATTGTTTCCAACCACTTGATATCCTCAGTAATACATTATAAATTATAAACAAACTATTTTCCATGATACTGTTATAGGGAAGCGCAGACATGTACATTTTAAGTGAAAACAACTTGTGATCTGGAGTCTCGTGACTTGAATTCACCTTAATAACTGGTCTAAACCAGCTCAGGCATGTGATTCTTACTGTACAAATACAACCACTCATAATCTGGAGTCTTATAACATACAACTCATTACTTTGGAATTCCTGATAACGGGAGTTAAAACTGCTCCAAGCTGAATCCAAATCTATACCCATTTCAAGCTGAACAGAATGCAATATTATACAAACTAATAGAACCAATGGTTTGTATTGTTCTTTTAACATTATTTCACCTGAGGAAAATGAAATGTATTGCAGAATACAATACACTTGCCATTGCAGATGTGTTTCAGTTGAAAGCAAAAAATACATTATTTTAGAAATCATAAGTGTATTGCTCTATGTAATCAACATAAGGGATATAATACCATCGTGTAAATCCTAGGATTGTGTGTTTATGTTTCAGAACTTCAATATACATTTTCTAGGGCCTGAGCTGATTCTTTTTGCTGGTGATTGCATTCCAAATACTTGGTCCTCGAAATTTTTGAATGTTACCATGTTCCTATTTCAATAATGATAGTTCTTGTGCTCCCATTGCTGTCTTTTGATGAAGGAACTGGTGGATTGAAATGTAGTTGAATGAAAATGACATGTTCCATCAGCACCTCTAGCATTACATTAAACACAGTGCAGCCTCATACACAACACTTTCCACTTGCTGGCTGCACTACCACAGTTTGCCTTCATTTTCTATTTATTTTTGTTTATTTTATTTATTTGTGCTCCTCGGCTCTGCACTTTTCACTCTCCCTCTTCCATGCACTTTTTCCCTTTTCCCTTTCCCATGCACTTGCGCGTTCTCAATGTCACTGGGCCTAGTAAGATCGTTTTTATGTTGTTCTGTGTTCTCCCTTGTTCCCCTCCCTTGCCTAGTCACGCTCTGAAATACTTGTGTATGAGCGCGATACAAATAAAATATCGTATCATATCATACATTGAGGTGGTCTCCATGTCTTCATGATAGGTGCAGTCTATTACAGAATGCAACACCTAATCACTTTTGCATTCAGGCAATATGTGTGGTTTAGTTGCCAAGATGTTCCACAATGTAAGAAGCAGCAGTTTTTCAGGATCATTTTGGTTTAGTGACATAGTCTTAGGTTCAACTTTTCTCCACACTGTGCTTGGCCTAGATGGGACACAGTCCCATCTCACGAGTCCAATAATTGCCCATGGTTCGGGCCTCTGCCGGGGCTACATGCCCTGATTTCCACATGTTACAAGCCAATGAGTAGAAGATAGGTGACAATCCTGCTCTGGCCCGGAAGATGCCTCTACTATAATTTTTTCAAATTATACTTTCAATTTTGAAAATGTTGAGTTAGATCATTTGTTTTGTAATAAACTCAAGGAGAAATATAGTAGATAATGCATGGTTTGAGTTTTGCAAAATATTATTATACTGAAATCCTTTCATTAGAATTATGCAATAAATTTAGTTCATCCATAAGAGTAATCCATTTTCTTCAAAATGACAGAGGGGCCATAACCTGCATTGATCTATTTGATCCATTTATTGATTCATTTTTTTTTTAAGTTGAATGATTATATATTCAATATCTTTCAAAATAGGTTTTATCCTTTTTCATGAAAGGTAGAAAAGTTCTAGGCCACTACTTGTTATTATTTAGGTTGCATGCTTTTTTAAAGGTCCCTTAGCTACTTGCAATTCTACTTCATGGCAGGTGAGCTCACTATTATGCATTAATATTCTTAATATAGCGCTCTAGTGGCAATGACAAATACACTTAAACATGTTTTAAAGGAAACTGAAACACATTTCAGAGGGGAGAACACGAAACACAGTGACTCAATGGGCTGACTATGACCTTTGTAACAGTCAGTAACAGTGGGTCAAAGGACATAACATGTCATATAATCGGTCTTCTTCTTTGCTGCTCGTCACAGCAGATAAGTGCTGTGCACTTCACATTCTGATGACTCAGCTGGGAGAGCATTTTCTTTGAGCGCTTTAAGTCATAGTATGAGATTTTGTAATTGTGATGGCTTAATGGTTATTGTCAGTCTTTTTTAGGAATATGTGTTTGCTTTCTTGTTTTCACAATGCTGGCGAGGGCTGTAATAGCCGCATGTGCAGTGCGTGTGAGTCGAGCAGTAAGATCTCGTGCTCCGAGGACAGTGGGAAACCCAGCTTCACTAATGTGGAGACTTTTCTTCCTTCAAGGGTTGTCGATAATCTTTCCTGTTATGTGAGCTGTAATTGTTAACTGCCTCGTCTACTTGAGTTCCCACCCTGCAGGGTTCCATGATGCATTTACCTCCTCTGTACTGCTCCCTATGGCAGCACTACCAGGTCACATGGATGTTTATCTACACAGATACCATTGCTTAGACAGTCACTGGAGACCCTCCCAGCCCCCATTTAATGACAGTACTTGCAAGAACAGCACCCGACCTTCTATTAGGCATTTCCCCTTATATTACGCCATAGCCCTTCCTTTGTGTAACCCCAGGCTCCAATTTTCCATTCTACTTTCCTCTGCTGGAGACTGACTTTTCCTTTTAGGGTGCCTTCACACATCTCACCCTTGGAGCTCTCTTTACCCACTTCCACTGGAGACTGACTTTTCCTTTTAGGGTGCCTTCACACATCTCACCCTTGGAGCTCTCTTTCCCCACTTCCAAGGGGCTCCATAAGGGGTCCAATGTATGCCTGCCACCTCCTCGCTGGCCGACATGCAGTACACACCCCATGCCCTCGTTGCTTGTGCACATGGTTTGATAATAAAATCACGTTCACCGGTAAAGGTGCGACACGCGAAACAAATGAGGTAATTCCTCCTTTTCGCTGCAGCAACATCAGGCATGCATTCATTATTAGAGAAGGATAGGTGTTGGCCCTTTTTCTGATCCCAAACAACTCCCCAAACCAACACTGGTGAATCATTGGCCATTTTCGCTTTGACAGGAAATTGGTTAATGTGGTGCCAGGTGTGTAATTCCAACATCTCTGGAAGTCATGTCCACCATAGGAGTAGACAGCGTAGGGCCTAAGCGGGTAAGGCCCGCCCAAAATCAATAAATGCCTACTCAGCAGCACTTACAGATGTTAATGCCACTGCGGTGGGCCCAACTACATTAGTTTCAGACCCAGGGGAATATCTAGCATTGCAAGATTGTGGGGGCGAGAAACGAAAAACGTCCTGGTACTTTTCCCTCAAATGCACCTTGGCAAATGAATGCTAAACTGACATACACACGTTCCTACCCACCATATGATGCAGGGTAGAGCGTGCACTGCAGTTGGAACATTACTTTCTTAATTCCCATTAGCTCATTCACTAGTCAGACTTCAGAAAGAAGTCAAATGATTTCTTTTTGAAATCGGATACACTCCGACTCCAAAAAGAATAAGACTTCTTTCTGAAGTCAGATTAGTGAATGCATGCAGGACTGGAGCTGAACGCAGACCACACAGCACTGTCTGATGTCCATGTCACGCACGGCTCCAGGCTGCAGCTGTTGCATTGACCCACAGCGGGGTGGGACATGAACACCAGTTTGCCATGTGTTCCTGCTCGATTGGCAGCACCCTGAGTGTTCGGGTGGCCAACTTTACATAATGGTTTTGCAGGACACCTTGCACATGGGAGTGCATCAGAAGCACCCTGCAGTGCACACAATTCCATACAGTATCAGTCGCACCCCTCCCAATCAACGTTTTTTGTAACATTTGTAGAGAGGCAGAAGTAAACGTCATCTCTTGTGTCCACCCCCTAACCTCCATCATACTGAAAGAATAACAGGAAGACACTGTGCATGACACCAGGCATCGTCCCACTACCACATCAAATATATGAGAGACGTTATGCACTCAGAAAACCACATCAAATGTACCCTCACACTGCCATGGTGGATATCTGCATACACCATTGGACCTAGAAGAGCTGTAGGTGAAATCAGACCATGGTAAAGTGACGTCATAAAGAGAGAACACAAGGACTCACTGAAATGTGAATGCTTAAAGAATGAAGATGTAACTGAAGTAACAAAGTAAACATTTAATGTGGGCAACTTTACAAAATGGTTTTGCAGGACACCTTGCACATGGGAGTGCATCAGAAGCACCCTGCAGTGCACACAATTCCATACAGTATCAGTCGCACCCCTCCCAATCAACGTTTTTTGTAACATTTGTAGAGAGGCAGAAGTAAACGTCATCTCTTGTGTCCACCCCCTAACCTCCATCATACTGAAAGAATAACAGGAAGACACTGTGCATGACACCAGGCATCGTCCCACTACCACATCAAATATATGAGAGACGTTATGCACTCAGAAAACCACATCAAATGTACCCTCACACTGCCATGGTGGATATCTGCATACACCATTGGACCTAGAAGAGCTGTAGGTGAAATCAGACCATGGTAAAGTGACGTCATAAAGAGAGAACACAAGGACTCACTGAAATGTGAATGCTTAAAGAATGAAGATGTAACTGAAGTAACAAAGTAAACATTTAATGTGGGCAACTTTACAAAATGGTTTTGCAGGACACCTTGCACATGTGAGCACATCAGACAGACCCTCTAGTGCACATAATTCCATGCAGTATCAGTCACGCTGCTCCCAATCTACTTTTTTTGTAACATTTGTAGAGAGGCAGATGTAAACATCACCTAGTGTAGTGATGAATAACAGGAAGACACTGTGCATGACACTAGGCATTGTCCCAATACCACATTGAGTATATGATGGACGTTATGTACTCAGACAACCATATCAAATGTACTCTCACACTGACATGGTGGACAATTGTCTGCATACACCATTGGACATAGAGGAGCTGTAGGTGAAGTCAGACCAGGATAAAGTGTCATCATCAAGAGAGGACATGAGGACGCACTGAAACGATACATGAATGCTTAATGAATGAAGATGTAATTGAAGTAACAAAGTAAACATTTATGCAAATAAGAAGAAAATTATGTACACTAAGAAGATAAGTGAGAAGACAATTAGTAAATGTATATATGCAGAAACGCAAAGGTAGATAATAAATATAGAAGCTTGTTGCAGTTGTAAAAATAACACGGGAAAAGTGGCCATGATGAAAAATGGATGTCGACCCTGTATAAATATTAAGCAAGTAATCTTGAGGAGAGAGACCATGGATGCAGAGCTGACAGGTGCTGGAAAACTGTGTTGTGCAACAAATATCTGTTTGACTTGGGATCAAGGATGCCACATCAAGAGGTAACTGCAAGGCACAAGGGGAGTTAAAGAGGATTAGGTACACAAGCCTAATATACCACTCTTAAATTAAGTAAAGGAGTGAATATTTGCAAGCACCAAGTATTGAACAATCAAAGAGGCAGAAATCATATGCCAGATGGAGCAAGCAAGTCTCCAGAGGCCAAGAGAAGTGAAGCAATAACACCCAGTATAGTTGAATAAAATAGCACTAAATAATAAAAGATGAACATTTTCAAAATCGTGGTCTCCTCGCACATCATTCAGGACTGGAAAACAAGGACTATTCATTAGGCTCCAACTGAAGATAGCGATTTAACTATGCTCCATTAAAAGTCCCAAGGAAGAGAACAGTCAGCAAGGCCAACTACAGAGAAGAAGCATTGGCATAGGGCCTAACTGATGAGACCTGGAAGGCTAATTGGCCAAGTGAGGAGTGGTCTGACGTTATTCCCTGAAACCTGGGTTCCATTTTGCTTATGTACTGCAAACAAACTGAATGTCCAATGTTGGGAAAGAATGCCAACCAATCATGATGACCTCTCTAGCAGTGAATTACATTGCTGCAGAAGCCTAACTGCTGCTGTTATTCTGCTATTAATCTGTATTATACATAATTAAAGGTAGTTCAAGGTGTGCCTACCAGATAAGTGGCAGTCAATTATGTTACTTACACCTAAATGAAGTATAGGTATATATGTTCCCTAAGCCAATCCTTCCTTTCAATAGGTTTTTACTGTTTGCCACGTAGGTAGGATGGCGTTTGGTATCAGGGCGCAGCCTTTACAAGAATTTTCGAAGCTTGGTTACAGTGCACGAAGAATATACATAATACAAAAATAGGTACACAAATGTTATATACAAATCAGCAGTAAAGCCAGCAGGCCGTTATATACAGGTAAGCAAGAGGCACACGTGGTTACAATGTTTGCGTGTAGCGCTGGTCACTACCTAGTCTTAGTGGGTCTCCAATTTCAGCCAGGAGACTAACTTGGAACGGAAGTTCTGATAGGGCAAGTCTACTCTAAGGTTTGGAGGCAGGGAATTCCAAAGCTTGGCAGCTTTTACCGGGAAGCTGTTGCCTCCTATGGTGGCCCGTTTGTAGTGGGGAACAGGTAAACAATCTTTGTATGCAGTTCTGACGGGTCTTAAGGAGGACTGTCTGTGGAATCTGTTGATCAGGTAGGTTGGGGCTGCGTTGTTAAGAGACTTGTGGGTGAGTGATGCCGTTTTTAAGAGAATTTTATCTCTGGTGGAGAGCCAGTTGTTCTGTTGGCTGAATCCTGTGATGTGTTCTCTTCTGGAAATGCCCAGAGCTGCTCTGAGAGTGTTGTTCTGAAGGGTTTGCAGTTTATTGGTGGTGGCCTTGGTGGATCCTAGGTAGAGGGCATTGCAGTAGTCGAGGCGAGACAGTATGAGGGCTCTGGCGAGTGTCAGACAGCTAGTGTCCGACAGGAAAGGTTTGGCTGCACGGATTAATTTGCACGTGTAAGCCGTGGAGGATGCAAGGGAGCTCACTTGTCTTTTGAAGGAAAAATTGGAGTTTAGATAGAATCCCAATGTTTTGACCTCCTGTCCGACTTTGATGTTGTTCCCGTCAATCATGAAGGAGTTATAGGCCGGGCCAAGTTTCTTTATACTGATTGTAGTGCCTAAGATGATGAGTTCTGTTTTATCATCATTCAGGCATAGTCCATGAGTGGCCATCCATGCCTGGATGATGATGTACACCCTATTTAGCAAGGCCAAATCCTTTCCATAATCTCCTGAAAGCGGAAGGAGGATCTGAGTATCATCTGCATAGTTATTGTAGGTGATACCGAGATGATCCAAATCATCGAAAAGGGGCTTGGTAAATATGTTGTATAATGTGGGGGAGACACAGGAGCCCTGAGGAACACCGCATGTGATCGGTATAGGGTCTGCTGCCGCCGTGGGAGAGAAGACCCTCATAGTCCTGCCGTTAAGGAAGGATGTGACCCAGGTGATGGCCTCGCTGGAGAAGTGAGCTGAAGTGTGGAGGTGTGAACAAAGGACAGAGTGATCGACCAGATCGAAGGCTGCAGATAGGTCGAGGAGGAGGAGTAGGGCGGCTTGCCTGTTGTCTCTGAGCGAATCGATCTGCGCTTTCAAGTCAATAAGAGCGGTTTCCGTCCCGTGTTGGGGACGGAATCCAGATTGTCTGGAGCCTAAGAGGTTGTGTTCTTCCAGGTGCTTCTGTATTTGTACATAGGCAACCTTATCCAGAATCTTTAGTAGAAAGGGAACAGTTGTTATGGGTCGGTAGTTTGTGGATATGACTGGGTCAAGTGTAGGTTTATTCAGTAGAGGAAGTACCCAGGATTGTTTTAGGTTAGTAGGGATGGAGCCAGTGGCGAAGGAGGCATTAATCAATTTTGTAATGAAAGGGGAGAGGTCGCGGGCAGCATCTTTAATGAGTTGTGCTGGGCACAGATCTCCCTGGCAATTAGACGGTTTCAGGGACAGGATAATTTTTTCGACTTCCAGCATGTTGACTTTGGAGAATTGGAAACGGGCTAGGTCGGTGGGCATGGGCTTGTCCGGAATTTTTGAGTTGAGGGTGTCATTCAGGGATGCTCTTTTGCTGGAGATTTTACTTTGAAGAGTCGCAATCTTGTTTGCTAGGGCACTTTGAATTTCTGAATACCAGTTTTTATCTTTGGTGCACGTGTCAAGGGGTGCTATGGGGGTTTCTATTTCTTTAAGGATGGAGAAGAGTTCTTTCATGTTAGATTTAGCTTGGGATATACGAGAGTCAAAGGAGGCTCCTTTGGCCAGGTAGATTTCTTTTTTGTAAAGTGCAGCTAGTTTGGAAAGTTTGAGTTTGTTAGAGACTGAGGGGGATTTTTTCCAGATGGCCTCGCAGTTTCTTTTTTGCTGTCTTAGTTTTTTGAGGAATGGTGTGTACCATTTGTTAAGGTGCGTTTTCGGTTTACTGGATCTAAGTTTAAGGGGGGCGATGCAGTCCAGCGAGGTGGCCATAATCTTGTTATATTCTTCAACCAGAGACTCAGGGTCCAGGTTATCAGGAAGTGAGTTGAGTGTGGGGAGTAGGTTAGGGATAAGTCTTTCTGCTGTCATGTTCTTCTTGTTTCTAGTGAGAGTGGGTGGGGCCTTAATGGTAGGCCGGGGTGGAGGTCTGTCGGTGGAGAGCATGAATGATACCAAGTGGTGGTCAGTCCAGGCTTGAAGTGAGATATTTGTGATGTTCACTAGGCAATTATGGTCGGCCACAATAGCTGACGTACATCGAGGTATAAACCATTTATGTAATTGAAACGTAGATGCGAGTGAGTGAACTGCAATCTGTTTGTTCACCAGCTTTCCCTACTTTATTTGAGCTGATAATAAAGTGGTATATTGCCATATTCTTTGAGTCTGTCCGGTTATTTGGGTCTGAGATTGTGTATTGGTAATTCCATCTGGCACTTGGAACGCTCCAGGTGCAGCTGCACACATAAGTGGCAAATTGCATTTTAACACATTCACATAACAACAACAAAAATACAATTTCGGCAGGACCAGTACAGATGCAGGAAGCTCATCGATTAGAGCATGTCCACGCTCTGTGGGGCAAAACAGATGCAAACCTCCTAATCTGCATATGGATTGCACCAACAGAAGTGACTTCACAGAAAAGGACATTGCAAGGAGCATCATCAGTCTTTGATACTTGGAGGCACCATTGAAGCGACTTTAGAATAAGTTGCCATAAGTAAGCCAATTGCACTATTATTATTTATGGGGCAACTCTATAGTCATGAGGCTTTTTTTTTTTTTAATAGTAGCTTGATATATTAACACACGCTGTGAAGTGACTCAATTACAGACTTGCAGATAAGACACAGTGATATTAAATGATTTGCCCAGGATCACACACTTAGGTTAAATGGTCAAACCGGGATGTGGGCAGTTTAATCAACTGAACACATCTTCCCAGGTCTAATTGACATAGATATGTATTAAGGTTTTGCTTTGCCTTTAATGTGCTTAAATAATACTTCAAAGCAATCTATTGGAAGATAACCACATTACATAAACTAGCGTTACATAATAAACTAATCTTACACTATATATCATCATAGAAATATGTTGAGCAATAAGAATATGGCTTGCTTTAGTTTAATTGTCCCCACCCTGAATGCAAGATTAAAATAGCATCATGCACATTAATGTGAGCCTAACATATTCCCCTTGGGTTTTAAAGCCATAGTCAGTGTTTCATAAAGCATGCAGCATTATGCACCCTGCTCAGTTCTGATCACCCCCATTCTTATTAAGGGGCAGAAGTCCCGGCTAATAGTATCCCCTCCACTGCCAACAGTGCATCGTGGTTCTCAGTGTAATGCTCTGTGGACAGAGAGCAACGTGTGGGGCCCCTGGGAGAGCCGCTCTGCTGCCCAGAGCTCAAACAATGAGGGGTGACAAGCGGGTGGTGTCCTGTTGCCAGGACAATGAAGGTGCTGAGCACAAACATCCTGCATGCCCCACATGTCCTTCCCTCACTCTTGCCCTGGTGCCCACCCCACCACCGATTGGTACACCAGCCCTCAGCGCCACACCTCAGTCTTGTCAAACCCCACCCCACCACCCACTAGTCCATTCTTCGGGGCCCACTCACAGACAACTGCCAATCTTTGGCTACAGTGAGATACACGTGGAGATCAGCCTCGTGCCAGGTGCCAGTACCCATGCGCCCCGCTCCCAGCCCCCTCTACAGGATCTGGCGCCTCTGCTGCATCACGCCACTGACCTTTCCAGCTTTTAATTATGAACTGAGCCTGCGTTCTGATCCAATGGCACGCTAATCCCGTAAGGCCTCTTTAATGAATCCTCTCTGCTGGGATTTGGAGACCCTTCTAATTAAACCCATCGCATTCAGTGCCCGACTAGAACAGGCTCAATTTGTCAAATGCATTTGTCTGATTAGTAATTTCTTTTTTTTTCTGTAAATAAAACCGTGGGATGTGAGACAAAACACATTCCCGCACATGCTCAAGTAGGAATACGGATCAATTCAACGTAGAAGAGAACCCCCGGTTCTGACATTTACTTTATGTATGGGATAAAGTATCCCCTGTCAAACGTTGTAAGGGTTTTGCAAGTCACTTAAAGTGCTGTGGCCACTATGGCATCTGTGACAGAATGAGTTACTCCTGGCTTTTCCTGTTGCACGCTGGGACTTGTAGTTTCTTTGTCCCATTTACAATATGCAAAGTGAAAAGCCAGAACCAGATCATGCTGTCACACATGACATGGGGCACTTTGTATTTAACTTGTCCATGCATATGTAATATTATGTTAAAATGGTTGTAACCTGTGCCAAGTCACGACCATAGTAGTACCATATCACGCATGGTTATACACGTAGTGGCACTCTGTGGCCCCAACAGGGGGATCCACACCTTAGAGTGTTTGAAGAATAGAAACAAATCAAGGACAAGCTAAGAGGATGGGGTCATGGGAAGAAGAAGCTACAAACAGAGTGGGAGATAAGCAGAGGGTTAAAGGATGTTTTGTGATAGTGTGATTGTGTTGGTACTGTTATGTGGACCAAGGTTCTGCAAAAGGAGTAGGCTATGTCCTAAAGTGTCGTGAGAATTGTGTTGTGTAAGTAAGTGCACAATGTAAAGTTGGATGCACAAGGGCCTTGAGAGTGTGTTCGGCCAATCCTGAATGTTTTGGTGGCTTATTTGCAATAGTGTCTTTATACTTTGTACCCCAGGTTAAACTCCAGAATGTACATTTTTTGCCTGCCAAGAGTGAGCCAAATGTGAAATAGTCAAGAATCGATTGTGTATACATGCAAATGCTGTTGGTCGCCGTAGGTAAAAGAATGGGGTGGTCAAACTGGAAGAGCAACCTGAAAAAGGCCTGGCACTTTAATGTCAAGAAATGCATTATTAAGAGTCTGTTCATGTCATGTTAGATTTTATTTTAATTCTGGGCGAGACAAGGGACCTGATTCACAGCTCGTTCTAATTATAGTGTGGAAAGTCGACATTCTCCCCTCCAGTTTCCAGAACCATCGTTCTGAGATGGGTGGAAATATCGGAGGGGACATATTGGGCTTTCCAGCAGCAAAAGCTGCTAACATCACACGTTGTAAGGGAAATATGTACTCCAGTGGAATTGCGAGCATTACCCAAAAGACTGCCACTTTTATAATTTAAGAAGGTTTTCATGAACTTTCATTTAACTAGGAAAGTGGTGCTGCCATCTGAGAAATGCCATGTTTAAAATGGGGAACAGTGTGGTGTGTTGTTTAACATCACCTCATAGGGTACCGTTAATGAGCGCCGCTTGTGGCTGGTACAGGAAGTGTGGTCTGGCCTATGACTACAGTCCTTGCCAACCCCTGAGCATGTGAGGTGGTTGGCAAGGCTGTTGCCATGCCGCAAATCATGGCTTTCCAGGAGTGGCAGACTTTGTTTATTGCCACCACTCCCTTATTACTTCAGAACACATGGCTTCACGGAATAGTGTCTTTCAACTCAGACACTGCACTTTTCCACGATAACACGCACCTCCGAATCAGGCCCAAGGTGGTGGCTTATAGGATTTCAAAGTATACTAATACTTAGCCTATAACCACTGTAGGGCCTCCTTGGCTGAAAACCATCCAGTATAATGCATATTGCAAAGTTTTGCAAACATTTTTATGAACAGTTTAATGCAATCCATCTAAAAAACATTTTGTGTTTTAAAATAAGTGATACCATGCAGCTAGTGCCTTGGTCTTTTGTGATAAACTGCGATCCTGTGATGACAAAATAAACATACTCCTATAAACAGTGCCTTTTCAAAGAAAGATTGTAAAGTGTCATTCAAGAGTATTTTAGGAGAGAGGAATCTGAAAGCCAGGGTGTCAACTGAGTGCTCCAATAGCAGCTGGGAAACACGGCTCAATCTTGGCTCAATAAGCAGGCATTGTGATGTCACAAATCAAATGAAAAAAGTTATTAGTGATATCAATTTCGTATTACACATACGTAGTGATCTCACAGCAATACTGCAGTAAGGAATTCTCTGTTTCTTTTTGTACCAGTATTGCAGCTTGACATGGATTGTAAAGAAAGATTGCACACCAACTTGACCTAAAGCCTTACAAACATTTTTTTCAAAATCATTTCCTCTTTAGAACAAATAAAAACAATTCATTTTTAGGAAGGAATTCATTAGAGGTATACCACAAAAAGGAGGAACTTGAGATTGGAAAAGTTGCATATGGGATTCACTGCATGAAGAGGGATTTCAGCAGACTTTCCAGTTAAGAGTCTAAGGGCCTCATTCCTAGTCCGAGTCCGGAGCAAATAAAGGACTGTGCGGACAATTCTGTGCCTTCCTCTGCTGTTATGCAGTGTCGCCTAAACATTCTGCCGTCTAAAGAGGTGCTCCTAGTAAGGAAGCAGATTTTGGTAGTTTATTCGAGCTGCAGATGCTGCTGTGTACCCCAGGAGACAAGAGTCCTTAATCCATCTGGTAACCAGCTGCAAGGCATTGGCTGAGGTCCGAATGTGGTTCCTGGGACACTTTATTAAGCAAGCCGAATCACTACCAAGGATTAACCTGCAATTGGCAGTTGAAAACCAAATTTCCATTATTGTAAGAGACAGAAGTACAAGCATTTGTGGTAAGCAATGCAGTCCAAACATGTTTGGTGAGGAGTATATGCAGACCGAAATGGATTTTAGTGCATTTTCTTTACATCTAGTACACTTTGGTGCCCAATGTTTTTTTTCAACAGTTGAACAAGGGATTAACCCTAAATTGCCATTTGAATATTTAATTTTCCCCAATAAAAGAACCAGATGTACAAGTATATGTGGTGAGTTATGCATATAAAACATGGTTGGCAAGGAACGCATTACATCGTGGATTAAACATAAGAGATGATCACATTGGACAGGGGAAGTTGTTATAACATGATATATGGTAAGAACAAACTGGCACTAGTCTAACTAATGTAAGGGAGGAAAAGCAGTTTACAGTGTTATCCAGGTATGTTTATGTACGGGAAGATGTTATCAATTTGACCTATTCCATAGGACGTATTAGGGCAGTAGTGCTATTGATAATGACAGTGCTTCATTATTCATGAGAGAATGATATGAGGGCATGATAATGTAATCGTGGAACACTCTGGATTATGATCTTGGGTGAATGTTCAATATTGTTTGAAATAACTTACCTGTTTTTTGTTTGTTTTTTCGATGTTTCACCTTCTAATCCTACCCTACTCCAACCCCCTTTTCTCTGTCTTACATATGTAAATGTGAATAGAATTTATGACTAACCAATATGTGTCAGGTTTTGAAAAAGGCCCCAAGGCCGAAACACGTGTTAACCAATGGGCATCAAGTCATGGTAATAAGTGAGCATGTAGTACATTTAGCTGAGTGTGATTTTGATCTAGAGCATTTTGGAGTAGTGGGACCACTCTTTAGACACTTGTAATGCGACAAAGTGTTTAAACCAAGTTGGCTCATCATATCTTATCCCTGTCACAGAACCTATCTCCCTGAAAACCCCATATTCTTTCTACAGAATCACTGACAGCCAAAGAATGGTGGAACTGGGTACTTCTAAGTGGAAAGACCAGTTTAGTTTTGGCGGTAATGTCTTTTTTAGAATTGGTTCTTAAAATGTAAAAGAGAAGGGAAATAAGTGACAACATGGATGTAATGCTGCTAGCCCGATATTTCCTAATTGAGAATATGAATATCATTTTATCATGTGAAATTGTGGAAATCATGTAAGACTGTAAGCTCCTTGAGGTGGGTATTGAATGCATTGTGATTATGTGGATTTTGCTTAAAATGTGTTTTATTGTCTAACAAACCATGAACATAAATAAAAAATCTGCCTTAATCAGTCTGGTAGCAGGTAAAACTCTAAATGTAAGCCATGCAAGGTTGTGGCGCAGTGATTAAAAATAGCACATCATTATAAGTAACAGCAATTTGATATTACACCAGTGTCAGCATTGTAAGCAGCTCTCAGATGTGACAGGTCTGATGTCTATTGGTGTCTATGGTGAATGTCTCCACAGATGGTTTGTCGAACAAAAGCCAGACTGCTTCTTCCTTTCATTCTCCATTAGGCAATTATACACCTACCCCCATTTCATAGAACCTTCCCCCAGGAGGTCTCCTGGGAACAGTGCTTTACAGTTAGCACTAACCAGGCTCACACCATGGTGCTTATCACTGGAATGACTTTGAAGTCAGCAGGCATGTGAAGGGGTAGGGTTCCAGTAATGTAAGGGTGCAGAAGAAGGAGGTTCACACAAGGGTGGCATGCTTGGGGCTAAAGACTTAAAAAAAGAATGCAAGATAAAACCTATCTGGTACTATTCCTAAGAAGGGATTCCCTTCCTCACCTAAAGGTATGGTGTCTGTCAGGATGTCTATTCAACTCAAAAGTGTCAACTGTCCTGTTTCAAGAAAGCCTTATTTCTAACCCTCACACTAGAAACTGAAGAATATGGCAGTACTGTTCTGGCCCCAATAGAACAACTCCCTTCTCCTGGGTTATGGTTCCTGGTTTGTTGAAACAGTTCCACAATCATAGAACAGTTTTGTGTCTCACACATAGTCAGGGGGAATGGCTCCCTTCCCCTGATAGTAAAGTTCAACACAACACTTTCTTGGTGGGCCAGAAGAATGTTCCTTTTGTTCTTCTTTGTCTCAGTACTTTACAGAACCTTAACATACTCATTCTGATAATAGTACATAGGTCTATTATTTAGAAAGAGGTTAGCAGAGGTAGGAGAGGCTAGAGTTTGTGGAATGTGTGATGTTCGCATAAGGGCTGTACCATAGATGGATTGTCCTTATCGCTAGAGGGGTAGTACCTCTCCATGAGATCCTCTTGCATTATACCACCCTCAGGGGGACTACCGGGTAGCAGACTCACCTCCCTGGCTTAATGGGAAAGGTCTGCCCATTGGAGAGAAGTGATGACATCAAGTGAATCGACATAGTAGCCAGAGAGGGAAGGTAAGTCTGAAGAAAGGTTGCATCATCTTGCTTTCTGTTAAGGCGTTCTTACTTTGTCCTGTCCCCTCCATTTCCAGTAAGCACAGCAATCTGTTTGTGTTATCAAAAGGCAGAGGGCACTTTTTACAAAAATGGGGATTGAACCCCATAACACAGCCTTGCTTTTGATCAACTCCATGTGTTATTTGTTAGGAGGAATCACCTGCAGTACCCTTTGGGAACACTACAGGCAATTAGGACTACAAGTGTAAGCACAATTCCACCTTTGGTACAAGCCTGTACTACACAGTAAAGTGGTAGCGATGGCTGAACAGCCAGACTTATCTCAAGAGTTTAAGTGAGCAGTAGAACAAGTTACATAATGGACCTACAAATATTCAAATATACACTTACTCAAGGTTACTTGGTAAAAGAATATACATACATATACTCAGTCAGTTAGAAAACATTACACTAGCATAAGCAGCACAATATCACACACTAATAAACTACAAAAATACAACAGGTAAGTAAATGAACAAGTTTAGCTCCAATGAAGTGGGAGCAAAATGGCACTTCAGATACTTATTAAAGGAGTAGAAAGACATGGTTATAAGAATATACAGCCCAAATACATTCATAGGCAGGGCAAAGGGTTTCAGTTAAATACAACCAGCAATTCTTCTCAATAGGCCTGGGCCAAAGTCAATGATTCAGAGTCTCTTTTATAGGATAGCACCGTTCTGGTAGATAACAGTTAAGTCTTTGCCACGGAGATTAGAAGAATTTGGCTAGGTGAAAAGTTTGACGAATGTTAAGGGAAGGACAAGCCTTCGTAGTTGAGGAAAGTTTCACACACTTTCTCGATGGCTGAAAAGATTTCCGGACCGCGTTTGCACAGTACCTTGTTAATGAAGAAGAGCTCTAGCTGAGGCAGTTGTTCCTGGCAGTTTGAGCAGATCTCGCTGTTCCTGAGCTTCAGTCGTGGGACAAGAAAGAGGGCCTTGAGAGGTTCCTGCACTGCCCAGGGATGAGGCCAAAAGCTTTAGCAAGACTTTGGTTTAAGGTGTGACTGCCTTAAAGTCCACTAGGTGGTTTCCTTCCCTCTGGCTATCCGGTTTTCAACAGCACTCTGATGAAAATTCGACCAGATGGGGGCGGTGTCCAGATGGCTTGCGAGTTGGTTGTTCCCACCAAACTCAAGGGAAGGGCTTCTCTGTCGATGGAGTTTCAGGCAATTCGGACCAGCAGCAGGGCTTCACCAGTCGTCCAGGAGTTGCAGCAGTCCTCTTCCTTCAGCTCGTCATCGGTTCTTTTGTTCCAGTGGTCGACTCTGCTTTCCAAGTCCCAGAGACCTGCTTTTAAACAGTTTTCCCCCATTCATTCCAGCCTGGCTGTCACTCACACAGCAGGGTGGCTGTCCTTGCCGGACAGCCAGCCAGCCAATCACGCCCGAGTGCATTCAGGTCTCCTAGGAGACTAAGCACACAGAGTTTCGGGAACCTCCCTCACATCCTGTACACCACAGACACTCAGGCACCACAGGAGAGTTTCAGCACTGAAGCCCAACAAAGGCCAATGAATAAAGGGACCAAACCTGGTTTGGCATGGAGAAACAAACACAAGAAGGACCTTTCCTAAAAGAAATAGCGAAAAAAGATGACCAGCCTCTGTTTTTACAGATAGGTCTTGGGTGCCATTTGAAAAACATGGCTGACCCGATTTTTAGCTACCATTGTTAGCGGTCGGGAAAAAACCTGGTAGTTTGATCTAAACCACTTGCCACCAGCCAGGAAAGGGTAACATTTTACTGTTACATTAGTGTTTTGACTCAGGGGAAGCTAAGCAACCCCTCCAGCACTCTATAGGAAGATAGGGTGTGCTGGGTCAGTAAATTTAAAGAGACTACTAAAGTCATTTTAACTTTACATGCTCTGGGAGATGGTAGTCAGTCCCAGATAAGGTATTTAAACCTTGGGAAGTCTGAAAGACAACCCTGTGCCACTGCGCTGAAGATGCTGTATGACACACAGAAAAAGACGATGCCTATGGAGTTGTTTTAAAACTCCATAACCAAAGAACACAAAAGTAAAACACACATCAAAATACATAAAAGAGTGGGAAAAAAGGTTCACACTCTTTCCAGGTAAAAAAATCAAATCCTAGAAATCCAGCAAAGTTGCTGGGGGTCTCAAAAGGTAAGGGAAATTAGCACATATTGAGAATTCTCCCAAACAGCATTTGACTTTAATTGGTGAGGACACCTCTTTATTCTTTGATTATTCTTCGGCCCATCAAGTGAATAAGAACAATATACTTTTGAACCTCTGTTGGGAGTGCAGTTCTCTTCAAAAACCTCTGCTATAAAGGTAAAGATTGAAGGCATGCAAAGCAGAAGAGTGCTTTATCCGTAACCTTTCCCTGGAAAGTGTTGGGTTTACATAGGCCACCATCTGTCACTCCCAATCACCCAGTACGGTAGCTTGTAATTAGACACATGTCACACTGGTATAGTACATCCACAACTTCAGTACTTCACAGAAAATCTAGGGCTCACTCACTGAGACAACGGTTTTCTTACTGCATAGAGATGAAACGGCTGATAATAAGCATGTTCCAGAAATCTGATCTGTACACGCAGAAGAGTCGGTTGCCACTCCACCAATCACCGCAGTAGCCACATTCTCTCATCATTCATATTTGTGATGTCATCTTTGATGTCATGGGTGTTCTTCTTAGCAGTGCACAGTAGTGGCGCGAGTTATGGTTGCTTAGCTTACCATAACTGGCGAATTTCAGTGGTTTTTCGGTATTTTACTTGTAACCATAACGTCCCTTTAACAACGTTTTTTCTTTGAATTTCATAGGTTTTTATTAGTCCAACATAACCATAATGTCCCTTTTACAAAGTTTTTCAGTGAATTTCAAAGGTTTTTATTAGTGCAACTTAACCATAACGTCCTCTTAACAACGTTTTTTTCATTGAATTTCATAGGTTTGTATTAGTGCAACTTAACCATAACGTCCCTTTAACAAAGTTTTTTCATTGAATTTCATAGGTTGTTTACCAGTGCATGCTATTTTCCTACAACTTACTAATATCATACTTACCCAATATAGCAATGTTTGTGTCCAATTTACAAAGTTTCACATTAAAACTCTGCCATTTCCCACCTTCTGGAATAATTTTTAACACTTCCATACACTTTTTGCAACTATTTCAACTAGTTTTGCATCCATAGCCATTTACGAACTTCTGACTTCATAGCGGACCTTCCAGAAGTGCCACATGACCATACTCTGGCGCGCGGCATGATGACGTATCCGAGAACCAGTCCGCACTTCACGATAAGATCTCTGCTTTGTGGACATTTCAGAACTACATTTTCTACGGATCTAGGAACTTTCAACTTCAAAATTTCCCTTGCACAGCTCTTACACCTATTCCTACTCATTATCCATTAACAATCTTGTACACAGTACATACTTTTAGCAAAACTACTATTTATCTTAAAATGGCATCAGCTAATGCCATCCCTCCTCCCCAAGAGCCACCACCACTGCTGTAATCAAGGAGCATGAGAAACACTGCCCCCTAATTTAGAAATAACACACGCGCAACTTTTTCCCTTGTCCACCTACCCTTCCATATTAGTGTTTGGTTCCTCTTCTCTCATTTCCCTCCCCACCTTTCGTTCGCAGATCTCCTGCCAAAAAAAATACATCCAAAAACAAAAAAAGACATATTGCTTTAGGAACCACCTTTCACAGTTAAAAAAATAGAACTAAAAAAAAAACTCGTATAGACTCCATCTACTTTATATTTCTCAGTAAAGTACATAGACTCAATAAGATTTTTCAACATTTCCATTTTGCATTTTGTGTTATGCTAATGGGAATATTGTGGTGTTCATCCTCCATTCCAGGGACTGGAACGGTGGATACTGGCCCAGCAGCTCAAGTTATCAGCCCAAGCGAAGCAAGTGTGGATAACAAGGTCTCTCGCCCATTATTCCCCAATTCCATCCCCTAAAATGGGGATGAAGGCCATTACCACCCTAGGTCCCCAAAGCGGGAACCCGGGGTGCTAAAAAAGAGGATTTTTCTTCCTACACCTGTAGAAAGGAAAATCCTTTTCCAAGATGGCCAACATGGAGAGGGAAGGCGAGGGCTCCGTACAGTGCCACTCTTCACTTTCCATGGCAGCCTGCAGAAGGCAAAAAGAGAACCCTATGACCATATTACCATGAGCACATTTTTCTTCCCTTTCAGATTTATCCTACTTTCGAATAACTTTACCACAAAGCCAGTCCCAGGTGGACATGGCCACTTTAATCCTATGTTTTGTCCCTTGTGGTCATGGCCAGTAGCCAGATTATTCCATGACCCGGACAATCTGGCCACTGCCCATGGTCACAAGCTACCCCTCAGTCACTAAAGGTATGCCATTATTTTTGGTAGCTACATTATGGCACTTGTCAAATAATAAAACACTGGCACATTTGCAAAACCATGCTTGTAGGTCCTTTCCAATGCTCCTTACCCAAGTTTGCTGGAAATCCACCCATGTTTTATTTTTTCAAAAGTGTCAAATGTATGCACATACAATCATATAACATAACCCGCACTTGACAAAATCCATTCAGACTTTACGACAACATCTATATCTAGATCTATCATCTTTTTGCAAACTTTGTGTATATTTGTCTAATGGCACCACATGTCTAAGCCTTTACAATATTTTGGGCCCCCCCCTCTGATTTTGTCCCTCTTGACAGAATCCCACCAAACGTCGCAAAAACATGTATATCTTGATCTATTATCAGTTTGCCAAATGAAATTTAGATTCGTCAAATGGCACCTCATTTATAAGCTTTTACATTATTTTGGGACCCCCCTCTAATTTTGCCCCCTCTTCACAAAATCCCACCAAACTTCGAAAAAACATTCATATCTAAATGTATTATCAGTTTCCAAAATTAAGTGTAGATTTGTCAAATGGCACCTCATTTATAAGCCTTTACATTATTTTGGGGCTACGGGTGTGGCTGAGCCAGCAAGGACTGTTATCAGAAGAGATTAAATCAGAACGAGGAGTAAAACAGGGCTGCCCGTTGGCCCCAGCGCTCTTTATCGCCTTCCATGGGGACTACACAGACACTGATGAGTTTGTGAGATATTTTCCTCCAAAGATTGGCCAATGCCCAAAATCTCAAATCCTCTATGCAGACGATATGAGCCTACTAGATCAAACCAATATCGGTCTGCAGGGCCAGTTATCCAACTTGGCCACATACATAGATGAGAACAACTTGGAAATCAACATACCCGAGACAAAAATATTGATCCTGGACAAAAACCTAAAAAAGAAAACGGAAAAATGGCACTGGTCACTCAACAGCACAAAAATAGAAGTGGTTCCCCATTTCAAATACTTGGGAATAATGGTGGACGCCTCGAGAAACGATAAATCATTGCTACAAGCCTTGTGAAACAAAACAAAAACTTTAACAACCCAAACTCGAATAATAGACAAGAAATATGGAAAATGTTTGCTAACTCCAGCGATCAACTTCTACAAATCAAAAGTTATGCCCTCCCTGGTATATGGAATGGACGCAGCTCTGAACATCCCAGCCACACTTTGGCCGAAGCTTGAAGGTCACTTATGGAAATCAGTCTTGGGACTTCCCAAGTCAACCTCGATGGCAGCCATCGGGCGCAAACTGGGCTTCCTCTCTCTGGCAGCATCAGTTGAGCAAAGTCAAATTCAGCTCCTGAGGAAAATATTAATACCAGACAGCCTGCCAATATACCAAATCATTGCCCACAAACTCAAAACAAAAACGGTCGCTGTAAGGCACTCAACCTCTGGGAACACAACCTGAGTAGCAAACTAAAAGACTTAGTCTGCACACACGAAGACCTGATCGGCAACCCCGAACGATTTAAAACAAAAATGGGGTACCAAGAGTGGATCTCAACTTGTGAAAAGGCCACAGCAAACAGACCACTGACCCATTTGCCACCCACCATGAATAAACTAATAGTACCACTGGCATACTGCTCGAAATTTCCGGATAAACGCATGGAGAAAATGTTCATGAGAATACGCTTGAACCTATTACCTATGCAAGAAATCCGAGCCATTAGAGCAATTACACCTTCAGACAAATGTAGACTGTGTGAAGGCGAGTCGGAAAAGGAATCTCTAAGACACCTACTAATGAACTGCCCAAAAACAAGGCATCTCTGTGTAGCCTTTATATCACCACTCCTCGGAGAGGCATCTCCTGGGGAAGAAGAGACATGCTGGTGTCGCCTTATAGCAGGAGAGAAAACGAGATGGACCTTAGCGACCGTCAAGAACTTAGAAGCACAAATGAAAATGACAACAGCTTCGCCAATGGGCAACCTACAAGCACAAACCAACTGCACACAACAGAAACCATGCTGGACATCAACACTCTCACCAAGAACCGTCCTCCTCCAGTTGAACCCACACATACCCAAAACGTCCCCCCAAAGTGATGCAAACTGAACCAAGTGGACACCCACAGTTTAAAACTGAAAATATGTATTCGCTCTCTTGTGCCCACCAGTCCCACGTCTACTAGCAAAGAATCTTGTAAAAATCTTTAAGATTATACACATGTAAAGAAAAAAACTGGGGAATGCATTTCCAATGGGTTCAGTCCCTTGAAAAGAGTAATAGAATAGTAAAGTGCAGCTAGAATTCTGTGCCCACAAGAAACCCACAAGAAACTATTGTTGAGCCAGCCCTTGTCATTTCTCTGCTGCATCCAATAAGAGGCAGGGACTGGCAAAGTTACCTTCAATCAAGATAGACCACTTGGTCAAGTCCCACCCATGGATGAACTAAAAGAGTCTAAAAGTGAGGCTTCTTAACGGATGCTGAGAAACTATGCCTATTTTAGGGGCCACTCGTACTAAAAAGGATCTTGATCGTTTTGCTGATAATTGGCCTCATTCTGAGTAGGGCTGTAAGGGATACTGGGCACCGGTAAGGAGACCGGTGCCGGTAATCCCTTACCGCCCTACTATGAGGTCCCTTAGCAGGTCCCTTCCTTAACGCCTGGTCTGACCAGGTGTTAAGGACGGGACCCTTTAAGGGACTTCAGAGCTAATAACGGTACCGCAAATTGCGGTACCATTATTAGCTACTTCCCCATTCCCATTGAACCCTATGGGGCTCAAATGGGAATGGGGAATGGTTTTAACAATGGGGACTTACCGGTCCCCCAAAGGTCGGACTACACCGGTAAGTCCCCATTGAACGAGACCGGTGCCGGAACCGTTATTGGAGGCAGTCATTGCGCAAATAGCGCCATGATTACCTCCAATCTCGGAATGAGGCCCAATGAGTCTGCCCATCGAGGGTCATGGTGCCCGAGGACGAAATGGATACTGATCACAATAACAGCTTGCATTATAACTGCATTGACATTCAGGTTTTGGTATCTGGAAAGTACACATCCGCTTGATGTTTTATTGCCAACTGCAAGTGTCTCCACTGTATCTCCAACATATGTACATGTGCACACTCTTCGTCCTCAAGACCTCCAACATAGAGGGGGTTATCATAACAACACCCTCTGGATATCATGAACGCAACCCATGTCATTCTGAATAAGACCAATTGTTGGATATGTTCACATCTGCCACAACATGGGGAAAAGGGATTGCGCTGGTATATACATTCAATCCCTCTAACTACTGCTTGTTATGCTTCACTTATGGCATTATTCTTTTGCCGATGGAACAATAGTGTCACTGGGAATTTTGATGGGACTAATATCATTGAGTTTGAAAAACGAGTTTCAGCACCTCTAGGATGTTCTCTGTTTGCAAATAGAAGCAAGCTAAATGTTGCTTCTATTAGGCCTTCTGATAAACTGTCCAGACCTTTCCAATCAATGATTACCTTTAAAATGGCTCCCATAGGTAATAGGGATGCCATGCTTCCTTCAAATACTGTTAACCATAGTCCAAACTCTGTTCCATTTTGCATACAAAGAGAGGGTTACCAACCAATGGGTACGTGTGAGGGATGCACGAACATTGCTGTGCTAACTAGTGAAGATAGGCCTCTATATGTAGCAGAACCTGTTTACTTTATTTGTGGTAATGAGGAATATCCTTGGTTGCTAAGAGAAGAGAGGGTACTTGTTATTTAGGTATACTATTACCAGGCGTATATGGCACCACCACTGCTGAAGTCTCTAAAACTCGTCCCAGGCAGGATGAAGATGGTGACACTCTCTCAGAGATTCTGGGTGACTTTGCTAAATCCTTTGTGCCATTTTGGGAACAGATAATAAACTCCCAAGATATTAGAAAATTGGTGAGGGTTTTAGAGAAAAACATTAATGAAACCACTGACATCCTATACAACATGGCACTAGAGCAAAAGGCTATTAGATTAGTGGCTCTTCAAAATAGGTTGATGCTAGACATCATTCTAGTTGAGCGTGGTGGGGTGTGCAAAATGGTGTAATCTGCGTATTGTGTTTTTGTACCCAATTCCTCCCACACAATATTTAAGGCAATTAAGAAATTCCACACCTTAAGTACTGAAGTACATGTTCCAGAGGGAAACTGGGAGATTGGCACATGGTTCTGGGACTTGTTATGATCTTGGGGCTGGAAATTCTTTGCAGTTCTAATGGTGATCCTTGGCATTGTACTGTTTTGCTGCTGTTGCATACAGTGTCTTCCTGTCATTTGTTCTATGATAGGGGGAAGTTGTGCAAAAGCAGTTGGTAAACTAGAACCTAAGACACATATGACCGGAAAGATTACTAATGCCTTGGTAATGCAGGACATCGCTATAAAGGAGTTAATATTGATCAATGTTTTTGAGGATAGCGATTCAGGATGTTCTGACTATGATACATGGTCTTTGGATGATGCTAATATTTGAGTAATGCTCTTGGTTTAGGCCAAAAGGAGAGTTTGTAAAAGACTATTTGGCATGAATATTGCCTGATAGTAAACATTGGCCTAAGCACATTAGCATTGCACTGTAAATCACATTTGAATGAACCTGAAGTAGGCTGACTAGGCTGCCATTTTAAGTTATCCACCATTTTGATTAACTCCTGCTTTCTGTCCCATGTTAGAAATTGTGTTTTCAGCTCCAGCAGAGGAAAATAAACATTGTACTTTGTCAACGTAGATAAGCATGCTGAAGCTGCTAAGGTGGATTGTTTGTCCTGCACTAAGGGAACCTTGGAGTTAAACAAGAGCTGTGCTAATCAGTAATTTAGATGCCATCTGTACCAACAGCGTCTTCCCCATTCAAACAGCAAAACAGAAGAATGAATAGTTGAACATGTGCTTTTGCAGAAATCTTTGTTTTCGCTCCTTGAAACTAAGCTGACTTTAAACTTAAGAACAAATGGTATACAAATATAACTAAATGAAATAAGGACTGTTACCTTTGTTTCCAGTGTTTGAAAAACATATGAAGTGTTAAACAGAAAACAATCAGCTATTCAAGGATGGTTAAACATGTATTATTTAAGTGGAAATCTATGTAACCTAGGTAAATGTGTTACACGAAGAGGGGCTGGACGATATGTCCAGGATTGTGAGAGAATTGTATAAATACTTGTGTTTTGAAATGTCCAGCACTCTCTCATCTCACGGTGTCTGCTTGCACACATTGTGGGGTGTTGAGAGCCAGACAGCTGTTCTGTTAAAATAAAGTGTACTTGTACCTTAGTACTCGTGACTGGCATATTTCTATTATGTGGTTTTAAGCCTCGATATTCTTTTAATCTTTCAGACTGAAGTGATGATGAAGTACCGTTCTTCGTGAGCATTACATACTGGATAAGGATAGAGAAAAGGGAATTCCCACAGCGAATGGTGATAATGTGGCAAAGGCCAGCATTTTTTCAGGAGGATCTTGAAAAGTTGCCAAGTATTTGTATTTATTGAATTTGATATAGCGCTTTTAGTCAAAGTGCCTTACATGAAACAACAGGTAATACATTACAAACAACCAAGCAAAAACCACAATAATATGAATCAGGAAGCAGAGAACAATATACAGAACAATTTACCATGAAACAATCAGAATGAACATGTGCACGGCAGGACAGATATCAAAATACGGTAGAGAACTGTCAGGATGGATGTTGGAGTAGGTGGGATTTTAGAGAAGTGCGGAAGGAGGAGTATGAAGTGGTTGAGCGGATAGAGAGAGGAAGGAGGTGTAGGGCAAAAAGTTGGAAGGAACAGAAACGGGATGGTGCACAAGGTGCAGGTGGAACAGTAAGTAGGAAATGATCAGCCGAGCAGAGTGGGTGAGAGGGAGACTAGAATGAGAGGAGGGAGGTAAGGTAGGGTGGGGCAAGTCCATAGAGAGATGTGAAGACAAAACAGGGCAAGTTGTATTTGAGTTGAGAATGAAAGGATAGCCAGCCCAAAGAGGAGAGGAACGAAGAGATAGAGTCATAAAGAGAGGGAAGACAGAGAGAGCCAATAGCGGAATGTTAGATGGATTTGAGAGGGTCTAGATGTGAGGAAGGGAGGCTGAAGAGGAGGGCTGAGCAGTAGAAAAGTTGAGAGAAGATTAAAGAAGAGATTAGGAGTTTAGTGGCATGGAAGGTAAGAAAGGGTCAGATTTTGTGAATGTTATGAAGATGGAAGCGACAGGCACGGGAGGTAAGAGAGATGTGGTGGGTAAAGAAGAGGTTAGAGTCGAGGTGGAGTCCAAGATTGTGGGTGAAGGGGGAGATGGGGAGCTGGGAGGGAGGAAAGAGAATGGAGGGAGGAGGAGAGGGAGGAGTGAGGGTGTTAGCAGGGAAGAATAAGACTTAAGTTTTGTCAGTGTTCAGAGTAAGAAAGTGGGAGGACAACCAGGATTTGATGGCAGTGAGGCAGGACGAGAGGTTATGGTGGATGTCAGAGGTAAAAGATAAGGAGAGGAAAAACTGGGTGGAAAAGCTGGGTGTCGTCAGCATAGAAGTGGTGAGATACACCAAAGGAAGAGATGATTGGAGCGAGAAGGGAGTTATACAGAGAGAAGAGGAAAGGGCTGAGTACGGATCCTTGGGGGCACCATAGTCAAGGGAGTAGGAGGGGGAGATGCTGCCGCCCAAAGAAAATGCAAAGATGCATTTGGATAGATATGAAGTAAACCAGTTGAGGACGGATCCTCTGATGCCAAGGGAGGAGAGAGAATCAAGAAGTAGAGAATGATCGACAGTGTCAAAGGTGGCAGAGAGGTCAAGGAGAATAAGGACAGAAGAGTGTTTGGAGTAGCAGGCAGTGAGAAGGGAGTTAAGAACGGAGGTGAGAGCAGTTTCAGTGGAGTGGTGGGGCGAAACCCAGATTGAGTGGGAGGAAGGTGAGAGAGGTTGGAGACGTAGGCTGAGAGTTGTGATTAGACAAGATGTTAAAGGAGTTTGGATAGGAAGGGTAAGAGAGAGATGGGGAGAAAGTTGGCAGCCAGGAGAGGGTTGGCTGAGGGCTTTTTCAGGATTGGGATGATAGTTGCGTGCTTGAAGGCAGAAGGAAAGGTGTCAGTAGCAAGACAGATGTTGAAAAAGGAGGTTAGATAAGAAGTTTGAAATGGTGGAGGAGGGGGTAGTCGGAGATGGAGAAGGGGGAGTGTAAGACGGGGATCGTAGAATGTCTTGATTTAGAGTGTGCACCTCGGAGGAGAAGAAGTTTGTGATATCAGTAGCTGAAAGAGGTGAGGCAATAGAGTGATCAGGCGTGGGAGGAGAGAGAAGGCGAGTTAAGGTTTGAAAGATTTGGTGGGGGTGAGAAGTTTGAGAGTGCAGTGGGTTTGAGAAGTAAGTTTGTTTAGCAGAATTGATGCAGTTGTCATAGAGGGTATGGTAGGAGAAGTAGGTGGTGTGGTTGGCTGGAGAGCGGTGTTTGCTCCAACGTCTTTCAAGGCGTCGGAGGAGGTGGTGCATAGAAGAAAGATGTGGAGAGAGCCAGGGTTGGGGGGGTTTGCAGGTAGGGCGGAAGGACGTGAGAGGGTAGAGTTGGTCAAGACTGGAGGTGAGGGAAGAGGATAGGGTGCAGAGAGACAAGAGAAGTGAGTGAGAGGATGAGGATGGAGGCGCAGGAGTCGTGGAAATGAGAGGGATTAAAGTTACGCAGGTCGCGTTGCGAGTAGGAGTTGGAGGGTGAGGGGCGAGGGGGAGGAGGAGATGGAGAGGGGAGGGAGACAGAGAGTAAATAATGGTCAGACAGATAGCTAGGGAGGTCAGATACAGAGGAAGCTGTGAAAGAAGAAACAAAGATAAGGTCGAGAGTGGAGCCGGAATAATGAGTGGGTGGGGTAGGGAGACAGGTAAGAAGGTAGGAGTCAAGTATTGATAGGAAGGGAGAGGCTTGGTGAGTGGTGGAAAAATGGAGGTTAAAGTCGCCAAGCAAGAATAGTGGTGTTGGACTGGGTGAGATGAAGCCAAGGAAGTGGTCAATGTCATCGTAGAATGATCCGAGAGGGCCAGGTGGACGGTAAATGATAAGAAAAGATATTGCGTGTGGGTAGGTAAAGATTTTATACACATATTCAAAGGAGGGGAAGACTGTAAGAGGTGTAGGACAGGGAGTAGCTAGGCACTTGGGGTGGAAGAGGAGACCAATGCCACCACCACGGCCAGTGGAGCGGGGGACATGGGCAAAGGAAGGGGAGGAAGAAGTGAGAGATGCAGGAACAGATGTATTGTGGGGGATCCAAGTTTCAGTTATACAGAGGAAGTGAAGGTTTAAGTGTAGGAACAGGTCTATAACAGCAGCAGTCCTGTTACAAAGAGATCTTGTATTCCATAAGGCGATGTCAATGATATTGGAGGAGTCAATGATTTGGGGATAGATAAGGTTATGATGTCGAATTGGGGCAGTTGGGCGTTGGATCATGTGGGGGTAGGGGGCGAGGGCTATTTGAGAACGGAGGTGGTCATGATGATTAGGCACAGAGCTTTGGGGGAGGGCCAGGCAGTAGAGCGGGGTGTGAAAGGGGGAAAAGGAGGGGATCTGGAAGGTGGTGTTAGGCAAGCCTGGTATCCCTTGGAGAGCAGAATGGTTATGGGCTGCTATGTCGTGGTTAGGTGTGCCACCATATGGCTTCGCCTGGAGTTGAGATTTACAGCTACAGTGAGTGGAGCAGTGGAAAGGCAAAGGAGTGGGTGGTAGTAGATGAATGAAGTTGGGTGGAAATGTTGAACTTCAAGGAGGCGGGCTAGGTGGTTACTCAGTCAGAAGGTGTGCGGGTGAGAGTGGCTGGGCAGATAGAGTTGTCAGCTTTGGCCAGCAGGATATAAATGGTTGTTTGTGGTGTAAACAATCTTGGGCTCCAGAGAGCAAGGAGTGGGATGCAGAGGCCAGGGCGTGTGGGGGAGAGGTGCAACAAACTAACGATGGAAAAGATGTTAGCAGCTCCATGTTGTGAGTAGGCTAGGAGCATAACAGCTGTGCCGGCTAATGGTTTTATCTTTCCAATTGGTGCACGGTGAGAAAGGCTGGGCAGCTTTGCTTGGTAGGTCAAATAGTTGGTCGTAGTGTGGACAACATCGGGGTCTAAGAAGAGCAAGGAGTGGGATGGAAGATGGTGACTTCTCCGTACTCTCCGGGGGATTTAGGGTATAGTAGTAGAGCTGTCCAGTGATTGCTTTTTCCAGTTGGTGTGTGGGTGAGGTTGGCTGGGTAGAACAAGTCGTGGGTATGCCTGGTAGGGTATGAATGGTTGGTCATAGTGCACTTAACATTGGGCCCCAAAGAGGGCAAGGAGTGAGATGTAAGATGGTAGCAGATGTAAAATGGTAGCAGATGGTAGTAAGATGGTAGCAGACCACAGGCCTTTATGACGTAGGTTTATTGAAGGGGATACGATAGGTTAAAATAAAGCTTAAGCCAGGAGCATTATTACCTCGAGCAAAACAGTACACCATGTATCAAGAAGCTGATGAGGGTATATTTCAGACTATTTCAGCACTGATGAATCAGGGGATTCTGGTGCCATCAGAATCATCGTGTAATACTGCGGTGTATCCGATTAATAAATCTAAAGAGGGGCGCAGAGATTTATGCAGAATATGAGGCCTCTTAGCCAGATTGTAGATGCAGAGTTTCCTTTAGTTCCTAATCTGGCAACAATATTATGCAGTATCCTAGTGGAAGCCTGATATTGTACAGTGATCGATTTTAAAAATGTGTTTTTCTCAATCCGTTGCACAAGGACTCACAAGACTTGACTTAATTTAAGTTTCGCCAAAAAAGACTGAAAGATACTAGGCTGCCTCAAGGGTACTGTGAGTCCCCATCAATCTTTAACAGAGTCCTAGAGATGGATCTATGTAATATTGATCTCAAAAGTGCACTGATAGAATACGTAGATGACATCTTGATTTGCAGCACCACAGAAGATGAGTGCACAAAGAATTCTGTTCAGTGGATGACTATTCTAGCAGACAAGGGATATAAAGTAGACAAGGAGAAGCTACAATAATGTCAAGAAGAGGTGTTATATATATGTCAGTTGATTTCACATGAAGGAAAGAAAGTGACACCTTAGAGAGCTGAGGCAATTATGAAAACCTCAAAACCAAATACAGTGAGGCAGATGCAACCGTTTTTAGGTTTGTGCAACTATGTTAGAGCCTGGGTGTTTGATTATAGCACATATACTAGGCCACTTCTGCAAGCATTAAAGAAAGCACAAGTGGGGTAAACAGAAATAGAATGGACTAAAGAAATGGAGGAAGGATTTGAAGAGTTAAAACAAGCAATTTGTACAGGGCCTGTTCTAGCAATTCCCAATTATGCTGAGGAATTTTATTTGTTTTTGCACACAAATGGGACAGTCATGACAGCAGTGCTTACACAGAAAACCACATTGGGGTACACACCTTTGGCATATTACAGTGGAATTTTAGACCCAGTTATGAGAGGTCACTTCCCTTATGAACAATCTTTGGCAACTGCCGCATTCGTGATTGAGAAGTCTACAAGTGTTGCCATGGGCTGCTCTATGACCCTCTTCGTGTAGCATGCTCTATTTACCATTTTAGAGAAACACAAGTGCACATTGACATCCCAAAGATCTTCAGCTTATCATTACCAGCTTATGAGGTAATGATTTCTAACCCAGCGATCTCCAAACACACAGCTGAGCCAGTAGCAGAAGGCAATCATGTGCATGACTGTGCTCATTTTGTTGAATTTTATGATGATATACCCTGTGTGAAAGAGAATGTTTTAGCCAGAGGGGAGATTTTCTTTATTGATGTTTCTTCAAAAATATATCAGACTAGTGGGGAAAGGCATTCAGGCACCGAAGTGATAAGACACAGGTTAAACAGAGAATTTGAAGTAGTGCTGAGTGCAAGGCTACCATCTAATTTTTCAGCAAAAGCAGTAGAATTAGTACCGCTTATTGTTGTACTTGAGAAACATGAAGGGAAGGAAGTGACGTGTGTTGTGATTTGGACTACATGACGTCAACTGTACACACAGGATTGTCACAATATAAAAGGAGAGGCTACCTCTACACAGATGGCTCTCCAATTCAGGATGCATTCTTATTGGATAGGCTCATTAAGGCACTGCAAATCCCAGCGGCCATAGAGGTCATTAAATACGAAGCGCATACTAAGCAAACAGATTTTATCTCTTGCAGGAATAAAGCTGCAGACAAAGAAGACAAAAGGGTTCCGAGACATTTTGAGTTTTGACACTGAGAGTATTAAAGACAATTTAGTTACAACTATGCTAGTGCAAGAGGGGTTTAATAAGTTGTTGATAACCCAATTAATAGAGATTCAAGGAAGTGTGCCACAGGAAGAGCAAGAATTATGGAAACGAAGTGGGTGTTCATTATCCCCCATGGAAGCATTATGGCGAAAGTACAGCATTGGAAACCCAGTGATGCCAGTTACTTTATTGAAAGTCACTCTTGAACAACTGCATTACCACGTCCATATAACTATAGAAAGTCTTTCTGCCAGTATTGCAGAAGACTGGTTAATTCCTAATTTGTTGGGACACGTTGTACTATTTATGGTGAACTGCATTGTATGTCAAAGATTTACTACTGGGCATACACTGAGAATGATTAGAGGAGTAATAATTCGACCAAATGGTCGATTTGAACATGTACATATCGACTATGTCAATATGCTGCAGACATGTAATGGATATAGGTATTTCTTAGTGGTGGTGTGTCTGTTCTCTAGGTGGATCGAGGCGGGTCCATGTACACACCCTGATTCCATTTGCGCAGCTATGTTTTTAGTGGGTGAGGTGTTCCCGAGGTGGGGTGTGTGTGAGGTGCTAAGATCCGATAATGGGCCACATTTTGTCAACGAGCTATTTGAGAAAATAGTGCTTCTATTAAAAATAAAAAACAAGTTTTCTTCTGATTACCACCTGAATGCGCACAGGATATGTGAGAGAGACTCAACGGCTTCCTCAAGGAAAAGGTTGCCAAGATCAAATTGATTTTGAAAAAGGGATGGCTGTATTGCCTACTCCTAGCTTTATATGTCCTTCGGAATCAGCCAGGATCAGACCACCACCTCACCCTGCAAGAGCTAGTTACATGGCCTTGAATGAGAATGCCCCTTACAACTCTATCTAGGATTAGAAGTGATGCTCAGAGCGTAGCTAAAACTTTTGCTGATGAGATGCATGATTATTCGACATGCATGACCTCTAGTATTTTTTTCAATTCAGATGAAGTGAAGCGCCATGTTGGTCCGTCTAAGAGCACAGAGGAAGATCATTCAGCAACCAATCCAAGCAAACTATTACCATAACCTAAGTTATATGTTGGGGACCTAGTGCTCATTAAAATGTTTACCAGGAAGTGGCATGAGCCACGTTTTCATGGCACTTTTATTATCGAAGAAGTGTCCCCTTCTGCTGCCAAAGAACAAAGAAGAAGAGCTAGGCTGCACCTGGGTGATGTGAAGATGTATAGAGGGGAGACCTTAACTCCCACCGTTGCTAATCCAGAAACAAGACAAGAAAAAGAATTTCAGCGTGTGCAGACCTGATCGATGACGAAGAAGAAGAACAATAAAGCAACAAGTGATTAATACATACTTTATTTGGACTGGAACTCAATAAGACAATTGTTATAGATATTCTAGCAGAGAGTGAAAAGACTTGCAGAGAATTCCAGGAATATTTAAATTAACTTTTAGAAATACATATTGAAACAGAAAATAATGCATCAGAGTTATGCCTAAATGTAAGTTCTTGATCAGAAATTGGAAACAAGATCAGTATCCAAATTCATTTAGTGGAGAATATCTGTTTTAAGTGATTAAACATATGGTATCTGCCCATAGTGATGTTCATCAGCTTGTGCTTGCTGTCTTTTTGTTTATACTTTAGTCATACCCTTCTCCTGTTAGAAGAGACGTTAATATTTCACACTTTCTTGCAGGATCCTAAAAATGGTCCAGTGATAAGAAGACTCCTTATTGCTATAATTGAATGCACTTTACTGTTGCAAATATAAAGAAACTTGATGATTGTATTAAACATGAATAATGAAGAGAGTGGCATGGTGATAGAGAAATAACAAATTCAACACGTAGTAGGGTGGCATGAGAGATGGATGCCCAGATTCCTATGTATAATATATGCTTGCATGATTGTTCTCGTTGTCTTTCTGTTCCTCATCTTTCACAGTCTCTATCATCTTAGTACTTCCCCTGAAGGAGAAGTCCCTATGGTTCTCCCTACTGTGAAAACTACTTTTGACCTACTCTATGATTTCTATACAGATTTTGGGAGATACAGAAGAGATGCAGAGGAAGATAGTGAAGGGATAAATATCTATCTAGATAGCACAGTTCACCTGGGGAATAACATGTGATACCAACACATGAGAAAAGTGGGGGAGAAAGCATCTAAGGAGGGTTTCTTTGTCGGCTCTCTCATCCCCTATGCCATGAATACAGTACAAACTTTCATTGCTAGAGAGGTTCCAGAGCATGATGCAAAAAAGTTCCTCAGTCATCTTGCAACATGTACAACTCAAAGACAATTCCATGGAAGCTGGGCGACCTTTTGATGGAGATTGAAATGTTTGTTTCCATACTGTGATGACTATATCAAAACGCTACAAATGGAAAAGGAGCCGGGATATAAGAGCAAGATGCGTGAGTATCCTGCTGCAGGACAGGATGGAGTAATCATTAAAGAAATGAAGACAATGAATTGCCCTGATGTGACAGAAGTAGCCAGATTACATGGATGCTGGGAACAAACTCAATTATTGATCTATGGACGAGTGAATTCAAAGAAGGGATGGGAAGAAGGAATGATGTCCTGTGCAGCTCACCTGCTGAAAACGGATTACGTACAAGAGGTGCAGAAGGGGAATGAAGGGTGTTTAAAGTCATGGGCCAAACACTCCAAACTACTGACATGGGTAGAAGACGAATCAGGCCCAATATTTGTAATCCCGTTGGTTAATGTAACACTCTGCTTCTGAAGACACAGAAAAAATCACGTGGGATATAACACGTGGGATAGAACAAAGAATGCAAAACCGTAATTGTCATTCATTGGATGGGAGAAGGGACAGCTGTCCTTATGGACTGATATTGGGCTTGTGGATCTAGAGCTTATACCAGGTTGCCCAAGGATTGAGACAGAGTATGTTATTTGGTGCTCATCCATGTTGCAGCATTAGTGATTCCTCAAAGTGACCTGAACATTGGTGAATTTCCAAAAGTGGATGCCCATTTGAGAAAAAGAAGATCACTTGAACTTCTCTGTCGGACAAAGAGAGATAATTATTTCTCAGTCAAATCATTAACAGCCTATGACTCCATTCTGAACACCAGTGGTTCAGAAAGACTGCCACAATATTGATGACTATATTCATGCTTGGGATCCAAACAGTAGCAAATGCCAAGTGGCTACAGAGCACCAGATGGTAGCTTATGCAGACAATCAATGCTACCATAAAGGGATTTCACGCCTTTAAGGAAGAGCTGAGGGCCGTACAATGATAACCCTCCAGACTTGATATCTCCTTGATATGATCACAGCAATGGAAGGAGGAGTTTACACCAAAATCAGACCATCATGTTGCACATTCATACCTTCTCATGATGAACAAAATAGGACCTTGACAGAGGCCATACCGTTGTTGACAGACCTGCATAACAAGATAGAAGATGAGACAGATGACATTGAAGATGACAGTTGGTTTGCTTCCCTGTTCTCATGGATTCGGAAGTGTTTGGCAAATATATTTGACATTCTTGAAGTAATATTAGTGTTGATGATGTTCGGATTCTGTGTAATCAGGGTAGGGATTGCCCAATGCCCAAGGCAAAAAGGCCGTAGGAATGAAGATCATGATTGATGTCAAACCTGAAAATAACGCCAAGGAGCTGACTGATGAAGTTGTCAGAAAATATATAGAGGCTAGCATCGTAGCACCAGAGGGAATGAAGTTGTTGTATCCAAAGAATCATAAAAAGTATGTGGGACGATGAGTCCATTCTAGCCCGAATGGGCAATGTAACTGCATGACCTGGAGTGTCGATGAACATGTCAAAACAGCCGGCACCCTGAGGGGGGTGATGAAGATATGGACACCAATGAAACACTTCTTCAAGAAATAATATCAGGATGTGGAAACAATTGAGGAGGTGGTCGAGGACTCGACCAGAGGGGGCAATATAGAGGAACAGTTGCATGCCTCTGCAGGAAATACAGCCCCCCTATCTCCTATATGTTTGAATCCTGAGATCGTGCCGTGTTTGACACCAGCAGTTGTGCCAATACCGCGCTGTATATTTGCAAGAAGGTACCCATTGAGACAACCCTATAGAATGTATCCCTGAAAGGATGACAATCTCATGGAGGAACTCAATGAAGGAATATGAAAAAGAGCAAAGAAAGAAGTCTGTGACGTCATAAGAGAGTATGAACGACATCTCAGGATATTGGCTGGAGAGGATGCATGGATCCTAAAGAAACTAATGATGAAGAAAAGAGTCAAGTGAACTTTTTAATATGAAAAAGAAGATTACACGTTCATGAAGTACTGAAGAGAATCAATCATTCAATAATTGTACAGATGCTGAAATGCAAGGTAGACTAAGTTATCATAGAAGCTGGCTATATGTCGTGAATAGAATGCAGGCGGAGAAGCCATTGTGCAGGAACTGGACATCGGTATCATGAATTTTAGTAAGCCAGGACCCATGAAGAAGAAAGGGAGAATTGTGTCACAGCAAGAATAAGCTGAAATCGTGGAGCTGCATGGTGAGGTGGTCTGGTCTGGAGTCAAGACTGAAGCAGTCAAGGTTGGCTATCTATTCTGGAAAGGGGGGAAACTGCAAAGGATGAATCATTCCTTGTTAAGGTGCAGAGAAAGAACACCAAGGGTGCCAAGTTTTATTTATTTAGAGCATTTAAGACCTGCAAGTATGAAAATAGAGTTGAACTTGGAGTTCCAGAACACAATAGTGAATGCCCACAGTCCCATGTATTCCCAGAGACAAGGATACTTTGCAAGGCCAAGTTCAATGACAATCTTCATGTCATAAGGCTTCGGTGATGAGAGATGCTCGGCTAATTGGGTGGGAAGGTAAAGTCATGCCCATCTCCTTGCAACTGGGTCTGGTAAATGAACCGAATGTTCCAGACATGGCACAAGCATGCCAACCAACTGTAGCAGTCCATATAACAAACAACCTTATAGTTTAAAGACCAATGAACAACCATGTGTCTAATGGTTTTAATGGTGACCTGTTTTAGAGGTAGGCATGTATTGCACACCTGACAGTGGGCAGCCAATCGCAATCCTAGTTCCTATATAATGTGTACTTAGATGTTCCTCTTGAGCCAATCCTGATCCCCAGTAGGTTTTTTATTATTTGCCACGTAGAATGACGTCACCTCTGATTTATTTTTAGTATAAGATCTATGTTGTGTAAAAAAGTAATTGAGAGAAATCTAGCATACGTTTGTTGATGTTTGTTATAACTCACTGTTTTAGATTATTATTACTTAAACAGTACTTTACCATCTTTCTGAGTTGCTTTGGTTATTTGGACTCAGAGTTATTCTGTGAACCCATTCATTGCATGCACGTTCCTAAAGGGCCATAAGCTCAAAGGTTTCCAGAAAAGGTTACTACAGCCTGGTAGTAGATAACAATGGTAAAGGGTTTTCCAAATAGGAATGGATGCAACTGTTTGCATGCCCATATCACCACCAGACTTTCCTTCTACATCCAAGAGTGTGCCTTCTACATGTCTATGAGACTCCTGCTGGTATATGACACAATTCTCCTCTGAGACGTGATATCTCTGGACTGGATCGCTGCACCAGCACCACTCCCAGTCTTACCACGCTGGCATCCACTGTGGCCTCCGTTTGTAAATTTGGGTCAAAGTAGGACACACTGCCAATGCTATGTCACTTCTGATGGTGTCAAAAGTTTTCTGACATTATGGGGACCAGATTAACTCCTGCTCCTTTTTGGTGAGGGACCGCAGGGGTGCACTTGCAGGCACAACACCTGGAAGATATTGTGTGCAGTAACTGGCAGGACAAAGGAAGGATCTCACCTGGGCAATGTTTGTGGGGTATAGTGCGTCCGTCAGTGCCTTACACTTGTCGGGATGCAATTCAATGCCCTTTGGTGAGAAAATGTGACCAAAGAGTTTCAGTGTAGATTTGTTAAAAGTGCATTTTTCTCAGTTTAAGGTGAGGTTTGCTTCCTCTACTGCCTTACACACCTGAAACAATATAGCGTGTGTGTTTTCTGAGATGTCCCGTATATGAGGATGTCTTTGCTGTAATTCAGGCAATATGGAATGTGGCAGATGACCTTCCGGAACTCCGTCTGGAATATTTCTGTTGCTGAAGATATGCCAAAATTAAGCCATTTGTAGCAGAACAAACAAAAGTCTATTGTAAATGTTATCTATCTCGAGTAAGAACTGATTTCAATCTTGTGATATTACTTGTTCTAACCTTGAAAATATTTTGGCACAATTGAGAAGGTTCATCATGGCCGTGATGCAAGGGGCCTGGTGGTGTTTTGCCTGATTTGGCACCCTCATGTGGGACTACTGGTGACACCCAGGGAGTAGGCACTGTGGCTGGTTCAATTATGTCTGCTTTCATCAGGTCATGTACTTTCTTTTCAACTTGATGTTGGATGGTGAATGGAATTCCCCTGTAATGTTACACCACCAGTTTGATTGTTGGGTCTATGTCAATTTTGACTGGGCACCCTTTTAGTTTACCAATGCTTTTAAAAAGTGATGGGAACATGGCTTCCATCTTTGCTGCCATTGTTATATATAGGCCGGCCATCAATTGGTACTATATGGATGAGTCTCCTCTTTATGGTGGACTTGAAACTTAAGATAAAGCCGCATGCAACTTCTGTTTCTATGACATGAATTAGTATGTGGTCTGATGTATCGTTGTATGTGCACTTTGTGGGGGAAGTCCCTTTGCATGTCAGGGGGAGTGTCGCTCCATATGTGTAAATGTTAACGTGTGCTCTTCTTGGTTTGGGGGTGAAATATATCTTTTGCAATTCTACTTCTGACATTATGTTGACTGATTCTATGAGGAAGGTGTACATCTGTCCTTTGATTTGTATTGGTAGATTTACTCGTGGACAGTGTTGTCTGAAGATGATGTATTTGCCTTCTGCCTTTTTGTTGAGACGCTGGAGACTTTGAACTTCTTGACTGCATGTCTCTGTATTCCCTGCTTACTCAGTGTCTTCTTGATGCCCTTTGGACATCATCATGTGGTTTGTGTATAGGAAAGTTATTCCTTTATCTAGGGGTGTCTTGATCATGTGCATCATGTGACCTTTTGGCTCAGTACATTGCTCTGAAATGATTTTTGCCTCCACATGCTGAACATTCCTGCCCCATCGCAGGGCACTGTGGAGGATCAGAAGACGGACATAGACACTGTATTGACATTTTGACTATATAGTTTATTCAACAAAACAATATGCCTATCTCTCGCTATAACTATAGTGTGTTCCCTGCCTATTTTCTAACTTAGGTGCTCGCCTGTCTGAGTTAATGTCCAAAGGAATGTCTGCCTTATGTCCAAATGTAATCTATCTGACCCTACAACTAGTATAACCAACTAAGGCCAGAAGAATGACTCCCTTCTCCTATTTGTTGTGTTTTGTCACAGGGATTCTCCTGTTTATTATGGTCCACTCAATACGCTATGCAAAGAGAGACTTTTGACATTCACTGGATCAATTTCCATAGTTCTTCTAGGGGACTGATAGTTTCCCTTGTCCCCTCATTAGGGATTGTTTTAGCTTTGTTCTGATTCCAGCTTCGATCCTGTAAGTTTACACACCCTCTGTTATATTACACTCCTCTAGGATGCCTTTGCAGCTTTGCTTCCAATTAACATTCGCCCACTACCGGAATGCTAGTTCATACACAACCTCAGAAAGATACTCACCTATTTGGAACTTCATCAAAAGAAAATCCTTGCCAATGCTATAATACTCTCCAAAGTAGAATACTGCAATTCTCGCTATATTGGTCTCTCCTCAAAAAACCTACAATTGATCCAAAACAAAACTATGTGATGCATATTACACCCCAAGCTCTACTACCATATCTCTCCAGCTCTAAAACTACTCAAATTACCATAATAACAAAATAGAACTGGAAATCCTAAACATTACCTACAGATCATCCACTCTTCTAGCCTCTAATGCCTCCAATCATTCCTTAAGCATGCCATCCCACACAGATACGTACTGCTATCAGATAAATCAAAACTAGCACCTCTCTAATTTTGGCACAAAAAAACGCAAAGGCAAATCATTCTCTTTCATTGTCCCACTCTATGGAACCAACTACCAGACTACTTCTTACAAAAACCTTCAAAACATGATCCAAAGACTGGTACACTGCCACATTTCAATCACAAACCTAACACTCCACAGGCTTCAAACTTCATATACTTCACCCACATAACATCACTCATTCCTTCACCTGGACACCCTCTTTTTAAATGATATTAGTACTTAGACAAACTTGACCGCATCCCCCCCCACTCCACATCCATCAACCCCGGTTAACACTTTCCCGGCACCCCTTTTCTCCCTCCTTCGATCTCCCATTTACCAAAATAGCACTTCCCTAATTTGCACTTTTAGGTTCCATAGCACTTTTCCCCTCTTCAGTAAACTTCACTTGCTTTCAATCCAGCTCTACCCTCTATTCATTGCTCCCCCCGCCTACCCATTCCCCCGACCCCCACTATGTCTCTTTAGCAATTCTGGAACATACTCTCTTGTGCCTTGAAAATATTTTCTTACTAACCCCAATTAAACAACAATGGTCTGTACATGTGTTTACAGCCTGGCTGTGAACCAGTGGACTTTGGTGCCCTGAATCACTTGTGCTATCTGGTGTGTATATATAAGACACAATTCAAATAAAATAAAATAAAATAAAGGAATATCCCTGACCAAATCAGTCATGGTTTAGACAATTTTGGCCTAATTCACAGAGCCTATTCTAATGGGATTTTCCCATTATAAAACGCTTTTGTGAATTAGGCCCCTTGAGTATCCATGACAGGAACATCTGACCTAATCCATTAACTTCATAATGTGTTTGCTTAGAACATGTGCTGAAAGGAAAAGATCTGGCTTCAACACAATGCTTACAGCAACATTTCATCAGCGTGTACTTTCCTGAGCTTAACCCAAATCTGTAACTCTAATCACTTAAAGGTTTGTCCATGGAGACTACCACGGGGTGCACACATGCTGGAAGCATAGTCGTGTCTTTTCAATCCCACTGGGTATTTGAGGGATTTAAGCGCCCCTTATATATCCACAAAAGGGCTGAAACGGTCAGACCATTGAGAGTGACACCCTGCAACGACCCATCGACACCAAAGTTATGATCGAGTAACTTCCCAGCACTGCAGTTGATGGTCCCGAGCTGGGGAGAGGCTCCATTCAGCAGTGAAGCAAAGGCGGGGATCTTCTGTTGCGGCGGATGAGGACCTGCTGGGCCCATAGTCAAAGGGATGCATTCCACTCCCTGTATCGATTGGAGAAGGATTCCTGAGTCCCAGGCTGATAAAACTGGTGTCCCAGACGAGGTGACGATGGAGCGGATCTATAGCAACACAGCTCCTGCAAACTCGGGAGGTAGGAAGACAACACTTCCCCAGCAGTAGAAGGAAGTACCTTGAGGACCTGACGGCAGACAGGGGATCTGACTATCAGCCACCACATACAGGGGAGCATGGGTCTTGCCCCTTGCCCCTGATACAGTCGCTTAGAGCAACCTGGTAGCTGTCACAGGGAGGGGTATCACGGAAGGTGGCGCAGTGTGTTCGAAGCTATCAGAGTAGACCTGCGTGAGGAACAGATGAAGTGGAGGAAGTTAGACGGAGGCAAGGAGCAGTTTGCCCCATTCTGGGTGTGTAACCCTCTGGGGGTCGAAACCTGAATTGCAGTGAGCCCACTGACTGGAACATCGAGGTGGCGCATGCTAGGGGCCTTAAATGCCGGCTGTGTTCCTGAAGGCTCGGATGGCATAAAGAGCGCAGCAAGGACATAGGCCATTGCTAGCCAGGGGCTACCTCCTAAATTGGTCTTCCACATAATTACTGAGAGGACATCTTGTCACCTCCTTTCTAACTTATTAAAGAGTCATAGGGCCTCATTACGAGATTTGCACTAAAAATCTGTCATTACCGGCATGTCGGTAACAACATGTCCGTGTAGACTTGATCCCGCAAATAGTGGCTGATCATGAGTGTGCGAATACGTGCATACCTGCATGCCGGTAATGGTTGTACCGCCATGCCGGTAAAGACCCTCAAACCCCAGATAGCGGCATCATGAAATGCGCAGATACCTCCTCTGCCATCGACATCCCCCAAATAGCGGTACCGGTATTAACACAGTGGTATTAACGGGTCCGTTATTACCGGCACCGGAAGCAACGTCATTGTGCCAGAACGGGAACTGCTCCTGGGGCCATCTTCAAAAACACAATCCATTGCCATCCTCTACAGACTGTACCTGTGAAAGCAAAATCCCTAACACACCTTGGAAAAGATGCTGAAAGCAACCCAGAAAGGGACTGCCCACTTGCACAAACCCAGATTCAAGGATGAGGAGCTCAACATGTTATCAGACACTCTAGTGGAGCATGCAGACGTGGTCTTTTGTGCTGACCTGAGGTGTCCAGCAGAGCTCAGGAAGAAGCAGATTTGGGAGGACGTAGCGAGGAAGGTCAGTGCGGTTTGCACGACTGAAGGCACCTGCGCCTGCGAGTAAAAAACATCCTGTCGGTCAATCGCAGCCAGGGGCTGGCATCAGGTGGCGGTGCCCACTCACCTATAAAAGTGGCACGGTGGGAAGAGACCTGCAGCACAATAATTGATGTTGAGTCCATCAAAGGAGTTGGTGGAGCGGAGTTTGGAGTCCCATCATCGGCAGATGAAGGTGAGTGTCCCCACAAACACCTGACATCCAATGATCATAGTTGTCCAACAAATTTGATTGTGATGCATGCCAATACATGGTCCATGATACACACATTCACATATCCCTGTCCAGATGCTGTCCCCACCACTGTCACATTAAAAGGCATGCTGCATGCCGCTCCCATTCCCAAATACACACCCGATACACAGATGAACTGCACGTGTCACACAGCACGCAAGACACAACACACCCATTGGCCCCACAGCAGACACCATGGTGAACATGTGAACACCTGAGGGATGCCAACACTCCCCCCCAATCCTTGCATACACCCTGTCCACCGCAACAACAAGAATGCAATGATCCACATGGCAATAACTGCACAAAGACCATTGCATGCAATTGCCTGAGGTGGAATTCATACTGCGCACTCATGGATGCTTAACCTGCGAGGTGCTTCAATTCGGTCATGTGTATTCAGCTTTGTGACCATGTGATGGTGCATTGTGGTGCTGAGGATATAGTCAGGTCATGTCCGGTGGACATGTTCAAGGGTGTGCGCTGATTGTGAGTCTGACATTTACACATTGGTGTGCGGCCAGAGTGCGTTTGCCTCCATTGTCTGTGTCATGCATCTTATTCGGTTGATTATGGACACAGTGTTTGGCAGCATGAGCAGTGTCCAGACACCCCATTCAGGACACTCCCATGGCTCAGAGAGCAGATTGCTTGCACATGCATGTACACCCCCCACAACACTCTCCCATGGCCCAGAGAGCAGACTGCTTGCGTATGCATGTACCCACGCCCCCCAACAACACTCTTCCATGGCCCAGAGAGCAGACTGCTTGCGTATGCATGTACACCCCCCCACAACACTCTCCCATGGACCAGAGAGCAGACTCACCCAGCAGCCAGCCACGTCGTACGGCATCTCCTTCCATATAGTGGGGTAGCGAGGAGTTTCGCAGCACCATTGCATCATGCGTGGATCCTGGGTATCTGGGACAGCAATGTGTTATCATCTTGCTGGCATCATACATCTGCACATTGATGGAGTGGAATAGCTTCCGATTGCGGTACAACACCTCCATGGCATGTGGCACTACCAACTCCATGTGGCTGCAGTCGAGGGCACCAATGACATTGGGCATACCTGCCAGTGCATTAAATGCTATTTTGGTGTCATTCGCCTCCTGTGGTGTCCGTGGTAGTGATATGTAGGCCATTGTGTGCTTTAGGAGTGCATGCAGCACTTGGTTTAGCACACTGGAGAGACATGGTTGCGAGATGCCATGCAGCTGGCCCACTGTGTGCTCGTTGGTGCCTGTGGCCAGGAAGTGGAGCACAAATGCCACCTTCAGTAGAGGGGGGATGGCGGTGCGGATGTTGATCAGGCTGACCAAGTCTTCATGTATTAGTTACACTATGGTGGTGATAGTTTCCCTTTCCAGGCGGTACAGGGTGTGGATCTATGCTGGGGTTCAGTTGAATGGTTTGGCCCTTATACGAGGGATGAGTGGCAGCCTGCGGTGAACAACTGCCTGCACTGGTGGGATTTGCTGGGCCAGTCTCCCCCCCTTCTCCTCCTGGGTCTCCTCTGGGTTGCCTGTTGTACTGCCTGGTCAAGGAGAAGCAGTGCAGGCATGTCCTCCAGCTCCAGTATGGCGACTGCAAGTGGTATCATTTTGGTCTTGGAAGGTGTGTGGTGTGTGGGTGTGCTCCTTTTGTGCAAGGCCAGGCTCTATTGCCTCCACCTGTGCTGATTGTGTGCACCTGTGGCAGTTGGGAACACAGCAGTTTCCTATTAACGGGTGTTGCCGCATCATGGTGGCCCTTCTTACCGGCATCTGGATGCCGGTATGTGCATGTCTGTACGATTCATAATGTCCTCTTCCTTGTGACATGCTGGTATTACGGGCATGGCACCCACACGCATGTGTGCATGCCAGTACGGTTGTGCACGGCCACAGCGGTTCCCTGTCGATGCCTGTCGATTGCAGGTCATGATGGGCCGGTTCCATAAACGATGCCGGTAATGCCTTCCCGGTATCGTTATTACCAGACCACCAACCTTGTAATAAGGCCCATAGACCCACAGAAAGAGGACGGTCATACACACAGAACTAGAGGGGTTAACTAGCTGGTGGCGCCCATTTGCCCACAAAAACATCCAAAGGCAGAGAGGTTTGCGAGGGGAGCTGCAGGCCTTAGCACTGCATTGTGCCAACTGTGTGGAAAAGCTGAACTGAGGCATGGGAATACATCAATTATAGGCAATCGGGGTACCACCAGAGAGCCTGTTACAAGCAGGGGACCAGCTGTGACAGTTACTACATGGCCTGAAGTCGTCCACTGGCAGAAACTTTATGAAAAGATGCATTGAAGAGACGTATTGGGGCAGGATTGGAGAAGAAAAGAGGAATGACCAGAAAGGGGGAGAAACTGACAAGGAAGACTGAAACAGGAAGATTGGAAAATGAAACTTTGCAAATGGGGGGGGGATAATATATTTAGGAAGCTTTTGGTGGCTTGTTACTCAGCGCTAAATGGGGGGTCGGCCTGGCAGAGCCCGGTGGAGGCAGTGAATGAGTCTCTGTCCTTGTACTTGTGGAGGCCCCAGAAGCTCTTGACCAGCAGCTGGTGTGGAGTGACTCCCTACTAGATGAGATGTTGTGCTCTGAGAACCCCCCACACCTCTTCACTATTCACATCACTGTGTACCACCGGAGGGGCGGCCCACCCAGTGGTGATAGTCAAGAGCGGGAATGCCCTCTTGGGTGAGCACAGAATGGATTTGGGACAGACCCCCTGCACCCCCACGGATGGACTGGAAATCTTCATTCCAGCCATTTAAATTTCAATGGTCCCCTGTCCCTATCATGTCAGCTTCCAGCTATGCTATGGTGGAGGAACATCGTGATTATGAGATTGTTCTGGTGGACATGAGATTGTCAGAACTGGAAAGGACAGAAATCAAAATAAACTTAAAGATGGATGATTTCAACTATAGGGAGAAAGGAAATTCCTTGACTTTTTTGGGCTTTCCAGAAAAACAGGGTGAAAGAAAGAGAGGCATACACAAATCCAGCCATGATGTGGCCAAGCTACTATTTGAAGATGACAATATCGATGAACGGAAGATAGGTAGGGCCCACAGAGCTGGAGGAATGACGAGGGGCCGAGATCTGTCTTGGCTTGCTTTCACAACTACCCCGAGAAGATGATAACCCTGGAAAAGCTTGAAAGATGGGCCTGATACAGTAGGGCTCTGCCAGAAACACAATCTTCCAGGACCTTTCCTCCTTCATGTTGGCCAGATGCATGGCTCAATGAAAAGGGGTCTGCTATTGTTGGGGATTTTTCTTCTCCATATTGTTTGAGAACGACAGCTATAATTATCAGCTGGTTACAGAAGACAACATCTGACATGTTACTGGTGAACTATTGGGGAACTCAGAGAACCTGATACAAGGGACAGAAGGTCAGGTTAGAGGTTAGAGAGGAACCATGTAGCACTAAACCCCCAATAAATGCTGTATGCTGGGCTTGAGGCAGTATAGTAAACTGAACACCCCACCAAGAGCCCCCTCTTGAAGGCTGAACTCACTCACAACTCTTTTTGTTGTTTAAAGGTCTATCCTGCCACGGTGCCCGATGTTGCTCTACCTGTTAGTTCGTTGACATCTTTTTTGAGAAAAGATGTGGGATTGAAGAGGGGGTTGGTGATGGGAAATGGGTTCTGGATGAAGGATGGGGGTGTAAGGGAGGGTATGACATAGTGGGATGTGGGGAGGAGGGCAGTGTGAGAACAAAGCTAGATGGAGGCAGGGAGGCTTGACCTTTTGATTTGTGGAGTTGGGTTTTTGGTTACATACCTGATCTAGGGAGGGGCGTATACTTCCGATGCTTTACATAGGGTTTGTTAGATTGGTTGATTTAGGAGTAGCACTGGGTAGGGGAGTTTGGGGGGGGTCAATATGTTGTTGCACTAGTTGGGGCGATTTGACCCGGGGTTTAGGGATTGCCTGGTGGTCCAGTGCACAGTCGCTGACTAGAAGGTTGTGAGTCTTGATGCCCGGGGGAGTGAGGGCAGAAGTAGTCAGAAGGGGGGTGCAGGGATTGGGCTCAACATTTGTTTTTTTTCTTTGTATGGTGATCACTTATCGCTTTAATAGAACACTATGGGGATGTGATGGAAAGGCTTACAAGGCCTCCGAGAGTTGATATTGATGCTGGGCACTCAGCGTGGAGCATTGGTGGGACCTGACTCATCAGTCCAAATGGCAGGTGGTGAGGTTGACTTAATAATTGGTTCTCTCAGTGGCCAGGGGATCAACTTCCCCACAAAGCGCTTGCTAGGGTTGCAAGAATTTCAGAATTCACGGCTGGAGAGGCTGGATAGGCTTTGCTTGCAGGCAACCCATTGGGTGAGGGGCAAGGAGGCTAGGTTGAGATCAAAAGCAGCGGGGGACGTGATCAGTGCTTCTGGAGTGCCAAAAACGAGGAAAGCGGTGCTGATGGTATCTTGTGGAGACCGACTACTGGTTGAGGAGACACTCAGGGACCCTGAGGGCTGCAACATCTTTGTGAGGGCGCAGAGATGCAGGCAAAACCTATAAAAGTTGGTTCGGTCTACTGCCCGAATGAGGGCCAGACTACATTCTGGGAGGCGGTCAAGGAGAAACTTAAAGGGTTTGTGGATGGCCCCCTAATATGCCACTTGTCCCTCTCATGGACAGAAAGCAGAAGAAGGTCACGGCAGCCCCTCTTGTGCAGAGAAGGCAGTCTGAAAGATTTCATCAGATCAAACAGGAACCGGGGTTGTCCGATTTATTTTCTACCGTCGTCATGGGAGCGCCGGTGTTCACCTACTACTCTCAGACCTACAACTCCTTTTCCAGAATCGACCTTATATTAGTTGATGTTACCTTGAAAGTTTATGCTACTGGGTTTAATGTGGAGCCAGTACTTTGGTCCGACCATGACTTGGTCCGAGTCAACCTGGGTGTGTGGCTCACCAGAAGTAAAGTAGGTAGGTGGAGTTGTAATGACTTCTTACTCAAGGATAAGTACACATCCCAGTTAGTATTGATGGAAATCAAGGACTATTTTGAGTTCATTGACAAAGGTGACACTAGTCCCTGCTATCAGTGGGAAGGCTTTAAAGCAACACTAGGGGGGTCCTAATTAGGATTGGATCGCATAAAAAGTGGGGGTGTCAGCATGTAGAATTGGAGCTAAGGGAGAAAATCGAGGGTTTGCAACCAGGGGGTCCCCAGAGCGGCTGAGATTCCCCGGCATGGGAGGCCTGTCTGAAGCATTTTCGAGATCAGTTGAAGTACCTGCTGGTTCAGGTGTTGGAAAAGAAATTCCTGTACCTAAAACAGAAACATCACGAGAAGGGCAAAAAAGTAGACAAGATTTTAGCATGGAGATTGAGGGAGGTTCGTAATTCTAAAATGGTAACGGGCATCAGAGGGCGGGATGGTGCAATCGTCAGTGATTCCAAAAGCATAAGCAACACATTCTGGTATTTTTACGACCAGCTCTACACATTGGAGTATGACAGTGATGGGTCCCACATTAACAGAAAGCTTCTGCTTTCTCCCCTCCTCTCCCCTTCTGCATTCCTGGCTGATACTGAAACTGCACTGGTCACCTGGCTACCCTCTCATCTTGGACCCAGGTCACCTCCCCCGCCAGTTACACACCTGCAATTTTTCCCTGCCAACCCCTGCACTTGGGGACTGTTTTCTGTATCCCTACAGTCCCCTACTAGCCCTTGACACCTGATGTCTGCACTTACCCCTGCACTTGCCATTAGCTGGCCGTATTTTTTATTATTGTTTTATTTATTATATGTATCCCACGTACTGCATTGTCCCCTCTTCGTTCCCCCCGCCGCACTTCTCCCCTTCCCCCTTCCCATGCAGATGCACGATTTGAATGACACTTGGCCTAGTATGATTGTTGTCTCTGTCTTCTCTCTGTTCCCCCTCCCTTGCCTCGTCCTGCCTTGAAACACTTGTGTATAGGTGCATTATAAATGCCATATCATATCATATCATATCATATCATAACAACTTCCTTGACTTGGTTACTATCCCTGGCCTCACTAGGGAACAGGGGGACAGAATAGAAGAACCAATCATGGAGGAGGAAGTAATCCACACAATTAAAAACATGAAGGGGGGAAAACCCCAGGGGACAAAGTAATTCACGGTGTGTTTTTATAAATGTACCACTCGCTCTTAGCCCCATAACTGGCCAGATTATTCAATTACATCTTGGAGGGAGCTCCCTTGCAGGACACCATGTAAGGCGGTATAATAGTGTTCAGACACAAGGCAGGTAACGGGCCAGAGTCCTCTTCCTCATATAAGCCGATATCCCTGCTAAACAATGATGTTAACATTTAGGCTAGAGTGTTGGTGATGAGGAAAGAGAGCTCCCTTCCGTCCCTCATTCATGGTGTCCAAGTAGGCTTCATAAGATGAAGTCAGGGTGCCAACAACATAAGCAAAACAATCAACCTTATCCATGTAGCACAGTGAACGGGACGAGATGCTGCCTTGGTTGCCAATCACTCTGAGAAGGCATTTGATAGAGTGGAGTTGCTTTACCTATGGAAAGCGCTTGTGAAAATGGGATTTGGGAATAACATTTAACTGGGTGAAAGCCCTAAATAGCTTCCTGAGGACAGGAATCCAGGTTAACGGCTCTCTGAATGCTCCAATTGTTTTGTACATTGGGACAAGGCAGGGCTGTCTCCTCTCCTCCCTGTTGTGAGTCATATCAATGGAACCCTTGGCGATAGCCATACGAGATAATAGTAGTATAATGGGGATTACCTGTGGGGAGGCAAAGTCTACATTGTTCTTGTTTGCAGAAAATATACAGGTTTATTTAGATGACATACATAATTCCCTCTCTGCCCTGCTGGCGTAAATGGCATCTTTTGGTCACTTTCCAGGGCTTAAGGTTCATGTTTTGATATCCAACGATATGCCGATCCGAGTGGCGGGCTCCAGTTTGGATAAAACCAATAGGGTTGGAGCAATGAGGGTGGAGAAAACCTCGATCACATATTTAGGCATTTATCTCCTTAGGGACTTATCATTATTGGGCCCTATCCATTTTTATCCCATGCTCGAACACATACTACAAATCCTAACCAGTGGTCCGCAACAGTGCTGCCTTGGTGTGGCCAAATTATATCTATTAAGCTGATTGTCCTTTCCCGTCTCCTTTATCTCTGTACTGCTCTAACCAGGGTCCTCCACGATAGCTATTTGCAGGGTGCTCTGACTCGATTCATCTGACATATTAAGTACTGAGAATGAAGTATATGACCTTTACATTGCACAGGGGCTGTGATGGATTCTACCTGCCTGACTTTAATTTATATTACAAGGCCTTGCAACTGCGAGTTCTAGTAGAACACATGAGTGATGATCTGAGGAACTATTGGACATTCTCGGAGGGCCTGGAAAATCACCCCAATAGGGTGTGAGATTTGTTGTGTGCCATGACTAAGCAGATACCACAATAACTGCCGGTACACCCAATTTTGGGGGTCCTATGGTCCCGCTGGAAAAAGAATAGTGCCAATCTGGGGTTGTCCTCATGTCATCGCAACTGCCGTTGGTGTGGGGCCCTCCACTAGATCATACATATCATGGTTTTCGTCAGAAGTGGTCGGACAGGGATTTGGAAAGAATAGGGCTGCTATGTTCTCAGGAGTGCTTTATTGACTACAGGGCCCTCAAGGGAGTCTTGGGAGGTCCCACTCTTTCAGTTTTCAAATAATTGAGGCTTATGGACATCCTGACAGATAAGGAATGGGGAATAACTTAACCAGAGACCTGACTCCCTTTGGGATCATGATAGAGTCCACAACAAAGAAGAAAGGGATACACTCTATGCTATATAAAGTCCTGATTGCCTTCCAGATAGGTCACAGGCAAAATTTCAAAACGTACTGTGATGCCCCGGCAGGCGCTGAGGTATTGGATGAAATTTGGAGGCAAGTCTTTTCTGCTGCCTTCTGTGGTAATCTATTCAAGTCCTCAATTGAACATCACTTTAAAATGTTGCATGGGTGACATAGGGACCCAGTGAAACGCTTTAAGATGTTCCGGGCAGCATCCCATATGTGCCCGAGGGCATATGGTTAGCTGGGCTGTCGTTCTCACTTGTGGTTTTCACTGCCCGAAAATATAGACTTACCGCAGGGAGGTCCTGAGCTGAATAAAGGAACTCACTGGGGATGCATTGGTAATGGACCCTTTCCTAGTGTTGTTGGGAATACCCCCGGTGGATAGTGAAGACTTTAGACTCCCGAGGATCTGTGGGGAAATGCTAAGGGCAGCTAGAATAGCGACCGCCCAGAAATGGAAATCACTGACCACTCCAAGGAGGGAGGAGTGCCAGCACAAGCTGCGGCATACATTCCTTATGGAAACACGTACAGCCAGTGTCATTGCTCAAAAGGGGGTTGTTTCAGGAAGAATGGGGTCCTTTGATTAGAAGGTTGGATCTCGTCATGGTGGGAGATGGCCACGGAGATGACTTTCAGGGTAGCCAAGAATATGAGTAACAAGGAGAAGGGCAGATGTGATGAGTGTAGGGTAAGTGAGGGTTGAACCTTCCAAGGTAAAGAACACGGAGTATGTTATCTTCCCCCTTGGTCGAAATACCATCCGAGTGAGATGGGGGTCCCCTTATTGCAATGCCGACCCCGGGCAGAGAGAGAGAGAGAGAGAGAGAGAGAGAGAGAGAGAACACCAAACTAGTAAGGATACAATTGTAAACTACCTCTGAGTATGCCCTACCATTGCACCTCCTTAGGCTAAACGTTTGTGATCACTGTATGGATTTCCATGTTCTTATTTTGTTGTCACCAAGGGACGGGGCGAGGGGTGGAAAGGGGAGGGATCATTCGAGGTTGTTATTATGAAGTATTACGGTGCCACCATTTTGTTTATGTTGTGAAAACCTTAATACAATCTTAAGTTTCAAAAAAGAAAAGAAATACGTTTTTCCACACACGATTCACCTGGATATAGTAACAATATGAGTGATTGGGAATTTGGATGAATTGAATCGTCCAGTCTTAGTCTTGGAAAATTGGCCATTAAAAGCTGGCTTTTCTAGAATGAGTTAAAACAGTTGTGAGTGACATAAAATAAACATTATTTAACCAGATATGGAGCTAATTTGTGGAAATCTATGATTAAAATACAACTCTGCGTGGGGGTTGAAATCATGAGGAGATAGCAGAGTGGCTTATAATTGTTTGTTTTAATCGATTTTTCTCTACTCAGCTATATAATGTGGTGTTATGGTGTTTACAAATGCTTAAAAAGTCATACCGGGGTTTAGGAAATTTGACTTATTTGGTTAGTGTGACCCTTCAATTGCTTTTGCTATGGTAGACAATTACAGAAAAGGTAAAAGAAAAGCTCATGCCGATCAAACCCTGTGTCTGCCCCTGCACCTCAACATGTCACCAATGGTTGATCTGCTGCCTATGGAAAGCCGTTTCTAGGGCTGCTGCGCCATGGCAGCCTCAAGACGAGTCGTGACTCTTTGCAGGCTGGTTCATTCAATTATGCCTCCAGTAACACCTTATTCCTCCAGAGGCTATGAAAGGGATCATAAATGTTCATGACGGGCGATTAAATGGTCTGGTCACTGAGCGTCAGCCTGGGCACTGCCTGGCACCCTGGGAGACCGCTAGACTAAGCCTATTGATTGGTTTACACATCAGACGCCTCGCTGTGTGTCGCTAACTCGACCCCAAGGCCAGAGGCCTTCACTCTGTCCCAGCTCTCATTCAATTTGGACTTTTTGATGGAAGATCAATGTGCTCCTAACGAGGCAATCAGCCGAAGGGGACAGGTTGCCCAGTGTAGAGATCCCCTTCCTCTGCTAAATATAGCAGAACCTGTCCACCTCACTTTGGTGAGCTAATTCCGAATTAATTTTAAGGACTAAGAGCATTGCTGAAAATGGGAAAAAAAAGTACTCGAGGATCCCACGAGAGGGGCGAGGTGGAGTCCGATAGGTCGGGTCTAATGGTTGATTCATGGCAGCCAAGTGACAGGCTTGTGAAAATGCAGGACTAAAATAAAACAGAGATGACTTGAAATGTGCAGAAATTCCACCCTGCCAATAGAGTAGAGGAAATAAGTATGATTAATGCTTTATTTTCCATGTCCTGAATGGAAACCTACAATTTACTGCATGCGGATTAATGTAATCCTATTAAAATGTCCTGTAAATTTGGAAAACACACAGTGCAAGAAAATGTACTGTTTTTAGTCATGGTATCACACAGCATGTACCTTAATGCATCACTACCATGTTTAACTACCAAGTGTTTATACCTATTACGACGCAGTAGCCACCCCTATTCATTCACTGCTGATGTATCTGTAGCTTTCTAAACTTGATTGCACTTTTACATGCTTAAATTCAAAAGAAAACAGAAAACAAAATACAACCCAGAACTAGTTCTTTTGAGTTTGGAATGTATCTGATGGGAGAAAAATAGCTGATCACTGTGGGTGCAGTGTAGTAACGTCCATTAATGTGTATTAATGTGGCTTAGCAAATGCACACGTTGTTTGTTTTCTTGGATTTGTGCCCTTTGGCCACATTGAGGCTCATTATAAGTTTGCTGGTCCGGAATAAGGTGCTGGGACAGCAAACTACAAGTCTCCCGCTAGGAGCTCTGATCTACAGGTCAGGCCTGACCTGCTCCCTTGCTGACTTACTTGTCAGCTGCACCCACTAGTTTGTTGGTTCCCTCAAAGTCTCACTGGGTACCAGGCTCCTCCATGACCAGTCTCCCTTGCACTGCCTCCTGACCTACCATGCACTAGGGGCTGGAACTTTAACCCCTACATCCACCCCTGTCTTCTGCACTTACCTAGAGCTGCGCTGCACAGGCTGCACTTATTCAGATTTGAGAAAAGGGTGGAGTCAGCAGCTACCCTGGTCATTGACGCTTTGGTAGGATTCTTTTTCTGAGGCAGTGGAGCTAAATTAGCACATATCTATTAGCTCTTAACACGAACACAAAGAAGTTAGATTCTTTTTCGAACATAAAAGGTTGAGATTTATTAAATTTTCAAGAGTAAATATTTAAAAAGAAACGAAATATGCCATCCTTGGCACAGAAAAACATTTTTACACAAGGTTATGCAATGATTGTGCATATAGGTGGGTTAATACATCAATAGTGACTGTAATTCCCTGTACTGCTAGTGTTGCGGCAGTACGTAAAAATTGACAAAACTTTCGCCTTACCCTCTGGAGTCAAGCCCCCTTATAAAAAAAGAGGGTTCCTTGCCTTACCTTATACACAACACTGCACTTATTCAGAGCCATGCTGCCCTTATCACACTTCCCCTTTTCCTCTCCCTATCAATTCCCCCTCACCTTCCCCTTGCACTTCTATTTGCACACTTGCACGAACTGAATGACACAAGACATAGTAGGATTGTTTGTCTTGTCCTCCCTATGTCTTCCCTCCCTTGTCTTGAGGCGCCTAAAACACTTGTATACAGGCATGTTATGAATGCCATGTCATATATCATAACATATCATAAATGCCTGAATCACCGGCACCATTGCTAACAGTGCTGGTGATTCAGGTAACCCCATCCCATGAGTCCTATGGGAATCCGAGGAATGGGGATATACTGGTGTCTCTGCAGCCTGTAATATTGGGCGATGGAGATGATACGGTAGTTCACCAGTATCCCATCCGCATTACCGGCAAGATGCCAGGAAGCTTGTAATGAGCCCCATTGTTTTCCGGCACTGATTGGGAGGATTGTCTCAGAGAGATGGACAGATCCAACTGGACAGGAGGAGGAGAGAAGAGACTGAACCCAATAAGACACAAATGGTATGAGGCGATCATTCAGGGGCAGAGCCAATGTAAACATTCAGGATTTAAAAAACATGCATGCAACGGCTTGGCTGAGCATTTCCAAATAATATTCCCATTCCACATATCTGCCACCTATGTAGAGTCTCAGTTTGTGACGTATCAATTCTCTTTCATCTGTAATGGCACAGACCTACAGTAGCTACAACGAACAAAACCATAGGTCACCACCGGCATAAATGTAGCCTTAAAATGCAAATCATCTAGTCTGTCAGAAGGCCACCTTTTTATTCCCAAGTATCAACAAGGCCCTGTTCACCTATGACACATTTGAGGATTGATTTCTTTTTATTTCCATATAACTTTTTTATTAACATTTTCGCAGTATTCCAAAATAATGAACTCCCCTCCCCCCCACCCCCGCCTTGAAGTCCCATCATGAACGGAAAAAATCCCCTTCAACTTGCTATATTATTGCTATATCCCCTTCAACTTGCTCATATCTTGGTTTCTATTCCACCAGACCTATTACTCTCTGTTTCTGCGGGCACCAGCTCACCCGTGGCCCTTTTTGTAGGAAACCATGGTTTGGGACAAGTCTTCCAGAAATCCTCTTGTAACAAAGAGGTAGCCCACTCCAGTAATGCAAAGTTACAGACTTTTCACACCCATTCATGTTCCATTGGGGGGAGCTTTGATTTCCATTTTTGCGCCAGCCCCAATGCCCCCTCCATCATCAGTATCACGTATATCTTTCGGTCGGCTTTGGTGGACAGATCTTTCATTTGCCCTCCTAGTCCCAGAATAGACAAGCCTCTATTCCCTACTACCTTCAGACCTAAGGCCTCGCCTGTTGCTTCGCCTATTACCCTCCAGTATTCCTGGATATGGGGGCAGTCCCACCAGATATGATTCCAGGTTCCCACCATTCCACACTGTCTCCAACATAGGTTAGACACTGAGGAGTAGAATATATGTAACCTTTCTGGGGTCACATTGTGGCATACATTTCATCCATGTTTCCTAGACTTGCAACAATCTTGTTAATTTGGGAATATTAGCCCACAATTGCTCCCATTCAGTTGCCTCTGTCTCTTGGCCCGTTACCCTGTTACCTCTTCCCAAGTTGACTTGTAACTTCTCTCCCCCGGTTCTTCACCCTGTTTAATAAATGAATAAATTGTCCCCACTAGGTGCGTATCTCAGGTATCTGACATCAGGGGTTAGGCTACACATGGCTTCCGCCTTCGTAGGTGCTTGTACTAACCAGTGTCTTATCTGGAAGTATCTGAACCCCTCTTTTTCCTCCAGACCAAAATTCGCCCTCACATTGGGGCAATGTTTTGATTATTGGGCATACAAACATGTCCCAAATCTTTACACAGCCTTCCTTCCACCACATGTAATACCCCTTCACTCCACACTCTGGCGTGAAGTCTGGATTGCCGAAAATTGAAATAGGGAGATGGAAATGTGGTAATGTGTGCCCTCCTTATTGCCTCATCCCAAGAGTCAACTCCTACTGTCAAAATCCTACTCTGGTACATCTTGTTTGGTCTGTTGCCCTTCGATTTCCACAATACTTCCTCGATATATTCTCCTCTATCAGCGCTTTGTCCATTGTCCTCCATATCATTCCCTGGTCATTTCTCAGCCAATCTCTCATTATCCTAATTTGGGCTACCAAGAATTATGTTTCCAGGTCTGGTTCCCCCATTCCTCCCTTACCTCTGGGCATCATCATGGCCCTTTTTGCTATCGTAGGCCTTTTGTTATTACAGATAAATATTCCAATCTTTTTCTGTATGGTCCGAAAGAAGGAGGGTGGAACCTGAATGAGGAGGCTCATGAATTAATACAATAGTTGTGGTAAAATAACCATCTTTACAACATTGATTGTTCCCATCCAGGTTATCGCTAGAGGTCCCCAATTGATTAACTTATTGTTTAACACTTATAACAGGGGGCGTGTAGTTGGCCCTCTGTAGCTCTTCCACTGTTCTTGCCATTTTATTTCTAGGTAGGTTATGGATAACTCAACCCATTTATATGGGAACTTTTCCTTGAGTCCGTTCACAGTTTCATTCGGCATGGTAAAGTTCAATATTTCTGATTATTGGGGATTTATTTTCAGGCCTGCTACTGCCCCAAACCTTAATATCTCCCCCTGTATTGCCCTCATGGAATTCACTGAATTCATCATTGTCAGTAGCATATCGTTCCCCCCCCAAATGATATGCCTTCAGTTTCCCCATTCTGTCTTACTGACTCCAGGAGTGGCTCCAGCTTGCATAGAGCAAAGGTGAAAGAGGGCAACCCTGCTTTGTTCCCCTCTTAACCTTCATGGGTTCCAATATCTGGTCATGTATTGCTAGCCTTAAGGATGGATTTTGGTAGTTGCCCTTGGTAGTAGGCCTTGATTTCTGTTAGGAACTTCGGTCAAAACCTCATTCACCTTATTACAGTAAACAGGAACCGCCACTCCACGCTATGAAAGGATTTTTCTGCATCTAAACCTCTTAAAATTGCTGGGAATCTTTTTTTGTCCACCTTTTCTATGAGATGTGCTATCCTCCTCGTGTTATCGCTCATCTGCCTGCCCTTAATGAACCCTGATTGTTCTGAGCTAATTTTTTGGGGGAGGATTTGATCTAGGCGGTGGCCAGGGCCTTATTAAAAATCTTGGTGTCTGTGTTAATTAAGGCTATCGGTCTATACAACCTGCATACGATCAGGTCCTTACCTTCTTTGGGGAGGAGGACAGCATTCACCTCTTCCATAGTCTCTGTAATTTTCCCTTTGTTCCCCATTTCATTAAGGAGTGGGACCAACTGTCGGATAAATGTTTCTCCAAAAGACCTATGACATTCTACACTAAAGCCATCTGGACCAGGAGACTTTTTAGTAGTTAGGTTCATGATGACCCTCCTCACCTTGTCCTGTGCAAATTCCCCATGTAAGGCTTCTCTTTCCTGGGTTCTTATTTGAACCAGGTCTCTTTCTCCTCCATAATCACGTAGACGTTGTTCCGGTGGGTTTGCAGAGCTAAATGGCTCAGTGTAGAATTTCGAAAACTCCTGTGCTATATCTTTGGTCTCTGTACTGGTATCCCCCCTTTCCACCTTTATTTTTATAATCATTTTTGACTTTACCTCCTTTCTCAGCATTCTGGCCAAATGTCTATCCTACTTATTGGCCTTGATGTAATATGTCTGCTTTAGGAACAACAGCGATTTTCTGCTGCATTTGCTGTATGGACTCCAATTGGCCTTTTTTAGCTCTGTTTTAATTTCTTGTTTCCCCACTCTCTCCCGCTCCCATCCTGGACATTAAACTGTTTAATTTCTCCTCCAAATCTCTTTCTACCAGCCTTAGCTCCCTCTCCCTGCAGGCCTTAATTACAATCATTTTTCCTCTAATTTTGGCCTTGAAAACATCCCACCTTGTTAAGAGTGATGTATCCTACTTTTTATTTTCTTCAAAGAAAAGCTCTATCTAACCTCTCAGTTCTTTCCTCAGAACCTCACCCCTAAATAGGTGGCCTGGGTGCCTCCATTTCGAAAGACCTGGGTGCCCTGTTCTTGTACCTATTCTCATTAGCAGCGGTGCATGATCCAACAACATTATCGCCCCCACCTCGACCGCTGTAACCCAACCCAGGAGTTTCCGAGATGCCCATAAGTAATCTATGCAGGATGATGAACGATGAACGTGAGAGAAAAATGTAAATCCTTCCTTATCCCATTCCTTTTCCCACCAGATGTCCACTAGACCTAATCTCTCCACTTTCTCCAATAATTCTTTAGACGGTTTCCCCTGGGTGTTTTTGATTTTTAAAGATCTATCCTTTTCATGGTCCCAAGCCATGTTGAAGTCCCCTGTCAGAATTATGGGACCCTTCGCGAATTTCTCTAATCCTGTCAGAGCCCATTGAATGAAGGTATGTTGGCCCGTGTTCAGGGCATCGATGGTTGCCACTGTATATCCTTCTCACCTTCCTTTTATGTTCAAAGTTAGATATCTCCCCTGGAAATCCCTGTCCATCTCTCTCACACTAAGGTCCAAATTATTCTGAATAGCTATCAACACTCTTGCTTTCTTATTCTTTCCGGCTTCGTGTTTGTGTGACACACAGACAGAAACTAGGAAGCTCATACAGCTTCCTGGTTTCTGTCTGGTGGTGTGTGAGTGCGAACAGGTTAGTTCAGAGTAACATGAGACGTGGCCCGGGCGGCATTTGAAAGCAGAACAGAGGTACTTTTTGTGTTTGTGTATGTTTGTTGGGGGGCTCTGTCCAAGCCGTCTGAGGCAAATACATGCAAACTTCCCAATTAGCATATGGATTGCACCAACAGAAGTGACTTCACAGAAAACGGCATTGCAAGGTGCATCATCAGTCTTCGATACTTGGAGGCACCATGAAAATGACTTTAGAATAAGTTGCCATAAATAAGCCAAGTGACAAATAACTTTGTGGTGCAAAATACCTAAATTGCACTCTTGATATATGTGGAGCAACTCCATAGTCATTAGGCTTTTCCATTATAATAGCATGATACATTAACATAAGCTTCACTTACAGAGCTGCAGATGAGGCACAATGGATCTCATTACCAATGTGGCGGTAAGGCAACAACTATCGGCACCGTTGTTACCATACCGCCACATTACGAGTTCTGCTCGCGGGTGCCGCACTGCACGCCTGGTCCGACCAGGCGTGCAGACCGGCACCCGTGAGCAGAACTCGTGATTGCACCGGCACCATTATTAACGGTGCCGGTACAACCATGCTCCCCACCCCCATTCTGCCCTATGGGGCGGAAATGGGGATCGGGAGGTCGGCCATACGGCACCCGCGAATGGGCAATTACCGGCCCATTCCACTCGAAATTCGCGGGTTGCGGTAGCGAATTTGGCAGTAGCTGTGCCCTTAACAAGGGCACGGCTACTGCCAAACTCGTAATGAGGCCCAATGTGATTAAATTATTTGCTCAGGATCACACACTTGGTTAAATGGTGAAACTGGGATGTGGACAATTTAATCGACCGCGCACATCTTTGCAGGCTTAGTTGATATAGATTATCATTACGGTTTTGCTTTAAATTTCATGTGCTTATTATTTCTATAATACATATAACATATAACATATAATTAGTTATAGCAATGCCTTGGAAGCAAACCACATTACATAATAAACTAGCCTTTCATAGTAAACTAACCATACACTATATACATTGTCATAGAAACATGTTGAGCAATGGGAGTATTTTACAGCATCTTGTATCCTGAATAGATGGCACTAAGTCGTATGCATAAAGAAATTAATGATGCGGATCTCTAGTAATGCTGCAAAAATAACAATGTGTTCATGTTGTTACTAGCATTCATATGTATTCATCCTCTTACTAAGGTGGGATTTTAGGCATTATCTGAAAGGGGAGAAACTAGGTTCAGTTTGCTTCTGTAGACCATATGCAGTTTTTTTTCTTCAAATTATACGTCTTATGACTTTCCATTTTCTCATGCCACCCTCTCAGTTAGCCAGACCTACCATTATTTAGTCTGTATTGTTTATCTGATTTTTCCCCACCAATCTGGCCCACACAAACAAGGGATTTCTTGCTAATATTTTTAAAGCAAGATATCATTGTGCCTTCTTTACTAAATAACCTATACAGACAGAGTCGGATTGCCCTGATCACCCAACCCACACAAGACTCATGCCAGCTCACCTTGGAGACTGGTCACTGCACTGAACTCCTTCTCAAGCTCTGGAAAATCAAACATCGAGAAGGTGCAGTAGGGGGTTTGACATCAGATGTCTTTAATTTGACAATTATCAACCTGGACTGCTATTTGTTTGTGCAAGGTATTTTCGATGGTCTGTACAGAGAATACGAGAGAGAGGTACTGATCTGAAAAAGGGGAATATAGGCTCAAAGCAGAGGACCGGGCTTACTCTGCATTCACCAATGCACACAGAGGTGTTTACACATGGTCTTGCATCTGGTTGATATTTTTCACACCATCAGGGATTAGGAGACACAAAGATGCAATGAAAAGCACTGTCTATAGCTGAAGGACAAATGTGAGAATACGCACTACCCCTCATACGCCTGAGCATTTAGGAAAAGGAAATTGTGTTTAAACAAAAAGTGGGATCAAATTCTGATTTTCACAGATGTGTGTGTGTATACATACATACACACACATGCATATACATGATTACATACAACCATAAGCCCCACCCTCATAATACAGGTCACTATACAGGCAGGGAAGGAGAGATGTCTCGGGCACGCAGAACAGTGTGAGGAGAACCCCCTCACCCCCCCATGCTCTCCAAGAAATAAAATACACCAAGCTACTTATTCATCTTGTTTCTTTTGAGTGTGTACAACTCGTAAAAGTACATTTGAACACACCAGGGATTATTTAAACACATTATTTGGTTTTGATTTTCCATAACTTTAGCTGTACTGACCTCATGATAAATAGAAGACTAAAATGTGCTTGCCTTTACATATAAGGACTTATTATGTCAGGTTGGTTTATTATGTGATATATTCTCAGGTGTCATTAAAGTGGGTATTATTTTAGCCCTTGAAAGTCAAAAATGTACCAATGTGTACCAAGTAGAGCTGAAGAGAAGTGGTGTTTGGGGGATCCTCCTTTCTTAGAGAAAAATAATACAGTCTGAATCACCCTGGGGTGCATACATTAGAATGGAGAAAAGAAACATAATATACTGAGATGGTCACCCAGTACGTAGCTGAATTAATAAATTTCCACTCAAAATCTATTAATGCTTCTTTGCCAACAAGGGGCGGGTGCAGAGAAACTGGAATAAAAGGGCAATGAGGTGATAAACCCACTCCTGCATAGCCCTAGGGAGGAGACAGCCTGAAGAGCTCCAACAAATGCAGCTTAAAGCGGGCATATTGCAAAGTGCACTTTTAAAACAATGAATGAAAAGAATAAGTTGCCGTATCAGAGGACTGATGGGGCAACTAGAGGCCAAGCAATACAAATTTCTGGACACGAGAAAGGTTGCAGAACGTATTCTGCTTCTGAACACATCACAGAGATATGTCTCCTGTACATCACACGTTTTATGAAATTCACTCCCCTCTATATCTCCCCTCAAAGGAACAAATCAGCCACATCCCTACTGCTGTTCGAATTAATGCTGGCGATGTTCAAGGCGTCATTTTACAGAGAAATTAGGTTAGACTTCATCCCCCCGTTCTTGTCTTGTCTAAGTGGTCCTCTCCTTGCTTGTGTATTAACAGGGCAACAGTTATCAGTGTCTGCAGTGTCTGAAGCTGAGGATGAGATGAGCAGGTGAGTGTAGAGTGTGTGTATTTTTGTGTGTGCATATGCATGCATGCATGCTAGAGGCTGTATGTGTGTGTGAGTATGGGCATGTGATTTAGCAACAAATCTGATGACTGATTCGTATAATATTCCCTTACTAAAGGTTTTTTGAGAGATGAGAATAACATTTTAAAAAGTTAAGAAAACTAATTTTGTTATTCAGGACGTCAACTCCCATTAGCTAGGACGAGGAAGTTGGATGCAGAGGAGCCAAGTTGTGGTGGTCAGCTAATGAACTTAAAGGACCCACACATGGGGGAGACTGGGAGGCTTAAATGCCCCCTTCACGTAAGTGCTAGAGAGAAGCTTGAGAAGCCAGAGAAGCTCAAAAAGCCAGAGAAGCTGAGGAAGTCAGAGAGGCAGAGACAGATGAAGCAGTGTATGCTGTGCGGGCCGAGTCTACAGGTAGGGAAGTGACTAACAGAGCAAGAAGAGGCCCGGACCACTGAGAGTCCTGAGAGAGTCGGTGCCTCTCCTTATTGCCCTTGCAGAGGTTGTGAAGCAGAAAGCCGAAGTGGTGGAAAACGGCAAAAGATCTCTGGTGACTGGGTCGTGCAGGAGATTCACAGGAGTTTGGGACATTCCCGAGTTGGTGTGGCGACGGCGAGAGCGAACATCCAGAAACTGTTTGCCGAGTCCAGGAGAGCTGCAGAAGCCAACGGCCAGCGAGTACAGAGAGAGAGTGATTTACCCAGAGAGTTACCCACTTGCAAATGGTACCGAAGCGCTCGAGTGTTGCTTGTGTACACCAGGTCAGCCGTGCTGCTCACTTGTGAATGACAGGGGTGTTTTCATTTTGTACCAAACTATTATAAAACCACGAAGGTGGTGGTTAATGAAACAATGTATCTGTGATATACCTTTTTTTGAGTTTTTGGAGATCACGACAAACCAGTGAGAAAACAGTATTGAGAATTGTGAATACCAAGCAATGCCAAAGCCAAAAGAGAGCTAGAGCGGGCCAATTGAGAACATTAAGCAATACCAAAGCCAAAAGAGAGCTAAAGCTGAGCCAAGTGAGACCACCAAGCATTGCCAAAAGCCAGAGTGGAGTAAAAAGAACCCAGAGGGTTGCAGGAAGCACCAGTCCTATGTTGAGAAGAATGTGCTTAACCTAAATTCACATTGGCAAAACCAATATAGCCACAAGAAAAGACTGTATCCTAGCTAATGTTTAACCATTGGTGCATAGGGGAGAGTAAGGTGGCAAACAAGCTGCCCTTCTGGAAGAAGTTATCCAGATGGAGATGAGCATTGTTTGTAGAGTGAATGGTCTATTCCCTGAAAGCTGCATTTTGATATCAGGTAAAAAATGTTGAGGTTGTTGTTATTCTACAATTGAAAGTTACCATTGAAGCACTTTTCTCATTTGTTGTGGAATAAGTCGATGGGCAGGTGAGTGTACCCGTAGGGCAAGAAGTGATTGCCCAGAGGAAACCTTGTGAAAGGATAAGCCAGGTAGTAGAAGGTGCAAGCGCTGAAGAGTGGTACTAATAGAGAACAACATATTGAGTTGTGCATGTTGAAGAATAGTTGTGAAAGCTGGTTGAAGAAAGTTACAATTCTGAATGCAGTTAAAATTGTGTTAAACAATCCTGATCAGATTACTTGCTGCTGCTAGAAAACTGTAAAACAGTTCTTATTCCAGGAGGAGTGAGAATGTATGAATTTCTCGGGAATTGTGGTAAACCATCCTGACCAAATTATTTGTTGTGAAACAGTTCTTATTCCAGGAAGGTGGGGAGTGTATGACTGTTTCAAGGTACTTTATTGAAAACGCTGAACCTTGTGAATTTCAATAGAAGAACTTAAGAACTGTACTGGAACTTTGTGTTGAATCAGATTTCCTAGTGTTTACATTTGTTTGGAGAAAACCCCTTTCTGGATCTAGAGATGGGAAGTTCGCCCAGACCACAAAAAGAGACATTGATCAGACTGTGAATCAGGTCCTGTGTTAAATTATGTTGTTTATTTGAATTGCCTAATATATCCTTTTTACTTTGATTGTTGTATAAGTGTGATGGTTAGGTATCCCATGATTAGAGTGTTCCCCTTTAGTTTATTATAGGCAGGGAAATCTTTGTTAGGAAAGGGATGGTGAGGCATTTGTGCAACCTATTTTATTTAATAAAATGGCAAAAGTTGAAAACTCTCTACAAAGTTGTCCGCCTCACATGTCTGACCACTTATATATGGTGTCAGAGGTGGGGTCAGAATCAGTGAATACAAACCGGGGATCCAATGTATATATGGCAGATTCTGATCAGACAGAAAATGAGTCAGAAGATGATTGGTACAGTCCTACTCTCTCCCTTCATAAAACACAGGCTTCTCATAAGGTCCCGGATTCTAAGACCACCCTTGTTAGGAAGAAGTTGAATTATAATACTTTTTTCATCAAGGGAACCGGACAAATGAGAGTGCTTCTGTGTAACCAATGGCCCCTTAAGATTAATATGGGGCTACATTTTATTAAACTCTCACGGCAAGTCATTGGGCCTCATTATAAGTTTGCTGGACCGGTAGTAATGGCACCGGTAAGCTACCGGTGCGCTTACTACCCGACCGGCAAACTACGAGTTCTGCTGGTGGGTGCCTTTTTGCCCTCCAGGTCTGACCTGGCGGGCGTATCGGCACCCGCGAGCAGAGCATTCGGATGCACCGGCACCATTCACGAATGGTGCCGATGCATCATGCTTCCCCATTCCCCTTGAGCCCAATGGGGCTCATATGGGAATGGGGACGAATATTTTCTGGCACCCGCAAATGGGCAGTTACTGGGTCCAGCGGCAGCCATGACAGTTTTACTGGCACGGCTTCCGCCAGTATCATAATGAGGCCCATTATCCCAAAAAGACAGTCATTAGAAGGAAATATATGTCATCTATTTTTTCCCCAGAATTATGTCATCCCAAAGGCAGGATCCAAGGAGTTGAGATTCTGTGTGGACTATAGAGCTCAAATGCAGTCACCAAGACTGATGCCCATCCTTTACCAAGGACAGATGAACTTGTGGGTAAACTTGGTGCAGCCAAGTACCTCAGTACATTTGATCTGACGTCAGGCTATTGGCAAGTAGCCCTGACAGACCATGCCATGCAGAAAACTGAAATGTCAACCCCAGCAGGCCTCTACCAGTTTAAGGTTATGGCCCTCATTACAAGTCAGGCGTTAAGGCTTAACGGAGCCGCCGGCGCCGTTAACCCTTAACGCCTGATTCACACTTTAACGCCTGCTTTTTGCAGGCGTTAAAGTCCAAGGCGCTAAGCGACCTTGGTGCTAATTACGGCACCGTGATTTACGGTGCCGTAATTAGCGCCTTCCCCATCCCCATTATGCCCTATGGGGAAAAAATGGGAATGGGGTAGGGCAAATGGTGAATGGGGAATTACCGCCCCACTCACCTGGAAATGGGGCGGTATTTCAAAGAATCCACCATGGCAGAATCCGGCATGGACCATGGTGCTAATAGCACCATGGTCCACTGCCTGACTTGTAATGAGGGCCTATGACTTTTGGATTAAAAAATGCAACTGCTACATTCCAAAGGAGGGTCAATCAAGTTCTGAATTGGATGGAGGACTTCTGCCTGGCATACTTAGATGACATTGCAGTGGTCAGCCCTACATGGAAAGAACATGTTGATCAGTTAGGATATGTTTTGCAGGCTTTTAAGCAGGCCCATCTGACCATAAAGGCAAGCAAATGTCAAATTGATCAGAGCAAAGTGGTCTACCTTGGCCATGAGGTAGGAGGAGGTGAAATAAGGCCATTGCCTAGCAAAGTACAAGATGTACAAAACTGGGCCACCCCTACTACTCAAACCCAAGTGAGAGCCTTCCTAGGTCTCACTGGGTACTACAGGAATTTCATTGAAAACTATGGGTCCATCGTTTCTCCTTTGAATGTAGTCTCCTCTCCAAAATTCCCTAAAAAGGTTAGATGGAATGAGGAGTGGACTCAAGCCTTTGAAAACCTGAAGAAAGCCCTTTGTCAAGCTCCAGTCCTAAGAACTCCTGATTATCACCAATCCTTCATTGTGCAAACAGATGCCTCAAATACAGGTATAGGTGCAGTCCTTTAATGCCTTTAATGCCAATGCAGGCATTTCAGTGCTGGACTGCCCATGTGGGTGGGACAAAGACTGATATGCAAATGGATATTTCCCATCTGTGAAAGGTACAGTGAGCAGAAATTGTGTGCTTCAAACTGTCGTCTCAGAACAGGTTATCATGCAATGTTCTCTCTGGATAGGAGCGCCTGCTACCTTTTTTGAAATATTTGCAAGGCACTTGGGGTTGATCACCCTAAATTACCTGGGGCAACCAGGCGTGGACTCCCTGCTCACTGTGCTCAGAAAGGCATAGCTTCACCTCACTGATGAGGCCCAACAAAGCTGAAACACGTGTATGGGGTTGCTGTTTGTACTCTTGTTCAGAGAGGAAATGCCATAGCGTTTCGGTGCTGGATTATGTGGGTGGGTCAAAGACTGATATGCAAATGCATATTTCCCATCTGTGAAAGGTACAGTGAGCAAAAAGCGTGTGCTGCAAACTCTCGTCTCAGAACAGGTTATTATGCCATGTTCTCTCTGGAGAGGAGCGCCTGCTACCTTTTTTGAAATATTTTCAAGGAACTTGGGGTTGGTCACCCTAAGTTACCTGGAGGCAACCAGACGTGGAATCCCTGCTCACTGTGCTCAGAGAGGCACAGCTTCACCTTACTGTTGAGGCCCAATAAGACTGAAACACGTGTATGGGGTTGCTGTTGGTACTCTTGTTCAGAGAGGAATTGCCATAGCATTTCGGTGCTGCACTGCTCATGTGGGTGGGACAAAGACTGATATGCAAATGGATATTTCCCATCTGTGAAAGGTACAGTGAGCAAAAAGTGTGTGCTGCAAACTTTCATCTCAGAACAGGTTACCATGCCATATTCTCTCTGGAGAGGAGCGCCTGCTACCTTTTTTGAAATATTTGCAAGGAACCTGGGGTTGGTCACCATAAGTTATCTGGGGGCAACCAGACATGGACTCACTGTGCTCAGAGAGGCACAGCTTCACCTCACTGATGAGGCCCAACAAGGCTGAAACACGTGTATGCGGTTGCTTTTGGTACTCTTGTTCAGAGAGGAATTACCAGAGCATTTCGGTGCAGGACTGCACATGTGGGTGGGACAAAGACTGAAATGCAAATTAATATTTCCCATCTGTGAAAGGTACAGTGAGCAAAAAGCGTCTGCTGCAAACTCTCATCTCAGAACAGGTTATCATGCCATGTTCTCTCTGGAGAGGAATGCCTGCTCCCTTTTTTGAAATATTTGCAAGGAACTTGGGGTTGGTCACCCTAAGTTAACTGGGGCAACCAGATGTGGACTCCTTGCTCACTGTGCTCAGAGAGGCACAGCTTCACCTCACTGATGAGGCCGAAAAAGGCTGAAACATGTGTATGGGGTTGCTGTTGGTACTCTTGTTCAGAGAGGAATTGCATTTCTGTGCTGGACTGCCCATGTGGGTGGGACAAAGACAGAGGAGGATAGGATTTGTGCACAATCAGGGCTGGGATAATATGGCAAAGAAGATGTGCAGACGGGGAGGGTTTGTTTTTCATACATAAGAGTGGGGAAGTAGTGACAACAGGACAGGTTCTGGGGGGTGATGAGGAAGGGACTGGCAGCAGTAGGGAGCAGGCGGAGGAGTTTGGGACTCATTCTTTCAGGATAAGAGTGGCATCACCGAGAGGGGAATTAAGAGATTTGGCCCGTGGAAGCCATCAAAATACAAGGTGTACATCAAAGACCTGGGGGAGGAGAGTGCGTAGGGGAGTGAGTTAGAAGTTGTGGGGGGTTGGCAGCAGGGAGCTCATGCTTTTTTCTTTTACAGTTGCAGCACAAGGTAGCTGTGAGGTTCGCCAGATCTGGATCTGCGGCCACTCCATGGTGAAATGGGCAGGGAGGAGAGCCGCAATGAGAGTTTTTGGTACCCAGCTGGGGTTCAGTTCTGCGGTTGCAGTGTTGAGATGGTCAGGGGTTGGGTGTTTGAGGTGGGATCAGTTGCTTCCAATGTTGGCTGAGTTTAAGGAGCAGCATGGGGCACAGCAGAACTGTTTTTGTATACGGGTGAGAACAGTTTGTCAAGGAAGCCAGGGGTGGCACTGATAAGGAAGATGAAGAGGGATTTGAGTTGATTGAGGGAGATTTGGCTGGTGGTTTCATTACACTGGACAGAGTTGGGTCTGGAGAGGGGCTATTAAAGAAAGAGCAATGGAGCACACACAGAAGGAGATCAACAGGGAGATGGGGAAATGTTGCAAGGCCTGGGGGTGCATACAGGGATCTATGTGATTACTACAACCCCCAGAATTCCGATAGCCGAAAATGCCGACTTTTTTTTCCATTTTATTTTCAACCCCCTTTACACCACATACATATGCAGTGGGACACCCACACAAACCCCACCATACTACTATTATATCACATACACCCCACATATATATGTGGTGTAAGCAGGGTCGTGAAAAAAGAAATCAAAATTCTCTGAGTGACATTATGGTGTATATCCTGCGTACAGTAGCACACCAGGACATAAAATACGAGGAATTTTATTTATTTCAGGAGATGGTGTGCACTACTCTGTGATGGGTAATGAATATTACTTGTTGAATCGGAGGATGGTGGTGAAAGAGTTTATACAAATGTAGAGAGGTAAAAAGGGGGTGGGGTAAGGCAGAAGGAACACCTCTGTGGAGGGGCTTTTTGGGTGCTGGGGACATGGTCCTTTGGAGGATAGTTGGGGGAAGCAAAAATATGTATTAACATGGTAAATAATGGGGTTAGCCCTGTTCGCAAGGACAGGCTAGCCTGGCTGTCTCTCAGAACCACGAGTAATGAAACAATGGTGGGAATTTTGGTAACAAAGTGTAACCTTAGAAAGAGTTAAACTTATAATTGTGACTTTTGTAATTTTCAACAAACCTCAGTAACCTTTTCAGAAGTAAAAAAGGAGGTTATTCATAACATTTAGCTGACAACTCATTGTTTTTAAAACATTTAAATAACTTTGAAATCAGGGGTACTAAATTTTAACTGGACCGGGAGGGCGGGGACAAGCCTTATGGTGCAACCTTCGACTCAAGTAATGTCATAGGAAGTGGTGTCTCAAAGAGTGACATCACATGATGCAAAATCACAGGACACAGATTCAAAGGAAGAGAACTTTCTTGCACTTACCTGTGGCTAAAACAATTTCTAGATCTTGTATTTTTTAATGTCCCTAAATTTTATACCAAAATTAAAATGTGATGGATTGATGGTTTTAAATAATCCATAACCAATGGCATTTTCCTTGGCAACATTCCCACCATAAGTATGTTGTCTGGTCTTCAAAGTGATCCTGCCACCAATGGGATCAATCAGGTAGGAACTGCTAGCCCATGTCACCTCTGCATGGGAACAAAACAACCCCTGTGTGTCAGCCATTTTTGACTTAAGCAGTGAGGTTCAGCTTTATTCAGTAGGTATAGCAAACAAAGGGCTGATGTCTGAGCATGCCCTCTTTCACAAAGGGAGACAATATAAAACAAAAAGCAATGCATGTAAGGGATGAACTTATTACGGCAACTGGCATTCCTCTGGGTATACTTCTATAACACTGTGCAGCTAGAACAAGGCCAATCAATTGTGGTGGGGTTTCTGACTTTCCCATTAAGTGGTCGTGTGGTGACATGACCAAGACTGATTCATATGGAAGGCTTCCAAAAGCAAGGACAGTGTTATGTTTAATTCAATGCCTTGCATCCTTCACTTTTTTATTTCACTTCGCTTTCCCCTCCAGAATTATAGTTTCCATGTACTAGCTGCTAAGATTTCACCTATAAATTAGTAGTGGGACGAATCACTCGGTATCGTCACTTTTTCCCCAGAGGAGGAACCTTCCCATGAGGCCATTACCCGATAGTCTTCCTGGGGGTGGTACTCAGTGGGACGCTGCCATGGGAGGGGTACCCCCCACATGGGAGAGGTACCCCTCATGTGGGAGAGGTGAAGAAAGACTAACTAGCTGACATTCTGTGAGAGAAGCCGGGAGAAGCTGAGCGCTGGCAAGAGAAGCCTGGAGAAGCCGAGAGCTGGCCAGAGAAGGCCAGAGAAGCTGAGACATGGAGAGAGAAGCCCAGAGAGACCACAAGCTGACAAAATAAACCAGGAGAAGCTGGGAGCCTGAGATAGAAGCAGCCTGTCAAATAGGGTTAAGGAGCAAGCCCCTGGGGTTGAAAGAAACTATAAAGCAAACTGTGATAATGAATGGGAAAGTGCTATACGAAGCAAGGGACAGAGTACTTTATATATCAAAAAGTGCTTGGCAGACTAGTGAACTGTGCCCAATTGAGAGACATTACAAACCTGAGAAAGGGGTCTGGGACTGGAACCCTCATAAGTCAAAAAGTAGACCGAAGGGAGAGAGATCCCCTTTTTACAAGAGACAGGAGAAAACCAGGGCAAGACAAAGATATCCTCCAACAAATCCACAGATGTCAGTGGGAATACAAATGGAGAGCCTAAGAAAGGACTGGGGAACGCAGCTATATTCTCCCCTTCTTTATGGAACAATAACGAGATACCTAAGAAGACCTGGCGAAGGGAAACCTTCCATTCTTACTGTGTGAAGCTATCTTGAAAAGCCTGTTGATGGCCAGGGAGAGAAGGAGATCTCCTTGTAGTCACAAACAGTCACCTTTCTGGAATCAGGGTGAAGATATTATTGTAGTTTTCTTTTGAAGTGTAAGGGATGGAAATAGATTTGGGGCATAGGACAGTGGACTATATTTGTTTCACTTGAGGCAGGGCTACCCCTCTTAGTTATGGGAGAGCTAGAGTTTCCTTACTATTTCCTTTAAACAAAGGTCTATGGGCCTCATTATGAGTTTGCCAGTAACTCGCCGGCAGTACCGTCCGGCTACTGGCAAACTCGCCTTACCGATAACGCACCCGATATCCCAGTGTTACCGGGCTATCACAGGTGCCGACAACGGCAGTAAGTTCTCATTACATGGAGTCCCATTAGACTCCATGAATAGGTTTGCACCAATCACTTGCACCTGTGTTACCGGTGCCGGTGATTGGGGCATTTAGTTTCAGCATTTTTACCAGACCATAGAGATGACTACTTAAATACAATTTGTAAGGCACCTCAACTGCTTGCTGTACATATTGCAGATATCTGTGTGCAAGTTGCAAGTCAAACATTTTATCCTGAATGAGTGAGCAAAGCATTTCTTTCTCCTGAGTGTGTGACAAATTTGAATGGTGCAGATCCTTGCCATTGGAGGGCAGGGGGCAACTTCAGCCCAGACCTTTCATAAAAGTGGTACTCCTGCCACCATTTTTCAGAACACCAGTGGAGCCAAGCCCACTAAGAAGATGTTCAGCCTGCTGAACAACCTGAAACTCATCAATGGTATTTTTCTTCAAGTGATTGTAAAGACTGGAGAGGGGTGTCTGTACTCCGGCTCTCTATATGGTAGAGGAGAGGCACAGAGGATCCCAGCCAAGATTCTCTATTTGGTAAACGTGGGCGAGCAATCAAGGACAGGCTTCTCAGGAGATGATGCGGGCTGGTTCCTAAGTACAGTGTAGTCCCCAAGCACCCACAAAGGAATGTCCACAAACTGTATTAGTGAAAGCATAGGGCCTCATTACACGGAAGGCGGTAAACCATGGTGCTATTAGCACCATGTTTGCCGCCGGTACCTTATCGTTACCACCATGGAGAAAAGGGGAATCACCACCCCATTCCAAGGTTGGCAGGGCGGTAATTCCCGCTTTCTCCATGGCCCTTCCCCATTCCCATTTTTTCCCCATATGGCATCATGGGAATGGGGAAGGAGCTAATTACGGTACCGCAAATTGCGGTACTGCAAATTGCGGTAACGTAATTAGCACCAAGATCCCTTTGCGGGAACCAACTTTAATGGCTGGTCTACACCAGGCGTTAAGGTCGGGTCTGGCAAAGGGACCTCGTAGTAAGGCGGTAAGGGTTAACGGTAACCGGTACCCTTACCGGTGACCATTAACCTTTACCGCCTTCCGTGTAATGAGGCCCATAGTCTTTATATAATAAAGGTTCAAGGTTATATACACAATCACAATAACTCACTTTGTGCTCAGTTAATCTACAATGGCAAATATATACAGTTCTAAGTGGTACCACAATGATCAGATTTCATTAAAGTGTATCAACTGTACTCTGGTCAAATGTCACACAAATCAATTAATAAAGGTAACCAACAATAGACATAGGAGGAAAGCAGTTGGTAGAACAATTGGCAGAACACTGGCCCCTACCACTAAACACAGTTCTGTGTGGCGATCCCCCCACCTGGGCAACCTGTAAAATAAAAATATACTACAAGCCCACTACAATTGATCTTATTTCTTTCTAAAATGTTTCTACCACCCCAATGTACCTGGAATAGAAGAGTTCCTCAAGGAGGCGTCAATGCAGGAGCTTCGGTCCTAGGGGTGCTCGTCGACGATGAGTCGAAGACCTCCTGCAAAGACAAGGCATGTGGGGCACCTCGATGTCGATAGTTTGGGACTGCAAAGACTCTATGAAGAACTTTGGCCCAGTAAGGGCGTCGAGTCATCTGTGGTCTCTGCGGTCTTCGGGTGGCGAGAAACCCACCAGCGGATTCTCCTCAGCACATCGGCTGCCTCGACTTTTTCCGGCGGGACAAAGCAGTCGGCTGTGCTGGCGAGAGATTCCTTTGATTCAAATGTCTTAATCAATGGAGCGTTTCGGCTCTGGTCATTGATGGCACAGCGTCAAGCAGTCCCCGCTTCTGGGCAACACGGCTTCAACGGGCCTCCAGCGGTTATAGCAAACCTGCGAACCCTGGTTGACAAAGGAAGATGGAATGTCCGGTGCTTCTCTTCATTCTCCTCGGCGATCCCTGTCTCCGGTCGGCAGTCTTTTGACGGTCTGACTTCCAGGGAGCTTTGGCGAAGGTTAGCGGTGCTCGATGGTCCCTTGGAGCTCGGGAAGAGGGCGCCTAACCAGGTCCTCTCTCGGATCAGTCCTTGATGAACTTGACAGCTTTTGGATCTGGTCGAAGCAAATGCAGCAGCAGATCTTCTTCTTCCAGGTGGGCTTCAAGGATAAGCTTCAAGTATCAGCTTCAGGTTCTGAACGTATTCTAGCAGTGAGCGGCCCCCAAATACACTGTTGATCTCCCATTCACTCTGCTGGGTCACTCTCAGGAAACCAATCACTCAGAAGGGCATTCAGCAGTCAGCCAGCCAATCAGGCATTAAGGCCATTCTACTCCCTCACAGATACTCACAACAAGGAATCTGTATTGGGACAAGTACCCAGCCATTCAACACTACACACTGCAGTCATGCCAGTTTCGGGCAGGCCTGTCTCAGACATTGTGTTTCATACCAGAAACCAGACATCCACAACAAGAACTGCATATTGGTCACACAATCCATGCACCCAGGTCCCACCCACAGGGTGTACCAACAACATACAGTCACTGGGAAGGCCCCAGCCAATCTGGCTTGGACTTCCCCACAATACCATATATGGAACTTTCACCCAAAAGTCTTTCAGGGGGAAGGGACAGAGTCAGGGCTTCCCAGGTCTTTGGGAAAACAAGGTAACAGGCAATGGAATGCAAGAGGCCACAAGGGCCATCTTGTTTCCTATCAGGAATCAACTGATTCCAATGGCAGGGCCTGGGTATCCCCAAAATGGAGGATACTCAGAGCACCTGTCAAATTCAGCATGGAGCTGCTTCCAGCCCATACCCTGCCCTGTGGGCCACACACAGGTGCCCAAAAACATACACTAGGGGCACAGGGTTGTACCCCCACACATGGGTGCCATAAGGGTTTCCCAAGGGTCTGTACACCAAAACAAAAATAGGAAAAGCTGCACTGCCAGGAGTTCCACATGGACTCCTGTGCAGAAAACAATACAGAACATATATGAAAAAGACTACAGAACAAGGACAGGGAGGACCAGTCCCTCTAATGCATTTCCAGTATCACAGTGAACATCACTGTTTGCTGCCTGCATCACATCCTGGGAGTCCTCTCAGGTTGCTGCCAGAGTGGTGGTCCAGTAGTCAATGTGTCTAGGGTGGCTATCTGTCCAGAATCCAGATTTGGTACACCGGAGTTCAGAAACATGCCAGACACAATAACCCGATACCTCATGTGACCTCGGCAACTGCAGCCCCTGGGTATCCATCAACAGAACCAATGCGTGAATCCAGCAGGTGCAACAATTTCAGGAACACCAGTGGTCCCTGCGTGAATTACATTATATAAGGTGAGTAAACATATCTGTTTTGACCCTCCCATATCTCAGTAGGGTTGTATGGGCAAAAGGTCCTAGACCTCCCTCACCCTTGCTTAGCCTTGAATGGTGGTGTTATGACGTGGTTTCCACTCATCAGTCTCCCCTACGGTGGCTGGATTGGTTGAGGGTCTGTTAAAGACTTTCCTCGTGTTTTTAATGAACTTTGGAACTCTTACAAATTACTTGTTGGCTCAAGCAAATACGTGTTCAAAATTCCTAAAGAGACTCATAGCCTCCTGAAAAGCTCTTTATTGGGACCTTTGATTCTAAGGGCACTAGGCCCCTTCTTTTCTAGCAGGAAAGCACCTTTTGAGGTTAGAACCTTAATTCAATGGTTCTGTATGAAGTTTGCCAACTCCTTCATTAACTTGCTTTTCTACACTTACAGTAGTCTAAAAACTGATCTGAACTGCATTTTAAAGTGAAGTGCACACCAAGGTGAATGTGTATATAATAGTAGTGAATGCTTTAGTGTTTTACTTACCTGTAGTTTGTCGATGACAAGAGTTTGTCTAATGCCTAAATAAATAACTGTAACTTTATACATTCTATCTGACTTGTATTATTAAGAGTTCTCTATGTGTGCTTATCTGAACCCTTCGTCACTCTCACACTGTCTAATGATGAGCCTTGATGTTCAGGCATACTACCCAGATAGAGTGTGGCTAGTGTGACAAATCAGGGGAATTCGTCCTTCCCCCCAAGTGTGGGCCACACCCTTTGGGACTAGGGAAGTGAGTCTGGTAAGCTCAACACCCTCTAGAGGACAGGGCAACACAGATTCAATTGAGGGTGTCTCCCCCTTTGTGAAAAAGGAGGCCCCAGAAAGGGATTGTATTCATCCACCCTCAGCGCAACATCCTAGATGTTTTCTGGCAATATGGGGATTGGACAATATGTCTGGCACAGGTTCTGGCCCAATATGTTCGACACCCATTATGAAAATGTAACATCAATGGAACATTGCATCTTGCTGCAGCTGGAGTTATAAAAGCGCCATGCGATCCACATCAGAGAGAGCGCGGAATATGCAGCAGAAATCCCGTGGAGTGAGCCGCAAGGAGGAATATCCGCCTGGAATGCAGAGCTAAGCAGTAGACAGATGCGGAAGGCGTGGGGTGTGAAGCCGGAAAGAAGACTGCTGAACGCTGCTGATTGCAGGTCGTCTGGAGCCAATTGGACTGGACCGAATGGACGGTGAATCACTGCCCAGGAGATGGGTACTGATACACGCAGTCCACTTCACCTACAAGCCGATGAAGAGGATGATGCAGAGGACTGACGTGGGAAGCAGACGGAGAGATCAACCTGCAGTCCAAAAACAGCAGAAGTGACATCGTCATCCAACGAACGCGGCCACTAGACAGAAGGTATGCTGCCATTCCTGGGAGCAGGGAGGAGGGCGGGACGTCCCAGCAATACCACACAGCGGAGGGAGAATTTTCAAAGCCCTTTGCAGGGTAACGCCAGGCAACCCTGAGAAGGGATGAGAGACACAATACCCTACGGCAGGGGGAGAAACCTAAGAGGCCTTGGCAGGGTGAATGCCAGCCAACCTACCAAAGGGATGAAAGATAAAAAGCCCCAAGGCGGATTGAGAAACCCAAAAACTTGTGGCAGGCTATAACCCAAACGGTCCCATACAAGATGAAATAATCCGTACTAAAGAATGAAGGACTAACCATCCCAGTATTGAAGGAAAATACTGCAATCCTTGAAAACCAGAGAGTTGTGAAAGACATAATTGTACAGACATTTAACTATTCCGTCAGGCCAAAGGCCCTGAAAACTATGGTCCTCATTACAACACCGGCGCTAAACCATGGCGCTATTAGCACCATGGTTGGTGCCGGTGTTGAAACGAGTCCGCCATGGTGAAATGGGGAAATACCGCCCCATTCCAAGTTTGGCGGGCGGTATTTCCCCATTTCGCCATGGCCCTTCCCCATTCCCATTTTTGCCCCGTAGGGCTCAATGGGAATGGGGAAGGCGGCAATTACGGTACCGCAAATTGCGGTACCGTAATTGCCTGCGAGGTCCCTTTGCGGGTCCCTACTTTAACAGCTGGTCGGAACTCGTAGTAAGGCGCTAAGTGGTTAACGGCGCCGCAGCCTTTTACGGCGCCATTTAGTGCCAGGGTCGTAATGAGGCCCTATATTTGGACAATTGGGTGGTTGTTAGCTACCACTTCAGTCATTGAAGGAAAAACACTGTAGATGAACTGTGCTGGTCACCTTTATGTTAGCCTTCTTGTCTTAGTACTAGGTCAGTTCTTTGATTACAGGCGTTTGGGGGCAGGGGACAGTATAAGCACCAGTTATTCTTCTTTCTTTCTTAGATAGAGACAAGATCTACATTAGCGCTAGGGTTAGAATAGACCTTCTTCTTAAGTTCAATAAAACTTTACTCTTTTACCATGACCTCTTGTCGGCCTCTTGAGTCTGATTTACCAGATTAGCGTTTATCCCTGCTCATGTTCATTAGAACACATTGGCCTTTCAGACAATGCCCACAGAGCTGATTCTGAAAATCCGTCTGAACAATCAAAACCTATAGTGGGAAGGAAGAGAAACTAAGGACTAACCCATTGACAGTGCTGCATATGTATACACATTGTATCAGAAAATGTGATGGAAGCCTAAAATCCAGGAATATATGAGCATCGAACACTGATCATGGGCCCATGCAAGCTGTCTTTAATCACTTTTCTTGATTTTACATGTGTGATACAGTCACCTGCTATTAAACATTGCTTTATACAGATATCATATTGTTATGCATTCCCTCAGAAGAAAAACTAAACATACAGCAAGTTACCAAAATAAAATGATGGTGGTTGTCAGTTTAGGAAAATGGTTGTACTTTGTACATAGTCTGTTTTTAGAGCGGTTGTAACTCTGACAAAGCAAAACCCACGTTAGCAAGAACACAGAATCTCACAGAAAGGAAACGTTTTAATACATATATAGTGGCGTGCCTGAGCAAGCAAAGGTGTGCTTCGCATGTGGGTAATTTTACGCTGAAGCTACTCCTAATAACTGAGCCAGTCACTGTTTTGTAGTCTGCTGGCCTAAAAACAGCACTGTCCAGCGCAAAGAAAGTACCAATTCAAAAAACGTATGGTTGGCCACTCATTCCATAAATGCATCGCCTGCCATATCCCTATCCTTGGTAATGTTGGTGCCATTTCTAAAGGCTCATGCCCTCTGCCGAAATCCTTTGGGGATGGGGAGAAAACCTCCACCCTCCTCATGTTTGACATCACTGGTAGAAATAATGTGATATTCCAATTCTGTACTGAACACACATCCTAAAATGTCACTAGGGAAGTCTATCCTGCATGCCTTTATTTGTTTTCCCCTGACCTCACTGGTTTTCATCGTGGACACACACCGAACCCCCTGCCACCGCAAATTGTTCTCTGGGCAAAAGGGACTCAGGAACGGGCATTGCAATGAACAAGCAGTGGGAAATCCAACAGTGTGGCATTTGTTTAGGCAGGGGAAAAGCATTTGCCAGACACTACCATAATGTTACTAAGTGGCCGTTAATGGAGACATCTGCAAAATGGTGTGAGTACCTGGGCATATAATAGCAGTCGCTGGCAATACCCATACGCAAGCCAAAACTGTTGGCTTTGCCAATGCTTGTTTTTAACAGGACTTCAGGCATACTGCTTATAAAAGTAGCGGAAGAAGCCACAATTATTTAAGACATTTGCATTACACTTATTCACTGCTTTGAAATAACACTGGCCGGCACTTTGAGCACAACATTTGATGTTACAGCTTAATGAAGCTAGCTCTAAGAGATACCAGGAGGATGTGTTTTTGACAACGAGGGGTAGGTGGTGGATGGGAATGGCTCTAGGGATTCATATGACTATAAGTAAACAACACCCACAAACTGTATGCATGTCTCTCCTCACATGTGGTCACCCTCCTAGATGTATTGCATTGCAATGTATTGGGCTATTAGGTGGCACATACGCAACACCTAATAGCCAAAAACAAAAAGGGATGCTCTGCCTCTGTCCAAATCTCCACCTATACAATGTTGAGAGGATACTTGAGAGGTTGAAGCGCTCCCACTTTTCATGAAAAGACTAAAAACTATTGGAGATTCTTGGGATGGTACCATCAAAAGACTGGAGGCAGCCGAGCAGAGGTATAGTGATATTCATGTTGTCTGGCACAGGCTGTCAGGCTGGAAGTGGAAGATCTCGGAATGAGGAAGTGCTGCACATATTTTGAGAATAAGAATGGGAGGAAAACCTTCCCCTTGATTGGCCCGTAGAAAAAGAAAAAAAGATAGATGGTCGAGATGCCTCTTCTTTTTTGGCAAATTTTACCTCCAAACCCCTTCAAATTAAAAGGGATAGACAGCTGGACATTTAATTCACTGAGAAGTCCTAGTGCCTTAACAGCTAGATCCTCTGCATAATCATTGTGCTTCTATAGATCGAAAAGATTCTAGTTCGGGAGGATATCTTGCGCTCACATCATACACTTGATCTAAGTTTTACATTTTTACAAGTCCAACATCATTATTCATAAAGTCACTCCAAGTGTTTCTTCAATATGAATTAAAAACATTCATATTGAAGAAACACTTGGAGTGACTTTATGAATAATGATGTTGGACTTGTAAAAATTTAAAACTTAGATCAAGTGCATGGTGTGAGCGCAAGATATCCTCCCGAACCACAATCCTTTCTGTTTACTTGCTACAAGCTCTGTGGGAAGCTTGAGGGAAGATTATTACTTGCTGCCGACCTTTCTTTTAGGTTTTAAGAGTGGTAAATAGCGCACGCAATCCAATAGCGATCCCACAAAGAAACCGCTAGCCTGCTTCTATAGATCACCCAGCATCGAGACATCCTCAAAGTAGCTAAAGAAAGAGGCCAGGCGAAGGAATGGGCATGCAGTGTTTTTGTATAGCAATGTGGCTCTTCAAGGTCATACTAAATAATAGAACAGGGGCTTAGGAAGACCCAGGTGTTCTCAAAGTTTTCATGTACCTCCTTTGGCAAGAGGGCGTGGAAACTGGCAACCTAGACGATGTGGGCTGAGACACTAGTTCAACAAATTGCACCTTCCTGCTATGCTCGATGTTCCCAAACCTTTTATATTGGTGGCATGAACTGCAATAAAATCTACTCTTTTGTAACTCCAGCAGTACATTCATGTATTTGCACGTACTAGTTTTTTCTTCCACCCCTTTTTCGAGCTGGCTAGGAGTAGCACTTTAACCTATACTGGCGTGCACGCACGTAGCTGCGTCTCTGTGTGAGGGAGGAATCTCAAAGTAGTAGAATCTGGGCAGGGCCTTGCGTCAGTGCGTGCGCGTCAGGAAAAGTCACTCCTTTGTGTGTATACGTGCGTATGAGTCCGCATCGAACATGCACGGAGTGGATTGAAGTCATAGCTATTCTACCCCGCGATGTTCTTTTTCCCAGCATCAATGTGCATTCTCTTTTGGGCATTATGTTTCAGTTCAGTGCTGTCTGCTCTTTTCTCCTGAAATGGCGTTGTTGAATATGGCTGTCTCGACGCTAATTGCGCCTATCTGTGCCTGTTACTTACTGCACTTACTGTAGGCAGGTAATCTAATGTTTGGCCCTGGCCAGGTTCAGCTATGAATCATCATAACGTTCCCTGTCATTTACTTCTGTGTTACTTGTCACAGTTCAATGATGATTAATTCTCCTGTGCCACATGCAGTGTGTGTACAGGATTGAATATACTCCAATATGGCCTCAGCATTGCAGCTTGCTTTGCTTGTGCGCACTTTAAGCCTTATTTACAAACATGTTTTCAATGTGACTTTCCCATAGAAAAATATGTTTGTCATTCAGGCTCTTATAGTAGCTAACATCATGCATGCATCGAGCTCTGTGTACACTTATGGTGTTTCTTCAAACCTGTATTCTGAATTGAATGGACTGCTGTATGTTTGTATGGGCAATTTACAAAGTTGATTTAATCTCCATTGGAATGTTAATGGGCTAATTCTATCTGCTGCATATTTTTGTTGTCAAGAAGGGTTTTAGCTTGGCCAGAGCACCTGAGCTCCATGCCCCACCTCTGTGGGACTCCTATCGTCCAGTGACTTGTCTGCCAATGGTAATGTCCACTGTAATTCAAGGAAGGCTGGGCTACTATCCTTCTATGAAAAAATAAAATAAATAAATGGAGTCCACAATACTACCTCACGTAAAGGATGGCGAGGGACACTGGATTTCTGTGAACTTGATGATTGGTTACATCACAATTTACCTACTTATTATGTAGGGTTATAATCAGAAAAACAAACAGTGGCGGTTTAAATTGAATCCCGTTGCAAATGAGATTGTTGATCTACCAGGAATAGGAAATCTGCCTCTATCCAGTCTCAGACTCCCAGCGCCCTCATAAAAATCTAGGGCAGGGGGTCTTGATCCAGATGTTGTGGACTACCACGCCCATGATTACCCGCCATCGAATATACTGGTTGGAGCTGATGGAAGTTGTAGTCCAAAACATGTGGTGAGTTAAAAGTTGCAGCCCTCTGGGACAGAGGAAGCAGGATTGAAAGATGCTTGGAGGTTGTTCTGTGCTGAGGAGCAGACTGCCCACTCTTCGCTGCTCACTTTCTTGCAGGCATTGCATCTTCACTAATGCATTCATGGTTGCTTAAGTCATGGATTCAGTTATTCGGGAAAATATTATAATGTCGCCCTCACAATTACGACGGCAGAAAAGGTCGACTTTCTTTTTTAAACCCCCTTTAAACCACATATATATGTGGGAGGGGGGTATATGATATAATATTATTATGGGGGGTGGTGCAGGGGTCTCCGCCACATGTATATGTGGTGTAAAGGGGTTTAAAAAAAGTCTGCATTTGTATTTACCTTGTGAAAGGGAGCTATCAAATAGATGGAAGTGTTGCCCTGAGCTATTCAAAGACAACCAATTCTCTTTATCATTTTCCAAATGTACCAGTATCATTTGTCATTACTAACAAGCCAAAGCATACCAATCTGCACAACAATCGGAATGCCTACCATACTGCTTCAAGAGATCACACCACCAAAAAGAAGGGCAGAGTTTGCCGTGGGACAGATTGTTTTATGTGGATTAAACGTTTAGAAAAGACATACAGGCATTATCACTCTACAGAAATGTATCCTGCCCCTTTCAGTGCTAGGCATGAATGTTCAAAAGGCATTTTATGTTTACCTGCATAGTCTGAATTTACCATGCCTAGTAAGATTCTTTGTCTTGTCTTTCAGTATGCCTTCCCCTCCCATGCATGGCTGCGCTTTGAAACACTTGTGTATAAACGCATAATAAATAAACAATCAATCAATGTATTAGTCTTGTAAATTATTCTTCTACTAGCATTATTTCATTGAGTCTAGTCCTCATGCTGATGCAAACCCAGCGGGCAGACTGCTCACATACATTTCAGGCATCTGGGATAGGTTTAGTAAATAGGTCATGGCCAACAGAGGAATAGTCAGAGTTTCTACGGAAGACAGTATGGAGGAACATCCAAACAGGTCATCGTCTAGAACACTGGACCATGCACACATCAATAAGCTAGAGGCACCTTCCACCTCACAGTAAATCATCCAGCCACAATCATCGCTTAACGAAGGGAAGAGCCCTAGGCTAGATGAACCATGGATTTCATGGCAACATTCTCAGCCTCACTGCCACCTAAACAGTTAGAACTGTGTACTCGCCAAATGGAGGTGGGTACGCTGGTTAGTATACCATCGGACTGCATGATAACACTAAACTCAATGGGCCTCGTTACGACCCAGGCGGTAAATTACCGCCTGGGCCGTGACTTTACCACCATGGCGTAAACTACGTTTACGCCATGGTGGTTGGCGGATTTACCGCCCCATTCCAACCTTGGCCGGGCGGTAAATCCCCATTTACCCATTTACCCTTCCCCATTCCCATTTTGCCCCATAGGGCATAATGGGAGTGGGGAAGGCGTTAATTACACCACCGTAAATTACGGTGGCGTAATTAACTCCATGGTCCCTTAGCGCCATGGATTTACCTGCTAAAACCAGGTGTTAAGTCCGCCATGGCGCTAAGGGACCTCGTACTCAGGTGGTAAGGGTCGGCGCTGTTTACGCCGCCGTAAAACCCTTACCGCCTGAGTTGTAATGAGGCCCAATGCCTAGAAGGAACCATGTCCACAATATCAAATATTATTCCTTATCTTTAATGAATAGTGACTGCAAGATTTTTGCTAAACTCCTGGTGACTCCCCAGTAAGCATTACTGGCCAAACCTACCAACGATGATCAAATACGCTTTGTTATGGGGCAAATAGCTGCCCCTGACAACTGGCTCTTGTCCAATTTTTTTGACACAGCAGATGAATCCTGAGAATCATGGACCATTGCTCACTCAATAGGAGAAGACATTTCACCAAGTGGGCTGGGACTTTTTCCAACACAGATGTGCTTTGCATTGGTTATAATTTCAATATATTTACCTAGTTATCTACTGTTTAGAAGCCACATAGCTGTTTCTTTTGTTAATGGTTGGATTTCTCTCCATTTCCAGCTGCAGAGAGGAACCTGACAGAATTGTACCCTTTCACCTCTTCTTCACGTGCTGTACCTGAAGCTTCTCCAATTGAATATTAGACAGTATGATAATAATATGAACATTGCTATTTTTGTATCCAGAACTATATGTTAATGATAATTTGATTTATTTGTCTGACACTAGTCAATATCAAATGCATTGCCCATGATCAATAACCACTGCATGCTCTCTACAGATAGGCATAATATAGGCAAAACAATGACAGTGCCTTTAACCGACTGGCTCATACCCACTGATGTTACAGGCACAGGGCAATTTGGAATACTGCTAAATTACAATATTTGGGCATATCCTCCCAAGGTGCATCACACTAAGGGTGAGTGTTCAGGTCACCCATATTCTGGAAAGGGTCCAAAGCTAACCTCATTTTGGTTTCTGCTGAACTTGTCATTGTGGGCTAAGCTGGAAACTGTGAAAATAATTATATTTGCCTCTGTACTGTAGTTTATGACCTTGAATCAGATCCCCAGGTGGAACAGGTTCTTTAAGAAGATAGATAGCACTCTGAGAGATTTTAATTGGAGAAGAATAGGAATTATCCTAAATGAACCAAAATAAGCAAAATAACATGTAAATGGTGATCCCCGATTCTAAGACATTTCTAAGGTCTGCTCCTACATTAAGCAACAATGAGATTTCAGCCATGCAAGACAGTAAGGCACTCTAGTAGTATGCGCTAATTTCGCTTTTATCCTATGAAATGCTTCCAATCTATAATTAGCCAAAATGTAAAGCATACATTTTTATCCAACATACTCATTAGGTACTAAGGGATTATAATAGACTTGCAAGGAAAATGGTGGAATGACCGCAATCTAGTGATTTATGGAACCATAAAACATTTCTCATTAGAGGGTACTTTATTTTCTGGAAGGATTGTTACAGAAGAGGGTCGACTAGTTATATGAAGGCAATTGTATCACTTAATTTTTAGAGTATACAGAGGTTATAGCAAGAATTAAACAGAGGGATGGCGAGTTCCAAAGGTAAAGCAACCAGGCACATCTGTTTTAGTATGGATTCCGGGTCCTGTAAATCTAGGCAAATCGATTGCAAATCTTATGTCTGTCACCAATGAGACTACCCCATCCAAAGCAGTACAGGGCTTCATGCCTTTATAAAAACAACATAAAATTGGTAAAGAACAAACACAACAACTGTGACATTGAGTCTGGGTGCATATTAGATGTCTTAATATGCCAGAAGCACCAGATAAAGTTGCACAGACTCTTTATTGTAGCCAATATAACACAATCCTTTATTTCACTTTTCCAATAAGATCATCCACTACACTTAAACTATCCAGGTGGCAGATAATGGCAGAAGGTACCGGATGCTCTTGAGGCCTATCTCTAGTTTCCCTAAATCATTTGCTCTTCCACTGTAGATTCTCCTGTGAACTTAGGACAGCTGATTGAAGGGTCATTGGTTAAATATCGGTCATTCGTTTTTCTCTCTCTATCTTACTAATTTTCTTATTCAAAACTGTTGGTGGTGCTATCCCAATAAATGTTGGTAATGCAAATGTAACTTCACGAATCTTATAATATACATTGCTTTCAAGTGCTTCTCACAAAGTTGGGAAAATGATTTGGCCTATCTCAGTGTTGATGGTGGAATCCCTTGTACAGCACTACTTTGTTAGAGAGAAAGGCAGCCTGCCCTCCATATTGCATCAGACATATTTGCAGAACCGGGATCCTTGGGGTGCCCTGATGAGATTCTTCTTCCTCATTGGGATCTATAATAATACTCATTCAAAGAATGGAAGAGTGATTTCAGAAGCTGCCATACCTAAACATCCTTGAACACCCTAAGATTGTGGTACTGTCTATTAACTACACTATGCTAGCATCATCAGAATCTACACTATTCCTCTGTGTATACATTGGCATGTTCTGTCACTGTTGCAATCTGCACATCTCAATGTTGACTCTACTAAAAGTCTACTGGTCGAAATGTGAAAAGATGGTGTGTATCCACTGATGTGTGTCCTTGGCATGTGCAGGTCCAAGAAATTCATACCCCCTTCTCATCATTCCCTGTTTTTTTTATTTATGGTGCCAGTGGTCAGTTTACCACACTGACTGTCTTTAATGAGGAATTACAAGCATATACTACTCTTCTTTCTGAGATTTCATTGCTGTTGTTGCATAACTCTTCTGATACACATGTGTATCATATCACATATCTGTCTGGATCAAAAGGACTTCCTAGACCAACTTATTGCAATGCCTTCTAACGAGTAGAAAATATTAACATTGTAGGATAGTGCACGGCATAAAAATCATGTGTATCCGATCGGCTGTCACCAAAAACTATACCGTTTTTTGTAACATTCTGCTGAACCTTTTCTTGTAGCTTATGACACATGCTGATAATAGTTACAGATGCTATTATTACAGGGCCTGTGGCAGCGGCCCTGTAGGTATGGCTAAGTTGATCAACCCATAGGAAGATCAGTTTTTTGATGGCTTATAACTTTGGTGCCATCTGACAAATCCTCACCAAACCTAGCAAAAAAAGTATATGGCCACCCCAGAATGACTTTCCAAAGTTTGTTTTAGTTTTGGCAAAGGGAGGCAAAGATATATGGGGGTACCACAACTTTTGAAATCCTCATAGACATAATTGGAAAGGACATTTTGCTAATGCCTGCAGCCCAAACCGCTGGACGGATCTGCATCAAACCTGCACAAGGAGCAGCAATTTGGTCCCAAAAGTGTGTTTTTTGCAAATTTGGTGTAAATCCATCCATTAGATATTTTTAAAATGGGCAAAAACTAAGTTAAAAATAAATTGGTGACATGTATAACGTTCTGCACTCACTTCCTGATTTGGTGTCTGTAGACCAATCAGGACATTGTGTAAAATTTGCAGACATATACTCACCCGCTGATTGGTCAATTAAAAATGTGAGGTGCATCGAAACATGTGAAACAGACGCCATGTTGAATTTGCGATTTGTAACCTTCACCCGTAGTCTGCGAACATTGCAGTAAAAACAAATTAAAAACATTTACATTTGTCAAACTAATGAAACAATCTCTGGGGAGATGACAGATGATGAGGTTGGGATGGAATATGGCCATGTAAAGCAAACATTCTGGTGTTTCTTTCCTTCTTCAAAGTCTGCATACATGTCAGATGTACAGGGACATTGCTGGGATGTTCGTTCAAGAACTTGACGACAACCATGCATATTTCTGCATTAAAGTGTCAGTGAAAAACAGCCTAAAACTTTGGCGGCATTGATTCAAACTGCATGAAATCTTGCAATATAATTTTAGAGCCAGCATCAGATGCTTGTGTGAAGATTGGTGCTGTTTGGCCAAGGGGGGGCAGAATTAGAGGGGGAGTCCCAACATGTTTGAATGGTTTATACATTTGGTGCCGTTTGACAGATCTATGTACAAGTTGCAAAAAGATTGTAGGCCCAACTTTGAATGTTTTTGCAAGATTTGGTGGGATTTTGTCAAGAGATGGCACATTTAGAGGGAGGTCTCAACAGATGGCCTATAACTTTTATGCCGTTTGGCAAATCTGCAAAAACCAGTGGTCGAAGTGAGCGGGAGCGGACGGGAGTGGTGCTCCTCTACTTTTTTAAATGACCTTTTACAGCTCCTATACTTTTATTTGAAAAAGAAACTGTTCCGGAATAGTTTCGTTTTAAAATAGAAGTGTAGGAAGAAGTTGAAACTTGCACTTTCAGTGCACTGGACCGATCGTTCCCTTAAACAGCAGGTACAAGTGTTTGGGGTGTGTATTTTGTGTGGGAGGGGTCGTGGTGATGGGGTTTGTGGGGAGTGCAGACCAGCAGGGAACATAGTTCCACTACTTCTTTTCGTACACTTCGACCACTGGCAAAAACGTTTGCAAAAAGATCATAGACTCAACCTTGAATGTGTGTGCAAAGATTACATGGATTTTGTCAAGAGGGGTCTAAGTTATATCACTATTTATTGTCTGTACATTCAGACACTTTAAAAAAAAACATGGACGGATTTGCAGCAAACATGTTTGAAGCATTGTCAAGGACCAGAAAGCATGGTTTTGCAAATGTGTCTGTGTTTTCTTTGGTTGAAAAGTGTCATAATGTAGGTACAAACAATAGCGATTTACCTTTGTTATAGCCTGTGCCATTTCCAGTAGCTGGACAATCTGACCACTGGCCATGGCCATGAGGGATCGGCAATGGGGTTGAAGTTTGCATGGTAATGTTTTTCAAAATCAGGATAAGTTTGAATGGGAAAGAACATTATAATTGTGGATTTGCAGCAAACTTGCACGAAGAGCATCAACAAGGACCTGAAAGCATGCTTTTGTGCTTTTGCAAATCGGTCCTGTGTTTAACTTTTTTCAAAAGTGTGAAAATGTAAGTACACAAAATTGTGATATAACTTTTGTACCAGGGCAGTGGGCCTGGCCCCAGGCAAAGACACACTTATACTCTGAATTGCTTATTGGGGCATGTGCCATGGCTGAAGCCCATACCCTATGGATTGTGGAGATTGACCATGGCTACAAGCCATGAAGACTGGAAAAGTCCCGGTAAAGCATTACATTTAGCCACTGAAGGGGTTCTCGATTTTGCTATAAAATCCAAATTTGCTGACGAAATACTGACGATTTACCATACCACCCATGTGTATGTATAGTCGGTGTGGAAAAAAAGTAAAAGTGGAAAAAAGAAAAAAAAGTGTAAACAAAGGAGATGGTATAGGAGGGTTCAGGGACAGGGATGAATGAAAAGGTGGACAACGGGTTCGACGCTCACTAAGAAAACATGAAAAAGACATGACAAAAGGAAATCCAACTATTTTGGTAATTACTCAGGGAGTTGTGCAAACGTGCAATTCACCTTTCTAATATAAAACAAGGTTATCATTACAAGGTGGAAAGGTTGGTGCACTCTTTAGCAATATGTATATTATAAAGAGGAAGCGGACAAATAACACCACTGATGATTCTATAAAATGAAAGAGCATTTTGGAAAAAATAAGAATGACCACATATCTTTATATTTGACAAGGGTGCCTGGGGTCATAGTGCTGTATACTTGAATCATATGCACATAACCCCTACTGGGATATGTGGCAAATCGAGGGAATTTGTCCCTTCTCACAAAGGGGGAGCCCCCCCCACTCCGTGAGGCCAGGCATCTCCACAATACCCTCCCTAGAGGTATAGGCAAGTAGGAATTCACTGGGAGAGACTCGGGGACAAGGACAATGTTAAAGAAAGTACATTCAGCGAGAGAGATGAGAGAAGCAAGAGAAGCAGGAGAAGAGAGGGAGGATTGCATACCCAAGCAGGGGGAGGACCTAAGCTGCATAGCAAATGGTGACAATGATAAACAGGAAGCGTGCAAGTTTTAAACTTGCTTGCAATTGCTACAAGGGACAGCAAAGTTGCAACAGACCCGAAAAACCGAGATAGTGGCAGGACTGAAGCCCAATGACAGTGGTGATGAGACCACAGAGATACATCTGGAGTGAACAGCCAGACCGCAGAACATTGCTGATACCATTGGCTACAGAAGTCACAGAGTGTCCAGACGTGCAGTTGAGCACCAAGACGCTGCGTGAAGACGTGAGAGAGTGAAGAGAGGGGAGCCATAGAGGAAACAATACTGGTGCTCTATGAGGAGAGAGTGAGTCCCTGAGAAAGAAGCCTTCTGAAAGCATTCCCCTTCCAGAATCAAGGTAATGGGATGAATGGGAAGTACAGGAAAGGTTAAGGGTATCATTGTAAAGACTGGAGGGGGGTATCTGTACTCCTGCCCTCTATATGGCAGAGTAGAAGCACAAAGCACCCCAGCCTGTTCTCTATATGGTATCTATGGATGAGCAACCAAGGCTTAAGCTCGCAGGAGGTAATGCAGGATGGTTCTTAAGTAGAGTCTAGTCCCCAAGCCCCCCACAAAGGAATGCCCACACACTATGTTATGTACTAAGAACACAGTTCTTTATATAAACATAAGGTTGTATATATTTGTATATATATACACAATTAATAACTTTGGCAAATCTACTATGGCAAATATATACAATGGGCCTCATTACGAGTTTGGAGGTAGCCATGCCGTTTTTAGTGGCATGGCTACCCCCAAACCGGGTACTGGGTCTGGGTCCCGCAAAAGGGGACTTACCGGGCCATTCTGACCTTGGAGGGCCTGGTTATTCCCTTTCGCGGGACCCGGACCCGGTAAATCCCCATTCCAATTTGAGCCCGGATAGGGCTCACTGGGAATGGGGAGGATGCTAACAATGGGCACGTTAATGACGGGCCTGTTGTTAGCATCCTGGTCTGGTAGCGGGCCCCGCTCTGCATGTCTGGTCTGACCAGGCGTGAAGAGCGGGACCCGCTGCAGAACTCGTAATGGGGCGGCCTAGTATGAATGTTGCCAGTCCCTTACTGGCACCGTTCATACTGTGGTCGCCCTCGTTGTAATGAGGGCCAATGTCTATGTGGTAACACACTTAACTATTGTCTCCTTTAACATGCACCAACTGCTGACAGTTCTAATGGCAAACAAATTGAACAGTACGGTGTATCAGCATAGGACATAGGAAGGAAGACAAATTAGGTTAAACGTAGCCCAACAACTGAAACTGAATAATAACCAGTTTCTAAAGTTTGTGTCTGTCAAAATGCAATACATTATTAGAGCTATCTGAAAGCTCTATCGAGATTCTAACTCAAAATCCATCAAAAGCTAAAGAATTAGCTAAACAACTGGATTGGATCAGAACAATAACAAAGATGAGAGAGGCAAAAATATCTCCCTCTTGTTCAGATTATGATAAGCCTAGAGCAACTATTGTAGCTTATTTACAGGAAGGTATAAATCCTAGGGCTAGAATGGAGTTTTTAAGATTTCAGCTAAATCTGGTATTAACCTTGGAAATCCAACATATTAGAGATAGAATTTCTTTTCCATCTAATATATGTAATATCTGTGAAGAGGGGGTAAAACAAACAGCGGCTCACCTGTTATCAGAATGCTCAGGGACATGATGTACCAGACAGAAGATGTTACAAAGATTTGTGCATTATCCTAGAATGCTAAACTCAAAGAGGTTCTGGCAAAGGTTGAGTCAGGGCATGAAACCTTCCTTACTTCGGAAGTGACAGTCTTATTAAAAGAACTAAAATTACTTGGTAATCAGACTTAGCGAAATTTGAATTTGTAGAAGAAATGTGGAAAACATTTCTAAGATGAAATGAATTTATTTCTCTTTTTGTTTTAAATATTTTAATTCTGAGTATTGGCACATTCTATGTTCCGCTTGTTTGCATGGTTGTATTGTTAATTCTTATGTTAATTTGTTAGGTGTTCTAATTTGAATTATGTGTTTTTCTTTTGTGTAAAAAGTCAAAATGTTGACTAAATGCACAATAAAAAATAAAACATTAGGTTAAACAATGGCAGAATGGTTTTCTTGCTACTAAGAAACAGTTCTGTGTGAGGATCCCCCCCCACCTTGACAACCTGTAATAAAGAGTATTAACAAGCACAGTCCATTTATGTTTAAATAGTCTTGATTCCTGGTCAAAATGATCAACTACCCCAATGTACCTGAGTTAGAAGAGTTTCTTCGACAGTTTGTCGATGGATCCCTCATGAGTGGACTCCCTTTAAAGCAGGAGCCACTGGTCGTCAAGATTCCCTGAAGAAATGGGAACACTATCGTTGAGACAGCAGCTTCGACCTTCACTGTGCTCATCAACAATCAATCGTGGACGTCCTAGGAAGATGAGGCGTGAAGTGCACCTGGATGACAGAGTTCTGTGCCACCAAGAAGACTCAGTGAAGAACGTAGGACCAGCAATGGGGATTCAACCACGGCTGGATTTTGGATCTTCACTCATCAGCATCTTTGCGTACTTCGGGTGGCGGTAAAAACCATTGGTGAACTTTTCTCAGTCGTCTACGACCTCGACTTTCTATGGCGGGACAAAGTGGTCGACGTTGATGGCAAGGGAGGCCTTTGTTTAATTTTCTTAGGCAAAGGTGGAGCATTGCGGCTCAGGTCATCCAGCAGCACAGTGTCAAGCTGCCCCACTTCTGGCCAACATGACTCGACTGGCTTCCAGCGGCATACGTAAATCTTCTGAACCTGTTCGACGGTGATGGACGTCGAGGGCCTTGATGTACTGGTACTTTACTTCAAGATTTTTGGAGTACACCGTCTCCGGTCGACAGCCTTTCAAGAATGGCTTCCAAAGTGCCTTGTTGAAGATCAGCTTATGCACGATGTTCCCTCATAGCTCGGGGATAGGTCTCCTAGCCAGGTCCTGTCTTGGATCAGTCCTTGACAGACTCGACAGCTTTCAGATTTTGTCAACGGCAAGCAGCTGCAAATCTTCTTCTTCCAGCCGGGCTTCAAGGATAAGCAGCATCACGTTTCAACTTCAGCTTCTGAATAAAAATGTTAAGTGAGAGGTCCCGATAAACACATTGGTCCCTCATTCACACTGCTGAGCCAGCCAAGCTCAGTCAGCCAATCAGTCAGAAGGGCATTCATGCAGGCAGGCAGCCAAGCAGACTCGCAGCGCATTTAGGCGATTCACTTCCACTCAGACACCTAAACAAGTAATGTGGATTGGGGAAAGCACCCAGCCTTTCAGCACACCATACTGTTTTCATGTCAGTTTAGGGCAGGGCTGTCTCATTCATTGTGTAACACATACAAAAACCAGACACCCATAACATGGAATACATATTGGTCATACACTCCATTCACCCAGGTCCCACCCCAAGGGTGTACCCACAACATACAGTCACTGTGAAGGCTCCAGCCAGTCTGGCCCCACAAAACCAAATATGGTTCTTCCACCCAACAACCAGTCAGGAGAAGGGAAATAGTAGGGCTTCCCAGGACTTTGGTAAAACAAGTTAAAAGGTAATAAAAACCAAGAGGCCACAGGGGCCATATCGTCTTGTATCAGGAATCCACTGATTTCTATGAAAGGGAATGGTTATCCCAAAATGGAGGATACTCAGAGCACTTGTCAAATTCAGCATGGAGCTGCCACCAGCCCATACCCTCCTCTAAGGGCCACAAACAGGTGCACAAAACATATGCTGGGGTACAGGGGTGTACCCCCACACGTGGGTGCCATAAGGGTATCCCAAGGCTCTCCGTTCACCACAACCAAAAAGAGGAAGAGCTGCAATGCCAGGAGTCCCAACTGGACCCTGTGCAGAAAACAACACAGAACACACATGAGGGAGTGCAGAACAAGGGCATGGAGGCCCTGTCCTCCAATGCATTTCCAGCATCACAATCATTATACCACACAGCCAATTGGTCACAGTAGAAACGATGAAACAAAGTCAAATGTGAAGTCAAGTATATCTAAAGGTTGTGATCCAAGAGAAAAGGTTGGTGAAAAGCTGGGCAATGAGAGAGAGAACCAGTGGAGGATAACACCATCAGAAAGGGAAAAATGGCTCACTATCTTGAACAGGAACAACCTAGTACTAAAGAGAAAGAATGACAGGGCCATGAGCCTACACACCTAAGTCAGATACCAAACAACAGGATCCAAGAAAATTGGAACTGTTATAACCTAAGAGTAAACCCAATCAAGACTGTGTTCCCTCAAAAGGGCACAATGGCGTTTATGCTGATAAGAGACAGCCAACAGGGATTACAAGTGAATAGAGAAAACTCAATATTCCTCTTTGGGAACTAAAGAGACTAATACAAGAAGTCACAAAAGACTATTTGTGCATAGTCTGTTAAGATTGAAAATAGAAGTACCCCTAGGAGAAGGGAGGCCTTCTCCTAACTTAAGTTAGTTTTCTTAGTGGTAGGGTGATTAAGGGTAGGTTAGGACAGCAGACTTATTTCTTTGGAAAGTTAAGCCTTATCTCATTTCTTTTTATAAACGATTATAGATCATGTCTGTAAGAGTTTGTGTCCTTCTTCTGACTCATCACAGTTTGTTGCTCATTATAGTTTTCACAACTCTCACCATAAGATTACAATATTTGGAACATTAAAGATAATATACTGATTTGGTCAGTCACAGATGTATGTATGAGGATAAACTGGTCCTGGCAGCGAACATTCTTGGTTCTCAAGGCACAGACATCCTAAGAGAACTATATTTGTATGATACACACTTGCAAGGCCTAAATCGTTGATTGGCCCCAGGGTGACCCACATAGTCATTAAAGGGATCTGCCAGAAAGGGGAGGTATAGGTGGTTAGATAAGGTTGTGGCTAGTGGTTGGATTGGATTGGTGATATGAGAAGTAGGCAGTGGATGGATTTAAGCAAGATACAGGAGAGAGCAGTGGAGCACTGGAAAGGCAAAACAGCAGACGATGGTTGGAGAGAGACACCAGTAGGTGGCTGAAGGAAATCAGCTGGAGGTGGCATGAGTGAAATATCAGGAGGTGGTTGCACAAAGCTACCAGAGGACGGTTTTCTGTGCAATAACTGAAACAGAAGAGATGGCGTGAGCTGGAGGAAATCAGAGGTCATGTATAGCCCATAGCAGGGAGGTGTGACCCAGAGCTGAAGGGGTGAAGTTCATGGTGGAAGGATGAAGCACCTTACATGGTGTCGAGGAGAGTCAGGACCACAACAGGAGTAGAGATGTGCTGCAGAAATTAGGCCCCTAGACAAAGAAGCTTATAAGGTGTAAGTGTTTGTGATGATTTGCTTGGACCAGTGGAACTGTATTCACATGAGTTAAAACCACTATGGGGTTCATTATAAGTTTCCTGATCCGGAGAAAATGCTGGTAATTCCGGCACCAGCATTTGTTCCGGACCGGGGAAACACAAGTTTGCTGGTGGGTGCAGGCCCCTATCGGCAAATAAAGGACAGAATGTATCGGTGCCGCTAATTCTGGCAATCCCATCCATGGAATCCTATTGGACTCCATGTAATGGGAATTTCCAGGCATCTCTGCCACCTGTAACATCCTGGTAATTACGGAATATCAGTTGGTGGAAATGGTAAGGCAGTTATGCCTGTCTCCCACCAGAATTACCGGCGGTATACTGGCAAAATTGTAATGAGGACAAATGTCTCTCATTGCTGCAATTGCATCTACACTTTGACATCCAGTTGTCCAATGTTTAGATGCCACCTCAGTGTTACCCGATTCAATATGTTCCCTCACCCAGATGTGGCTCTTCCTCCTCTCACAAACATAGCACACGGTATGAAGTGTTACCGGGTCATGATCCCTCTGTAAACGTGTCTCAAATCTTTTTTCCTGGAAACACCACTATGCAATGAGATGGGTAAAGAAAAATATTAATGTTTGTGCTGGTTTTATACACTGCATTGACGGACAACTAGATGGAAATTGAAAAGATCAAGATTTTTCAGAATGTTTCATAATGTTACAATAAAATAATCTGTGGTCATAAAAAATATAAGACAGAGATTACATATGTCATTGAAAAATGTGATTTGCAAACATTTGTTTTTGTGTTCTGGCGGCAAGCCTGATAACTTTCTCTCAGAAAATAATTGGAACTATTATTCGAGGTTTTGATAATGTGCTTTGCTCAGTAAGACAAATGTAACATTCATATAATAACTGCACTATATCCTGCAAATGATCTTTAGAAACAAACATTGTACATTTATTTAAAATAACCAGATTACACTGTTATTCGACTCAAACAATGTCCCTTTTTAATAACTGTTTTTGCAAAACAACAGCAGCCACCCTCCAAGATATCTGTCTTTTTTCCTGGTAAAAGGCTGGGGTGGCTCTAGCAAACACACAACTAACTACACAACTCTTACCCATAGAGACAAACACAGAGACAGAAAGAGGGAGAGAGAGAGAGGCGGTGAAGAACAATATTAGAAAGAAGAAAGAGAGAGATAGAGAGAGAGAGAGAGAGAGAGAGAGAGAGAGAGAGAGAGAGAGAGAGAGAGAGAGAGAGAGAGAGAGAGAGAGACAGAAATACCTTGAGAGAGGGGCAGATAAAACACTAGATCGGCGTATGATACATTGAGTAAAGCCAGTTCTTAATATTGCAGTAGAGTGGTTGGTTAGACTGCAATTACTTTCAGAACTCAGCTGTGGGAGGTGTTTCATACTATTATCGTGGAGCTCTTTATTAGATTGGGGTCCAGCGTTGATTGAATATGTAGTGGAGAGGAGGCCATTGTTTCACAAGGTACCACAGGAGTGCTGGCCATGCCCTTAAGAGCACTGCAGCAGTTTGTGCATCATATGATTACTCCCTGCCCTGTTTTTGGGGCTAATGAGGGTGATGAGAGGATCCTCAATATACGATGCCCAGCTCCATCAGCCACAGCTCGGGAAGTTCCCTGGCCACTTTGGTCACTCATTAGAAGCCCCCAGAATAAGGCAACCTACTTCGTCACAGAGGTAATCAACTTGCACAGAGCTACCAACACTTAGCTATACTAAGAGGCTTACATTTTTGGCTTCCTGCTGCAACTCAAAGTCATACCTTTCAACCTCTGGAGTCTCCAAAGGGCAGAGAGAATTAGATGTTTTTGGTGTGCTAGCACATTGAGGTAAATAGAAAGTATTTTGTTTATTGGTAATGTGAAGATGGTTCCAAGAAGAGATAGATTATAGATGGTTGCATAAGTGAATGGAGAGATGAAGACATGGCCCAGCCAGATTGTGTTATTAAGGGCGGGGAGGGGGCAGCGGAGACCCCCAGTTGAGAATATGAAAAGGCTGAACACTAAGAATGTAATTTCCACAGTATGGTGTACCCACAAAATCCCTCAAAAGATACACATCATTTTCTGCATTGATTCATTATTGCCACTGCTTTCTTGTCTCTACCTCCCTCCTTCTCTATCCTTCGGATGACCTCTCTCTCTTCACTATTCCTCCATTTTCCACTTTATCTTCGATTTATTTATTTTATTTATTTGCATTTGTAAAGCTCCCAGCGGCCCTTGGGCATCATGGCACTGTTAAGGATATTTGCTTAGAACAACATAGTAGACATACATTTCAGTTATGCTTTAGCAGTGTAGACAAACATTGCATGTTCTTTCTTTTTCCTGTCCTCTCGCCATTTTTCTCATCCTCCTTCCTCCCATAAATGTCCCACCTCTCCTTGCAATATTAGAAAAATGTGAATGTTAGGGTGAGTGTTGTGAAAAATGAAATGAGCACCAAGCCCAGTGTGAGATTAAAGCATGAGACCCTTTTATCACATACACATTTGTCAAATATAAACCTGACTGGTGATATTTGTCCACTCCCCTTTCACATAGTAATTTTTCTAAAGAGTTCAATACAAGTGCACTATGCGGTCTATCCTGGAATGATAACCGCATTGCTTATCAGAAGCGCAACTTTGTTACGGCCTAAAAATACTATAGAAATTACAGCTTTCCTATTTGTGACATTTTATGCTTTTCTTAACAGGGTTTACACCCCATTAACATTTCTATTGCCTCGCCCCAAGGTTCCCCTTTCCTATTCTTTCTCCTTTATTTCCTTTTTTATACCTGCCACAGATGGTCTCAAGCATACACCAACTCTCAAAGAAACTGGCTAGAATGGTGTTGTCCAGTATGAGGTGATTGACAGTGGTACTTTTTTCAAGCATGCACACACAAGGAGAACGGTCAGGATATGAGCCCCCCCCAACTCTTACACCCTGACTCTGGACATACATCCTATTCCTATCCCTGTAACACACCTCCTCCCTTTCTCCCGAGTCCCCTCCTTCCTCTATGTTTCTGATTACCAGTGGATACCTTGGCAAGAAATCAACATTGAATTGTTTAGAGCCAGCACAATGTTCTATGACAAAAGAATATGGTTGGAGAACGAGGAACCATCTCAAAATGTGAAGGCTGTTGTCTTTGTTCAGGGACATTCACACCAAGGGAGCATGGTCTGTTTCAAACTGGATTTTCTTTCTGCTAGATAGTGGGCCTCATTACGACCCTGGCGCAACGGGTTAAACAGCGCCGTAAAAGGCTGCGGCGCCGTTCAACCCGTTCCGCCACATTACGAGGTCCCCTCGCGGGACACGTTAAGCACGCCTGGGAAAACCAGGCGTGCATACCGGGTCCCGCGAGGGGAAGAGGGAGCAAACAACGGGCCATCTCGTAATGGCCCGTTGTTTACTCTCTCTCCCATTCCCATTCAGCCCTATGGGGGCTGAAATGGGAATGGGGATGAACCGTGTCCGTGTCCTCGAGTGAGGAATTACCGGGCCATCCGAACTCGGAATGGTCCGGTAAGTCCTCATTCCGAGGACACGGACACGGATGCGGTTTTGCCGGCAGCCATGCCGCCAATAGCGCCATGGCTACCGGCATACCTCGTAATGAGGCCCAGTATCTTAAACTGTGATGTCCCATTTGTTGGCCAGCCATTTTACTTCCACAAAGGTTTGTCCTTTTCTCTTGGAAATAGTTTGTGGCTGATGAACAGAATGGGTTTATCTTCCCCCTTTTTGATTTGGTAGAGGATTCCTATAAGTCCTACATCAGTCTGTGGTAGGAAATCCTGAGTGAAGTAAGGCATGATAAAGACCTGAGATTTACAGAGGGTGCATTTCAGGGTTGCAAGGCCATTGAGCTCTGCAGTGCTACTGTACTGGTTTGGGCATTGGCCAGCTTGTCTATTAAAGGTGCAGACAACACAGGGAACTTGGGATGAACCTCCAGTAATGCCTTACCACAAGTAGGAAAGAACAAATGTTGGTCACGGCCTCTCTGAGTTCATCACAGATGGCAGTTAGATGTTGCAGAAATGGCTGAGTTGAACTACATTGTCTAGGTAAACCCCAGCAAAATTTCAACACGAAGTTTGGAGTCGATCCATTAAGCGTTGAAAAGTGTGAGGTGCCGGAGGATCGCTGAATGAGAGAACTGCCAATTAAGTGAGCCCTTCAGGGATAGAGGAGGCCATCTTTCCTTCCTGCTCTCTATCCAGCATTACCTGTCAAACCCCCTTTGTCACGGCCAGCGTGGAGATGTACTTCATCTCCACCAGCTTGTCTATTTAGGGCATGTGATGCAGTCAAACTTTGACATTTTATTTAAACTCTGGAACGCTAATACAGAAGCTCTAACAGTGTTCAGGCCTGGATTCCAGCACAATCAGGGATTACCATTCACTGTAAGACCTCCCTATGATGCCTTTCCTTTAATTCTTTTTTGACAATTCCCTTAAGGGCTTCCGGTAAGGCTTTAGTTTGATTACACTTATGGGAGGTATTAAGATTTGATGCACAAACTCTATTACTTATCCAAGCTTGGTAGAAAACACACCTGGGTATCTGCCTAGCAACTTGACCAATTCTTTGTGACATGATGTGTGGAGACGAGTGGTATGGTTACCCATGAATTTTAGTTGACAGCATAGGCATCCCTCATGTTATTTTCAAATAAATTAGAGGTTTTGAGTTGCTGTTCTCTCACCATGCCCTCTGTTTATTTATGTGATGCAGCTGGGATGTCTTCCTTGTATCGGCGAGCTGGACTTTGTAGGTTAGGTTCAACACTACTTTGGTGAAGACTTTTGGGTCATGTGTGGTGGGCAGCAGGGGCATTGCTTTGTCTCTCACTCAAAATGTGTGCAGCCAGGTATTTTATTAAAGGTTTTCTCTTGGCAACCCTGGGCTGATTGTTGGTGTTGCTTGACTAGCTTCTGTACCTTCTCCATACATTCCCTCATATTATGGATTATAGAATGGTAATTGGTCTGTTAACTCTGTGTCTTCGCATTCATTCCTCTCAATGTCCAACACATCTCTAGTATTTCAGCCATATACAAGCTTGAAGGGAGAGAACTCTGTAGAGGATTGGGGGTTCTTGCTCACGGCAAACAGGAACAAGTGAATCAGGTCACTGTAATTCTTCCCATATTGTGCAACCAAATTTCTTAGAAAGTGCTTACAGGTCTGATTAATATGTTCCTCCAGCTGATCAGTCTCGAGTTTATACACCAATGTTCTCATGGACTTGCATTTCATGAGGCCTTTCATTTACCCAATCAATCATTACCTGAAAATGCTGCATTGGTTAATGTGGATTTCTGTTGTGAAGAGAACTCTTGTGGAAAATGTTATAAGCGCTGTGAGGATCGTGTTGATTGTATTACTTCTTAATGGAAAGGCTGCCAGATACGCAGTGGTATAGACTTGGATTATTAATATCAACTTGTTTCCAGTTTGTGAGCTTTCCTGTGGCACCACAAAGTCCATGCCTATCCATTACATTGGGAACTTGTTGATGGAAAGGTTCTGGACAGGGCCACGGGGCACGTCAACAGGTTAGGTATTTTCATAGGTAGGGCATGCAGCACAAATCTGTTAGACCTGAGCATTCACCCTGGGCTGTAAAATCAGCAGAGGAGAGTATTTAGTGCCCAGTCTGAGGTGTCTAGCCCTCAGGTTGCAGTGAGCACATGTTATCACTGCTTTCTGGAATTGATGTGGGACAAGGAGTTGATAATGGTTGATATTGTTCCCCCCCAGACCTCCTGGTTTACATTAACTCTCTACATGAGCCCCTTTCTGCTGATGGGATGGGGGTTCTTCAGAGTTCGGCTCTCAGTTTTCAGAAGCGACATTCTTGCAGGCTTGTTCCAAATGTGGATCCGTTCTCGGGGCTTCAAATTTTATTGATGCAGGCCGTGGACATCCTCAGGTTTGTGAGATTTCTCTTTGGGCTTCAGGCATTTCCCTGAATCCTGCTTCAGCTCTGTCAGTCTCTTTTAGGTCTTTCACTTCTTCAATTGCTGGTACTAAAATATTCTTGCATACCAGTTAAGCTATGGATTGGGCGGGTTTTATGACATAGCTGAAGTGCTCATGGTTAAAGTGGATCACATTTACGTTCCCTCAGTTGTCCCCAGGCATAGTGCCAGAGCCGACATCCAAGGAATGTTTCCGAGCCAATCCCAATTTTGGTGCATTCCACTCATAGGTTCCTTCTGGTGCTTCCAACCCTAACCAGTCTTGACTAAGGCATTGCCTTGGGGTGGAACTACCACATGATCATCATGTCTGTGCAGATCACATCCAACCAATCTGACAGTGGAACCAGTAGGGATGTGAGCCGTCTTGGTCAGGTGTACAGTTCTCAGCATCTCCATTGGCTGTGGGCAACTTTGTGTTGGGGCCTGGGATGGTGCCACGTGTGACAGATGTTGTCAATAACACACCAACTCTCAAGGCCAGTTCAAGGGTTTTTATTTTCAGAATTTTAAAGGGGCTTGCTAAGGGACGTCCCTCCCTATGTTGTGTATTGAAGACCCTTGCCCCCTAAACCAGGCGTCCCTAAAACCCGGGATTGTCACAGGAGATCTGTAACCCCTACTATCTACAAAACTAGCAACCTAATGGTGATGGCCAAAAGGGTATCTAAAGCTCCCTCTGGGAACAATCTAGGGGATCCTGCTCTAAGTTTTCCAATGTGATTTAATGTAAGGCTTTCCATTTGGTCTTATCCTAAAAACAAGGGGGGTCCTGGGAGTCCCTCTGCCAGACATTAGTCCCGGTTACGAGAGACCTCCCCAGAGTCTTTAGCTCACTATATTTGACAGAGGAGAAATATCTAAAACATATCAGTCTTTGTCCTGCCATAGAGCAGTCCAGCACTGAAATGCTAAGCAATTCTCCTCTGAACAAGAGTACCAACAGCAACCCCAGACACGTGTTTCGGTCTGGTTGGACCTCATCAGTAGGACAGAGCTGTGCCTCTGCAAGAATAGTGAGCATGTTGCCCTACCCATGTCTCTATGTTGTTCTCCCTTTCTTCCCCATTCTCTCCTCCCTCTGACACATCCCCATCTCTACTCACTCTCCTTGACACTTCCTCTTTCATCCCACCAATGTTCCTCTCACTGGTATCTATCTCCATCTTCCATTCTTCCTCCCTGATACTCTCTCCCTTTAGCTCTCTACCCCTCTCTCACTCTTTTTCTCTCTCTCTCTTTTTCTTTCTCTCTCTTTCTCCCTCTCTCTCTCTCCCTCTCTTGATCTCTCCCTCTCTCCATCCCTTCTCTCTTTTTTTTCTCTTCTTCTCTGTCTCCTCTCCACACTACAACTCTGACTTCACTCACACCTTCTCCCAGAGTTGCTGTTCATTCACTTCCGCACTCACCTTTTCATTCACTCCTTACTCTCTCTATAGTACTTTGTGACACATGTAGGGTATTCATCCCTTCTCCCCAGGGGGGATCTGCCACCTTTGAAGCTAGGGAGGTGAGCCAGTTAATCAAGACCCTTCCCAGGGTTATGTGAAAGTGAGACCTCACTTGAGGACAAGGACTCCCATTCCAAAAAGTAACACCTGTGTTAGAGAATGTTATCTGCCTTTATGGGAATTGGAATAATTGTTGTTACTTCTGTTTTGAATACTTCTGTTCTGAATCCACCAAGTTGTGACATTTCCTCAATCTCTTTGGTTTCAGGTAATGCTGGTTCTTGCCTGAACTAAATAGTCAAAAGAGGAAAGACATATCCCTTTGGTTTTGGATGATTTACAAAAATGCAAGGGAAACTTTGAATTAAAAAGAGAGAACCTTACGCAGGGGTGGACCTCTGATGTTGGTACGCCCTTAAGGGCTGTAGCACCATGGAGCTGCAGATCCAGTGGCAGCCTGAGAGCGAGAGAATGCCAGAGGAGAATGCCGGAAGCCCAGTGTACTGAGGAATTCATCCCTTCTCCCCAATGGGGAGCTCCCCATGAGGCTAGGGAGGTGAGCCCAGTGTGCAATACCCCTGTAGGGGTAGAGGCACGTGGGACCTAGGAGAGACTCTCCCTGTGGGGACAAGGACTCCCTAAAGACTCTTTTAACTTTGCCTCTTTAACCATGTCCTGCAAGGATCTATCTGAAGAAGGAGCACATATTTGTTATTGTGAAACAGAAACTGCAACTATGCCTTTAGAAGAAGAATTGTATGTAACTGAGTTGAATATGATGTATAATGAAGGCAAAGGGCTGGCTTCAAGAGATCTAGAGTGAAAGCAAGAGAGATGAAGGTACGCCGGGGAAGGTCCACGGCTACATCGCCTCTTTAAGGCGAGGAGACTGGGAACGCAAAGAAGCACATGAATTACAAACGAGCTGTCGACCCAAAGATGAGATGGTGGACACGGAGAGTCCTGTCAATTGGAAGGAGAGAGGAGCGACAAGCGATTGCATGGCCACAGAGAGTCAGTGGTGAAACAGAGGTCCAAACAATCACACTGAGATCGTTGCACAAAGGAAACTGAAACCTGGTGATGTTATCCCTGATAGAGACAGGTAACAGGGTAATTGTGAGACCTGGGAAGTCAATGCAAATCTTTATACAAATGTTCATGCTCGCCCCAGTCGAAATACTGAGAATATAGCAGAGAGAAAAAGAGAAGTGAATCATAATCATTATATGAACACGCATACTTAGATGCGTCAAGATAATGAGAACACAATAGTGATGAGAAGTGAAGTAAAGAGGGATCTTTATGAAAGTCAGTCAGTCAGTCAAACAACTTTATTCGGCCTGGAAGGCCATCAAAGTACATCCTAAAAAACAGTTCTAATAAATGAACGTATGAAAAAAAAAAAAAAAAAAGAAGAATGACAACACACCCAAGTAGAGAACCAAACCATCCATGGGTGCCCCCCCACAGGTCTCTAGGCCAATAAACAGGAACCCTCAACCACCTTCCCTCAGGTATCTCCCGCAGCGCCTCGGGCCCAAGGCGGTTAGATTTGCCCCTGAAAGAGGACTAAACCCAGAGGAGGCTCTTGCAGGGCACACAAGGGCAGGTATAGGGGGTGCACTGACAGTAATACCACTTTTCCCTATCAGCCAATGGCCATTACATTTTTCCAATACGGCCCTTGCCAGATGGGCGCTCCCAAAAACCAGTTTGACGATGTCCGTTTTGGCTGAAGGATTGGACAGTCTGGTGCACTCCAACAAAGAGCCCATGGACACAAACTCACACTCCCCCACAGCCCGCAACCAATGTAGACATTTATTCCGCAGGGCGTCCCTTGGTTCTCTTGTGCCAAAAGTGGGTTTTAGAACACCATGAAGGAGGACCATGGAGCTACTACAGCCTTCATTAGTGTGGCGCCCCAACCTCGGCCTGCCCGGACCGGGGATTGAGGCACTAGCCTTCCTCCCCACAGGGTGCTGCAACAATGGGGGCTTAGTCCTTGAGTCTCGAACAGTGGTTTCACTCCTTCGGGGTGACAGTGGGGGACAGCCTAGCTTTGGGCGGCTCCTCGGAGACCTAGCCACGGAAGTAGCCAGGGATGGACAGGGGATCAGGGGATGTGACCCTTTATCAAAGGCAAGATTAGGACCCCTAGGGCCGGACCCTACTGCGCTCTCACCTTCCCTACCCGTACCCTCCTCCCCCCAAGTCCCCCGTGTCCCCTTGATCAACACTAACAAAAGATTTTTGATCTCGGCCATCTCTGATAACAGGAGGTTCCAGGGACAGCTAGGGAGGGTTGCAGAATCAGAGGACGCTTGGGCTGGTAGAAAATGTTCACCATTTGGGATGGATTTAGAGGCCAGGGGAGCGCTAAGACGGGGCAAGAAGCCAGCCCCTGGGGGAGCATCAGAGGTTGGCCTAGAACCAGATCTGGACGGATGGCAGGACTTCTCTCCCCTGCTCAAGTCGGCTGGACCCAAGGCCTCAGGAGCCACAAACATGGGCACAGGGGAGGCGGCGGGATGGGCTTCAGCTTCAACATGAGTATGAGGAACTATAACCTCATGGTTTCGGCCGGAAAATGGATGAAAAGGGGCCGGCGCCAGAGAAGGCAACAGAGGTGGAACCCTAGATGGGGCCAGCGACACATTCCCTTTGATCAGTTTTGAAAACCCTATTGAGATCCTCTCACATCCGTTGGCCAAAGTATCCAGAAGTCCGGCTGTAGCCACACAGTCAAGACCCCCTCCAGGGGTTAACAGGTTGACAGGGGTCCCAAGGTCATCCAGAAATGGGCTTGAATGTCCAGTTGTGAGAAGAGGGATTGAAACATGATCACAGGAGGTCCCAGAGAGACTAGGTAGGGGCCCCACCTGCAAGCTGGGGGTGCAGGGTGGCTTGAGCAAGGATTCTAACGAGGCTCCCTCTTTGGTGCAAGCAGAGACCGAGGGCAGTTGGACAGGAACTCCTTTCCCACAGAGGCTCCCGATGCCAGTTCCCTTTGCCTGCGTAGCCCCCAGTGCTTTACGCAACATACCTCCCCTCAGCCTTCTGCCCCTAATTGGCTTCCGATTCACCAGCGGGGCCAAGGGTCCCTGTAGACTCGATAGAAGAGAGGATTTGGAGAGGTGAAGTGGGGAAAAAGGAGAGGAAATGTCTCCACCTTCCGTGGCTCCATTGGCGATTTCCTGGGGAAGACCCACCATGATATGGCCTTGAGCGCCTGCAGGGGGGGGGTAGTAGGGGGGTAGTAGGGGTCTGGCCCTCCACAATATACGCTATAGGCTTTATTGGCTTTGTTGGCCCTCCCCACAGTAAGTGCCTCAGTCTCACCTCACAGTCCGGGTGCACCACCACGGGTCCGCAAACACCCTCCGCGGGACGCCAACACCCGCGCCCTTTCCCCGCGGGCTTCACCCGGCGGGCTTGCGTGTCCAAGCCTTTGAAGGTGGGGGGGGCGTGGCCAAAGAACGAAGGCCCTCCTGGGCCAGACAAGTCCCCTCCGCGGGACGCCAACACCCGCGCCCTTTCCCCGCGGGCTTCACCCGGCGGGCTTGCGTGTCCAAGCCTTTGAAGGTGGGGGGGGCGTGGCCAAAGAACGAAGGCCCTCCTGGGCCAGACAAGTCCCCTCCGCGGGACGCCAACACCCGCGCCCTTTCCCCGCGGGCTTCACCCGGCGGGCTTGCGTGTCCAAGCCTTTGAAGGTGGGGGGGCGTGGCCAAAGAACGAAGGCCCTCCTGGGCCAGACAAGTCCCCTCCGCGGGACGCCAACACCCGCGCCCTTTCCCCGCGGGCTTCACCCGGCGGGCTTGCGTGTCCAAGCCTTTGAAGGTGGGGGGGGCGTGGCCAAAGAACGAAGGCCCTCCTGGGCCAGACAAGTCCCCTCCGCGGGACGCCAACACCCGCGCCCTTTCCCCGCGGGCTTCACCCGGCGGGCTTGCGTGTCCAAGCCTTTGAAGGTGGGGGGGGCGTGGCCAAAGAACGAAGGCCCTCCTGGGCCAGACAAGTCCCCTCCGCGGGACGCCAACACCCGCGCCCTTTCCCCGCGGGCTTCACCCCTACTTATCTCAGTAAAGACATTGAGATTGTAACCCATAGAGATAAAGAATTGAAGGATAATCATTATGAGAGTATTCATACTTGTTACAGTTAAAGTGAGGAAAGCATGATCAGTAAAGTGAAGGCGCACATGAGAAAAAGTCCTGAGAGTAAGAATAAATAAACATATATGTAAAGGATATACAGCCTACAGGGGACAGAAACTGTGAATATAATAAAAGAGAAAGAAACCTCAATAGAGAATCACATAAAGGTTTGATAACCCTACCCTGGGAAAAGAGAAGAATACATATTGGAAATAGAATTAAAAAAAAAAAGTAATCACCAAATAAGAGACACTAACAAGAGAAAAGATATCAGTACCGAATCAATGAAACCACAGGTAGAGAAGAACAAAAAGAGTAATGAAGTGGTAAAAGAACTGTGTGAGCTAATTAAAGAAGTCACAAATAACTATTTGCAGATTAGTTATTGAGCATAACTTTGTGAAGAGCAAGAACAAGGAGAAGGGAGGCATTCTCCTGTCCTTAGTTGTTCAATAAGTGGTACGGTTCATTAGAGCTAGTTTGGGAGAGTGGACAGATTATTTTAAACACATTCACTGATGAATGACTAGCACCTTAGTTAATTTGTTAGGTATGGAATACCCCATAGAAGTAGGGAAAGATAGGTGTTAACTATTTTATTTAATACATTCACATTAAGAAATGTCTAACAAGAGTATGGGCCTGATCACGACTTTGGCGGTAACGCCAGCGGTATTACCGGTGGCGGTATTAACCCTACCGCCGAACTCCCCTGTGCTAATAGCGCCGGATCACGAGTTCGGCGGTAATGTAATTCCCCATTCCCCATTGAGCCCATTCGGGAATGCCCCATTCCTCATTGGGCTCAATGGGGAAAATTTGCGCTCTTACCGCCGGCGGATTTCCCGCCGGCAGTAATAGCGCAGATTTGCGGCGGATTTCCCCCAAAAGCTGGGGCGAAATCCGCCAAAGTCCTGATTTGGCAGACCCTTTAAATCCGGCAGTAATAGCGCAACTGACGGATTTAAGGGTTACCGCCAAAGTTGTGATGAGGCCCTTTGTGTCCTTCTTCTGACCTGCAAAAAACTGCTGCAAGAATGGAGTCACAGAGACCATCCCACTTGGTGGCGTGACCACGAGGAAGCAGTGGTGAGCCCGGGCCCGCTAAACTATGCCAAGAGCAGTTGTACCTGGAGGAACAAAACCTTCCATCTGTCCAACTTGTGCATAGCATACCAAAGCGAACAGATGCCAAGAACGAGTCATTGATAGACTCGAAAAAGTAGAGAACAAGAGAAGGCAAAGCCATCATATCCCGACGCCAAGCCTATGAACCAGCTCAGCTCAAGCAAAAGTATCTGGTTGGTTCAAGAAAGAGGGAGGTAACTGTGACTGAACAAACTGTATGAAACACGTTATAATACTGATTATGGGAACTTGAGAAACCCAAAATATATGTCTTGGAAGACGCAAAGAGAGTTGTTGAAAATAACAGTTAACAAGCACTGACAGTGCCCTATAGGAGATATTAAGAAACCAATTGAATGAAGTGTGAACACTGGTTATGGGAGCCTGAGAAACACAAAGTATAATCCTTTGGAGAGGCCACCAGAGTTGTTGTGTCAATCGATTTAACAGTTTCCAGAACGCTATGTCAGAGACAATGTGAAACTTAAAACAAGGAGAGGACAATTAAAAGATCACCACCAACAACAGGAGTAAGAATGATGCAGTAAGGTTCCATAAACTCATGACAAAAAAATCCATAAATCTTTATCAAGAGCTACATAGTCTTATAAGAGATGATAAAGGAAACTTGAGAAACCTTCTTGTATTGACTTTTAAGCACTTTTTGGAACTCCAAGAACTTTATTTGTTGTCATGGAATAGCCCTGAGAAGGTCCAGGGAGTTCGGCTAAATGGAAGTTACCAGAAGCTGAACATTCTAGTGTTATTTAGTTATTAGTTACAGGGGTAAAGGCCAGTTAGAAGTATGTTTTGGACAGAGGACATTTTCTATGGACTTTGATGATGGATAGTTTTGTTAGGTAGGGAATGTCCCCATAATGATAGGGAGAGTTAGGCCTTTATTTCATTATTATTTCATTAAAAAGTCCTAAAAATGTCATGCATCAGACTCCTTCTTCTGGTACGCCACAACGTTCTCTCGCTCACTGTACACTCACACTCAAACCCAAGTCCACCCTCTCCCACTAACCAATATCTCACCTTGCACACTCCTTCAGTAATGCTCCTCATTGCTCCTCTGCCTGGTCTCTTAGTCCTGTTTATCCTTCCTTGACCTCATAAGAACAGCCCACAACTCCCTGCTTCCTTTCCTCTCTTCCATTCTCCTTCCTGGGTAGGTTTGTTACTGTGTGGTGTGCTCTGTAGCTCATCCACTCATATCTCTCTCTGGACTTGGGTGTTTGCTGGCTGTCTCTCAGTTAAGACTGCTGATGCTGGAAGTCCTGAGGGACAAATAGAAAGAAACAGACCAGCATGTTGCTTTGTGATCATGGGTTGATTGACAGTAGTACTATTTTTCTAGCATACAGGCACAGGGAGAAGGATTAGGGACAGGGAACTCCCAACTCCAACAATGCACCTCTGTGGTAGGTCTGTCTCTTGCATAAACCCAGCTAGGCCTCCCACACCAGGCTGACAGATGTCTCATCCCCTCATGGCACGGGCAGATTCCACTTTTACTTACATTTCCATAACAACCATATGCATATTGTCAATTTGCAAAGTCATCAGAATGGGATCAGGGAATTTGGATTCACTCAGTTTCCTTTCGTTTTCTGAATTCAAGCCTGATAGCCTACTTTCAGAAGAGTATTGACATAGCATTCAAGGTTCTGATAATGTGCTTTGCTCAATAGACAAGCATAACATTCTTATTATGACTACAATGCATACTGGAAGTGAATTTTCAAAAGTCGCAGAGTACAATTAAAGAATGTATTTTAATAGATAGCTGATTTTGGTTGTATAACTGTCAGCAAATGATTCGGTGGTTCTAGAAAACTTTACTCTGAATACACGACACCCACACATAAACAGGTGCAGAGATATAGATTGAGACAGAGCGAAAGTGAGGGGAAGAAAAAAGAACAATGAGAGAGTGAGCAAGAGACAGAAAGACAGAGAGAAAGGATCAGAGAAAGTGCTAAATCAGCATATGATTGGCTAGATACAGTAGATAGGTTTATTATTGCCTCCTCATATGTTGATCCCTAATGTACAGATTGCTGCTCCCTTTTACAGATCCATGAATGTGCATTGAAAGTTTGATTTTGCTACTCTCTGTTCAATCTCTTGTTCTGCGCACTGACTGCAAAACACCAACATGAATTCATATACTACTGATTGAGTGTTGCATCCCTTTATTTTCCTTTATTGTTGCATCCCATATACTGACTGTTGCTACAGTGATTGCTTCATACCATATTCTGCCCTGTGGTTGTTGCATCCCAGAGCTTAATTATTAATATACTAATCCCTTAGTATTAAATACCATAGATCAAATGTTTCATGACTTATACTGATTTCTAATAGAGCTGTGTTCCCCTTTTACTGCTCTTGATTATTGATATATTGATAGCTGCATGTTTGCAACCCATACTTTGGTCCTTGATTAATGCGTCCCGTAGTTTGATTGTGGGCATATTGACTGTTACAACCCTTATATTGTTCCCTGATTATTGGAACACCTAGCTTCTGCATACAGATTCAATTTTGCATGCAACACATTGATTGCTGTTATATTAATTGCTGCATCCCATGCAAGGATCATTGATCATTGATTGCTGAAACCCTTATATTGTTTATTGATATGTCAATACCTCCAACTCTCTCTTCCTAAATATCTTCCTTCTCGAGCTCTTCGTTCATACACCTCCAACTCCTTCATGGTCAGTTTCTTCTCCAAGCAACCAGTTGGTGTTAGATCTTTCTTCGGCTGGGGCCTCCCTCTGGAATAGACTGCCTGCCTCACTGAAACTTGAGGTGATTCATCTTTGGTTGCGGAAGCACCTCAAAACCTTTCTCTTTGCTTCTGCTTTTTCTCCTTCTCTCCCCTGCTGAATTCCTGGCTGAAATTCACTGGATACCTGGCAACCCTCTGATCTCAGGCCCAGGTCCCCTCCCCCACCAGTCGCACACCTGCACTGCCTTCCTGGCAACCCCCACATGTGGGGACTGTTTCTGTATCCCTACAGTCCCACTACCAGCACTTGACACCGGATGTCTGCACTTGCCACTAGTTGGCATACTTTTACTCATTGTTATTTATTCTATTATCCCATGTACTGCACTTGCCACCAGCTGGCCGTATTTTTACTTACTGTTATTTATTCTATTATCCCATGTACTGCACTAGCCCCTCACCCTTCTCCCCAGTAATTTTCCCTTTTCCCCTTCCCATGCACTTTCGCAATCTGAATGACACCTGGCCTAGTAGAATTGTCTTCCCTCTGTTCCACCTCCCTTTCCTCATCGTGCCTTGAAACACTTGTGTATAGGCGTGTAAATGCCATATCATATGATATGAAATCATATTATATCATATCATATCATAGTTGCTTTGCATATACTGCACATTATAAACTCACTGTTCTATTTGATGAACTACTTCATAATTGTTTTCCTTATATTCTGACTTCTGTTACAGAGATGCACCCATAGCTTGCTGGATGCAACCCAACTACCAATTGCATAGCTCGTAATTGTAACAGTACAGATTGCTGTGTGTACTCCATTTCCAATTGCTGAATCTAACATAATGAATGCTACTTATACTGATAATTACACCCACATACCCCGCTTTGATTAGCTTACACCACAGATTGGGTGTTGCCTCTAACTTATTGATTTTGGTATCGATATATTGATTGCTGAATCCCAGAATCATAACCATTACTTTTTGGTACACCGTTGCACACCTTTCAGGACAGCATCTCCAACAGCTGTGAGCGGTTAGTAATGCGAGGCTGACAACTGCTTGTAGTTTTCTCAAGATCACACATTTTATTAAAGTAAACATTTTATCATCAATCCTCCCTTGGACTACTCTAACCAGGAATTCTCTATTTTGTCTAAAAACTATGGGAACCATTCCCAACATAGACAAACTGGCCCTCACACTAAACAACAACACATTCAAAGGTAATCATAAACAACATAAAAGAATAAACAATAATTATAAACAGTATTTTGGATGACCTTCACCTGTCCTGCGTAAACCCCTTCCCAAGGCTTTTAAAATCAACTTCAAGTACATGTTCAAAGGAAAAGAAAAGTCTTGAACTAATTTGTATCAGTTCCTCAAATTGTTCAATAGGAAAGAGATGTCTTAAACCAGTTCTTTTAAGTTCCAAGTAAAAACAAAAGTTCATTAAACACAAATCCACTGGTTACAATTCTTCAGCTTCCAGTTGAAAAGATCCCCTTCCAATTCCAGGCAAGAAAATAACATCAATGGTAATCCTGGATATCTTCTTTTCATGATTATTTGTCACAGTTCAAAAAATTGATTAACAACTTCTTCTACAACCTTACAATTGGTTAGGACCTCTGCAGTACATTTGGTATAATTGTCAGGATGCCTTTCTTTGGGTTGTTGCTTTTCTTTTGGCAACCACCCTTTTACTTCTGTTACTGTGGGAACAGTCTCCTTTGTTCCACAGTGTGCCACTACTGCAACCAACTTCAATGTTACATCCACTGATAGTTTTACACCACCACCGTTCAGATTCTTCTGCTTCTACTTCATACTTCAGAATTATTAGGCGTATAAAGAGAAGCCACTTCAACCTCTACATGTAGGCAAGGCACTCTTCTTTCCTATGCTTTAAGAAAAGGGCAGCCTCTTTGCCTTGTCTGTCCGCCTTGCTGCCACAAGTATAACCTGCCTCTGCTCCAAGACTGACTTTCTCTCAACTTCAGCAGTCTTCAGCATTACAGATTATCTTCTTCTGCATGACTCATTTACAAGCACACAGCTCCCTTCCCCAGCTTTGTTCACACCTTCTTGGTTCCAGCAACTACCCTGAAGCTGCATTGCCACTCCTCCCGCTTCAGACAGCAAAGCAACACTTTTATCAGAGGATACTTGACCTTTAACAACCTCACAGATCAGGTAGATAGATCTAAATAGGACTTGTTTCGATATGGAAAGGGGTTGCCTCTTGGCTTGGGTAATCCTTGTTCTCTTTATCAGTACAACAACTGCTGGACTTAAAGAATAATTGTTCTGAATACTACTAGGTTCAGTCTTCAAAGGAAAAACAGGTTTAGCTATACAAGACCACTCTTTAAGATAGATCATTAATCTTAATGGGTGGGTGATTGTTTTCCAACGTAATATCAGAGAGATGGTTTCAAATGCCTTCGAAAAATTCAATTGGCCACACTTGACCCTCCATTGATGCTGCATTCACTTATAAATCTTGTGAAAATCAAGGCTAGATTTTTCAGAATGTTTTTAACAGGCATTTCCTTTTAATGAGAGACATGAAACCACTCCGGCAACAGTAAATAGTTCAACAATGGAAATAAGATGCTTTTCATCTTACACTAGCATTACAGCGTTCACTATTAGTGTGCATGTTACATTTCCAATATGAGAAATGCTTTCTACAGTGATGAAAGGTTTATACTCGCTTTTACACTTATGGAAGTTACTTTTGAGCTGGATACTAATTACCGGCAACACTCGCTGAGTGAAGCTGAACGCCGAGCTTCACTCACCGGCTCTAGGAACACTGTTGTTGCAGTCTACTTCAAGATCCCAACCTCTTCAGCTTCTACTACTACTTTGGCCCCACTTGGGACCCATGCTCTTCTGCAGCACAGGTGTTTCCGGTCTGGCAACGGCAATTGGGAGTCTCCTTCATTCCTCAGTCCCTCATATTGCCTCCTGCTATGTGCCTCGGGCTTCAGCGTGGTCACAGCTCTACAATCACAGCTACTCAGTGCACATGGGAAAAACTCCACTCTCAGTGCAGCCACAACAATGCAGGGTTTGAGACCACAGAACTTGCGAGTGAAATCCGCTGCCTCCACATCCTGGCGTCCTTCCTGTGTTCACACGTCCTCATGAATTGCCAGCCTCATGCTCTGATACTACTACTGCCAGCCTTCCTACTCCTGTCCAGCTCCTTCCTTATCTCCTCTCCTGCTGCAGCCTCACAGGTTTGGCAATTGGCTCTAGGTGTGAGCCACTGGTTTCAGTTGCCTGACCCTTGCAAAGGCTATTAGAACTAATTGCATGATTACTACATCTGCATGCCTCTTCAGCCCTCTTCTTTGTCTCAGTCCATATAGGGTTCTGGGACATGAAGTTTACTTTATCAAAGTTACCTTTTTCTACTTTTTGAGTAATTATAAGGGTAGATTTAATTCCATTAGCAATTTTAACAGAGGGGCTGTAGGTTTTAACTTTGTTAGAGGAAGAAGATTTAGAAAAAACAACATTTCCCCCATTCCTTGTAGTGTACACTTTGTATTGAGGATGGTATTTGATTTTAGGAAACAAACAGATTCTTTCTTTGGTATAATATACATTGTTGTTACAATCTTAGGGTCTACCTCCTTAGATGTAATAGAGACATTAAAAAGCCAATAAGCCATATCCACTTCTGGCATAGTGGTAAGTGTCTCACTATAAGAGGATAAATACTGTGTCTCATCCCAGGGAATCTTCTCACTACCCGGGGCCCTTCCTCCACCCAGGTTATCCTCCCGCAGGACACCACCCCCAGGGTTGGGATCAGGAAGCATTTGCCTTCTCCTGGCCATCTGGGAGCAGACTTTAGATAGGGATTCATTGAGGGATCTGCAGGATTATTCACACACCTACTACACCATGACAAAGAATTGTAAAGCCAGAAGAAATTAGCCTCCCTCAAAAAGACTCACTAATCATCCTCTCCATGAACAGATGGATGGACTGGTAATAGGGCCTGCTTTCAGGCCCTATCAGGGGAGGAAGGGGTCCAACTTCCTCACCATCTGTGTGGTGCCTAGATGCCCTCATGCCCCCTCCCAAAACTGACATGACATACATGTAAGTGTGGGCAGTAGGGCCGCAGGAGAAGCCTTTGCAAGAGGAAGAATCCCAGGGCATCACAGTGAGGAGCTAAATCCAGAGAACACGCAATGGTGGTCTACATTCTTCCAGGGTGTGCTGTGAACACAGCAACATGAGCCGCAAGATGTGGCAATGATGGATGCGGCACAAACCTGTGCTGCGTCATCTACAACACCGGCATGGCACCAGAAGGCTGTGTCTGTTGGAGACTGCGCAACAGGGAGCCTCCACTAGACCACCGGGGAATTTTTAGTTATTAAATAAAGGCCAGGAAGGCCTCCCCATTACTCACTGTGCCACCAGGGAGGTAATTATTATATTAAAAGGCTGCATGGAGACTGACCATTCAATGTCCCGTGACCCGATTTGGGTCAATGTTGGAAAGGGGCAGCGCTTACAAGCCCTTTTAGGCCCTCAAATTGCCTTCCCGTGTCCGGCAACTACATAGAGGGCCAGGACAGAGAGGAAAGACCCCCAAAGTAAGTAAGGCACTGTGGTGTCAAAAAAGAACAGTGAATGTGGTGACAATTGCAGGAGTAAACATCAGAAATAGATATGGCACAGTGCATTACATGTCTGTGGAGGACCAGCTTATAACAGAGGCTGTTTCGAAGAAATTGGTATGCTTTTATCTTGTTAGTCATTCTATTCGATTAATGTAACCAAGAAACATTTTTTAATGCTGGTCTTTGAGTTTAGTCACAGAACCACATTTAAACCGAAGGAGTACTCTCATGGAAAGGTCTCCCCCTCAGACATCTTCTCAGATTTTGAGTCACTTTTATTAAACACATATTTGCTTACTTTTCTCCTAATGTAAAGACGATATCACTTTCATACCACACTTCATTCACAAATTTGATGATGGATGGACACCAATTACTCACCTCCCTTGGAGCTTTCAATCTGTGGCTGAAGGAAGCAAACCCCCCTATTAAGAAAAACCCTCAGAGCAAACTCTCAGCACCCTCCAAATCAAATAATTAGTGAGGGAACCCGATAAGGAAACAGATTCAATTTTTAATTAAATGTCTTGCAACGTGAAAGTGATAACAGTCTCAGCCTGTATTCCTCTTTTCTGCAGGATCAGCCCTTGAAGCCTATGAACAATGTTCCACCTCGACAAGGAACTCACAAATCTAAGATTGGAGTCTTTGCAGGCTGGATTTTTGTTTTAAAAAGGACGTCTTTCAAATACTCCTGAAAGACGCATTCTGCTGGATGGTATACCATACACCTCACTTTAAAATACAATTAGAGGATCACAATATATAGACAAGGGCTTAATAAAGAATTAATCTATTCACAATTGTTTTCTCTTGTGTCCTCTTCTATTAATTTGTTTTTACCTGATGAAGTATGAAATGTAATCATATGTTTAGTGTATCATGGTTGGCCATTGAAGAGGATCAATTTTAATATATTTTAGCATTACATTAGATCATATTTTTGCTTCATAACACATCAATTGTGTGTACATCGTTTTCTGAATGACATATAAGTATGTTCATTCAGTTTTGCTCTTCCTGTTCATTTTTTCCTTCATTGTTTTCAACATGGTTCAGTACTATAACTTGGAAATTCTTCAGGGATAGTGGAGGATTTTGGACAATGTGGGGTCGTCTGCTATAATATACAATATATTTTGATTCTCTTAGTCACATGGGGTGAGAGCAAGTTTTTCTTACCAGCTTATATTGTCATTAGAGTACTATTGGATACTTGTGTTGGTTAAGCTACTCTGGACATTTCTTGTTATCTGGATAATATCTCACATGCCCTGATAAAGGAGAGGAAAACTGAGTTCAACAGCAATGAACTAAATAACTTGTGATTGAGGAGAATTTTTCAAGCTCAACTGATTTCACAAATCGATCTTAGAGAGATTAGTCTATATTAAAGGCACTGATGTACTTTAGGTTGCTGCTGTACTATTTTTCAGATTAAAATAGGCCGCCACTCTTTCCCCAGTCCTGCACCTTTCTATTAATTTCATGCAGCGAAGCAAGTTGGGAAGTGGTGTGAGAAAAATAATATTCAACACTATACATACTGGATATAGAAAACATGTTTCCCAGACAAATTGGACATGTTTGGGCCATTGAACCTTTGTATGCTAAATAAGAAGTTAACAGAGTAATGAAAGAGAAGTTTGAAAATGAGAGGGGAGATTGTCAGATACTTCCTCTAACCCATAACCTTTTTGGCCTTAGTGATAAAATATCCTATTAAAAGTGTTTGTTAAAATGCTAGAATGTTGAGCTCCCCACGGGTAAGTATTTGGCGTTTTTCCATAATTGGTAGATATTGTATTAATGCCATTGTCCTATTCATCCATTTTAGTGTTGTATGGTAGACATTCTCGCCTGCCCTGAAAGTCTCTAGAAAATACAATAAAATACAATGATATAGATCTACGTGAACAACTTTAAATTGTTGCTCACTAAGACCATGCTTCAGTTGAATAGATGGTGCCTCTTGCATCTGTTAAACTTTTGTATAGTCCATGAAAATAAGGACACTTCTACCAGCACATTAACATAAAATATTGAGGAAAATGATAAAAGGGTGATTAGGTAAGCCATAAAGTAAAACATTTCAATGGAAATGGCTGAGTTGGAGTCTTCTCTTGGAGAGTCCTTCCTTAGCAGATTCCCTAGGACTCTTCCGCCCAACACCAGGTGTCACTGAGTGAATGGCATTAAACAATTCTCTCAATGTGTTCACAGGATCCTATTCTTCTGCTCAATGCACTGTGTTGGGCCCTTCTTAAGAATCTTGAATGCTGTGGTTTTCCTTGACTGGTGCTCGAGGGCTCCCATGCTCCTCAAAGTTTTTTAATCTTTTGTATGCGTATTTCCAGCTGTAAACGTGCTACTGCATAGTAGGCGGTCAGTGGCTTCTCTACTATGTATTGGAGTTCAGTGCTCTTCAGGAAAGAAATCCAAGTCCAGGTTGGTACTGCCTCTAGGTAATTACACCAGGCTATGACAAAAACTAATCCTAAACCAACATAAACAAACCATCATTGAGCGCTTGGAGACCACAACCCTTGGCTTCATTGAGCTACTGCTTGCTTCTTCCTAATCTCTTAAGATCACAGAGATACCAGTCAGACATGCAGGCTCCAACCAAGGCATGACAGCCGATCAGAGACTCCACCAGGGCAGGGAGTCAATACAAAAGTTGTCAGTTCCAATACGGATAGCAAATGTTTACGTCGAGAAAAGAAGGCTAGATTAAAGAGAAGAGTTACTCTTAGCTTCTTAGAAGGGGAAATTGGAGCCTTCTTCTTCACTACTTGCACAATGTTTAGTTTGCCATGTTGTCAATTGGTAGAAGGAAACCTCAACCCTACTTGTACACATTTGAAGTCTAAAGTGTACCAGTCCCAGGCTCACCATAACATTTTGTTAAATTGTGGCATCAGTGCGTTTTTAAAGATTTGGTTTCGACTGCCCAAATCTACTCTTGCTTGCCCAATTGCTAAGCAGCAGAGGTCTATGACCTCTGGAAAGTGCCCGCTCTTCCTTTGTGCATACTCTCCTGGCACTACAGAGGTGTCAGTCTTGGGCCTTGGCTTGGAGCTTACAGGCTACAAAGGTGCGATCAAGAACAATGTCTCACCACTTTGCCTAAACATTAGACAATGTGCATCATTTAAGGGCAGCAGTGCCCTGGGTTAGTTGGCGCCCTCCCTCACCCCTCGCGCACCCCTGGTTAACCGGGGGCAGAACGGGGCGGGGCCAGGATGGGCCACCTTTTTTTTTTACCTCCTTGCTCCGGCGAGGAGGTAATGATATGAATAGGGCACATTAGCATCTGATTGTCATTGAATGAGCCCCACGCCGCGGGTGGATTTGGTGATGATGAGGTGCCTGCCACGCCTTATGCCGCTACGCCAGCTCGGGATAGCCTTTGAGGGGCTCCCGCGGGCTGGCTTGGTGGGGGGCTAATGGCACCTTTTTCATTGGAGGCACCCGTGGCAGAGGGGCGCATTTGATGACAATGGGGTACTAACATCACCCTTTTGCCATTGAATGCGCCCGCTGTCGCAGGTGCATTTGACAGAAAGGGGCTGTCTGCCGTACCTTCTCCCGCGGAGCCAGCTCGGGGGAGCCCTTGGGAAACTTCCCCGAGCTGGCGTGGTAGGGGCTAAGGGCTCCCTGGGGGGCGTGGCGTCCCGGGCGGTCACGCGGCTCACCCCACCCCCCCCCGTAAGGCCGGCTCTGCATTTATGGCATGGTGTCCCAAGCGATTTATGAGCGTCTTTGTTCAGGTCAATGTCAGTGTTAGAAAAACAATGTTGCAATGGTTTCATTTAGAAGAAAAAACTCAATATACTAATTTGATGTGTATGAAAATTACTATGTTGGGCATAATCTTTTTCTGTTTATTGGGTCTGCCACCAAAAAACATTTTAAAAATATGCTATTTATGAATTTAAAGGTTCATCAGACCCAGAGGGCAAACATCACGTGTCCCTAAACTGGCAGGTCTAAACACAACGGTCTAATGAAGCCATCTTGCTTTCTCGGGATCTATATAAAGTGCACAGAGTTGTTCTGTATTAAGGAACATATATACAGAGACACTCTCGTGTATAGTGCAACTTTATCAAACGTATTACCCAATGTATTCCAACAGTCCTTCATACAGTTTGATCTCACTCACATTACCAACGAATCTGCCACAAGTAAAGGATGTGTCCATTAAGCCATGGGGCTGAAGCAGACATAGATGCACCAGCGATAGGAGGCGGTCTAACATAAGGTGCCGAAAAGCAAAATGGTGTTTGGGTTTTAACACAAAAATCTGATTTTCTTGTAGTATTTGCAATAAAACACCCCACTGGCTACTGGGCGTCTCGGGGAGAAAGTCTAAAGTCTTTTGCACCTTGTATTATGCATTGTACAACAAGGGCCCAGGATATCTAAAGGAACCCGTTGCTTACTGCACCCTGCTCACGACCCTGCTGTCTGCCAAGTATTGGGCTATTTGCCAGCAAACGTTTAATCAGCAAAATTCAGGGAGGCAGTCATTCAGAGAACAGGGCCACAGATGTAGAAAACGAACAGATTGTCACTCCTTAACTGTTCCAAGTGCTATACAGCCAAATGATGATAGAAGGATATGGTAAATGAGGAAACAAGATTGGAAAGCCAGTCTCTCACCACAGACTATGCGAAATGATAGATCGAAAAGGTACTTCTTTTACCGAACATCTATGTGTTCTCATTTTCCATCTGGCGGAGAGTAAAAATCATACATAAAATCATGAGCAAAACGTGTACACATTCTTTTTACGTTCCTACGGTTGTTGTAATGGATTTGCCCAGTGGAGAGGGGGGCTGGAGTGTAAATATCACTTCTGCCACCTCCATCCGCTCTGCCATGGTAATGGCTTCCAATAGAATCTGCCTGCTATTTCCTCCTGATTTCTGGTCTGCTAAAAGCAGGCATATTCTATATGAATCCATTGTATATGCTGCCTGCCATGCCTAAATGGCAGATACACAAAATGTAAACTATTTGCTCTACAGAGTGCAACATCAAGTTTTTAAGATGATTTCCCCTTTTTTTAAAACTTTTTTGTGACTTCATAGTGCAAATGAAGAAAACTGCGTAGAGGGGAGCTTTTTGCGCATAAGTGCACATGCAACAAGCCCCCATCGCGCAATGCACCCCCTTAATCTCTGTCTTTCTCGCCCCACTGAGCATAACCCATTTCTAATGTGAATCCTTTCCTGCGTTTCATTCTTCTTCTTTATGCCTCCATCTCCAAAAGCGCCAAGAAGTGACTGCAGCGAAATTCGTGGCCCTATGGAAACTATCTTGTACATGTATCCATAAATAAGGGTAAGAGAGATAGTGGTGTACCAAAAAAGTAGTGGAACTGTGACTACAGAAGTGGAGAGAGTGGGGAGTAAAGAAGCAACGTGCAACACATTTGTCAAGGGTTGCAGTCATGCTGGTTGACAGCCAACTGAGTTGACATAGACTTCAGTTTAGCTGTCACTGGTATCGGATGGTTAAGTGGAGAAGTGTGCTTTAACTTCATGAAGAACAGTTCCAGAATGGTGAAAATGTGGCAGAAAGTAGTGGAACTGTTAACAGTAAAAATTAAAAGTAGTGGAACACCGCTCCCGACCGTTCCCACATGCCTTCCCTGTATGACGGGGCCCTGTGTCTGTATAGAAAAGGAAGCCTCAGCAAGCCTCTTTCTTACTGTGGTTGATCTCTGCTAAAAGACGAAACGCTGTCTTGTATCACCACCTACCTACTTTGATATGAGCAATCCAAAGCATACCACTGTCTCGCGTTAAGGGCCGGCTGATAAGAAGTGTAGTGCTCTGTATCTCACCTGGGGGGCCGATTCTGAGCTCACGAAAAAAAGTGTGTGCAAATCCAGCATTCTTCCCTCCATTTTCCAGCACCGCCATTCTGAAATGGGTGGAAGTTTTTGTGCTTCAGTGCCATTGCAAGCATTTCTTAAAAGACTGCCGCTTTTCTAATTTAAGAACTAAACTTTCACTGAACTGGAAAAGTGGAGCTTCAGTCTAAGAAATACTATTTGCATATAGAGAAAAGGTGTGCAGTGTTATTTTAACTCCTTTTTTGTCCTGCTAAACCAGTGCTCATGTCCCTGCACCGCATTCTTTCTTGTTCAGAATACGGTGTATTTAAGAAATGTGCGGTTCCTGCTTGGAGCAACGCGTTTCTCTTTTTACAAGTACCTCTGAATCGGGACCTGAGCCTGTTACAAAGTGTTAGGACTAGTGCCGTTGCAGCATTATAAAGATTGGAAGGGCCCCTGACCTCCGCATTAAGCTTACAGGTCTGACTTCGTCCTTCTCAGGTTCGCTCAACTCGAGGGCAGCTTGACAACTGTCAGCCATGTATTCATTTATGTATGTGTTATAACATGCTGAATTGCCAGCAAGCCGCTTCAGATACACTCTTCTCTACCCAGTACTGCCATCCAGCTTCCGGGCTCTGACGTGTCCAAACGCAGCTCTGAGCCACCTCCGGTAAGCGGCTAGTGACTGCGCGGGGCACTGTGCAACATCCACACAAGCGCACGTCGGTGATATTTTCTCCAGAGCCGGGAGGCTTCGATGGAAACGCAATCTATCAAACAAACAGCTTCCCCGCTGGCCTTCTGCCTGCACACGCGCCGGCGGCCGATAATCCATCGATACACTTGTTTGGGCTGCTGTCCGTCAGCCTGCCATTGTGCCAGCTAATTGGATGATGGAAAGTGATGAATGGGAATTAAGGAGAGCTTCTTGGCCCTGGATCCCCGGGGACCCCTGCCAGCTTCCAGCTGACCTTTTAGATCTCCGCTTTATTTTACCTGAATGCAATTAAATCAATGTGTCAGACATTTGCATGGCTACAGCTTGTTCAGAATTCAATTAGCCCTTGTCACTTCACCGCCCTTGCCGTGCATTGCAGGCAGCCAGTGGTGGGTATTGCAGTGCTCTATGGTGCAGGGGCACAGCCCCCACCTGTCAGAAACCTCTAGAAGTTTTCAAAATTCTCCAAAGAACAAACGCTTCAGAAAAACATACTAGGCCGTTGCCAGGTAAAAAATGCCGACAGTTGTAGGCAGAAGACTGACTTAAGGACCTGATTCATGGAATTTGTAGCAGGGAAAATCAGAACTTTGCAGGCCATTCTGCATGCAAAAAAAGTGATTAATTGAGTCGACTTTACAGGACTTTCCTGGGTCTGGCAGGGCCTCCGCACAAGTCCGGCATGTCTCTGCAAGCAGGCGAGCGCCTTGCACGAGTCTCGTCGCAGAATGTGGGACAGGCCTGCGCAGAGAATGAAATAGGGTGCAGAACATGCATAATACCCATAATCCGCGCAGAATGAGGAAGAAGATAGAGTAACGTGGGAGTGTCGAGGGAACCGCCTGTGCAAGGAAATCGCACACCCATTACTGCGAGGAACCAAGCGTATTCATGGGTCTGACCGCACAACATTTTGTCGGGGGAATCAGCACGCAAAGCTCCCGAGCACACCACCACGTGAAGGTAGACGGAGGGCATGAATCGCATAGGAATCACTGTGCAAAGGTAAGGTATGCTCGTGAATTTAGGGGTGCGTTCATGCAGTTGGGGTGCCGATTGCAGTTAGAGGTGCACATACGAAGAGTAACGGGGTGAAGCTGCGGTTTACGGGGGTTCACACACAGATAGACCAGAGATTTACCCAAGTTATGCGCTGGTAACAGTCATGGGAGACCCCACGCGGTGTCGCCAGGGTGCTGGCTTGGTTGCGCTGGACCCCACGCAGGATTACAGGGGTGCATGAGTTTGCAGATGAGAAGCGCTCAAAGGTTGGTATTAATGGCTGGATTTGCTTTGTGCAGTGGCGTGGCGGGGGCATTCTGGCCGCTACTTGCGGATAGGGTTACTTTGCAAGGAACATTCATTCCATGAATACACCGAGCGCACACAAGATTTCCTGCGTGCAGGGATGCGCAAAGCCATTCTCGGAGCAGGGACTTTGTGGTATCATTGCACACTTTTCCATCGATCGGGCCCTAAGGGCCCATACGTCCGCAAATGCTAGTAGCTACCTAGACTCAGAATGTCAGCGGAAACAGCAGCCAAGACCAGATGTGGCAAGTATGCATCCTGTTTGCTTGACAGGAAAGAAGCCCAGGAAAGTTCCAATGTGGTGATCCCCAAAGACTAGGTGGCCTCTAAATGTTTGAAAAGAGGCAAGATTGTGATTGGAGGAGGAGTGCAAACTCATCCTCCTATATTCATGTAAGATAGGGGAATCATGCCCAATCTTTGTCAATTGTTTGGATTAATTCAGAAGAACAGAGAACCAACTCTGAATCTCAATGTGACTCTGAGGAAGCTCTGCTGAGACAACTGTCCTGACCAGCGGAATACTCAGCACACGCACAAACTCCTGGAGGGAAATGATCACACGGAACTGAGTAACAAGTGACTATTCTTCATTTTACTTGCGAGGCAACTGCCAAGCTCCGATAAGCAAGCTCTGTGCATGCGCCAAGTTCCCGGCCTCTGATTGGTTGCCAGTGTCAGTGACACCAGGAGCCTGGCTCCTTTAAGCATGTCCCTACCAGACACAACATCTTCCATTTTCGACAAACAAATGAGGATAACTTTCACTCACAGTTCGCTGGTCATATTTCTTCAATCAGGCGTACAGGACGCTTAATGCACCGCACAGGTCTCATTACAACTTCTGACGTTACTTCTGCTTCTTGTTTCCCGGCATCGTTTCTGAGCAGCAATGCTTTGCTCTCTTCCACATAGCTGTCCTGCTCACCTTCTTTGAACAGCTTGAAATGAGACACATTTCTCGTGATGACCTTGCATGGAGATCTGGCGGTGATCATCGGACTATTCACATGAGTGACCACCAGATGGGTAGGATCAAATCTACAGTCAGTTTTCTTGCCTTGCCTCTGGCACACAAGAACTTTGTCTCTGCACTTATTGTTCGATTTTGTGGCCTGATGCTTGATGTCGGCGTAATTGATCTTCCATGTTGTTTTTCTTGACAGCGTCCACCATTCGCAGCTCATCTTCTCTAACTGACACGGTTGCATTGTGCAGCAGTCTGGTTCGTTTCCTTCTTCCAAATACCAGTACTGATGGACACCGTCCCGTAATCCCATGCCGTGAGTTCCTATAATCCAGCAACATATTGCAGAGAGCCTGATTGATGACATGGCCCATAGTTCATTCTGTTGCAGCACCTTCTTTAGGCTCCCCATGAATTTCTCGATCATGCCATTTGCATGAGGGCACACCAGCATTATATTGATGTGCTGTATGCCCATGTTCTCCATGAATCGTGAGAACTTGACACTGCTGAATGGTGGTCCATTTTCCTATTTCAGCACCTCAGGAATACCCCAAGCTGAGAATTTGTTGGCCAGCTCCGGTATTACTGAGCTGGCGGATGTAGATACCAGCAGCTGAACAAGAGGAATTTGTGAAAACTCATCCATGATGACCATCCAGTACTTGTTCCCTCCAAAAGGTCTCGAAAAATCGATGGTAAGATGGATCAAGGGTCGCTCCGGCAATTCAGACGGTTTCAGAGCATTTGCTTTGAGGTGCTTTGGCAGAGATGACGTGCTGATGGTGGGTTCCACCATTTTGTCCAATCCTGGGAACCACATGGTGTCCCTTATTTGCCGCTTGGCAGCCACAACACCTCTGTGACCTTCATGCGCTAAGTCAGTTCTCGCATCACAAGGCCATCTGCTGATATCGAGAGTTCCTCATGTACACGCTTGAATGCAGTTAGCTCTGTTGTATCTCCTGTGAGGTCTCTTGTTTCTCCACTACTCATTTCTCTCCACCTTCCAGACCTTATTATGTCTCTTAATTTCTCCAAAAGACCTTTATTTGTGATTACTTTCATATTTCCTTGTTGCCAAAGTTAACGCATTCTTCTGCCATCGACGTTTCTGTTATAGTGTTAGGCAGGAGGTGATGTGACATCCAGTCTGCAGGATTATACTCCTTGCCAGGCTTGTTAATTATGGTGAAATCGAAATCCTGTAGTCATAGACAACACCTTTCTATGTGGGGAGGCACCTTGTAGTGTGGATTTCACTAGATGGTCACTAGTGCCTGATGGTCAGTGACAATGGTCAATGCCTTTCCCAGGGGACACATTTGAAAGTGCTTGCACCGCCAGACAACTGCTAGCCCTTCCTTTCTGGCTGAGAATACTTTGTTTTCACATTCAATAGATGTTTGCTGGCATAAGCGACCACTTGCATTGGTGCTTCTCGTCCCAGTCAGTGCTGCGCCAAAATGGCTCCTAGTCCTTCTGGACTAGCGTCCACTGTTAGTTCTGTGCACAGTTCTGGATCGAAGTAGCCTATGTGCTCCGCAGATGCTATGTCCTGTTTGATCTCTGTAAATGTTCTCTGACACTCTCAAGTCCACTGAAAAAAAGCACAACTCTGTTTGGTAAGTTCTCTGAGTGGGGCACTGACAGTGGAAACGTCACATAGGCACCTACTGCAGTAGCTTACCATTCCTAGAAATGATCTTACATCACTAACGTCTTCCAGAGGTGAAATTCCCGTTATGGCAGCAACCTTGCTCGGATCTGGACTAATCCCTCTTTTCAAGAATACATGCCCAAAGAACTTGGAATGCGCTTTGTGGAACGCACACCTTTCACAAGTGAGTGTTAGTCCTGCTTCCACCAGCACAGTGCACACGTTGTGTAGAGCTTCACCATGCTCCTGTGGGGTGACTCCGAGCACCAGGTTGTCATCACTGTAGTTGAAACAGCTTTTGATGAGACGAATTACCTTTCTTATGCTTTCCTGGAATACCACTGCTGATGGAGATATTCCAAAACGGAAACTTTTGTATCTAAAAAGCATGACATGCCTGGCAAAGGTGGCAATGTACCTTGATTGCTCATCTATATTTATCTGATGGTATCCCTTGTTGAGATCAAAATTCGATAAAATCTGTGCTCCATTCAGAAGACTGATCATGTCGTCAAGATGCATTCCAGGATGTCTCTCACGTCCAATTGCTCTGTTTGCCTGTCTCATATTGATGCATATACATATTGCACCAGGTGTGCCTTTTTAGGGAAGTGACACTATATATGAGACAACCAGGTGGTAGGGCCGCTGACTGGTTCAATTATGTCTTGTTCAAGCAGGCAATGTATCTCTTTCTCCACTTGTGCTTGAAGTTGAAAAGGTATCCTCCTTGGGTGCTGAGCGACAGGAGTGACAGACTTGGTGATATGCAGCATTATGGGGTCCACTTGAGACACCCCAAACCGGGGAACAACGCTGGAAAGGTCTGTACGATGGAGTTGTCATTCTGCATGGTGTAGGTTATTGCTGCAATCTCCTTTTCAAGAGTGGTATGGCGGCCTCGCAAGTTGCTCCCAGGGAATTCACCTTGTAATACATGAAACTCTGTGATGTCATGTCTTCCCTCATACCAGAGAGTCATGGAGAACTTTCTGTGGTTGCGCATGGTACCTTGAACCCATTAACCTGTATGAAAATGTATGTATAATGTATGTCACCTCAATGTCATTGATTTGTAACTAATATGTCTGCAACTACGCCGTGATACCCAAGGGTCTGGGCGTAAAATTAATAGAATAAATAAATAAATTGGAATACTGATGGAACCAGACGTGGGGGATTCACCATTTAACTATACTCTGAGATACATATGATGTTGAGGCTGGCACCTGTGTCAACCACGAAATCTGCCAGGTGATCTCTATCATCATGTTGACATCACTCACGGCTGACATTCGCACTGCATTTATCATTTATGCATAGTTGCAAGGTTCTCTTTCTTCCGAGAGTGGCGGCAACAGAGACCTTCCTGTGATCTGGCATACATGCCTCACGGCAACTCGCAGGGTATTTGTGACTCTTCTCAGTAGTATGCTGTGTGCATTTTGTTCCAGCCTCATAGCAGTGTAGTTGGGCCCTGAGGTCTACTTGGCGGGTCATTGGACAGAATTGCCAGATGGTTTCCCTGCCACAGACAGTGCACTACTGTCCAAATGGCGGGCACTTCACACCTGGATCAGGTAGAAAAGGAAGTCTGCAGTCATAGCACCTGCCTGTGGAGACATGATTTCTTGCAATACTGCATGTAGTGTAGTGGTTACACCCCCATTTGCTCCTTTTCAGGCCTCTGTTGCTTTCCATCTGAGTTGCTGGTGTATCAGTGCACGCTTCTGTCCTGGTCATCTGTAGTATGGCGTTCAGAGGAAGCGACTCTCATTGCAGCTTCTTCCTGAATGATGAAGATAGGCAGCCACCAATGATCCTGAGGCATATTGCTTCTTCATTTGAAAACTTGTGGAACTCACATTGCGCCACCAGCTTGCGAAACCTGATTGCAAATGCATACATGGTCCGCCCGTGAGTTGGCATGCAGTGTTGAATGTATGCCTTTTGTGGTTGAGGTTTTTTTGCAGATCGAAATAGGTGTTTAGTGCCTGCTTCAGACAGCCATAAATTGTAATCTCCTCTGGCAGGAAAGTGGGGATGAGGTCTTCCACATCATCCCCCACAAGGTTTATGTGTAATTTTCTTGCAAATTGATTGGGTGCATGTTATTCATGAGCCGCCAAATAATTTTTGAATTTCCGCAGCCATCTCTCCCACTGTGGTCCAATTGATTGATGATCCTGTATGTCAAATGGCACTGGCCTGCGAAAAGCGCTTGCATCCGACATGTCATCTTCATGGCGTTCTCCTTGTCCTTGTCCTTGTTCCTGCTCTAACATCTTACAAGTGAAATGGGGTAATGTACATATTTTGTTTTTGATTTTTTTCATAACAGTGATACAGGACACAATTGTGTGAAATATCCCATCCTCGTTGCCACTGTCAACACCAAGGGAATACTCATGTATTTGCATTAACTCCTGGAGAGAAATGATCACACAGAGCTGAGTAACGGGTGACTATTCTTTATTTTACAAGCACAGCAACTGCCAAGCTCCTATAAGGTTTGATAAGCGAGCTCTGCACATGTGCCAAAGTCCTGGCCTCTGATTGGTTGCTGGTGTCAATGACGACAGGAGTGTGGCTACTTTAATCATGTCCCTGCTAGACACGACAACATTCAGCCCAGGATCACACTCTGAAGGTTAATGATCTGAGGATTCCAGCCTTCTGATGGACCAAAAGGAAATGTATGTGGCACCCCCTAATTTTGACACAGTGGGTTCATCTACATTAAAAGCCTTCAAGTATCCTCTGCTCGCAAACACAACTTTTTCTGCATTTCCTGCACAGCCTGTAAAAGTATATTTTGCATGAATACCGTCTGATAGTAAACATTGGCCTAAACACATTCGCATTGCATTGTAAATTGCATTGGAATGAACCTGAAATAGGCTGACTACTCTGCCATTTTAAATTATCCACCATTTTGATTAACTCCTGCTTTCTGTCTCATGTTAGAATTTGTGTTTTCGGCATCAGCAGAGCAAAATGAACTTTATATTGTGTCAACGTAGATAAGCATGCGGAAGCTGCTAAGGTGGATTGTTTGTCCTGCACTAATGAAACATTGGAGCTAAACAAGAGCCGTGCTAATCAGTAATTTAGAGGCCATCTGTACCAACAGTGTTTTCCCCGTTTAAAAAGCGAAACAGAATGATGAATAGCTGAACATGTGCTTTTGCAGAAATCTTTGTTTTCACTCCTTGAAACTAAACTGACTTTTAACTTAAGAACAAATGGTAGACTGTGGGATGTATTGACCCACTCCGCCATACTATGCAGCATCACTCTTCTAGTTAGGGTGCAATAAACAGCAACAAGGGCGGCAAAACTCTTGTGCGTGCCAAATACCTCCAAAACCATGCTCCTCAACACACAAAAAGATGGATCTACAACCTGCCACCCATGGTGCATGTGTGGGGGAATAGAGCACACCTTGCAGAAAATGTTCCAGTGGGCTCCATGACAAGCAAACATAGAGTGCAGAGGGAGAAGCAGCGCTTTGCAAATGAAACTCAAAAATGTGCCGGTAAATTACATTTACTTTGTGCTTAAAACTCCAAAATGCCTGTACTCAACACTTTGCAACATTCAAAATCGTGTTTGGCACTACATTTCAGTAATCATGAAGCATGGTGAATGTACAAGGTCCTAAAATTTAAAGAGCAAAAGTCTGTGTTTTTGATCCAACAGGTTTAAAGCAAGAAAGTAATTTATTTATTTATGTCATTTGATGCAACAAGTTTGGTCTCTGCTGGATTTTGAGAAATTAAGAATAAATTAGCATGCCTGGGCCTGCAAGAAGTGGAAAAATAGGTTTCTCCCAAGGGGAAGGAAATCCTCTCAGTAGAAACTCACTGGTTTATGATAAATGTGGGTTAGGCCAGACTTTTATCTACAGCCAGAGAATGAACAATGGCAGATCCTCCAGCCCAGGAAACAGACGTGTGAAGGGGTTGTAAACTGCTCCTTGAAGGAATTCCCCAAAGGAGGTGGCTACTCCTTGAGCTGCAGGGAGAGACAAAGGGCGGTCCATTTGCTGCCAAGAATAAATAATGAACAATTTTTAGAGACTCATAACTTGTTATCCAAAGTAGTGAAAAATGTGGAAAAGATAGATTTGGTAGTCTAAAATTTGACCTTACGTTTCAAGAGGCGGTGGAACGGTGTAACATGTTCTGGACAGGAATAGAAATATATGTGGTTTTATGTGAACTGTGTTAAGGCTAGAATTGTTAAACTTTACACACACATCCATATGGTAAACAGACACATTTGTGGAAATTTGCAGAAAGTTTGGAAAATGTGTTCATTGCAAAATGGACAAAATTCTACAGAAAGGGGAAACAAGATCCCACAGCTGCGTGATTTTGAGGAACTGCTACCACATAAGATATGGAATCTTTGTGTGTGGTTTTGTAGACTCTACCAATGTATAAATATGTATTTAGGACAACATTCAATTTTAATATTAGTGGCTACGGGAGGTTTCTAAGGACTGTAAAAGCCAAACCATAAATGTGACCTCATCCGGCCTTGATCCAATCACTCAGATGTAAGGCGCAGATGAGGTCCTAATCCAATCCCTGTTGACAAGCGCAAGCTTAGTTAAGCCGGCCCATACACCCGTTTTGTGATGTCATTTGGGAGGATAAATAGAGACAACTGACAACACATAGGGTCTCACTTATTGACTCACTCACTCACCAACTCACCTGATTCCAGTGAAGCACTTTGTTCCTGTATTCTACATCCAGCCTTTAACATCCTTCCAGATCCAGATGCCAAAATCTTGCCACGTAGTAGCTGAACCATTTTCAGCAAGGCCTCTATCCTCAGACCTATTCTCACAACCCAGTGAAGCGCTGTGGTGTGGGAAATCATTCTGAACTATCATCCTCAAACTATCTGGCTTGCTACCATAAGGCTTGCCTGATGAACTCGCTACCCCAGTGATTTGAACTACCCAGAAACAAGAAGGGAAGATCCTGTGCAAATCCGGTAACCGGCCAAGCTGATCCAGTCCCGCGCCTGAGGTGCTGACCTTCCTTGATAGACCCAATCCATTGACCAGAACCGTGACTGTCCAAAATCTTAAATCCAAGTGGATTGTGAGTATTAATAGGACAATGGAGAACTATTCTATACCTTGCTTATCTTGTTCTACTCTAATCTCTGAACTATCCCTATTTTTATAAACTGAAACAGTGTCAACATTTGTAGTCTTATCTTATTCTGTCTAGTTGCTAAAGCACCATTTTCATAGTCATCTTTATCGTGTAACTCTGATCCATAATACCACTTTGAGTCTTTGGACTGGTGCCGCCAGGAAAGTGATGAGGATCTGTTACTGAAGTCATGAATCAGTCTCAGAATTTACTGTGTCCCGAATTGGTCGCCTAGCCAAATGCTCTAGTCTTGAGTAAAAGCATAAGCCATCTTTTCCGATTCTAAACTGAATACTTGTCTAAATCTTATTGGTTATTTTTTGAAAAACACCTCTTACTAAAACCTCCATAACTCTCTCAATGTTAAGATAGAAGCACAATTTCAAATCCCACTTGTACCTAACCTCCGTAGCTATCTCTAGAATCCAAAACAGCTGTGCGATTGACCCGTTATATCGAAAATCTCATAAGGAAAACTTTGCCCCAAATTGTCATTTTGAAAAGTTTACACGTGTGAATTAGCTTTAAATTATTTTCCACTTTAATTTTGAGATTTTGAGATTTCAAATATTTTCTTCTGATTAAATTGTTGCTTTTGTTTCCTGCACCTGTTTAAAGCGGCTCTCATAGAAAATTATAATCATTTAACTATTTTTGACCACATTTGTTGTTTGGCTCAGCCAATTTCAAAGCCAAACTGACAGTTGAAAAGTCAATTCCATTTTTCTCTTGTGTTTAAAGGGGGAAGGTAGGAGTGATATTCTGTCTGATCTGTGTTATTTCTGAGTACCTGATCTCTCCTCACATCTCTTTAAATTGCCTATTGGTGGGTTGAGGGGTGTTGCAGAGAGAACCCTTAACCATAGTGCTATCTGTTTGAACCAATCCAAAAGTATTCTTTTCTTTGTTGCATTTGTTTTGTGCCCATTTCTTGATTCCAAGTGCATTAAAGATAGTATTCAGTGTTCTGTCACCCCATTGGTGATTGTTATTACCTATTAAAATATATTGTGATTTAAATTCTAAATACATAAATAAATATTTACCTTTGCAAACTAGCCTGATTCCTGGTTCAGTGTGGCCGGGGGGTCTCAGGAGAAGGGTGTAATATCAGTGGTATATTTCGTTCGGAATATTGAACTTATAAATACAAATAAATAAGGGTTTCTTTTGCGCACTACATGCTGGGCTAGACTTGGGTGTGTGCCAGATTAAAATCACTTACAAGACAAATATAAGTAAATGAAATGAGGACTGTTATCATTGTGTCCTATGTTTGTAAAACATATGAAGTGTTTAACAGAAAACAACAAATTATTCAAAGATGTTTAAACATGTATTAGTTTTGTGGGAAGGCTATGTACCCTAGGTAAATGTGTTACACGAAGAGATGCTGGACGATGTGTCCGGGATTGTGAGAAAACTGTATAAATACTCATGTTTTTGAAATGTCCAGCACTCTCTCATCTCACGGTTTCTGCTTGCACACATTGTGGTGTGTTGAGAGCCAGACAGTTGTTCTGTTAAAATAAAGTGTATTTGTACCTTAGTACTTGTGACTGGCATATTTCTATTATGTGGTATTAAGCCTCAATATTATTTTAATCTTTGAAGCCTGACACAAAAGAGGTGGCAAAATTGGATGACAGAGGGTGGGTAATTGTGTACTATCGATAAAACCCCACCTAAGAAATATGGGACTCTGTAGTTCCCCATACCTTTCTGATTTGAACTCCCCGGCCATTGTCTGCACTAGCTGGCTACTGCTCCTGTCTTGTTAGTTACTGAAAGGTTGTACTGCACCTCAGCATTAGATCAGCATTGTACCTGACCCAGGAACACCTCTGGAGGTCTCAAATCTTCTTTCCTGCTGGGAATCCTTTGTTTCCCTTGTCTGCTCTTTGATGCTTATTTTGAGACTACCTCTGACAGTAGCGACCTTAGATGTTCACAATTATTTCAAGCAACATTTTTGTTTGATATTTTTTATTGGACTAACACAGTATTATGCTAAAATGGTAGTTACATAAGCTTTTGAAGTCCCTGAGACCTCTTAATCATATGCTGGTCTCATGATAAATGAGCAACAAAAGCGAACACACACATAGTGGACATCACTTTTACATGGAATTAAAGGTAAAGGATTCTCCCACTTTAAACCTTTTGGGCAGTTCACTGCTGGTATCCTTAACCAAAAGAGCATACCAGTTGCAATTACAATGTGGCACTGACTTTTTTGGAAGAGCCCTTATTCTCAATCAACTTTGGGGGATCCTAACTCTAGCCTGAGCCATTTTGTTGCCCGGTGGCCCCCGTTGACCCTGAACGCTCCCAGTCATCGAACTTTGTCAGGACCACAAGTTAAAGAATTGAACAATCCATTTTAGAAACGTATACCTGTAATTCTGCATTTCAATGTTTCTTCACTGCAAAGATAGATATATAGTTTGGGTAATATGTTGTGTGGAAATTCCCTTAGTGTATTATATAGTTTGTACTGTACCCTTAACCATCCTGCACCTCTTGAAATTGCTGCCCTGACGTCTCTGCTGAGTTTACCACCTGGAGAGCCAGGAGCCTTGAGGGTAACTCCTTGTCTAGTTGTGGGCAGATTCCCCTGAAAGCCCCCCAGGCAACATTGCCCAGACAGTGGGTTGGGAGTCCTGGGTGTGGGCCAAAAGGAAGGGACACCAGAACGGGGAGGCACCTCCCGGAGCTGGGCAGAAGTGATAGCTTCTATCTTGCTTGGATACATAGCCACCCCTTGAGGGTTCAGGACAAATCTCAGGTAACAAACCATGGAGACACGGAATATACATTTTTCAGGTTTGGCTAGCAATCGATGTTCCCTTAGTCTTTATAGTACCGCAGAGACGTGTTCTTGATGCTGAACTGGGTTGTTGGAATACACCAGGATGTCATCCAAATATACAATAACAAAGAGGAACAGCATGTGTGAAAAAACCCTATCCATAAAATGTTGGAAGACAGCTGGGGCCTTGGCAAGACCAAATGGCATAACCAGATACTCGAAGTGTCCAAAGGGTGTTCGAAAGGCAGTCTTCCATTTGTTGCCTTCTTTAATTCAGACTAAGTGGTAGGCTCCTCTTAAGTCTAACTTGGTGAATATTACGGCACCTCAAAGTGCTTCCAGGTTGTCTGATATCAGCGGTAAAGGATACCCGTCTTTCCGGGTACAATGATTTAGTCCTCTATAGTCCAAACAGGGTCAGAGTTCCTTGGTGTCTTTTTTGGGTACAAAAAATAAGGATGCTCCTGCTGGGGACTTGGATGGACGGATGGTTCCGTTAGCAAGGTTGGTGTCCAAGTAGTCTCGTAGGACCCTTTTTTTTGGATTTCGACAGGATAAACATCCTGCCGAAGAGAATGATCGTGTTTTCTTCGGTATCAATGGCACAGTCTTCTGGTCTGTGAGAGGCAGAGATTGCACAATAGCTGAGGAAAACACATCCAAAAATTGTTGATAGATGTCTGGTACTTGATTGATATTGGAAACAGTGAGAGATTGATTATCTTTTCTGCTTTCCACCGATATGACTGGTCGACTGTCTTGTGAAAGGCAATATGACAAACAAAACTCTGAGCCCAAAAACAAGGAACGGGTGGTCCAATTGATGTACGGATTATGTTTTTATAACCATGGCATGCCCAGGACCACTGGATAGTGAGCGGCTTTTATGATATCAAACTGTATGTTTTATTGATGGTTGTGGATAGAGAGTACGATGTTCCTGGTTTGTTGTGTAATTGGTCCAGAAGATAGAGGGGAGCCATTGATTACTTCGACTGCCTGTATGATATCCTTGGATTCTCTTGGTAAATTGTGCTTTAAGGCCCACTCATCATCCATAAACACATCCATAGTTCCACAGTCCCCAAGGCCAAGACTGAATGTGGTACTCCGGTGGAAGGGGTCAAGGTAACCTGAAGCACAACCAAGTTACATCTCGATAAAGGATCCAGAGTTTGAAGGGTGGAGCGGTCTTTGGTCTCCCGAAGCTGGGCTCCGTTCAGGATTGGGAGCTGGTGTTTCCCGAATGCCTTGGTTGAGGTGTAGGACAATTACTGACTAAGTGTTTGTCCGAAGCACAATACATGCATAAACCACTGTCAAATCTGTGGTTCTTTTTTTGGGCTTACAAAGGTCCTCTCATAGCCCCCAGTTGCATAGGTTCTGGCTCAGGAGGAGGGGTTTCCCGGGAAGTAGGAGCGAATGGAGATGTCTTGGGAGGAGAGCTTTGTGACTTCTTCTTTTCAGCCTTTCTCTCTTGTATTCTGAAATCGATCCGTAGGGATAAATCCATAAGAGCCTGGAATGAACCTGGACGGGCTATCCTGGTCAGCTCGTCCTTTACTTCTTCATTCAGGCCACGCCGGAACAAAGTAAAGAAGCATGCCTCTGAAGACCAGTCAGCTTCTTTAGAGAGTTGCTTAAATTGGGTAACATAGGACAACATATCCTGGGAAACTTGTTGGAATTCCAGCAACCTCTCTTGAGCATAATAAACCTGGTCTGGGCAATCAAACATCTCCTTGAAGGCTGAAATGAATCTATCATAATTGTCCAACAAGGCATCTCCTGTGAATAGCCCAGGCCAGGGCATTACCAGTAAGATGGGCTATGACAAATACCACCTTAGCTCTGGGGGTGGAAAAATAATAAGGTTTAAATGTGAAGTGTACCAAACATGAATCCAGGAAAGAGCGGAGCGTCTTAGGAGCACCATCATATTTATCCACAACACCACCCGTTGAGGCGCTGTCTTGATGGGCTGAGTCCTGGGATAGAAATAGTTGCTTAGGGGCTCAGTTTTCTGCCTTAAGGTACCGCTGTAGATTGTTCTTGCATTCCTCATGAAAGATCCTGTACAGTAGGATCCATCTCTGGCCTCTTGTCAAGTAGGTGGCGTGTCAAACTGTCAGAAACTGATTGTTGGCTCACCTGTGAGAGTTTGGAGTTTTTCTTCTTTGTTGACTCAAGCTGCCCGTGCTTCTTGGAGGTGTGGGTCTCGTGTAGGTAAGGATGGGTTTCTTCCAACGTCATTCTGTTGGTTAATAGTTCAATTATCTGATGTGAAGACAGTATTCCCAGGGAAGTGTAGGAGCGGTCAGAGCAAGCACGTAAGTTTGTGGATGCAGGAGCCCAGGAATGGAATGTAGCGGTCCGAAGGCACCGCGACTATTGCAAGCCCAGGAAGGAGGAGCAGCAGTCCGAAGTAAATCGTGACTATTGGAAGTCCAGGAAGGAGGAGTCGCGGTCCGAGGGTAACCACGGTAAGGCTGCAGGACACGGCCGCGGTCGAACAGTCCAGGAAGGGTGGAACAGGATGGAACCGCTAGAGAAGAGATTCCAAGGTAGGTGAACACAAGGAAAACAGCGAACGGCAGTCGGAAACTGCATATGTTGACACGCACCGTAACACAGGGGCAGGGCGCTTATCTAGCTATGTTGGTTTTCCCAGGGGCTAGACCGCGGATCCGATAGTGGCATCCGCCATGTTGGGGGGCATGTGAGGTCTCTCTGGTATGATGTCGTATAGACCAGGAAGACCAGAGGGGACAGAATCGAGGTTTCATAACATAATCCCTCTTGCAGGATAGTTGGAAAGGGGTCAGATTGGACACACAGCCATACTTCCTTACCTTTTTAGAGTACCAAAAGGGTAATCAAGTAAGCTGAATTCAAAATTTGGGAGTGGGAGTGTGTCCCGTTGGTGGCAGTTTTCTTTTGGTATGATGAGCCATCCAATAATAAGTGATGAGAGGAGCATCACAGAAAGCTGAAATCCAAATGTTTTTATATCACTGTAATGACAAATGAATGCAGGGGAGGGTTGCATAGGGTTCACATAAATCATGTTTGTTGTGAATATTCCCAGGTAAATGTTGATTTTCATGTGTGCTTCATATTTACTTTTTTCATATGTTAGTGCTTATGAACATGAAGTGATGTACCACCATTGCCTAATACAAGCTGATAATTACCTACATAAAATGTATAACTCATACATGTGTAGTGGTTTCTGTTGTGTCTAGAGCCTGTCCCTTTTGCGTCCAAGAGTACATGCAGTACTAAGTTTGGTTGTGTGTAGCTGAAGTCCTCAGGTGAAATAATAAAGTTAGCAAAAAGGAAGAGTCAGGCTGTTTCTGCCTACATATTTGATGGAGATGCCAGGGAGATTTAGCTACTGCACCAGTCAGATGTAGCAAATATATATCATAGTCTAATTTATTTGCATTTTTTAAAGCGCTCACACAGCCCAAGGGCATCAAGGCCCTGTTACAGGAATATGTCTTAGTTGCATATTTATAACACACTAAATACCCAGAGTTTTCTAAGCACGGACCTGGGGATCGAACCTGTGTTGCTTCATGTTGTCTTGTTTCCAAGTCGAGCACGTTGCCGCTGAGCTATCCTCCCAGGACATCACTAGTGTTTTGTACTTGAAGTGAACTCTAAAGATAAAGGTGCATAATAATGGCTTAGGCACTGTGAGTTATACATACAGGGTGAAACATATCCAAGTTCAGCATGAAAAATGTGCCTAACTACGCAAAATCTAAAATATTTTTTCTTTGAATGTGGTCCTCAGATACTATGCATTTATGGCAAGTGTGTTCAATTTCAGAGATTGAAATGGGATCACCTGATAAATTGCTTGAAGAGGGCACCGTGTTGCACTTTTGTTTAGTTAGGATGGTTGAATGTGATGATAAGAAGTAACAGAGGGACAGTGTAATTCGGTTGGGTGCAAAAGTGTGGTTAATTCTGCACAGGATATTGGATATTTGGAGTAATGAAGGGCAACCAATGGTGATGCATCAAAAGGAATTGACAGAATTTTGCGAAAGAGTGGACCAGCTACAATGTGCCACAGGCAAAAGGGGAGGGGGTACAGTTTTCACAGTTGTAGTTCAGATGTACAGAGTTAATGGAAGAATTGTCACATTTACAAATTAAAGCTCAGCGATGTGTTATCATGCAGAGTGAATTGGAGGTGAAAAGAAAATAGATACAGTATATTCTGAACATACTAACGAGTTAAAAGCGGAAACAGCTCAGATTCAAGTTCATAGAGATGAGGTCATGACAGACATGCCACCATTAAGTAAATAATATAAACAACTGTCCCATGAGGTTCAGTGTTTAGAAGATATCACTAATTTGATGTCAGCTAGCAAAGCAAGTTTAAATGTAGCCACAAGGAACAAGTCACAGAAATCAATACACTAGTTACAAGGTTAAAATAGTAGCAAAGTAAAATAGGTACAATTCAGGGCAAGACAGACGTTTTGAAAGCACAAATAAGAGAATTAAAATCACAAAACAGAGATGTAAGATGACGCATTAAATAAAATAAGTTCCACGCTCTGGGATCAGAACAAACAGCAGCACGGCTGCCAGGATCAGCAAAGAAATAATTTGAAGCGTCTTAGGCTGGCATAGGGAGGTGGAGGGACTCTGTTGGTCAGAAGATGAGAAGGATGTTTAATGAGGGGAGAGAGACATGCATGTTAAGAAAGATTTCCCTTAGGTACAATTTCCCCTCCATTTCTGAACCCCTCAAACTTTTTGCTTTTGTTTGGTTTACCTAACCTGACTTTTTCCAGTGGAGCACAGCCTTCAGCTGCACTCCTATGGGCTTTCACTCATTTGTTATGGGGAAACTGACACGTCCTTAAGGCTGTCAGTACTGGGAAACTATGTTGCCATTTCTTGGTAACTTTTTATCGATGTGCCTAGTACCTTCCAGTACCAAGCATAGGGGTCCTTTTGTTGTATGGCCCTAGCCACCCTCTAAGGATGTTTTGGTGTTTGTGCAAGTGTGCCTAGGAGGAACTGGTGGCAGCATTTTACTTTTAAAGTATTTTTACTTTGTTTTTATGGACCATTCCTCATTTACCACATTTGGCCCAAGACTGTGGCCAGTGCCGAAAAAAGCTGTGCCACTAAGTCTTTTGTTTTGTCCTTTGGCCATTTTATCCTTTTGCCTTAACCCAGGTTGAGACACCCCGGTTATTCCTTATTTGGGCATGCAGCCTCCTGTGAAAAAACTGCATCTTTGTCGGGCTCTTGGGTGTCATGTGTGCTAGTGCATAGGAAGAGGGTTGGAACTGTCTGGTCCCAATGCACACTACTGGTGCCAGTATGCCTGGTAGGCCTGAAGGACTGGAACCACCGTGGGCCACGATTGGCCCACGCCTGGCATGCATACAAGAGAGCAGATATTCATTGGCTATCTGAGAATTGGGCACAAAACTAATCTTGGCTAAGAGAAGGGGCTCTGCACCCATTCCAGGTCGATCAACTGAAGTTCACACCAAACTACAGAAGGAGCAAGTATCCTTCACGAAAGAGCAGACTTGAGGAACTGCCAGAGATGTGCTAGGAAGGTTTGGCAGCCTGACCCGCTGGGTGAGGGTCTTGACAGCACTCCCCCCTAAGGCCCCTCCCATGGTGTTCCTTCTCTCTGGCCCAGGTTTGGTTGGGAAGTTCTGATGGAATTTCCTGATTAGACGTGGTGCGTGGATATTCTCACTGGGCTCCCAGGATCTATCTTGTGGTCCAAATCCTTTCCAATCAACGAGATAATATAGCTTGGTCCTAGAGTATTTAGAGTCCAAGATATCTTTGACTTCGAATTCTGGTTCTCTGTCAACAAGTATGGGCTTAGGTGGTGTCCCAATCCGTGTGCCGGGTTGCAATGGTTTCAGGAGGGACACATGGAATACCGGGTTGATGTGTAGATTAGGTGGTAAATCCAGTTTCACGGCTGCTGGGTTGATAATGGTGTAGAGTCCTAAGAATCTGGGATGAAAGGCCCGGTTTCCCTTGATGGGTATGAATTTAGCAGCTTAGTAGTTCCCAAGCACATTGTTCTTCATGGTGTATGAGCCTGGCACCATAGGCGCCAGGACTGGCCCGATGAGGGCTTTTGAAGAGGATGCCAGGCTCTAGGCGCTCGAGTCCTGTCTCCACCTGGCCAATGGGTGTGCCAGAGGGGGTTTTGGGCGAGGGTCGTGACATCAAGTGTTAGATCATGTTGAGCTCCGTGTCAAGGTAAACACTGAAAGTCTTAACATGTGAGGAAAATGGGAAGGCGGTGTCATCAATGACAAAAGAAACAAAGGCAGGGTCAAGGTTCTTCAGACGATGAGTGAGACCCACAATGTGTAGTTCAGTTTTGTCATCGTTGAGGCAGAGGTGGTTGTTGGCCATCCAATTCTGTATGATGCTGAAGGTCCGGCTGATGATGGTAGAGTCGCTAGAATAGTCTCCCGAGGTTATCAGGATGATTGAATAGAGGTTTAGTATATATGTTGTAGAGGATAGGGGAGAGGCACGAGCCTTGAGGCACAACAAATTAAACCAGAGTGGGATCAGCAGCAGCACTGCCAGGAACACTTGCTAAGGAATGAATGTATCCAGGTGGCTGAGTCCATGGAAAAATAAAACCTTGTGGCAAGTTGTTCACAGAAGATGTTGTGATCAACAATATCAAACCACTCAGAGGGATCAAGGCGGATAGGGATGGCACGATTGCCAGAATCACACATATCTTCTAGATGAATTTTTAGATTGAGGATAGCTGATTTAGTACTTTTTTTAGGGCGAAACCCTGACTGTCAGGATCCAAATAGGTTGTTTTGTTTAAGAAAAAGCTGCATTTGGGAGTATGCTGTGCAGTTTATTAATGTCAGGAGGAAGGTGACAGTGTTGATGGAATGGTAGTTTGCCGGTTGAGGGTATCGAGAGAGGGTTTCTTCAGGAGGTGGGTAATCTATGCTTCTTTGATGCTGGTGGGGACTGTGGTAGAATCAAAGGAAACATTAGTACAATTGGTGATGATAGGGGCAAGTGTATTAGCGCATAATTTGACATTGTGTGCAGGGCAGATGTCTCATTTTCAGTTGAATGTTTTGAACCGCCTGAGTATTTTTGTGATCTCAGTAGGAGTGACTGAAGACAATTGGAAAGGTGTGAGTGGCTCAATCGCTGTTTGGATGAGAGTCACGGTATGTTTGGCATCAAGCTGGGATAGTTGAAAGTGATTTTTTCCTGAATTTGAGTATTTTCTTAGAGAGGGCTGTTTGGATAGTGGTGCACCATGGTAATACTGCTGGGATACAGCCAGCGCAAATAGAGGTACTGCTACTCTGTCCGGCGCTATAGCGGTACAGCAGTAAGTTCCCATTGGGTTGGGGTGCTATTAGTGCTTGCAGTAATTGCACAAGTGATTAAAGCGCCAAAAACAGCCAAAAACGGGTGGTAAGGGACATTTTCACTTCCAGCAAAAAAGCTGGAGGTAAAACTTCCACTTACCACCCCACTCATAATTAGACCCACCCTTAAATGTGGCGGTAATAGGATTACTGCAGTATTTAAGGGCTAAGGCCCAACTCATGATGGGGCCCAATGTCTTAGGAAAAATGAGGTGTGGTTGGGGCTTGGTCTCTAGTTCTTTGAGCATGGTAAATAGCTCTTTGGTGTTGGGAGCAGCTTCAGAGTTTCTTTTGTTATAAGAATTAACTTTGAAAATGAGTAGCTTTTTTAGGTGCCCGGTGAGGCAGAGAAGGCTTCCTTTTTACTAAGGACAGTTTTCTTTTCTCCAGAGATGGTCTAAGGCACGTGTAATCCTATGAATTGAGAGCAGTTTCTCAGTGAACCATTTGTTATAGCACTGAGCCTGGTTGGGAAGTTTTTGCTTCAGGAGGGTGTGTTTTCTGAAGGGTTAGGTTGTAGTGGGTTACTAGTGAGTGATTCTCTATTTGAGTAGTTTCTTATTCTGTGAGTAGTTTTAGTATAGTGGGTGCTAAGATGTCTTCTGTAAGTTTGCATGGGTGGCATACTGGGATAGGTGTCGATGGTGTGATGAGTTTGGTTGTGATCTGATTGTGGGTGAGGGTGAATTAAATTGGAGAGGGGTCTGTCCCTGGTAGAGGATTGTGAGCATTTATGGAAATAGACACCTCATGGGTAAGCATCCAGTATAGAATGCGGCCTTTGATAAGGGTGGGCTCGGTCACCAATTGGGTGATGTTCATTTCAATTTTCGGAAGAGGTGAGTGCATTTGCTTTGTTGTCAAAGGGGTCATTGAAGTCCAGATTGAAGACCCAGAGTATTTTGAGTTTAATAGAGGGTTTACTAAGTGGGTGAAAAGCAGAGGGATGTCGGATTCAGGTGTACCTTGCAGTTTGGGTTGTTGGTAGAGGAGTAATACGCTGATGGTGGTATTGGGATTGAGCGTTATTTTGGTGAATGGGATTTCATATCTTGGTATAGGTGGGATGGGTGTATATCAGATTGTTAGAGCGGATCTGACTATGGGCACTACTCTGCCACCTGATGTAATGGGGTGATCAGTTCTGATGATACTGTATCCATTTGGAATGGCTAGGTAGAGAACTGGGCCAGCTGCAGTGAGGTGCCAGTATTCAGTGATTGAAAGTATGTCCAAATTATTGCATTCAAAAAGGTCATGGGTGTGTGCGGCGTGGGCAGATAGTGAATGAGTAAGCATTGATAAGAGTGCAGGGGAGGGTGATGGTGCCTGTGATGGGGACGGGCATCTTGATGCTGGAGGATTGGGTAAGAGTTGGGGGTGAGGCAGGGCGACTGTAAGATACTGTGGGTGGGGGGTGCTGTTCATGTTGAGGGTCTGAGGAGTCTAAAGGTGCCAGTAGCAGGTAAGGTGCTTTAAATGAAGTGAGGCATGATCTTGGTGCAGGAGCATAGTTTGTATAGTTTATGGGTGCCAAGACATGGAAGAGATGGTGTAGAAATGGGGAGTGGTTGAGAGGGGCCAGGGGAACAATGAGGGGAGAATAGAGGATGATTAGTGAGCAGGGGTGGTAGGGAGTATGTGGGGCAGAGAAATGGATGAGAGGTAGCAGTGGTGGTTTGGATTGTAAAGGGTGAATGGAGATTAGTCGGTGTCCGGTCAAATGTTCGAATCAACATGGTCGAATGACAAAAGGGTTGAGTCAAAACGACCGAAAACAAAAGGGTTGAATTTTTTTTTTTTAAATGTATATATATATATTTTTTGCTTTAGTATAGGTAAAAAAAGGTGTTTTAGACAAAATAAATTAAAAATTAATATTCAACCCTTTATTTCGGTCATTTTGACTCCACCCTTTTGTTATTCGATCATTTTCATTCGAACATTTGACCTATAACCAGATTAGTCTGCAGGGGAGTGGGGAAACAAGGAGTTAGGAAGCATGTAGGTCTGGCCAGTGTGAGCAGATCCCATGTGCAGGACGTTTTGTGGTGATCTGTGTTGTTATGTGGCAATGTGTAGCTAGAGAAGCAAGTGGTTGATAGAGGCAGGAGTGTAGCAGGGGTAATAAGTTGGTAGAGGTTGGGAGGGGAGTGTTAGTTAGTGGAGGATAATTGCAGTGCAGATACGGGTAACAAATATCAATAATGATAAATAGCTTACCTTCCGAATTGTGCTGACCATGGGGCAGGCTGTAGACAGGTTGCAGACTCTTGAGCAGCTTCAGGGAGGGGACTATGGCTGGTTGAAATGGATGTGGTATGCTGTCAGGTTTGGGTATGTTGGACCAAATTCTAATTGGTTGTGGAAAACTGACTGTAAATCAATTTGGTTGGTGTCCAATTTAAACACAGATGTGTTTTATGTATTTATTTATTCTCCAGGGTTGGTATTTTGCAATATATGCAACCAAACTGGCCCAAAGGCCAACTCACCCATGTACAATTCGACCAAATTGGTCATTAGGTCAATTGTTGTTGGTCAGATAGGCTAATACCGTGCTGTCGGGGTACCGATAGGCAGGTGGGTAGCCTATGAATAATAGGAGGGGTAGTTCCAATTTTCCCTCTTTTACATTTTTTTATGTTCTCTAATCTCAAGGTTTCTGGATATGTCTAGCCCTTCAAGTGTGCTCCACTCTCACTCAGAGTAAGTACACTGTTGGCCATTAAACAAAAAAGAAACATCCTTACATAAAGGAGTTTGTAAATTTTGTATTCAATCAAAACGATAAAGGTATTTTCAAAAGAGTCATGTAACTTCTTGGTGTCATTAGCGATGGCAGGCAACAGGTGCACATCTACTTTTTGAGTGTTACTTTTGAGCTAGTGCTCCTCCTCAGCATGCCCAACAATAGTGCACGGGTAGGTCAGTGTGAGGGACCTTTAATGCAGAATCCTAACATCTGGTTGTTTGTTATTGATGTAATGAAGCAGAGTTGGCTTTGAATAGATGGATGTGGATATGCTTAGTAGCTTGACATATTTCTTTAGCATAGGGACCTTTCTGTGAAGTTCTTATTTACTACAGTAATGTAGTTGGGATGGCAGACATTCTACGAGTGATGTCATCAGTTGTATATAGAAATTCCACAAAATGGCAGCCGTAACACACAGAACACTGCTGAAAAATCTACTTAGATCACAGGCTTAGACCACCTGTTATATATGTACAGGTATGTGCCCCACATTCGTTGATTTGGAGGCTTCTTTTGCAGGATAAGCTAGGTTGGGGGTCCAGTGGGTGATTTGTTTTCCATTTTCTTTTTCAAAGAAACCACTTTCGATTAAGAATCACTGCGTGTCATTTTGAGAGGCTTTTAGAACAAGTGTAACAAATGTGGACATATGGACAGGTGTGCTGACGTGAGTTAATTCTGGACTGTAGCAATTTAGAGACTGAAGTGTTAAATCCCGCCACTATGTATTCTTCTTGTTGTATTTTGTGAACTGTCATCTTTCTCTATGTGGATATTTTTTTTAGATTAAACCAATCCAGAGCATTGTGTTTCTGAGATTAGTCCAAATTAGTGTTTGATGTTTCTAAGTATTTTTAGTGAAGATCGCTTTTTGGGATTTGCAATGTGGCGGTTTAAGAGCACTCAATCACAACATGTTGATGTGAACTTTGATTGAATCTTCAAGGTGAGCTATGCATTTTAGTGGTGCAACAAAATCAGACTGGGCGGGACAGGTTATTTAGAGTTTATTGGGACTTTTTGGTTCTTTTTGGTGGTGTGGATAACGGATAGTAGATGGTTTGTGCCCACAGGGAGTTTGGTGGGTTTCAATGTTATGCACAAGCACATGCTTTCAGTCCGTTGATGTAATGAGGGGTCTGGGTCAAAGGTTGTGGAAGAGTTTTGAAGGACACAGTGTGATTTGAATATGTGAATTGCAACAATATATTTGAATATTTTGGGACTCATCTTAATTTTCATATTTTTCTTTCCATGTTTGACATTGTTCATTTTTTAAATTCATTACATGATACAATTTCTTTATTGCTATTCACACTTGTCTATGATGTTGTTAAATATTTGTTTTATGTTTTGTTTTGTCAATGACGTGTATGGTAATCGTCCATTTCAATGTTTCAGTTCAATGTCAATCGCCATGGTGAAATCCTATGTTGTTTGAAACACGTGTTGGCTGTACTATTAGCTCATATTGTGCTTTGTTCTGTGAATACATACTGGTTCTGGGGATATACTTTCAAAATATCTTGTATTTCTTTTTCAAGCTTTCAATTCACATTGGTAATTCAATTTATTTCATATTTATTATATTGCATGATGGCAGTGCGTTGAGGTCCAGGCACGACTTTGCAGAGCACATATAGACCCTGATAAGGTCATGAGGTCCCTTAAAGAAATTATAAGACCATCTACCACGGATTCTGATGCATCAATTGAGGAACATTTCGATCAGGTCATACACATGTATCAAACTTTAAATGTTCCAAAGGAGCAGAACATTTGGTTCTACCGTTGGACAGTCGATCTGGCACATTCTAGGTTTTTATGGCGATTAAAAGATCAGCATATTGTTTCGTGGGACAGTACCAACAAGAGGTGAGGAAGAATTTTTCACCCAACAAATCAATCAAGGAAGCAAAGTGAACAGCTTATGCATTGTCAGCAGGCCCAGACAAATACCTTAAGCAATTTCTACAAACACAAAGAAGAGCATGTTTACGCTTTGATGTGGGCTGCGGCCTGAATTCAGTTGACTTCAAAATTACATGTTTGATGGTCTCCAATTACAAGAAAGTGAAGTGTGACCACAGTGATTGGTGTTTTGTGTGCGTTTAGTGCGGGGACATGCACATCATTTTGGAACAACATAGGCAACATGAAGGTTCAATAGTGAATAGCAAAGTGTACAATTTACACAGTCCATATATGTTGACAATTAAGTACCATTATCAATTTTCTATGAAAATATGGAAATTAATTTGCAACAAGTGAAGGAATAGAAAATGCACCCAGGGGGACAAAATAGGGTAGGAAAAAAGTTGATAGGGATAATGTTATAGTAGTTGGCTCGTATTTTGAACTCTTTGTTTAGCTTAGGTATAGCTTACCAATGGTGTTTTGCAGGGGCTTGGTGGGTGTGGCTGTTGCACTTGAAGGGCTTCTTAGAATATAGTGCTGGATAGCCATTTTAGGAGGGGAATGGTCTATCTAATTGCTGTATCCCTTAGTCCTGAGATGCAAAGCACAAGCTGCTTTGATGAAGTGTTGTGCCACCTGTTTAGGCGAGTATTCCTCACACATGAGGAGTGGCAGCTTGTCCATTACTGGCGGTAGAAAACCTCAGTCTGAAAATGTCTGCAGGCTTGCATTATTCAATTACATAAAGAGTGTCAAACCATTTGCTTAATCAACACCCAACACACTGTGCATGACCTGTCCATACTGGTAACATGTGTGGAGTGCACTGTGTCGCTGGAGGAGAGGAACATTCTTAACAGCCTTCTGACCTATATGGGGTGATGGAGCCAGAAGTCTCAGAGTCCATACGCACAGACAGCAATGCACCCAGCTCCAGGTGACAGGAAGTCTGACAGGGAGTGAGGCTTCCAATTGGAGGATGAAAGACTCCAGTGTCGTTGAGGGCAGCAGAGATCGACAGTGCCAACATTTCAGTTGTCATATGTCAAGCCAGTGGTGTAACACAAAATTTGGGGTCCCCCCTGCGAGCCATGCTGAGGTCCCCCCAACTCTGCAAGAAAACATGGGTCGTGCCACTCTACGGGCCAGCCTACAATACCATGCTTGTGCAATACGCACAGACGTGCTGCTGCAGGGGTACGCCACACAATGCACTAGGAGAAAGGTATACATATGTGTTTTTATGCATTATACAACACACTTTCTGATAAAAATTGGCTAAAAGGCCAGAGTGTTTGCAATTGTTTTGTTGTGTAATGCCAATCTAAAATTCCAATACGTGCAAGTAACCAACAGTGCCCAGGAATGTTAATGCTTTCATTGATATAATGCTTTGGGTTACATGTGATTATATCAAATTAGAAAACAAAGAATACATTTTGAACAAACCCAAAACATTTTTTTTTCGTAAACTAATGTTTTGTGGGTGTGTGTGGGGGGGGTCCTACCAAGCCACCCCCCCTATTTTGATTACTTTCCCGAGCCCAAGAACTACTATTCCCATTCCCAAACACACATATATATATATATGTATATATATATATATATATTTTTTTTTATTTTTTTTTTTAAATGTGTTTGTTTTTTTCAGATGTTTTGGGTTTGTTGAAAAATCCATTTGCTGTTATCTATTCGATAATATCACTGCATACCAATGCTTTGCTATTATAAATGCCATGCCACAATGAAAACTTGTCCAACTGGATGCTCACTGTAGACCTGTCTAGACACGTAATAACATATTAAAGTAAAGCATGACAAGCCACATTCAGACATACCTCGTGTCAGGGGGAAATTCTGCTGGGGTCAGCCGGGCCGTCCGCAGACCTCCGGGCAGGGAGTCCCGTATATCCCAAAAGAGATAGAGTATGAGACACACACAAGAAGCAAGGTGACTCTGCTGTTTATTAAACAAAAACGGCAGGGATGGGTCAAGGAGCGTACGCGTCCGTCCTGACACACACACAATCGTGGGGCTCGCAGGCCCTTTTTACCTTAGTATGACGCGCTACTTGTGTCACTTTGGAAAGTTAGCAAAAAACCTATTGCCACTCTTAATTGGTTGCTCGAGTGGTAGGGTTAGTATAGCATACATATAGAGAACAATATTAGTGGACGAGGGTTAGTCAGGCGATATACTGGGTTGTCCCTACCATTAGATACATGAGAATTGTTACATGAAGACTCCTGATGATTGGTCAATGTTAATAGCGTCAGTGATAAGAGCCCCATGTTCTGATTGGTGCGCCCGTGAGCTTCCCAGCTTGGGACCATCGCTGTTCCCAGCTCTCGGTGTACCTGTCATTTGCAACAATGTTTCACTATGAGTACGTGCAGACAATGTGAGGACTTATTCATGAGCTGGAAGGCCGACTACTCCCACTGTCGCAAATGTCCATTGAGTCTTTCAAGTGTGTCTGTCTGTGTCTTGTACCAAGGGATCCAGACGCCTTCTTTCTCCTGGATTTGGCATCCTGTCAGGTTCGGCTTGGTCACGTGAAGTGGGACCGTGTTTGAGGCAGAATTCTGCACAATTAATATTGTTTTTTCCACTGTGCCTGGTTTAATTTGCAGGTGTGATTTTAACGATGGTGCGCGGCGTGCGAGGTTGCAACATCGTGCCCTTGATGGTCTGCTTTTGGAATGTGGGTTTGCAACATTGCGACCTTGGCTGTCTGCTCTCGCCGGGCTCATTCTGCAGGATCAGTAACCTGACTCTAGTTCTTTTAACGTCCATGGGAGCTCTTGCTTGCGGCCTACTTAGGCCTGGTGTATAGGTGAAACCGTTTGGTGCACAGGCGCTTTAGGTTATAGTTTCATATTGTCTTATGACCAGTATCGTGTCTTCGTTATATTTCTCATCATGGTACTTGGGTTTAGGAGAAGCGTAAGCAAGCTCTTTAGATGAGTTCATGATGCGTCTTGCGTTTCTGCATTTTGAGAGCCTATGTGGAAAATAATAAAGATGCACGTCCGTGAGTATGTCTGTCGCCTATGTCATAGCACTGAGTATATTCTTCGTGTGGATTGGTGCGGGAGTGTCCAGTGTGTATATTTACACAGGTGTGCTGACCGTTGGCTAGGTCGTCATGGCATCTCTAACGACGTGTTGGTTTTAGTCTAGTTGATCCGTGCCGCAGGTGTCAGCATGGGCACGGCGTGCTTCTGGGCAGGCAGATGGACACATCCGTATGTTCCTGTACCAGGGTATTTGGTTGTCTGGTAGATGTGCAAACTCTTCTCGTGGCGGGTGCCTGGGCCGTGATCCTTTAGGCCAGGCGCGAGAGGGGAAGGACGGGAGCCTGTTTTTCCATTCTCCCACTTCAGTCCCCCCTCTGGTCGACTTGTCGACCACAAACATATCCTTTTCGTTATCTCCTCTTACTCTCCATATTTTAGTTATTCCACCTAAATGTCCATAGTGGTTGACATGATCTTCAAATGACCAGTACATGTATTCACAGGTTCCTCCAGGAGTACAGTATACCCATTTCCCTATGTAACTCCTGGGGTTTCTTGGGTTCTCGATCTTCACTGAGGGTGGGTCCAGATGGTTGGTGATGATCTGTTTTCGCAGCTTCTCCCTCTCTTGTATTATTATGCCTGTGTGTTGGCCGTCATCTGCTGGCATCAAGGGGTGCATACCGACCATTTCAAGCAACTCGTCGGTGGTGCGTGCCTTCCGGGCCTTCCAAAATCTTATTATGATCAGTGTTGCTCCAGCCAAAATAGTACAACCAACTATGATTTTTAGTCCATCTGACAGCCAAGATGGCATCCATGACCATAATAGCGAAAACCAGCTCTCATCCTTTTTCACACCTTTACTTTCATCCATCATTTTGGAGTGCATCTGGGCCAATTGTGAAACTGCTTCTGTCAGTGTACCGTTGTCAGCATCGTTGGCAGGAATGAACGTGCAGCATGATTGTCCTATCTTTGCACATACTCCTCCCTCCATGGCTGTGAGGAGGTCCAATACATATCTGTTCTGGAGTGCTACCATCCTTACGGCTCGCAGCTCCTCTTTTATTGCGTTGAATCCATTTACTGTAGAATTGATGGTCATCATTAGTTCCCATCTAGTTATCTGGAGCCACTTTGCGTTTGCGTAAGCCTGCAGTCCCGGATGGATTATTGAGGAGAAGAACATTGCTGCTCTGCTGAATAGTCTGTGTTCTGGCGGAATCGAAGTGAGGGCCGTTTCCGACCTTCCCCATAGGTAATTTCCAGTCAGAGGTTCTCCTTGTCTTTTCCTTCTATTTAGGACGGTATTATTGCCGTTGGTCCTGTTCCCTTGCTCCTCCTGAGGTGGTGCAGATCTCTTCTTTCTCTTGTCCCCTTCATCCATTTTGGGAAGGTTCGCCACAGTCATATGCTTCTTGGGTACCACTAGTGATGGTACATTGACATGCACCATCGTACACACACCATTCCACAGAGGGGGCAGTGTGTGGTATGCCTTTTCTCCACAGGCCCAGTAATGGTCCATTATTACTGCTGTTCCTGCTCCCCCTCAGGTAACTCCATCACGCTGGCACAATTGGTGTTGTATCCTACGTCCACTTCTCCTTTATGTTGGTAGCATACCTTAGGCGCAGTCAGCGGCAGTATTGTTATTGGGTCTTCATCCGTCTCTATCCATGTGAGCATTGGTACGTACTTGATCCAAGTCGTCCAACATCTGTGGTTGTGTGCCTCGATAGTTGAGATAGTTTCCTTTGTTACCATGTTGCTTCCAATCACTCCTATCTCCCAATTGTTGTCCAAGTACACCTTCCCCGTTATCGTCACCAGTGGCCTCTCCCAGCATCCTAGTTTACCAGGAACTTCAGTGGCATACCAATCACATGGTAAATACTGCAGTGTTACTTTCTTAGTTTCCCCTTTTGCAGGACCACTTGTTATGTATCTGAATGCTTCAGCATGTAAACTGCTCTTGTGGTAACTCAAATAAGTCTTGAGGAAGTTGTTTTCGTATGGGTATGAGTCTCGTGTTTTCCACACCATATGCACCACTGTCCCTTGAAATCTTCCTTTCGTCTGGAACAGTGTCAAGTATATTATGCATCGTGCTGTCTTTTCATCTATTTCTGTGGCAACAAATGTTCGAGAAGCGCTCATGGCGTATGGAATTAATGAGCAAACGTAGCAGCTGTCTTCTGTTGTCTGCTTACCAATACGGGTCATGTGTTGGTACCATATGTTGTTTGATACGTGTGCTGAATCTTGTATATAATTGTCAATACCTTTATTATCTGAATATGTGCTGCGTTTAATTCTATTTTGCTTGTGTGTAATTTTACTAATATCACCTGACGTAACACCTGTTGCAGCTGGGGATAGGGGTGTATTAGGTTTAGGTACAGCAATAATATTGATAGCACAGCTGTCCTGCCATACAGAAGCAGCCAAGAACCCGGTGATTATCAAAATCCCTATTATTTTTATTACATATGCTAATTTCACCGGCATTTTTGCTCTTACCTTGCTGCGGTCCGGCAGTGTATTCTTGCGACGTTAAAGTTGCCCGCCTGAAAACTCTCAATATGCTGGTTATTAAATGTTAGTTGTTGTTGTTTAAGCTCTCCCTATCAGGTAGTCATTCAGTGCCCAGGCGAAGAGCTGTTCCCACGCCAATCTAAGCGATCTATCTCTTAGGGCAGGCAAGTATGGGTGGAGGTGGGGCATTGAGTATTCTATGGCCAAGAGGAATGCTGTGTAGTACACACGTACCCTTCTCTTTTTCAGGTACGTTGGCCTTTTTATTTCATATACAAATTGGTGTGACAATTCTTCTGGGTAGTCATCGTCTGAGGGTACCATCTACTCCTGGGCAGTGAATTTGTTAGTTATATATTTCTTAGCAGTACAATAATACGCAGTTCCTGCATGTGCGAGAGAAAAGAAAAGAAAGCATTCACGTGTTTACATGTGTATTTGTGCAATACAATGTCTTTTAGTTCAGTTATTACTCGTAGTGGGGGTAGGGATCAATGGGCAGGGGGTTTGGGCTCAACTGGCGGAAGTATTTTTACTCTTTGAGCGTGTGACCATGGGGTGGGCAGTATGGGGATCACCCTTTTCTTCTTTAGTTATTGTCTCTGGGGAATCTGGGGAGTGACAGGGTATGGGAACACTTGGGTCGTTGGCTGTGATAGAACTCTCTTCCTCCGTTGGCGATGTTGTTGTTGTTCTTTCAATGGACCTGTTGGTGGTGCCGGGGCGGGTCTGGAGTTTGTAGATCTTTACATCGTGTAGGTGGTTCCAGGCACGCTTATCCTGTAGCTTTACTGCTCTCGTTGATACCTCCTCTATCAGATGGGGGCCAGTAAATCGTGGATTGTTCCACTTCCTGTTGAAATTGCGAAGTAGTACGTGGTCACCCTTAGCAATTTTACACAGTCTTTCTTTTTCCAATTCTTTATCCGCGTCTTCTTGTTGATTGCTGTCAGACCCGCCCCGTGTGCGCTCGAGCTGTTGAGACACAAACACTACACTAGTAATCAAAGAAGACACATATTGGTACATTTCATCACCAAGAACACACGCTGCGCTTTCGTGGTCGGTAAATGCTCTTGATGTTGGCGTTAGGGGAAGGCGCATTTGACGTCCAGTAACCACCTCGTGTGGGGTGAGGTGGTGGTCGGACCCTGGTCTATTCCTTAGCTCGAATAGAGCTAATGGAAGGCAATATAACCAAGTCTTCTTTGTTGTTTGCTGTATCTTTGCAATTGCCTCCTTTAATAGGCCATTCAGGCGTTCACATATACCGTTGGCCTGTGGGTGGTATGCACATGCAAATTTATGCTTTATGTTCAGCAAGGATGTGATATGCTGGAACATTTCGTTGGCGAAATGTGGGCCATTGTCTGACCTTAACACCTCGCACACTCCCCACCTTGGGAAGACCTCCCTCACTAGGAATTTAGCTGCTCTAAATGCATCTGGGTGTGAACAGGGCCCTGCTTCAATCCACCTAGAGAATGGGCACACTACTACGATCATATACCTATTTCCTTGACATATGTTGATCATATCAACATAGTCAATATGGAGATGCCGGAAGGGTCCCTCTGGCCGGGGTATAGTACCTCTTACCACCTTTAGAGTATGGCCGGCCGTAAACTGTTGACATGTGAGGCAATTACTGATAAAGTTTGACACATGAGAATTTAGCTCGGGGCAGAACCAGTCTTCCCTAATTCGTGCTGCAATTACTTCCTTGCCTGTGTGGGCTGGATGATGTAGTTGGCTCAGGGCAGTGTCCAAAAGTGCCAACGGCATTACAACTTTTCCAGTGTCACCCTGGCGCCATAGTGCATCAGTTGGTGACATTGTGCATCCTCTTTTTACCCATATTTCTTTTTCGGCCATTGGTGCAGCCGCTTGTAGCTCCATAATCTGCGTGGCCGGGAGATGGGTGTACCCTTCTTTTATCAACATCTCCTTATCCATTCCCCTCCCTCTCCCTCTCTGTGACTCTGGGGGGTTCCATATCTCACCAAAGTATGCAGCATACTTCACATGTGCGTCTGCTGCTGCATTCCCCTTCGAGACGTGGTCTTCACCATTGGTGTGTGCGGTGCATTTTACTAAAGCTAATTCTTGGGGGTCATTTATTACTTCAATTAGTTCAGCCAATAGGAGAGCATGTTGCACTGGAGTGCCATCACCTCTCCTAAACCCCCTTCTTCTCCATTTAGACAGCCCTGAGTGGACAGTGGATGTAACATATGCGCTGTCGGAGTATATGGTCACTCGTTTGTCAAAGCTTTCCTTCAACGCCAAGATCAGTGCAACTAGCTCCGCTGCTTGAGCGGAGAAATGCTGTGGTAATTGTACACATTTTACTGCCACACACACCGGTACCTCCATCATTTTTACCACTGCTGCCCCAGTTCTCCTTATTCCATCCCCTTGATCGATAGTTGATGACCCATCAATAAATAAGAGCTCACCACCCTCCAGTGCGTTTTCTTCAACCTTTCTAGTACATGAGTACATTTCAGTTATTTCCGTACAGTCATGGGCATAATCTCCCTCCTCAATTACGTCTGCTAGGAATCTTGCAGGGTTGACCATGCTACATCTAACAATTGATAGTTCAGCTCTTGATAAAATGATCTCATAACCTGATGCTCTTTGCGTGGTTAGAGTGGACTTAGGTTTATTCAATATCGCAAATAGTGCATGTTCCACAAACAGTGTAGTTGGGCACCCCATAGTTACTGCTGATGCCTTTTCCACTGCAAAAGCAGCTGCGGCGAGACCTTGTTCGCAAGGGAAGTGGCCTAACATCACAGGATCTAAGTGGCCGCTGTAAAATGCTACTGGTTTGTAGCCCATGCTTGTTTTCTGAGCCAACACTGCTTTCATTACTGCTGAATCGCAATGTGAGAATATGAAAAATCGTCGCTCATAGTCTGGGGATGCCAGTATTGGAGCAGTTGATATTGCATCTTTCAATTCATCAAAAGCCTCTTTCATTTCCATCGTCCACCCCAGCTTTTTCTCCCCTTTATTAGCTTCCCTTAACGCCTCAAGCAGGGGTCCTATGTACGAGCTGTAATCAAACACCCATGCTCTACAGTAGTTGCACAGCCCCAGGAATTGCTGCAGTTTGTGGCATGGCAGTGTTTGAAATTGCCTGTGCTCTTTCTGGTGCAATCTTTCTTCCATGTTGGGATATAAGTTGACCAATGTAAAGTACTTGTTCTTGACAGTATTGTATCTTTTCCATGTCTACCTTGTAACCTTTTTCAGCCAATATTGTCAACATCTTTAATGAGTCCTCTCTGCATGTTCTTTCGTTTGTACTGCAAATTATTATGTCATCCACATACTGCAACACTGTGCTTTCCACTTCAATGTTACCCAAATCCATCTGTATCACTCTATTGAAAATTGAGGGTGATTCGCAATACCCTTGTGGCAATCTAGTGTGTTTCCACTTTGTGTTTCTGTAAGTGAAGCTCGTCAGGTCTTGTGAGTCTGGGTGTAATGGTATTGAGAAAAAAGCATTTTTAAGGTCGATCACTGTAAATCGTGATGCCTCTACTGGGATGCCGCACAATATCGTGGCCGGGTTTGCTGCTACGGGATATTCCGCTTCTATTATGTTGTTCAAGGGCCTGAGGTCCTGTATGAAGCGCCAAGACCCTCCTTTAGCCTTGCGCACTGGGTACACAGCCGTGTTACAAGGTGATTCCGAGGGGACCAATATGCCATTATTTATAAGGGCCGTTATGGTTTCATATATACCCTCATCTGCCTCTTTTGATAGTGGGTACTGTTTTACTCTGGGGAGTATTGCACCTTTTTTCAATTTTATCCTTACTCCCCCTATACTTTTTATGCACCCCACGTCATAGGGGCCAGTAGTCCACAATGATTTGGGTACCTTTGACATATCTTCCTTAAAGAAGGGGACTGGGGTGCATGCGGGTGCCTCGAGTGCCATTGCAATTTTCTGTGCTACTTGTTTGTAAGCCACTCTTAGCCATATTTCCACACTCATCATGAACACCATTTCACCTTCTTCCTTTTCATCTGAGAACAGCTCCTCATCTGACACCTGGGTGAGCCTACATCCTTCTGCTAATGCTATCACGGCCCTCCATGCTCTTCCTTCTCTGTCTTGGGCATGTACAGCAATGTAATCAGCTGTTGCAATAATGCTCTCAATGTCCATTACGATCACCTTTCCTTCTAGTTCGTTAACAGGTGTTTCTGGTCTGAACAGGTAGGCTGCTGGCCTCCTCTATATTTTCCCTTCTATCCCTGGCATCCATGCAAATGCCATATCTGTTCCATATTGGAATAGTTCTCCATCTACTGGCTCCGCCCTAATCGCTGTCTGTCCGCAGTATGCCTGCATAATCTGTCGTGCTGCGAGCATGTTAATCCCTGGAGTAGAGCAAATTATGCCGTCCTCAGTAAAGGAGATGGTCATATTCAACCTGTTCATTATGTCTCTCCCCAGTATATTTACTGGAGAGGCACTATAATATAGTAGTGGAACTGACAGATCATAATCTCCAATAGATAAGGGAATGTTATCAGTAAAGGGAACCAACCCTCTAGCCCCAGAGAATCCTTGGGTGTTCATGGCTTCGCCTGACATCTTAAATTTACCTTCCCTTATGCAAGACCGGGTTGCCCCGGTGTCAAAAAGGAATGATAATTTTTTGTCACCTATCGTTACCTCTATGCGTGGCTCCTCCGCACTATTAGGTGTTACTGACAGGATGGGACACACCAAGGCCGTCTGTGGGCTGTCCTATTGAGGGTACAATGATTGGCCATTTCCAGTGTAAGGGTTGTGTCCCAAGACCGTCACCCTACCCAGTTGTGTTTGTTGTGCTTGGGGTTGCTGTGTCATCTCTACCTGTTGTTGTGGCAGTGAATACGTCTGTGGCTGCTGTTGTGTTAATTGTTGTTGTTGTTCATTTCCCTGTTGCAACGTCTGCTGTTGCTGTAGGCCCTGCTGTTCTTGTGGGGGCCTTGGTTGTCGCTGTTCACTCCATGATGGTGTACCTGGTCTAACTCTACACGTGCGTGACATGTGCCCTAATAGTCCACAACTCCAACACACTGGCGATTCCCTACTTTGCCATGGAAAGCTCCCCGTGTTGTCCTGGTATACTGGTTGCCCTGTGGGGTAGGGATTTCTAAGTCCTCCCACCTGTTGTTGGGTGTTATATCCGTATCCTCCCCCTCTCATAAATCCTCCTCTCCCCCTGTTATAATTATAATACCCAGCTCCTGCCATCGTATGTCCTCCTCCCATGTTGGTCATGTATGGTTGTATTGGCGGCGCCTGTTGTGTTACAGTCTGTGGAGGTGGTATTTGGGCGGAATCTTGTGCAGCCACTACTTGTGTGGGGCTTTGGGTCATTGTTGTGGGCGTAGTTATTAGAGCCCCTTCCATTGTGTATTTAGTAAGTTTTTTCTGTACTAGTTTAGCCTCTTCCGTTTTCCTGTCCTCTTCCTTTTGTTTCATTTTTCCTTGCCATGTCCTTCAATGATGCACTATTGTCAGTTGTATTTCTGGCCATGGTTTTGCTTCCATTCCCACTACTTTCTTTAGTTGTTTCTGAACTCCTTCTGGGAGCCCTTGTACTAGTATATGATAGAATATTGCTGGTGTTTTATCCCATTGCTCCCTAGTTTCCATGCGCCACTTCTCTTGGATTTCCTGGATATAATCAACAGGATCTTCATTCTCACGCATCTTGTGTGAGGTAATTGCTCCTATGTCTGATGTGTCTGGGTACTGTACCCTCAGCGCTTGCCACAGTGCATGTCTGCAGTTTGCGAATGGTGCCCCATCGTGCGAGGTGTTTGTTATTGTTACCCCAGGGAATCCCGCTCTCTTCCAAATGTCATCCGCTCTATCCCCTAATATTGATATTAAAAGTCCCTTTACATCTCCTACTGCCAGTTTCTGTCCTGCGGTGTGTTTTTCCATTTCATATATCCACTTACCCGCACCTCCACTTAATGATGGGAGCCTGCATTTTATATTTTCTTTATCGGTATGCTTCCAAGGGACATACTGTGGTCTAACCCCTCCTCTCTCTAAAAGTGGCATCAAGTTGTGTCTTGTTTCACCCTTTGTGTTCCATAATACCGAGTCCTCACACCCTTCCTCCTCTTCCCTTTCTTCTACATCTTCAATTTCGTCCGTATTTCCCCTGCTCGTAACTCTTTCTTCTCCATCTTTTCCTGTGTTTAATGTGGGCATGTGTATTCGTCTTTCCTGCCTGCGACTAGGGAGGTTTCTAAGCCGATATGCATAGGGTGTCAGTTCATCTGTGAAGGGCGCGAGTTTTATTTTGCGTAACGAGCGTGAGGTGGTTGAGCATGTAGGGTGCGATGGGGGAGGGCGTGATGGGGATGGGGATGGTGTGGCCTCATGTGTCTGTTTTTCCACTATTCTTCGCTCTCCCTCCACTCTTCTCTCCAGCTCATCCTTTCTCCTACTGATCCATGGTGAGTCTGTGTTGGTCCGGGTGATGTATAGTTTGTCTAAACTTTCCCTTTCACTGTTTCTTCCTTCCTTCTCCACTCCTTCTTCTTCCTCACTGCAAAAGTCAGTCATAAACGGCAACCCCCACTCGGTCTTTTTCCCCTTGATCGTTACTGTTTGTAAGTCTATTAGGTCCAGTTCTCCTGTTTCTCCTTTATCAACCACTCCCCTTTGTGCTGATGTTGTTGCTACTTCTGTGTTTCTATATACATCCCCCCATTCTCCACTCACCCTACTCCTATCTTCTCTTTCTCCTTCATTTCTCTCCTCCATCTCCCTACTATTTTCCTCCCTTTTCCTTTTTAATTCCTCCATCACTTCACTTCTCATCTGTTCTAGTATTCTTTCATCCTCCTTCTTCCTTTCCCATTTCACCCTTTCTCTTTCTACTATACTCTCCATCACCTTCCCTTCTTCATATTTCTTAGTTGTTTCTGATAGTAACCTCCTCTTCCACATTGCCATTTCTTTTTCTTTTTCTTCTTCTTCCCTTTTCTTTTCTCGCAGTACTACTCTTGATACTCTTTCTGCTGCTGCTTTTACCCTTTCAGCTTCTCTCCTTTGCTCCTCCGTTCGTTCCCGTATTTTCTCCAATTCGTTCCTACCTTCTTTCCTTTTCCTCGCTCTCTCTCTCTCCTCCCTCTCAAGCTGCTTGATCAATTCATTCTGCTCATCCCTTAATTTTGCTAGTCGTTCCTCCAAAATCTCTTCCTTTTGTCGTAACAGCTCTTCTCCCCTCATTTCACTCTCCCTGGCATTATCCCCGTCTGTTTTCTTTACTACCTCCCTCTCTTCTCCTGTTAATGAACCTCGTAATTTTAATAATATCTGTGCAGCTACCCACTCATCATTTCCTATTTCCACAGTCTGGTCTTCTCCAGTCCTCCCCTCCCCTGCTGGCATCTTCCTATGAGCCACATATGGTGGAGGGCTGTATGCCGTGTTCGAGTATCCCTCAGCCGCCCTTAACTGTCCTCTTTCTATTTCTCCTAATTCTCTTAAAGGGTACAACCCCCCTCCCTCTGTTTTCACCCCCCTTGCTATGGGTATCTCGTTGCTCGGTTCCTTTTTTATCTCATCTGTTTTATTATTCTTTTCTCCTCCCTCTCTTCTGTTCCCCGTATTCTTTGTGTCCTCACTCTCCTTTTTCCCATCCTCTCCTTCCTCCTTAATCTCTTTTTCTTCCGGTATTTCCCCCATAGTGAATATTCCATTTGGTCCTGGTCTAGACCCCTGGAACATCCTCCATAAGTTAAACACCTCCACATGGTTTGCCAACTTCTTCCCTTTATATGTATTGTGCAGATGGTTTAATAGTGAATGTTGGGCATATGGATCGAAGCTACCATTAGGCGGCCACGGTGTTAGCATTTTGTTATCCGTCCCCTGGGTCCATTCTATGCTATATTTAATCAGTTTCTCCCTATGGGGTTGCAGTGTTGTGCAGATGTGTTGTAGCGGGGTAGTGAGGGTGTTCCCCCACTCTCCCGATCCTGTCCCGTGTGACATAGTAGCGCTCCACTTTTTACCCTTCCCCTATCTAGTAGCAGTTTATCTCACCAGCAGTTTACAAGATACAGCCTTATATTGTTTACCTGGCCCCGTAAGTTTGGGGACTTACGATAGTCCGCTAAGAAGAATTATAAAAAATATAGTATGTTACATTTGTATATTTCCTTCTGTCTTTCTTTCTTTATACAACACCCTTACGGCCCCCTGCGGCCGAAGCGCACGCAGCCCCCTGCGGCTGCGTACCCCTTATAACGTTCTTATACAGTCGTCCTATTTTCACGTACTCCTCCCCCTTCTACACTTGCCGTGGCCTGCGTTCTCCGTGCGCAGCCACGTTCCCCGTTTCGCCTTTCCCCGATCAACTTATTGCCGTTTATCTCCGTTTCCACTCCCTTACCACAATTCTCTTTCCTCACCACTCTCAGAAAGAAAGATGCCTTGTGCTCGGGATATCCTATGCCACTCCCTACTGGTGACGTCACCGATCTCTTCGAGCTACTGATAAGTTCTTCATATATTCTTTAAGTTCAAAATGCACTTTCAATCTACCCCCGTTAACCCTACAGCTGTCTTCCTGTCACTCCTGGAACAAGGTAATCAAATCAATAATATAATCAGACTGCGCACGCTGCGTCGCCTCGCGTGTGATACGCCCCTCGACAGGAGGGCTTAACCAGCCAATTATCTTCCGTATTAGGCAACTAACTAGCTACCGCCTACAGGGAAACGTCATCTACCTATCGAGTTTCTTGCTCGAACAATAGGGAACCTCATCTACTCATTGATCAATAATGCCAAATCGTAGGAAACCACACACACCCACCCTTGCACGTAGTCGCTACCTAGGCCAATCAGTGTGTACGAGCGGCCGCACGTGATGTTTTCGTGCTCCGCCCCCCTCTCTCGCGTAACGTAGCCGACTGCCCTCGCACTTGTTCAGCTACCATTCATTCCATTTCCGACACTAAATTGTCAAGCCTTCGCCGCGCACCTGTGCAACACCTCCCGCCTCCCGTAATTAATTCCTCCCCCCTCCCTCACAATTTCACATTGCTTGTTGTGCGTGGCATGCTCACCAAGTTCTCTTTATGCGGGGCCGCTCGACTGCGTGCACCCCTCCAAGCGGCTCGTCACCTCCCCTCGTCTGGACCACGTCTGGACACTCGCCAACCGCGGGCGGGATACTTCTCAACCGGCTCCCGAAGGCCAATATCCGGATTGCGCTGTCCGGTCTTCTCGCAGCTCCGCGATGGTCCTGTAGTCCTCGGAAGGGGGCGACGGCAGAGGGGGCCGCGCCGCCGGGCCTCCTCGCAACTGGAGTGCCTGGAAAAAGCAAAAACTAAAAAAGGCGGATCTTAAACAGATCTCAGCATCTCAGATCTCAGCAGTGCCTCCAACTTGTCGGGGGGAAATTCTGCCGGGGTCGGCCGGGCCGTCCGCAGACCTCCGGGCAGGGAGGCCCCAACTCCTCCCGTATATCCCAAAAGAGATAGAGTATGAGACACACACAAGAAGCAAGGTGACTCTGCTGTTTATTAAACAAAAACGGCAGGGATGGGTCAAGGAGCGTACGTGTCTGTCCTGACACACACACAATCGTGGGGCTCGCAGGCCCTTTTTACCTTAGTATGACGCGCTACTTGCGTCACTTTGGAAAGTTAGCAAAAAACATATTGCCACTCTTAATTGGTTGCTCGAGTGGTAGGATTAGTATAGCATACATATAGAGAACAATATTAGTGGACGAGGGTTAGTCAGGCGATATACTGGGTTGTCCCTACCATTAGATACATGAGAATTGTTACATGAAGACTCCTGATGATTGGTCAATGTTAATAGCGTCAGTGATAAGAGCCCCATGTTCTGATTGGTGTGCCCGTGAGCTTCCCAGCTTGGGACCATCGCTGTTCCCAGCTCTCGGTGTACCTATCATTTGCAACAATGTTTCACTATGAGTATGTGCAGACAATGTGAGGACTTATTCATGAGCTGGAAGGCCGACTACTCCCACTGTCGCAAATGTCCATTGAGTCTTTCAAGTGTGTCTGTCTGTGTCTTGTACCAAGGGATCCAGACGCCTTCTTTCTCCTGGATTTGGCATCCTGTCAGGTTCGGCTTGGTCACGTGAAGTGGGACCGTGTTTGAGGCAGAATTCTGCACAATTAATATTGTTTTTTCCACTGTGCCTGGTTTAATTTGCAGGTGTGATTTTAACGTTGGTGCGCGGCGTGCGAGGTTGCAACATCGTGCCCTTGATGGTCTGCTTTTGGAATGTGGGTTTGCAACATTGCGACCTTGGCTGTCTGCTCTCGCCGGGCTCATTCTGCAGGATCAGTAACCTGACTCTAGTTCTTTTAACGTCCATGGGAGCTCTTGCTTGCGGCCTACTTAGGCCTGGTGTATAGGTGAAACCGTTTGGTGCACAGGCGCTTTAGGTTATAGTTTCATATTGTCTTATGACCAGTATTTTGTCTTCGTTATATTTCTCATCATGGTACTTGGGTTTAGGAGAAGCGTAAGCAAGCTCTTTAGATGAGTTCATGATGCGTCTTGCGTTTCTGCATTTTGAGAGCCTATGTGGAAAATAATAAAGATGCACGTCCGTGAGTATGTCTGTCGCCTATGTCATAGCACTGAGTATATTCTTCGTGTGGATTGGTGCGGGAGTGTCCAGTGTGTATATTTACACAGGTGTGCTGACCGTTGGCTAGGTTGTCATGGCATCTCTAACGACGTGTTGGTTTTAGTCTAGTTGATCCGTGCCGCAGGTGTCAGCATGGGCAGGGCGTGCTGCTGGGCAGGCAGATGGACACATCCGTATGTTCCTGTACCAGGGTATTTGGTCGTCTGGTAGATGGGCAAACTCTTCTCGTGGCGGGTGCCTGGGCCGTGATCCTTTAGGCCAGGCGCGAGAGGGGAAGGACGGGAGCCTGTTTTTCCATTCTCCCACTTCACTAGACTGGTTGCATCAAAATGTCAGTCGAAGCAATAATACTTATCATGTTTATTTTATCACAGATGCTCAGAAAAAGAAACAATGCTGCAGTAAGAAAAGGCTAGACTGGCAGCACGCAAATGCCAGTCTAGCCGGTAATTACACTTAGCAGGACTGCTTTATCAGAGATGCCCAGTTAAAAAAAAGTCAAGCCAAACTAAGAAATTATTAGACTTGCGGCACACAAATGCCTCTCTAGCCACTAATACCACATAGCAAGCCTGCTTAGACTGGACATGGATGACCATTACAATTTATCACACAATCCCCATACCACCCCCTCACATCCCACACATCCCCTCTGCCTCCCACCCCTGTCCCAACCCCCAAAATCAGCTTATTGTCGCAGAATTAAATCCATTTTCCTTTTCCTTGTCCCAGTGCTTATGTATGAGGCTCCATGCCTCATAGGTAAATACTGGGATGAGGAAGAGTGGGACTAGGAGTAATGAAGATTACAGGTAACTAAGCCATGCTTTACCTCCATGTCCCTCTACCTCATCCCAGTACTTGTGTATGAGTCAAAGTGCCTGATACACAAGTACCTGGGCGAGGAAGAATCTTAATGCATAATGAAGATTACCAATAAGTAACCAAGCAATTGAACACAAGTAGTGGCACAACACCATTGAGCTGGCTGGGCTTCAGCCCCAAGCCCCCTGATATTTTGGGCTATGTTGAATTGACCTGGCTGACCTACCGAGCAGTTGCCGGACAGTGTGCACCCTTTCATTATTCAGGTACACCCAGGCAGCCACTCATACATTTAAGTGTGCACGCTTTCAACATACACCCGATACGCACACCCATCCACCCATACATTTAATTGTGCACCCTTTCACCAGACACTCACACAGGCAGCTACCTATACATTTAAGTGTGCACCCTTTCACCATACACTCACACAGGCAGCCATCTATACATTTAAGTGTGCACCCTTTTACCATACAGGCACACCCAGGCAGCCACCTATACATTTAATTGTGCACCCTTTCACCATACACTCACACATGCACAGGTTATGTGGTTGAGGGGAGCCCTATTACTTCAAAAGAAATGGTTTCATTGTGAAGGCATCGTTATTGGCTGGTTATTGAACAAAGAGTAGCATTTACCCTCACCTTCTAATATCTAACACCCGCAACTATGCCTGAATTATATGTAAATTGTTGTACTTTCTAAATTTTTGTAAATTGCTGTACTATGTAAATGCATATCTCATGCCTGTAACCGCTTCCTTAAGCACCCTTCTACCCATGGGTCCGGAGCGCTCTATAAATAAATAAAACAAACAAACAAACTCCTACTTCATGAAGAAATTATTTCTGTTAAGGAACAAACCATAATAAAAATAATGTCTTTATGAGCCAGAGTGACTTCAAAAAGAAACAATTTGTTTTTAAAGTCATAGAGCTCCCCCACCCCATGACATGGAGGCCTCCAGCCTAGAGGCTTCCATGTCATGGGGTGGGGGGAGCCCTCAGACTTAAAAACAAGTATCTTTTTGTAGTCACTCTGCCTACATGAAGAAATTATTTCTTTATGAAGGCAAAGTGACAAAAAAAAAGAAAGTCCAAGGGGTCCCCCTCGCAGGACATGTGGTGGCGTGGCCCCCACACTGCAGGGAGTGTGGGGGTCCTGTTACGCCAGTGTGTCAAGCCTGCCATATACTGACCTTGTGTCCCAGCCACCGATACACAAAAAGATAAGGGGGTAAGTATGTGAGGATGAACCAAGGGTGTGTGGGGGCAGGGGACGTTGTGTGTCTGTGTGTGAGACAGAGAATGTGCGTGTGCAACACTGCATATGTAGTGATGTCTGTGTATATGTGTTCCCGGCGCCAGACTGGGACAGAAAATAGACACAGGAAATAATAACAGCCCAAATGTACGAGTTGCAATGTGTGATTTCTTGTGATGAACGGTGCATGTTTTCTCCTGTACCATTTTTGGAAACCATTGTGGGAGATTGTGTTTTGCAAAGCGCAATGGACGCTTAACATTCGTCAAAACTACCAGTTTGCACAGACAATGTCAATAAGCTGGCACACATTGCCTCATAAAACGGGGCCATAAATGTCTGACTAGCTAGCCCTTCGGGCATTTCCCTATTGCCCTATAGGCCAATCCGAGGTTGCATGTACCTGGGTGAAAGGTCACAACAGGCAATGACCAGTAATTCACGAGAGACCCGAAGAAATGCTCCTTCTGTTCCCTAATTTAGTTCTACGTCAGCCATGACAGTGAGTGGCCCGAGCTCTCACACCTCTTTCTAGCTCTATTATCGGATTCCTTGGCCAGCTCTTTTCTTTGGCGCCTGCACAGGCATATATGTTGATTGTTCAGCACCTGTTCATAGCCGCCCTGTTAGGATCTTCTTCTGAAACTTCTTACTTATTCATCCTAAGCCGCACCCATCTTCCAATGGTAATGGACACACATGCAACACTGGAAAGCATCACACGGAAGAGTCTGCAGCTATGTAGCCGGATAGTTGGCTGTTTGCATAATTGGTCTCAGAGCTTTTCCAATGTCGTGACTCATCATCTCTAATGATAGATGGAAGCATGGTTTATTCCACCAAGTTTTTCAACTTGGCAAATGGGTATGTATGGATCTAAAGAATGCAACAAAGTTAGCAGGCCCCCCTCGCTCGGAAGAACAAGGCATGATAACCTGTTCAGTGGTTGTATAAATGGGTATTTATAGCGTTTCCACCCCTTCCTTGCATTTGATATTGTGCTACTGAGAAGAAAACAGATGCATTTTGAATTCCTATACTTTGCTAAATAGCATTTTTCTGGTATGAGCTCTCAGTGGTGCTCATTTCTCTTTTCAAAGTAAATCATACTTGTTTTGCACAATGCGTATTAATAAAGATGTCTTTGCGTTTGCCAGATTGATTTATCATTTTGATTTATGCTCTGTGAGCTATATTTATTTATCACAGTGTATGTATTTGCGTAAGTATTTATTACTGTGCTTTCTGCAGCACAAATCGATTTCTTTCTCAACCTGAAGAGTGTGTGCTGTTTTATTTTGTTGGTATTTGAAAAAGTAGATGATGTTTAATAATGTAGGACTTCACTCTGGGTGAGGAGTGCACACAAAGGTGCAGCGTTCATTTTGCCGGACTATTTTTCGATGAGATTTTTGCCAAAAGGTTTTTCCTTTGAAAAATCTAATTGAAAAATATAGGGGTGCAGGGGGATTTAGGTAAGGGCATTTAAGGGTTATGGCGGTATGGGAATCAATGTTAAACTAGAGGGGAGGGGAGGTTTGGGGGACAACGTTGGCAAAACAACTCATCGAAATACAATCCGCTGTCGAAGGGACATAGAACCGCATCACAAGGGTGCAGTTGGTTCTCAGAGTTGTTCTGCTTTCTAGGTGAGTGGGTGGCTGTCTGATGGCCCTACGCAATCGATGGTCAGCAGTAGATGGGTCGGTCAGTGGATTCTCATGCTCAGATAGCGGTCAGGCATGAACTGTTGCTCAGGGTGCGGGAATGCTTTTCCATGGAGATGTCATATGTGTCCTTCCCCTATTCATGTCCTGTGGAGCTATCCAGAGGCTGTTCATAACACCCAGGTTATTACACCATTGCACTGAGCACCTGTGAGATCTGAGGAAATGGATGACATGCGTAGAAACACCTTGCACTGGAAGCAGATTCTTGGTGTCTTTAATGGCTCTTTTTGGGTATCCTCTATGTGCAAGCCTCTGTTTTAGTTCTGTTGCATGCGTGTGGAATTTTTCAGGCTCTGTACAGTTACGCCATTGAAGACGCCAAGAAGAGAGCGGCTATCACCCTGCGAGAGATATGCTTGGAAACCAAAAGTAAGGACAGCATGTCCCGTCTAGTGTATGTAACCACCTTCAGCCCTCTGAGCAGCCTGATACAGAAAACAGTAAAGAAGCACTGGCATCTAGTTAAGCACCCTGGAACTCTGAAAAAAATACTGTGTTTTGCTTTTAAAAAGAATAGGAATCTGAAACAATCTTTGGTGCATACTTTTCAAGAACCAACAGCACCCATTAACACCCTCTGGAATCTTCCTCCAGTACAAGGCTATTTCAAATGCGACTTTGCATAGCATGTGAGTTCACAGTGCAAACACAAGTTTTTGAACACAAAAACATCAAATGGAAATTATTGGAACACGCCAACTGCAACTCTAAACTCGTGATATATGTGATCGAGTGCCCTTGTGGCCTACTCTATGTGTGCAAGACCATCAGAGCAGTAAAAATGAGGATTTCAGAACACCGCTCATGCATTCGCAATAGGGTACCAGACAAACCCCTAGTGGAGCATTATGTACAGAAAAAACACACAGACACAGACTTGAAATGGTTTATTTTCAAAAACTAAAACCAACAGTAAGGGGAGGTGACATCAACAAAACTCAAATACAACTGGAACAAAGATGGATTCATAGGTTGAACACTGTTAATGAGGGACTTAATGTGGCAGTTGCATGGAAAGGTTTTATGTGAACTAGCTAATAATTGCATGTAATCATCAGGAAGACTAAGAATTTCATGTGCTTTTTTTCTATAGAAATTATGATGTTCAGCTATGGAATGACTATGCCATCCTTTGTTTTTTGCTCCACTGTAATGCCAACATATTCGTCAACCACAAGAGTGGCCTGTAATATCAGTAATCATGGCACCACCATTTTACCCCTAGCTCACCCTAAGATAAATGATCTAGCGAATCGGTGACTAGACTTCATGCCCTACCATTTCCGGAATTGACATTCCCTGATACAGTGGCCTGCAATATCGGTAGTCATGGCACCACCCTTTCACCCCTAGCTCGCCTTAAGACAAAGGATCCAGCTAATCGGTGACTAGACCACATGCCCTACCAGCCCCGCAATTGATATTCCCTGATACTGTCTATCACTTTCTAGACCTTCCACACATTACAGAGACCACTTTAGGTCCATTTAACTTGTTTGGGCACAGAAAATGATGCCCCCTTGTACACAACAGACCATGTGGGATCGATGGTTGCCATGACAACTGAGCGATCACAACTGTATCAATTTAAACATTTAATTGTCAAACACCCGTTTGGCATAGTACAAGATTACTAATGAGTTCTATGGGACAAGCTCCATCTACCCAGAACAATACCTTTTGGGCAATGTATTCAATAGGAGCAACCACCTGACAATAAACATATGCATTTAAACATAGATTTGCGCTAAACATTATGTGGCCAATGCTATGTCTATTCATCTATGTACATGTCACACAGCAATACTGCTATTTGATGACAACACCGGCGGTCATTGAGACACAGATATGCATGTAGTCCAATATGGCGCCGTATATAAACATATGGGTCACCATGACAACGTTTTAGTTGCTGGACCTGCATGTGAAGACGGGCGCTCTTGTTTAAGTAAGCGTTTGCTTTCTGTCACCATTTATAACACAATGGGACTTTTAAGTACCCTTTGAATCTCTAGCAAGATATTATAGAGCTACGCTTGTTTTGTCTCCCCACAGATCCGCATTTAGTGCTGATTTCAGAACCAGATGCCAACTTGAGGGATCACGCCACGAGAATTACGAGTCTTACATTGTTTGTGCTACGAGGCTAGAGCTGACTCACTATCTCAGAGCACAATACAGGTAACCAATACGGGCCTCCGCGCACCCGTGATTGTTCTTTAATCAAATGGACACAACAGAGACTTATATACTTAGTCATTTCTCCATGTCTTGATCCTTAGGAATCGGATCTACTCCGAGGCCATATTACTCCATAGCAGCCGGCGATCAATCAGCACACTGGCTATGTTTGTATCCATCACTGCCTGTTTAAAGACATTATAACTCACACAGGTAAGCCAATAAGATTTTTTCCTGGCAAATGCCACTACAAGGAAAATGCATATTGATTCAAATCTGACTTCTGCCTTCACCACACAGATTATCACGTAACAAATAGTAACTATTCAATCAAGAGGCCACCCGATTCACTATGGGTCCCGTTTCTTCCTTGAACCTGTGCGAAACTAAATCTCCATAGCACGGTAAGAAAGTCAATCATCCATAGGCATACAAGTCATTAGATATGCTGTCCTAATTTACCTACCCCGAAAAGCCTAAGTACTGACACCTGCCTATTTGTTATATCTCATAGGCATGACACATATAGAGCAGTCCATCCAGCGTTTTTAAGCTCGTCCTGAAGAAGGCCCGCTCAAGAATAACTGGCACTACAGTTAGTGAGTGCCGAAACACATTTGTGTAGACAAGTCCCAAATCCCAAGTACAGGACACTGTTTTCATCCACAAATTCTATATTGTCTGTTCAATTTAAGTACTTATTGTCTTAACCCCTGTTGTCAAATATATCTAAAAGAGGAACATGGAGTCAAAGGCTACCCTTGTCAATGACGCTAAGGTAGTTTGTCTTAAAAAGTGCAGTGGAGCTTTGGATACCGTATATCAGTATGCTCTTCCAGAAAAAGTGGAGACAGTTAAGTTCTACAATGTATTAGTTAACATCCGATAAAAGAGTATTTAAAATAATGACATATGCCGTCCTGGGCACAAAAAGGTATTTTATATAAATCACTTTGTACAGGTTTCAGTGGGTTAGTACAATTCAAGTGACTGTGATTTTATGTATTGCTAATAATAAGGCAGTACACAAGCATGGTCGACACACAAACAATTGAGGTGTTTCTGGTGTGGTGGATAGTTGGAGAAGACCAGCGGTTGGAGTGGTCGTGACCTGCTGGTACTTGCACCACACTGTCGTCAGGACTGAGGGAAATTGGAGCACAAAGGTGCCGTAAGGAGAATGACATGCACCCGTAATTGGTAAAAACATAGGATGGGGTGATAGATCTGGGATTCATTGAAAAAGGCAAAGTAAAATTGCACAAAAGGGGACACTGCAGGAAGAACAGCCTACCTAAGGTCGTTCAAGCGTCATGACTGTTTGTTGTTGAAGGTGCCGGCGGTTGAGTGCCTGGCGTGTTGATTGTAGTCCGCAAAGTGGATAGGCGATCTCTGTGGTTGCTGAAGAGATTCAAAATAATTTTGTGATTCAAGGGAACTGGCACATTAAATGTGATATGGAGAAAGGGGGTTAAAACAAGGGATATTATTGCCTTGCAGGATCGATCTTGAGTTCAAGTCGAAAAAAAATGGCGGGAGCCGGTGTTTAATGGCTACGTCTAGTGACTGTGGGAGTCCTGTTGAAAAGGGACAAAGATGTATGTAATACAGGGTACGTATAGCTAGCTGCAGAGGTAAGCGCGACTTAGTAATGCCCGAGTGGAGGTGGACATACATGCAGAGAAAGGGGCCATGCCCAGTCTTGTGACAAAACTCGAGGAAAGAAATAGGTTGATTTCTAAATTTGCTAGTTCACATGGTTTAAGTGATAACCCGTGATATTTGCATGAGATATAGGTGAATGCCGAATTTGTATGGCCTTAGAGCATGCAGCTGGTTTGGAAGATTGCTGATCGCACTTATGGCTTGATGGTAAAGTAAATTGAATGAGTACGTACATTGGATGAGTGTATAGAATGGATGAACATGTTAAGCAGCTGAATGTGTAGAGTGGTTGAGTGTAAACAGCTGAATGCACTGAGTGGAAGAATGCATGAGTGGAGGAACAGATGACTACATAGATCGAATGAGTGTGTAAATCGAATGAGTATGTAGATCGGAGGAAGGTATAGAATGGATGAACATGTTAAGCGGATGAGCGTGTAGAGTGGTTGGGTATGTAGATCGGACGAGCGCGTATGGCGGATAAATAGGCATAAATACAGAGAAGCGAATGTAGAACTGATGATTGTACAGAACGTATGAACTGTAGAATGGAGGAGCGTGTAGAGTGGAGGAGCATGTAGAGTGGAGGAGCGTGTGGAGTGGAGGAGCGTGAAGAGTGGAGGAGCGTGTAGAGTGGAGGAGCATGTAGAGTGGAGGAGCGTGTGGAGTGGAGGAGCGTGAAGAGTGGAGGAGCATGTAGAGTGGAGGAGCGTGTAGAGTGGAGGAATGTGTAGAGTGGATGAGCGTGTAGAGTGGATGAACGTGTAGAGTGGATGAGCGTGTAGAGTGGATGAGCATGTAGAGTGGATGAGCATGTAGAGTGAATGAGTATGTAGAGTGGATGAGTATGTAGAGTGAATGATTATGCAGAGTGGATGAGTATGCAGAGTGGATGAGTATGTAGAGTGGATGAGCGTATAGAGCGGATGAGGTTATAGAGCGGATGAGGTTATAGAGCGGATGAGGTTATAGAACGGATGAGTGCAGTGAGCAAATGAATTTATTGAACAGGATTACTGCGTATTAACGAATGACTAAGGGGCTGATGAGTGCATATTAATGTTGAATGCGGGGAAAGCATGAATGCATAGAGCGGATGAGTGCATAGAGCGGATGAGTGTGCGGAGCGGATGAGTGCGGGGAGCGGATGAGTTGAATGCGTGGAAAGCACGAGTGCACTGAGCGGATGAGCACGGGGAGCGGATGAGTACGGGGAGCGGATGAGTACTGTGAGCGGATGAGTACGAGGAGCGGATGAGTACCGTGAGCAGATGAGTACGAGGAACTGTTGAGCGCGGGGAGTGGATGAGTGAAGCGAGCGAATGAGTGCGGGAGCGGATGAGTTGAATGCGTCGAAAGCATGAGTGGATAGAGCAGATGAGTACCTAGAGCGGATGAGTGCATAGACTGGATGAGTGCAGGGAGTGGGTGAGTGCGGTGAGAGGATGAGTGCAGGGAGCTGGTGAGTACAGTGAGCTGGAGAGTGCAGGCAGCGGGTGAATGCGGGGAGCGGGTGAATGCAAAATACAGGGGCAAACAGAGTGCATGCGTGGGGAAGACAGGAGTGCATGCGGGGGGCAGTCAGGAGCGTGCGGAATGCATGAGTGTGTCGAGTAGACCGGAGTATGTAGTGCTGACAGGGACGCATGGAATGAATAAAAGTCCATAGAACAGACTGGAGCGCATAGAACCGCGCGACGTACATAGTATGGTCTGGAATGCAGGGAACGTTTGAAAGAGCATGTAACCCATTATATCACACCCACGCTTACTCTCTTCTTTACACCACCACTCAACTAGAACACAGAGATACTATGACACCATTCGGTATAACTGTTCTCATACCAACACCTCCCACTCACTCCCCATCTCTCTAAGTAAACACTGCTGGTTACACACCCCCAGCCAGGCATTCTCCTCAGGCCTAACTCAGCCACAGTCGGTCTGGATGAATCCTGCCAGAAAGAACACATACCCCTGATCTCAACCACCACACCTACAGCTAAGAAGCAGCTATTCACGAATACTGTACCAGCTGCACACATAACCGGTGCGCACACGCGCCGTAGACTCTCCCTACGCTCTCTACACACCTGAACTTCGGTTCACAAGGGTGTTCAACCTACCAGCACCTTCAGACCATACCAATGGTATGTAAGGCGCTATATGAGTGCAAAATAACATAACATAACATAACATATTCACAGACTATCCTGAGACTTTGAATACTTGCAGGTCATCTGTGGCTTCCTGCTATGTGTAGGTCTCCTGAAACTTGACATGGGATCTGAAAGGCAGCCCGAATGCTTAATCGAAATAGAGCAAAATAATATTTATAGCCTTTGAGGGCCTCATTTAGAAATAGTAAAAACTGCTCATTCTAGCATGAGGCCACCCACCCTACAAATAAAAAATACAATACTACATTTATATCAGTGTGGGTGAACACCTTCGGCCAAATCAACACAGGGTTTGGTGAATTAGCCAATTTTGGGCATTCCAAGGTATTGCTGATTCTACATTTATGCAAATTCCGTCAACCATGACTAGCCATAAAAGTGTGACGAAAGTAGAATTTACTTAGTGTATGTAGGAGAGACAGGGCACAAAGGAAAAGAAGGACTGGCTGAGACGAGGGCGGAGGGAGATGGATTTTCCAATGCTATTGTGAAGTGAAAATGTGCGATGCTCTGGAAGGTGAAGCTGTGAAACAATACTTCATTGAGCTAGATTTCTGAAGCCACCCTAAAGTGAGAGGTGCGCAATTTGCCACTTCTTAATAGAGCCCTTAATTCCTATCATTATAGCCCAGGTGTAAAATGTCACTTTCTCGAAGCAATTCATGAGAGACTAACAATTATAGATATCATTAACACATTACTGATTGCTGTGCTAACCTCCATCTCTGTTTGTTTGTATACTGCTTAATTGCATAAGGGAACGTTGTACATTATAGCGGTCAATAATGCAGGGTAATAAAAAGGATGAAATGTCTCTGTTTGGGGGTCAATCTGATGCTCGACCCTCTGCAATCTTCTACACCACTCAGGATGAACTCTTTGCCCACTGAGCTACATTACCAACTTGGCATCTTGCTTGATTGCATGCACAGCTCATTACAATCAGTACATCCATTATCTGAAGTAATTGCACCTTTGTTGTCAATATGCACATTTGTAATAAAAAATGTATTAAAAGAAACATAAAGTATTTTTTTAAAGTTACGCACCACACAATATCGAACAAACCTCAGCATCTCCTTCAGTCTCCAGGCATACCACCCCTTACTTCTCCCCTGCCTGGGCCTCTCATCTGTTTAGCAAGGATCCTCCTAAAAATCATTATGATTTCTCCATTTCACCGAGTCACAGAATGTCTAGATGTCATGGGCTCTGTAGGGGGGCATGCCAGTGCATGAGTAATACAGTTGACATCTTCTCTTTTGGATGACAATGGCATCTGTCACCTCCTTGAAGACCTTGACCTTGATGCCCTTGCTCTCACTGAGACATGGTTCAAGATCAGTTCTGTCACTGCTTTTGACACTGTTCTAGCTGAGGACTACAAGATCCTGTCCAATCCCAGGACTTCCCGGCCTGGTGATGGAGTGGCTCCAGTGGTCGAAGTGGGCGGGAGCGGTCGGGAGCGGTGCTCCTCTACTTCTTTTACTTAAGTTTTACCGTTCCTATACTTTCATTTTTGTTTTAAAATAAAAGGGTAGGGAGAGGTTGGAACTTGCACTTCAGTGCACTGCAGTGGACATTCCCTTAAACAGCAGGCACATGTGTTTTTGGGGTTTTATTGTGCATGGGAGGGGGCATGACGTTGGTGTCTGTGGGGAGCGGTGCAGGCCAGTAGGGAACATAGCTCTACTACTTCTTTTCGCAGACTTCAACCACTGAGTGGCTCTGTTCTTCCCTGAGTGGGTTCCTGCCTTCATCATACCCACTCGAACTACTCATCCTTTGAAAGCCTTATCTGCTGGCTGTCTGTCTCACATACTTTCTTTCTTACTCTCGCCACCATCTACAGACACATGGGCCGCCCTCCCTCTTCTTCTCAGAAAGGGCCGACCTGTCCTCTTCTCTTCTTGCCACCTTCCCAAAAGTTATCTTCCTTGGGGACTTCAACATCCATCTTGACTCTCTTGATGTGGCCAGTGTTCTCTTCCATGACCTCAGAAACATTCTTTCCCTCTCTATCCTTCCCTCTGGGTCCAACTTACTCTGCTGGACACACCTTAGATACTCTCACCTCAAAAGACATCCCTCTCTCTACCCCTCTCACTAGCCCTCTCTCCTGGTCTGACCATTCTCTCCTCTCTTCCCACTTTAACCGACCCTGTCCCCTGACACCTCCACCTGAACTGCCAGTCTCCTTCTCCATCATTCGACCGATGAAGCATTTGTCAGTCCCTGCATTTGCCTCTTCCTTCATCCCTCCTTTGCCTCCTTCATTAGACTCTGCTTCTAACTCTGTTCTAGCTAACCCTTATCTATATATATCTAACACCTTGGACATCCTTGCCCCCGTCATGAGGATCAGCATGAAGCCTGCCTCCAAATGCAACTCTTGGTATGACTCTGAATTGGCCTCTTTGAAACGCAAGTGCAAAGCTACAGAGTGGAAATGGCAGGCATCTGGCACATCCTCTGACAAATAGGCCTGGCATTTACTCCAAAGGTAATACTGTCTCGCCAACTGCTCCAAAAAGTAGGCTCATGTCCACCAATCACGGACTGGTCCCTGGTGTGGCTTAACTCCTTCCTTTCAAACAGACATTCCCAAGTGAAAATGGGCCCTTTACTCCTCCAACTCATTCTCTACCTGTGGTGTCCCTAATGGCATTATCCTATAGCCTAGGCTCTTCAACGGATACCTGGCACCTCTGGCCACCTGATCGCCACTTTCTTCCCTCATTTCCAGTTTTACACAGATGACACAAAGCTCTCTCTCAAGCTGCCTTCCTCTACCTCCTCCTTCTCCCTCATACCTGACTGCCTGACTGCTATTCAGGCATGATGTGCTCTGTCAATAATCTCATCTCTGCCTTATGCCAGTAAGACAGAGATCCTTCTCATTTGGATGCCTGCTCCTTCTTTCCCCTCCACTCTCTGGCTTGCCTCCCTGTGTCCTCTCTTCTGACCGACTTGTGAGGCAAAACAACTTGGGATCATCTTTGACTCCTGTCTCGCTTTCTCTCCACACATCATGACCTTACCAAGAAGTCCAGTTTTCAGCTGCACCTCCTCAGGGGCATTCTAACTTTCCTCTCCTTCCCCCAGAAGCGCAACATCTCCAGAGTCCTGGTTCTCTCTAGGCTAGACTACTGCAACAGCCTCTTATTCAACCTGCTGCTTTCCTCCCTTTGCCCCCTTCAGCTAATCCAGAATCATACATATCCTCGGACACAAGCCCAGGGACTGCATCTCTCCAACATGTCTGGGGCCTGGGACCTCTTTACATCCAGCTTTCTCTCCCTAAATACCTCCCGACCAGAGTCCTTTGGTCTTCTGGCTACAACTCTCTGCAGGTCAAATGCTTCCCCAAGCAGAGAGTCGGAGGTAGATCCCTTTCCTCGTCTGACTCCTCCCTCTTTAAGGGCCTCCCTCCCCCTTCAGACTTGAGCCGGATCTTCTTCAGTTCCGGAAACTTCTTGAGACTTTCCTTTTCTCCTCTTCCTTCCCTCTCCCCCTCCCTTGCTAACTCTCTATCTGCTGCTGTGACTGGGGTCTGGTGCCTTCAGAGTCATCCAGGGATGAGGCCACACCCTACTATTCCACCCAAAATACTTTGCCCTCGGGGACCTTTCCCCGGACTAGCCCAACCTGGTCCTCCCTGTCCACTGCACTCATTCCCCCTTCCCCTGTCACCTGCCTCTTGGCCCGCCCAGCACTTGCTCACCACCACCCATGGGGTAACCCACTCCTACATTTCCCAGTCTATCCTCTCCCACTTATCACCTTGTCATGCACTTGCACAGAAGGTTTGTCACAAGGTCAATATAACCATTTTTGTTGTTCTACTTTTTTGATTCCCGTGCCCCCCCATTTTGTCCTGTGGTGCCTGGAAACACCTGCATATAGGCGCCATACAAATCTCCAAAAAATAAATAAAATAAGATGCCAGACTGGCCACATTTTTATTATTACATCACATATCATAACCAGAACATGCGTCTTAAAAAACAAACCCACAATTAATCTCTTAAAACTGACAGATGGTCCAGGCAGACCACGACCACCACCCTTATGGGCAGTGCATTGCGGTGAGGCCCTATACCCTCCCCATACATGCCCTTCTCTGTGTTGGAGTGTGATCCAAGTATGCAGACTCTTCATTACCCAACATGCCTCTTGATCCTACCCTACACCTCCTCCCCCACCGGGAAACCCATCAGCTGTCCATCAATTCCACATGGGGGCGTACTGAGTCCTCCCCTTCCCACAATTCCAATTCTGGATTCCCCCGGAAGGGGATTTTAATGTCCACTTGGTCCTTCCCACCAACATCCCTTTCTCGCCCTCCCGAAGTCTAAAATTCAGGGTGGGTGGGATGGAAAAGTACTCTGACGCCAGCATGAAAGGCGGCGTGGACCCAGGCAGCAAGAGCACAGTGATGCGAAATCCTGCAGGGTAAGACAGAGAACTGTGCTTTTTTGCACTCTTGCCTCATGCCTACCCTTTTATGGGGCATTTTGCACCACTGTGCTCCCCTACTGGGCCCAAGCCTGTGAATCCCGCCGGAGACACCTACTGTTGAAACAAATCCACTTGGTGCCTTCTGGCCTTTGCTGGCCCCAGCCCCTCCGATGCCCACAGGTGGACCCCTTGGCCCGCCCAAGAGCAGGTCATTTGCCTTTTGTGGGCTCTGCAGTTGGGACATGCTGGGACATGATTAATACATTTGACACCTTCTCTTTTGGATGCCAAACCGGACACATTTTTATTATTACATCACACATCATAACCAAAAATTGATGCTTAAAACGCACACCCACAATAAATCTCAAAACACTGACAGGTGGTGAAGGCAGACCACGACCTCCGCCCTTCAGGGCGGTGCATGGTGGTGAGGACCTATCCCCTCTCCACCATGTCCTTCTCTGTGTGGGTGGAGCGATCCCAGGCGGTAGACGTTTTTTTATCCAACTTGCCCTCTGACACTGAAGCTACACCTGCTTCCCTGCAGGACCCAGGGCAGCTGTCCATCACTTCCCCGCCCTCCTTTACCACAATTGCAGATCCGGTATCCCCGGAAAGGGATTTGAATGTCCATGTGGTCCTCCGCCACCTGTCTGAGAAGTGCAGACCCACCAGTCCGTGCCAACCCCACTCGCACAAACGTTCTCATCACTGCCAAAAAAGTTCTGCAACAAAAGTTGGTGCCCCATTGGGATAGGTGCACCCCGTCTTTATGACAAGTCTCTGGTACTCTCAGTAGTCCATTTTCTATGATCAGTAGTCGCCTGTTGCACCCCGCAAGCCGGGCCAACTCCCTGTTCATTTTTCATGCTGCAATGTTCAAAGGGCGAGAAGGCACCTATAGTCCCCAGTACAAACTTGGTGTAATTAGCGACCATGTGAGCAATGCCCCTGAGCAGAAACGTCCGAACCAACCAAACAGTGACAACAGCTCCATGATATGTGTTCTTGTCCCCAGCTGTACCAGATCATTGCTCCCTATATGCAAGATCACCAGGTCAGCATCGGGCAGCCCTAGTCTGTGAACACACACAGTACCACACTAAATTCCCCCTACCCAACGCCACTTCCTGTTGCCTGCAACGACTTCCTACCCACCTCTCCTTACCGTGTCTCCCCGTCTGAGCCGGCGCATTCACAGCTTCCCAGCCTTCTTTCGACTCTGGAACGCACCGACACAGCGGACAGACACAGCAAGGGATCTGGCTGGAAGGCGAGTCCTCTGGAAGCTGAAAAAAGCACTAAGGTGCGTGCCGGATAAGCTGGGGTGGGCCCAGATGGCAGAAACACAGCGACACAAAATCATCCAGGGTACGGCAGAGAACTGTGCTCCTTTGCACTCTTTTCTGTCCTTTTATGGGGAAATTTGTGCCACTGCGGTCCCCGCCAGGCCCGAGCACCCCGAAAATAACACCAGACACCCCTACTGTGGAACCAGTTCCACCTGGCGCCTCCTGGTCTTACCCAGTCCCAGCCTCTGTGATGCCCCCAGGCCACCACCTGGGTCCACCCAACCCGGCATCCCTGCAAGAGCGGGGAATTTGCCTTTCGTCCTCTCCCAGCTTTAGCCCTCGACTCTCTGTCAGTAGCATCACTTCACTGCAGGTGTTCGATGCTTCCAAGAGAAGTCCATCTGAAGTCTTTGCTAAGACCCTGTCTGTTAGGGTATTGACTAACAAATCGGAAGTGGAACGTGTCATTTTCAGTAGAAATTAGTGCCTTCCAAGTGCTTGCTACTCACTAACATAGGATGTGCTCTGCAAACCCAAAATACTTCTAATGCATTGTAGGACCATAAGGATTAGCCATGATTCACAAACATACATGGGAGGCCAGATTAAGAAGCCTGGAATGTGTTCAACTAAAAGGTTTGATTTTGTCCGTGGTTTGGATGCAATGATGACACTGTGTTCCCAGTGGCGGAAGTGAGTGGGAGTGGTTGGGAGCGGTGTTCCTCTACTTTTTTAAATTAAGTTTTACTGTTTCTATACTTTTATTTTAAAAAGAAACCATTCCGGAATGGTTTTGTTTTAAAATAGTAAAATGTAGGAAGAAGTTGAAACTTGCACTTTCAGTGAAAGTTAGAAAGTTAAACAACAGGTGCATGTGTTTGGGGGTGTATATTGTGCGTGGGAGGGGCGTGGCAATGGAAATTGTGATGAGCAGGGGCAGGCCAGTGGTGAACATAGTTCCACTGCCTCTTTTTGTGCACTTCGACCACTGGTGTCACCTTATTTTCACAGGTTCGAATCCCAGCAGGTCCACTGAGCCTGTCATCCTTGTGAGTGTGATAAAATGAGTACTACTAAGTTGAATAACAATAAACACCTTTTATCTGTCTTTAGCGCCAAGATGCCCCTGCACAGGTAACTGTGTACTCTACAAATATAGCTCTTATGTAAGAGATACATGTTGTCTCTTTTACATTGTTTTAAGTGGGGTCCTAGTTCCTGGAATCAGTGCAATTTCAATGCAGTGTCCCCATTTTTTGGTAACAAACATCTACTGCAACCCTGTAAAACATTTGATAAGCCACACATCTTACCTCTCAGTGGCACAAGGCTGATACCGAATTAGGGCCTTGAATTGTCGTCCCTCCATTCTTCCGGCCTTACATCCAAACCCGCACATATACCATTGTGACCCTAGATTGACTGTCCGGTGCTGACGCCGTTATTGCCCAATTCTTTTAGGGTCCGCCCACACGCCTGCGACTTTACACAGCCTTCCTCTGCATCACCTGCCCCTTGACTGATAGTGCCCCCTCTCTGCCCTGGTCCTTTATAGGTTTTGAACCACCTTACACCAAACATTGCATTGGATGGCCCATCCCACGTTTTGGACAATTTCTTCATTTCCTATTTCCACACATTCCTGAGGTTACCCATTCCTCTGTCAGCAGGTCTGCTCTCTAGCCCTACACAACTGACATGTTTGCCAGAGGCATTCAGGGGCACACAAATGAATGAGACAGACCCAAACAATAGTGCAACTCTGATATAGTGAAAGTTGTGTGCTGCCTTTGCAATGTTGTCATTTTAGTAGCACTAAGTATGGATTTAGCGGTTACCAGTCATTTGGTCGAAAAAAATTGGTCGACCAGACAAATGGTCGAACCAATTTTGTCAAAAACCAAATGGTTGAATTTTTTATTTTTTTATTTTCACCCCTCCCCAATCCCCTTTTTTTCTAAAAAACACTTTTTTTAAAAACGAAAACCCGAAAAATATATATATAAATAAAAAAAAATTCGACCATTTGGTTTTCGACCAAATTGCGTCGACCAAATGTCTTTCGACCAGTTTTCATTCGACCAAATGTCTGGACACCGACTTAGCTGCATTGTTTTCCGCCTAACCGTAGTGCCCTGAAAACAGAATTGATTGAATTGATGAATGTAGTCCTTTATTGGAAAAATTGAGACTTGTGAGATTATATCAGGGCATTTATTTTGCGTGTCAGTTCCAACTTCTATACCTCCCTACTCCCCAGCCCACACCCGTGTGCTCGAAATAGGCACTGGCAGATGCAATGCATGTTGTTTGTGTTTGCAGTATAAAATATATGGTACGTAGGTGCATGTAGGTGTATTGGTAGAACCACAAACAAGAGAAAGGGTGGTTTAATAATTGTCTTATAGATATTGCAGCAATCTCCACCCATCCCTCCCCGCTTACACACCTTCACCTCTCTCTTCTCATATCCCACCCTTTTCCAAGGAACGCATCCTACGCAGACTAAGGTCCTGCTGTCCCTGTGGTTTACATGTTTTGAGAATATTAGTTGGTGAGCTGGCAAAGTAAAAAAAAAAAGAAAATATATAATAATAATAGCAATAACATTCCCGAGACAATTTGAGGAAATATAGAACATATCAATTCCCAATTGTAAAAAGTCTGATTGCTGCATTAATGTTTCTCTTTGTTCTGCAGGGACATGGCCTATTCCCGTTCATTCCCCGCCAGGAACTTTGCTGTGCGGGTCCTGTGCAGCTCTGGAGAATGCCCACGTCATCGGCACAGAGGAACGCGTTCCTTGGGCTGTCAGCATTGGCAGGTCATTAATATTGATGTTCTGGAGAGACAGGCCGAGGTTGAAGGAATACCGTGGTTTTCACCATTGCCGCAGAGGTGTCATCGTCTCTGGTTTATTTTGTGTTTTCTCCCGCTTTCCTAGCTTTCTCCATCGGTGGGTTGCACTGCGCATGCTCATTATGAACTCTCTACTTCTCTTCAGTGCTGAGCTTTAATGCCTTCAGTAGATATGAATGAGGGAGATGGGGAGAGAGTAGATAATTCACGAAATATAACACAATACAATTCTAACTCAAATACTGTAGAAACTGCTCTCAAATGGTGCGACTGAATCTTTACCAACTAGCAGATACTGAGCACAAAGAGTTAAATCTGTGCAGCAATATATCTCATCACCTGTAGGAATTCTATATAGAACGAGTGGAGGATGATACAAGGGGGGCCCCAAGGGGAACGCAAAGCGTTTCCCCCGGGGAATTTTTGGCGCTGCACACAGCCAGCGAGTGGCCGTGGGGGGGGGCAGAGCGCCTCCCGGGGGTATTTAAGGGCTCAGGTAAGGTTCGGGAGGCAGGCGACGGGGGTACTGTAGATAAGGTACCACCACTTACAGTTATTTCGTTTCGCCCTCGGCGTTTCCAGGGGTCCGGTCGATTTTTTCTCCGGCAATTTAGCCGTACGGGATTTTCGGCCTGGGTTTGATTCAGGGTGAGGGAAAGGGCGGTCGGTCAGGCAGCTGTTCCCTTCCCTGTCCGGATTAGCGTTAGTTGCGGAGGACGAGTTTAGGGAGAGTGAGCCCCGTGTAGTGAAGGGATTAGTTACGCGGCAGCAGCCGCGTCTCAGAGGGGGCGGTGTCGGCTTTCTTAAAGGGGCCGTGTTCTTATTGTGGCCAGTAGGTGCGGTGGGGCACAGACGCCACCAGGGGGCAGTGCATTTTTGTCACATCCTGCCACAGTTGTGCGGGTTTCTGGTCGTTAGGGATCGCTTTTCCTGGTCAATTTAGTTATTTAGGCTGGGGGGTTTTCTTAGGGAGTTTTTTCGGTATTTAGGGGATAATTTTAAGAAATATATAAAAAAAAATAATAATAATTTTATATTAAGGAAAATATACAGCATTTATTTAAGAGTGCTGCTGGGTATTTTATTGGCGATTTGGGTTTTTTAAAGGGCATATTTATTCATTATCTAGTTAGTGCTGTGCAATTTGGGCACAGGTCCACGGGTAGTTTCTGGCTCGGGGACTTAGGTTGCTAGGTTAAGTGGAAAGGGGTGAATAGAGATTAGTGCTCAACCAATTTGGTAGTGCACAATGGTGGGCCAGGGAGCAAGCAAGAAGGGTCTTGTGGATGCTAGGGCTCTGAGGGAGGCCTTAGAAATAATTAGTAGGGCATCTAGGGCCCAGTTGAAGGGGGCAGTGGGGGAGGTCACTGGTGGAGAGGTCACAGGGGAGGGGGAGGTAAGTGGTGGCAGGCCGCAGTGTAGAGCAGCCGCAGATGGGGCTCTCGCGGCAGTGGTGGCTTGCACCCCCGCGGCGGGGAGAGGAGAGGTTTGGGAATCTAGGGGCAGGAAGTTGAGGAGGGAGATAGACAGGAGGGCGTCAGGGAGAGAAATGATTTCGGGTGGGCAGCCATGGAGGGAGGGAGCGAGTAATAGTTCTAGGGAAGATAGGAATTCTCAGATGGAGGTGGCTCAAAGGAATCAGAGTGGAGCCAGTGAAGGGGTGCAAAAGGGGGTGACAGGGCAGAGGGGAAGAGGGGGTAAATACCTGCAGAAGAGTGCAGGTGGGAGAAGGAGGGAGAGGTCCCCATCATTTGAGGAGGTTAGAGTGGGGCGCGGAACGGTCCCCCCGGGTAAGAGGAGGGAGGGCAGAGGGCGTTGCGCAGCCCCCGCTGGTCAGGTGGAGGTAGAGGGTTTCAGTACGCCCCATCCTCGGTCAGCGCAAGGAGAGCCTAGAGGGTGCAGCACAGCCACTAGCAATGAGGTTTCCAGGGTGGAGGATGGAACGCCTCGCCCGAGAGAAGAGGACCAGGCAGGGGTTTCCACAACCCCGCCGAGAAGACGTCAAAGGAGTGGCGGGGCGGACGCCCCGGGCTCGCAAGAAGATCATCAACTCAACTCGGGCATGAGCTCGCATCCGCAATGGTATTTAAGGGGTGATGAAGTTGTATGGGAGGAATATGTGGGGCAATGGGAAGGGGAAGATTATAGGGCGGAGAGGGAAAGGGGGGAGGAGAGAAGAAGTTTGAGGTGGGATCTGGAAAGGGAAGTGCAGGGTGGACGGGGGGTAAGGGATCAGGGGAACTATTGGCTGGGTGAGTGTGCTAACATGTTTTGTCCCCGCAGTAGGAGCCCTCTAAGAAAGGAAGATGAGGAGCATCTGTGTGGACGCCAGACCACAGGCGGCAGCTGTGGAAAGAGGTGAGCGGGAAAGGGAATGGTCATCTGCATGGCAGAGAGGGGTCACAAGAAGGGGACAGGGGATGAAGGGTCTGGACTGCAAGGTGTAAGGAAAGAAGTTGGTGTGCAGGCCATTGGAGCCGCAGGGGTTGAGAAGAGCATTTGCTCAGTGGAGGTCCAAACGGACAAGGTGGTGGAGCCATTGGTGCTCGAAGTGCAAGCTGGAAAAGATAAGGAGGTTGAAGTGAAAAGAAAGGAGAAAAAATTGCCATACATGGGGATAACAAAACCATTGGGGCGCATTTGATGGCAGCGACCAGGGAGAAGATTCAGGCGGGGGAATTTGTGGATGTCTTTAAATTGCTCCATAGGGAAGTGAGAGCCAAGGAGGGGTCTAAGGAGGAAGTGAGAGCCAAGGAGGGGTCTAAGGAGGAAGGAGGAAGAGAGGGAACTGGCTTCACGCCCAAGGGTCCCGGTGACTATTGAGAATTGGACGTCAGCGTTTATCATTTATGCCAGTGTGTATTGTGAAAAATTCCAGAAGCGTTGCGTGGCCCTGCTTAAATATATGGACGTAATAAGGAAGGCTTTCACGAGTTTTGGGGTATGATGAGGAATTCAGAGCGAGAATGGCAGAGGACAGTCAGGCGGTCTGGGGGAGATAGTCATGGATCTCTGGCTGCAATGGATGGACCCAACGAGGCCTGCCCCGACATTGCACACAGCAAGTGGGCTGCCCATGCCTTTCCGGCCCTTTCCTGGTCGCCCGCCCATGAAGGGGCGGGGGGAGGAGGTAGGGGTCAGTCCTCAGCAGCGTGCTGGGGGTATAATAAGGACAGCTGCACAAGGACCTTGTGTAGGTTCAGGCACGAGTGTAGCAAGTGTGGTGGAAAACACCCTCTCACTCAGTGTTTCCAACAGGGAGACAGGGGGAGGGGGAGAGGTTCAGGAAAAGGGGTTGTGGGGAAAAGATTTTACTCCAATTAAAGTGGGGGTGTTGGAAAAATGGTTGCAATTCTATCCGGATAGGGAAGGGGTTAAGATTTTGAGTGAGGGGTTTTGTCTGGGGTTCAGATTAGGGTACCAGGGCCCAAGGGTGCGTCGGTGGGCTCAAAATTTGAAGTCGGCAAGAGAGAATGTTGAGGTGCTAAGACAAAAATTGAACAAGGAAATAGCGGCAGGAAGGATAGTGGGCCCATTTGATGACATGCCGGGTGATTTAGTGATATCCCCATTGGGGGTGGTGCCCAAGAAAGCTCCGGGGGAGTTCAGACTGATTCATCATTTGTCATGGCCGAAGGGTATGTCAGTTAACGATTTCATTGCCCCGGAAGAATGTGGGGTTGTGTATGCAAGTGTTGACCAGGCGGTTGAGCTGATAAGGAAGGAAGGGCGTGGGGCCTTCATGGGCAAGTGCGATATTAAGGCGGCATTCAGGTTATTGCCAGTGCACCCAGAGGACTTTTGGATGTTGGGTTTGCAGTTTGAGGACCGGGGTGGGCAATTTCCTGTGCTTGGTTTGAACGGTTCAGCTCTTTTTTACAGTGGGTTTTCTCATTTAGCTCGGGTTGGGAGAGTGTGCTGCACTATCTGGATGATTTTCTGTTCATTAGCGGGGCAGAAAGGGAGGAGGATTGCAAAGAAATGCTAAGGTTGTTTCAGGAATTGATGGAGGAGCTGGGTGTACCCTTAGCCGAAGACAAAACAGAAGGGCCGGCAGTGGTGTTAACATTTCTAGGAATAGAATTGGATTCAGTGGCCATGACCTCACGCTTGCCGCACGACAAGGTGAGCAAACTGGTGGTACTGTTGGAGAAAGCGGTGGGGGCCAAGAAAATGATGCTGCTGCGATGCAGAGATTGGTTGGGCATCTGAATTTTGCATGTAAGGTGGTGGCCCCAGGGCGGACGTTTTGCAGGAACATGGCAAGGGCTATGGCGGGAGCAAAGTGCCCACATCATCGGATAAGAGTATCGGGGGCAGTGAGGGAGGATTGCAGAATTTGGCTGCGCTTTTTGGAGAGTTTCAATGGAGTGTCAATGTGGTTGCAGGGAGACCCGGTGACATGGGAAGTTCAGATATTTTCGGATGCAGCAGGGGCCGGAGGTTTCGGAGTGTTTTGGGGGGGAAGTGGTGTGCGGAGAAGTGGCCAGCCGGTGGTTGAAGGAAGGATGGAGTATAGCATTTCTTGAATTTTTTCTATTACTAGTGGCATTGGAGTTGTGGGGGAAGGAGTTGCAAAACAAGAAGGTGAACTTCAATGTTGACAACGAATGCGTGGTCCATGTGGTGAACAGGCAGTCAGCTAGGGATCAGAGGGTGGCAAGACTGATGAGAGAATTTGTTCTGCGTTGCATGGAATGGAATGCGGTGTTTAAGGCAACACATGTGCCAGGGAAGGATAATGGCATCGCTGATGCATTATCTCGTTTTCAATGGCAGAGATTCCGTGGATTGGCTCCAGATGCAGATCAGGAGGGGCAGCAGATTCCGGAGGAGCTGTGGAAGATAGGAAGCTGAGAGCGCTGGCTTTGGTGGAGGGTTCATTGGCCTCGGCATCTAAGAAGTCATACAGGAGGGCCTGGGAGGATTTTATTAGAGGACGAGCTTGTAGTTGGAAGGGTAGATGGGATGCGGAAGAGCGGAGGAGGGATGATGTCACAAATTTCCTCCGAAGGTGCATGGACAGGGCTGGTCAAGGGCAATGATAGCGGGAAAGCTAGCAGGGATTGCCTTTTATGGGAAATGGTTTTGGGGTTTTCAGCCAAGTGGGGGGGGAAATGGCGAGTAGGATGTTGGGAGGATGGGCAAGGGAGAGTAAGAGGGACAAGGATAAGAGGAGGCCAATATCGGCGGAATTGCTGTAGAGGTTGATTGAGGTGGTGGGGGGAGTTTCCTGGTCGGTATGGGAAGGGGAACTGTTTTCGACTTGTTTTACGTGGTTATTTTTTGGGGCTTTCAGGGTTTCGGAGTTGGTCGGGGGAAAAGGGGGGGTAGGGGATTGCAATGGGAAGATGTTCAAATTACAGAAGAAGGTTTGGACATCAAGATTAAAAGGTCTAAGACGGATCAGAAGGGAAGGGGCTCTTGGGTTCTGCTGGGTCGAGGGAGCAAGGATTTATGCCCAGTTCAGGCAGGCAGGGTGTGGAAGGAGCGCTGTGGGGGTAAGACAGGCTTGGTTTTTCAGCATGCGGATGGATCGCCGGTTTCAGCGGCCCAGGTGCTAGGGGTGTTGCGGAAGGCGCTGGTGGCAGTGGGAGAAAAGGCAGAGGATTTTGGGACTCATTCCTTTAGGATGGGCGCAGCATCTGAGGGTACTAGGCTGGGTTTTTCAGAAGACAAGGTGTAAAGATTGGGGCGTTGGAGGTCTGGGAAATACAAGGGGTACGTCAAGGAGTTTGATAAAGGGGAATGTTGAATAAAGGTGGAGTAGGACTTTGTGGGCCAACTGTTTTGTTGAAATATTTTTGACTTGTCAGTGATTTTGTAATTTCTTTTTCAGATGCTGCGCGAAGGAAGGGGGAGTTGGCGCAAGTGTGGATTGTTGGCCATTCAATTGTTAAATGGGCTGGGAAAGAGGCGGAGAAAAGGGTGTTTGGAAGGCAACTGGGGTGCAGTTACAAGGAAGTGGTGGTGAGATGGCACGGGTTGGGGGCCTGTGGTGGGATCAGCTGCTTCCTATATTGGCAGGGATGAGGGAACGCTATGGGGTCCCAGAGGTGGTGATTATGCATGCAGGGGAGAATGACCTGGTGAGAGACACGGGGGTGGCTCTGCTAAAGAAAATGAAGAGGGACTTAGTGTGGGTGCGGGAAATGTGGCCTCAAGCAGTGGTGGTGTGGACGAAGTTGTTGCACCGAAGAGTTTGGAGGGGAGCGAGAAGTGAGGGAGCAATAGAGCGGGCCAGGAAGGGGATAAACAGAGAAATGGTAAAATTTTGTGCCTCGGTGGTGGTGCAGGTCATGGACCATAAGGAAATAACATATGAGGGTCTCCTTATCTTTAGAAAGGATGGAGTACACTTGTCCGTGTATGGGAATAATCAGTACCTGGCGGACTTGGGTTCTTGGCTGGGAGACTGGGTAAAAAGTTGGAGGTAGAAAAAATTGGGGGGGGCAGAAAGAACTCCTCGGGGGAGGGTTTTTCTGGTGCCGGGGGCATGGCCCCTTTTGATGTGGGGGGAGGGAAGCACAATGGGGGAATGACACAGGAAAGGATGGGGTGGTGCTGTTTGCACAAGCAGGTCACCACGGGGGAACAGGTATTGAGCCTGCAGGGGCATGGCCCCTGGGAGAAAGCGGGACGCCTGGAAAAGGGGCAAGGAGACGGTAGGGTCCAAGGGATAATTAGGGAGGAAATGGGTTATTTAATTATGTAATTGTTGGGGGAAAATGAAAATGAAAAGGAAAATGTTTAATTTATTTAATTGGTTGTTAAAATATTTCTTTAGTTTGTTAGGCCATGGAGCCAGTTAAGCATTTTGATTGTAAGCTTTGGCCTGTCACATTAAAGCGACCTTTTCCACTTTTAAATGAGTCTGGGTTTTTGTGCAGTAAGCCAAAAGGGGGGCCCCGGAGGGAACGCAAAGCGTTTCCCCCCGGGGAGTTTTTGGCGCTGCACATGGCCAGGGAGTGGCCGTGGGGGGGGCAGAGCGCCTCCCGGGGGTATTTAAGGGCTCAGGGAAGGTTCGGGAGGCAGGCGAGGGTTAGGAAGTTACCACAATATGAAAATGCATTGCAAACATCTTCTGTGCATTGTTGGTGACTTGGCTCTTCTAATGAATCCCCCTTGAATGGTTTGGGCTCCCTATCTATACTTTGTCGCTCCTGCACAATTAGAACAAATGCACGTCCCTCTGAAGGATCCGTTTTGGGTGGGCCCTACAACACTAGCTCCAGGCCACACTTGTTACACAATCCTGGCTACGCCTTTCCTGTTAAGTCAACAATGTTAAATGTCAATGCCGAGGTGTTTCGTGTAGGCCATTGTGGCCCAGTAACCCTGTTTAAATCTGTATTTGATATACAGCAAAGATGTACAAAATACCAGTCTTGTGCCTGGATGAATTGTTCCCTAACTGTGGATTTCCTTAGTAATGTATTCATTAGTCTAGGCAGGTGTGGCAGCCAATGCCATTGCTTGTAACATAGGCTATGTCTGTCATTATTAATACTGTTCCAAGCAAGATAACGTGCTGCACATACCACTCACTTTTCACAAATGAATTAATAAATAAATAAATAAATACATGTGTAAGAAAAACTTTTTTTTCTTTTTTTCTGCAAATTCCAGATCATGCAACAGTAGCACATTTGTTCATGCTATCTTATGTGAGCATAACGAAGAGTGAGATAAGACTAAGGTACCCTGGGAGCAGATGAAAAGAAAAATAGCAATGCAACTGCACATGTTGTCAGCAGACTAAGAAAACAACAGAAATTGTCTTGGGACTGGAGTCAAAATGGAAACAAGAAAAATTGACGAATTGCAATTCGACATTCGTGGTATATTGCATCTGGTGCCCGTGCAACATGTTCTACATGGGAAAAAAACTGAAAGAAAGGTAAAAACAAGGATAACAGAGCACAAGAGCTGTATGAAGAACCGTATCCATGCAGCACCATTTGCAGGACACTTTATAGAAAAGATACATAGAGCGGAAGAATTAACATGGTCAATTATTTTCCAAGTGAAGGTAAGTAATGACATCAACGTGGACCAAATGAAATTATCAAAGAAAGAAAAATAACTCATTTTACTAACAAGAAGCATGGAATTAAGCCTAAATGAAAGGCCCGAATAGCTAAACATAAAGAAAACAGGCACTAGCATAAAGAAACTCCTTCTTACCATGAACAAAATATGGATCTTATGAGCCCCCTGCAAACTGTAGATTTATCCACTCGGTCAGGTAGAACATAAAACAAAATAAGACCGGAACAACAAAAAAAATATAAAAACAAAATGAATAGGACTGCCTAAGAACAAGGAGTAAATGGCAATTGAAAGAACATGACAGCATAAAAATCCCATGCCTTAAAATCACCTGTGTTATACCATGAAGAAATTACAGAGATTGAAGAAAATGTTATGCCTTTACAATGACTAATAGACTGAAAATAGTCCTGGCATTGGAAAAAAGGTATGATGATCTACACAAAAATCAGAAAAGAAAAACAGTAACCATAAGCATTGAAAAGTAACCAAGGTAACATGAAGAACACAGAAACTAAATTAGAAAAAAGGCCCACAAGAAGCTGTAACAAACACAGGATGATGTCACTAAATATAGAAGTCACACGAGAATACGGGTAGTGTAGACCAAGACCTGGAAGACGGATGGCAGTAGGTAGCGGAGACGAATGCGGAAGAAGAACGCTGACTGATGTGAAGACTTGCTTCTCCAATGCGGACCCTCGCGAAAGGCAATAATATAGAAGCGCAATTTTGAGGACGCGGAAGACTTCAATAAAAAGAGGACAGATCGTGGTGAGAGGAAAAGTACGCAGGAGCGGAAACTCCTGAACACGAAAAACAGACAAGGAGGTGGATGCGAGCAAAGAATACACCCATTGAAGGTAAGAGATGACAAAAATCCTGATTATATGTAGCCATCAAACTAGGACTATTCAAACATATCGGAGATAGAACTAAAATTGAAATATCTCGCCTTAACAGGGGGTAAAAGACCAATCCGCAGAAAAAACGAAGAGCCATCAAAGAGCCTATGCAATATAACAAGAATAATATAACAGATGAGAAATACAAGAGCCGCCACATAACGACCAGACTAAGGCCCTCATTCCAACCCAGGCGTTAAGGGTTTAACGGCGCCATCGGCGCCGTTAACCCTTAACGCCTGATTTCCACCTTAACGCCTGCTTTTAGCAGGCGTTAAGTACCAAGGCGCTAAGCGTCCTTGGCGCTAATTACGGCACCGTAATTTACGGTGCTGTAATTAGCGCCTTCCCCACTCCCATTATGCCCTATGGGGCAAAAATGGGAATGAGGAATGGTAAATGGGGATTGGGGATTTACCGCCCCACTCACCTTGGAATAGGGCGATAAATCCGCCATCCACCATGGTGTAAACAGAGTTTACACCATGGTGGTAAAGTAGGGAACTTACCACCTGGGTTGGAATGAGGGCCTAAGTGCCGAACCTAAGGATAGAACATAACAAGGTTAAGGAAAACAACGGAAAAGGAGGGGAATGTGATTAATGGCATGTGATATCCTTTTCTCCTTACAATTACACAGGTTAACAGAAAGGTGAAACTAGAAAAAGTTCTAGAATTAAAAGAGGCCTATCCGAGACTAAGAATCGGCAGAAATAAGAGTGGGAAGGGGAAATTCACCCTGAAGGTATCCCAGAGGTAATTATGAGAAAGAAAAGATTTTGATCAAATAGGCTACCAAGAGTTAAGGGAATACATAAGAGAGAGTCAAAATAGTATCACAGTGTGATAGGTTGATAAACAAGATGAGAAGGATGTAATAAAAGTAATAGGAATGTGATAGGAACTAATTGCCCTATCTGAAATACAATTAAGGTGTATACAGTATGTAGGAGTTGAACTACATTTAAAGACTGGTTACTAAATGAACCGTGTTTTCACCTTGTTTTCGCAGACCATCACCCGGAGGTTGACCGAGAGTCAAAATAGAAGGGACAGAAAAAGAAGCCTAGATTTCAGGCAAATATAGAGGACAAGCAGAAATTGGAAACAATTTTTTGTATTGTGTTTTTTCCCCTGAAGAATTTCCTGGCTAATAGTATGAGAGTTGAGTTGAGGAATGAAACATGTCCGGTGTGTTTTTGAATGATGAAAGAATGGATGGCTAAGTGAAAATCACCATTGTTAAAGTAATCAGAAGACTATCAGTCGGTATCACAAGCTATAAAAGACTGACTGAAAGGATCATTTTGTGACTAAAACCATTACCACAATAGATTAAAAAGTATTGTTGCACGACAAATTGCCCAAGAGATAGCTTGTAAGAAATAGAAAATTTCATTAGAATTAGTATTGCCAAAATTATCTGAGAAAATCAAATATAAAAAATTGATTGCTAATGAAGTGTGTTTTTAAAGGAAAAAATAAGATGTTATATTTGTTTTCTATATGAGAATACAATTGTGATATTTTTTTATACAAAAGCGAGATGTGCTATGTTTAAATTTAATAAGTAAGGACATGCATTTAGTGTTAAAACCCGGATGAGGATGAGAAAACAAGGGATCCTTTGCACATATGTTATGAAGATGTTGGCTGTGTACTAAAGAGGGCTGTTGAAAGGAGGCCCAAGACAAAAAAAAAATAATGGTCGCTATCCTCTAGTCTCTTAGAGTTGTGAGAATTGACTGCATTCTGAACATTCCGACTTCAGTTGCAAACAAGAAAACAGCAATGCAATTCCCGGGACAAGATTTCGTTCAACAAGAAAGTCCCTCATTGGGATGATCAGTATATCCAAGCAACATTAAATGTAAAGCATCAAAGAGAGCGCTAAAACATTTATTTTACAGAAACTGTTTTCTTTACATGACACATAATATGCACTCATGTTAAACCTGTTCCAATCCAACAAATGTGCAATTAAGATGCTTAATTAAGATGCTTAACTTATTACAGCAACCTTGTTATTTAAACAATACAAAATAAAACCACTTGTAATTTACCAATACAGTTTGCTAATGACTTTAGTTACTAGTAAAATAATGTGTTTTTACTTCACCACCAAAACTCCAAATCATCTGTTGCTCTTACCAGTATGTGCTAAAAGCCTTATAGACCGCAGGAGACGTTATTATCACTTGGGATAATTACCCTTCTCCAAGTTATGACCCTCCGGTGCGTCATTATTACACAATAACAGACCACGTCGCTAGGTCTACAAGGCCATAGTAACAGTACTTCCAAGCTCCACTAATCACCTTCAGTGGCAGGCGACTGCCAGCTGGGGTTGCACATCTACATGGGTATTACCACCCAGCTGGTTGTGCGGACCAATAAACATGTTCAGAACATATGCTGTTTCTACCAGTTCACGCCCACATTCTGTCGTTCATGGCAGCTGCTCGCTCCATCTCTGGCCTCTCTTTGCCCCCTCCAAAAATAAAGACAGTATACCTGCTACCTCTGTTTTTAGGTCCCAATCTTCCAACTGCACCTCCTCCATACTTTTCCTGACTGCAATGGAGAGAGAAAAGTGCTTGCTTGCTTATTTAATTTAAAGACAGAAATAATGTTGATAGTTTTTCTTCTGGTAAACAGGTTTGCTGACCTTGTGCCATTCTATTTACTAAAATGAAACGCAAACATACAACCCCGGGTGTTTTGCTTTGGTGATAATGGTGATAATGACCTGGGGTTGTGCCTCGGAAGCTGGTATTGTTGCTGCTGCCCCTGGTAATGGCCCTCATTGCATTCTGTCCGTTAGCAGCTGCTACTGCAGCCCTGCCGCTTCCCCAGCCATGATCATTTAAATATGCCCTCCTATGCCTGTTCCTGAACGTTTTGCACCAGTACACATGGCAGTTGACAGTTTTTGCCTGACACTGTGAACAGTGTTGTATTTTATGTTTGTTTTGTGGCCGTCTGGTCCCTTTTGTGCTGAAATGGGATCGATGAAGGTGGGCCCCAGGCTGCAATGCATAGCAGCCTCACGAGGGCGTGACGTCACAATACCAGAGCACATTAGACACGAAGCGCACCTGCAAGAGGTCCCATTAAGTTTACTAGTTCCAAAATGGCCTTAAGAAATGTATAGTAATCGGTGTCACCAGTTTAATTAAGAGCCAGAGATTGGTATCTGTACAGTGCATGCAGCACTATTTTTTTATAACAATATGTTAAACACTCAGTGGCATTCGTTATTTTGAAAGAATTTCGCAAAGGTGAGTGAAAGTTTTCGAGTCTCAGGGAAGGGGGAAGTCATGTACAACAAAGAAACAAAAAATGAATGGTGGACAGGCGGGGAGAAGTGTTTATATATGTGGGAGGAGATTAAAGGAATCACCGGAACTAGCGGTTTCGCGCCAGTCCGGGTTTATGCAAGCCACGAATGAGTCGCGTGTCTCTTTCTTCGCGCAGCGCGCTACCTTGCTCCGCGCACCGGAGCTCCCTGGCAGGGGGCCACAAACACGCTGCCTCCGCCGCTCGCTCTAGCGGCGGGAGGATCAAATATCACACTGGCGACGAGGCGGGTGTGGACTGCACGCCTCCCAGCACCAGAAGGAGCCGCGGCGTCCACAGACCCACGACAACTCCGCGGAGGCCGGTAAGCTTCAGCCCCGGCTCCGCCCACGCAGAGGAAAAAAAAAAAAAAAAAAAAAAATGTTTTTCTTTTTCTTCCATCCATCGCACTCCCATACCTGACAATAAGGGAGAAGATATCTCTGGACACGCAAGATAACCGTTGCGTAGCCCACCACGGCCCGGAACCGCAGCGCTCCACACGACGCCACGTGCCGCCACACCAGGCAGCAAGGGTAAGCTTACCAACTACGCTCAGCCCCAGGAACCATCACACAGAACAACATGTCGAGCCCAAGCACAAGCCCAACAAGGATCAGCACTGGGTCCTCATCATCAAGGAGGAGCATCACCGAGGAGCGCAGCGACCCCTCACTGACAACGTTCATGCCGCCATTCGACCCGTTCACCAGTGGAGCAGCAATCCGGTGGGAAATATGGCTGCAACAATTTGAGATGCATCTAGAGGCACGAGATATCGCCACACCCAAAAAGATGCGCACCTTCCTTTTGCTCAATGTAGGGTCGGCAGCCCTGCGCCTTTTCAACGCCCTACCAAACCGCGGGAATGACACTGACTACGCAGCGGCGAGAACTGCGCTCACCAACATGTTTAAGCCCGACCTCAATCCGGACTATGAGCGGTTCCATTTCTGCATGGCACGCCAACGCGAGAAAGAAACTGTAGACAAGTTTCACGCCCGCCTTCGCGAAATGGCCGTCGGCTGTGAGTTCCCGGACGAAGAATTCGCCATTCGCCTCCAGATCATCAATGGAATCTCGTCGGAAAAACTAAGAAGGGCAATCCTGTCAGAGAAGAACATGCGACTATCACGCATCCTCGAAACTGCACGCCTCCGTGAACAGACAGAGGACCAAGTAGCGGTGATGGAAGCCGCCATCCAGAGACTACCGCTTGACTGCCCCGGACCCGCAGAAGACGTGGCAGCCATCTCCAAACAACAATCTACTCGCCCGAAACAGTACCAGAAGCCACACCAACCTCAAGGACGAGACCAAGCCTGTAAATGGTGCGGAGGCCCTTGGCATAAAGGCGACTCCTGCCCCGCCTGGGGGTCCACGTGCAGAAAATGTAACCGCCTCAACCACTACGCAGCGGTCTGCCTGAATCCACCAAATAAACATGACAAAGACTCAAGCTCCCGCACGACACAAGAACAACGGAGGAGGTTTGCACCGAGAGAACACTCCCGCCAACAAACGAGGAGAGGCAAAGCGAGAGCAGTCGACGAGTCCCAAAGATCCCCGAGCTCAAGCGACAGCGATGAGAGCGACAGCAGCTCGTCCCCCGACAGACTGTCAAAAGGGAAGAAGAAGAAAGGGAGGAAACCGGTACACCGCGTACACTTAATATCGGCAGTCAAATCGGGCCGAGTGCGCCAAAAGAAGAGACCGTCGTGCACAGTCTTATCCAACGGAGACCCACTCAAAGTGATAATTGACACTGGCGCGACAGTCAACGTCATGCCTGTGACGGCTTTCGACAGGCTTAGCCCGAAACCAACACTCCAACAGAAGAAAGTCAGGCTATACGCCTATGGATCCAAGAAGCCCCTACCAGTGCTAGGATCGTTCAAATCCAATTTTGCGCACAACAACACAAACTGCCGCGCAAGGATATACGTCGTAGATGCTGGTTGCGAAACCCTACTAAGCTGTAGAACGGCAGAGAAACTAAAGCTGATACACTTCGCGTTCAGCGTTCAACACGACGAGCTCAGCAACATCCTAGGCCGTCATAAGAAACTATTTCAAGGCATCGGATGCCTGAAGGGGAGGTCCATCAAGCTACACATAGACCCCACCGTCGAACCCAAAGCAGTGCGCCACCGACGAATCCCGTTTCATCTGCGAACAGCTGTAGAAGAAGAACTATCCAAACTCGAGGAGGCGGGAATCATCGAAAAAACATCAGGCCCGACCCCGTGGGTCTCACCTATGGTGGTAGCCCAGAAACCGAAACACCCGAACGCGGTGAGAATATGCATCGACATGAGGCTCCCCAACGTAGCCATCGGCCGAGAGCGCCACGTAACTCCCACCATTGACGAGCTCATTGTAGACCTCACCGGGGCGAAGGTATTCAGCAAACTCGATCTCCGATCAGGATACCACCAGCTGAGACTGTCCAAAGAATCGCGGTACATTACCACGTTTTCGTCCCACCTCGGCCTCAAGAGGTATAAGCGGCTGAACTTTGGCATCTCATCCGCCGCAGAAGTCTTTCAGCACGAGATCCGTAAAGTCATCACGGGACTAGCCGGTGCCACCAACATCAGTGACGACATCTTGGTATACGCCGCAGACAAGAACGAGCATCACCAGAGACTAGCAGCAGTCCTGGAAAGACTCGAGGGAGCAGGGTTAACACTCAATGCAGAGAAATGCGAATTTGACAAAGATGAACTATGCTTCTTCGGATACATCTTCAGTGCCGCAGGCGTATCCCCAGATCCATCCAAAGTACAAGACATCAAAGACTTCAAACCCCCCCAGTCTGCATCGGAAGTGCGAAGCTTCATGGGGATGGCAACATACTGCGCACGTTTCATCCCGGACCTCGCAAGCATCGCGAGTCCCCTCAGAGAACTGACCAAGAAAGACCAAAGATGGGAGTGGACCGAAGTCCACCAGCGAGCATTCCAGCAGATCAAGGACGCCCTGTCGGCTACCACAACCATGGCGTTCTTCAACGTAGACCGACAGACTGAACTCCTCGTAGATGCCAGCCCCGTAGGCCTAGGGGCCGTACTGACACAAACAGACAGCGAAGGTAGAGTGTTCCCCATCGCATTCGCCAGCAGGGCCCTCACCAAGCCAGAACAAAATAACGCCCACATCGAAAAGGAGGCTTTAGCGATACTGTGGGGGTGTCGCCACTTCAAGGTGTACCTATTAGGAAAGCAAGCGAAAGTCTTCTCAGACCACAAACCCTTGATACCAATTTTCAGAGGCTCTGCTCCACACCCCCCAGCCCGCATAGAGAAGTGGATGCTGCAACTGCAGCCGTATAACATTGAGGTAGAATATCGGCCAGGCTCAGAAAACCCGGCAGACTACTTATCCCGCCATCCGCGACCCGCCACCGACAGCGAACGACATCATGCAAAAGAAACAGACGAGCACGTCTGTCATGTGGTGGCGTGTGCCAGGCCACGAGCCCTGACGCTGCAAGAAATAGTGCAGGAAACAAGGGAAGACGTCATCCTGCAACACACCACCTCGGCCATCCACACAGGAAGTTGGAAGACCTATCTCATGTCTGCATCTCACCGCACCATGTCAGCCCAAATCAAGCTCAGAGCCCTGTTCGGGATCAGGCACGAACTGTCGATAGCACCAGAGGGAGTGCTCCTGAAAGGCCATCGTATCATTCTACCGGAGTCCCTCGAAGAGAGGGCGCTCATACTAGCACACGGAGGACATCAAGGGATCGTCAAGTCCTCAGCATACCTCAAGTCCCGGATGTGGATGCCGAACATGCATCAGAGGATCACAGAGCTAATTGAGTCCTGCGCAGTTTGCCAAGCGTCTAGGAGGCCGGAGAACCCAGAACCAATCGCCAGCGCACCACGGAGCTGCATAAGATGGGACGCAGTCAGCATGGACCACTGCACCATCGCAGGTGAAGGATACTTGCTGGTAGTGATAGATGAATTCAGTAGATACCCCGAAGTAGAACATGTACCATCCACCAATGCAGAAACCACTATCACCACACTGGAGAAAATATTCGCCACGCATGGGATCCCAAGGAAAGTAAAGAGTGATAATGGACCGTCATTCACCAGCCAAGAGCTGCGAGAGTTCTTCAAAGAAGTAAACGTGAAACATCAGCGTATTACCCCACGATGGCCTCAGGCCAACGGAGACGCAGAACGCTTCATGGGATCACTAAACAAAGTGATCAGAATTGCCAAAGAGCAAAAACACCCCTGGCTAAAGGCAGTCTACCGATTTCTGAGGACACACCGGCAAACCCCACACTCAGCCACTGGAATCAGCCCAGCAGCCCTCATGTTTGGAGTACCAATACAGGCAGAACTCCCAATACATCCACACTGGGTCGCACCCGAGTTAGACATCCAAGAAATGGATGTGAGGAGGAAGAAGCGCAACGAACAAGAGAGCGTTGCCAGGCGTGCCCACCATCGGGAACTGAACCCCGGAGACACTGTCCTCGTCAAAAACCGGGCACAGCCAAGGAAGATGTCACTAAACTTCGAGGTCCGTCCATGGACAGTTCAAACCACCAACCACAGCATGGTCACGGCCACCCGAGGAGGGGAGACGGTGACCAGGAACATATCCCACTTCAAGAGAGTTCCCACGGAGATGTGGGAAGAACACCCCCTGTCCACGAAGGAAAAGACTGTTGAGACGCCCCAAAGACTCACACCGCCAACCCGCGAATATACGCCGGAAGAATCAAGCAGTCCGGGCCCACCAGAAGTCGAGACAGAAGAAGGAACCACCACCGACACATCGCCCAAAGAACGGAACACCCGCTACAACCTGAGAGAGAAGCCCAAACCATCATCCCGCCTAAAAGGGTATGTCATAAATGGGGTATATTGTAAAAGGGCTAACCGAAGAGACAATGATCCCTAGTAAAATGTATTTTGTAACAGGTGTGAATTTACCTCCAATTTGGGGAGGAATGTGGTGTCACGTGCCGGAAGAGAACGGTCACGTGACACGAGGAGTGGGAGGAGATTAAAGGAATCACCGGAACTAGCGGTTTCGCGCCAGTCCGGGTTTATGCAAGCCACGAATGAGTCGCGTGTCTCTTTCTTCGCGCAGCGCGCTACCTTGCTCCGCGCACCGGAGCTCCCTGGCAGGGGGCCACAAACACGCTGCCTCCGCCGCTCGCTCTAGCGGCGGGAGGATCAAATATCACACTCGTGGCCTCTTCAAAGGGATGCAGTCAATAACACATATTGTCAGATGTTTTCCACTGTGTTTTCCACTGTGTAGGCGCTATGTAGGAACCCTTCAGTTGCTGGATCCGGCTACTGCAGCAGTGAGTTACTGGCTCACACTTTTCTGGCAGATTCTCCGGCACACAGAGAACTGAGCTGGCATTGTGGTTTTCGGATGGTTGTGAAGGCGATGGTGGGGAAACTAGTTGTGTGCATGCTGTGGGGTCTGCAATCAGAGATTCTGTTCCAATTGGATGTTCTAGCGTTATTGTGCAAGAAGGGGGTGCACATGTGTCCAGTGACAGCTTTGAGTGGGAAGGGAATCCGACTTGTTGCTGCTTCTTTGTGTCAAGCATGTGGCTAATGCCATCTCATTTGGGCCCTCGTGAAAGAGGTACACACATTGGCTCTCAATTTCAGTTGCAAGGCACCTTTTTGCATCTACAACAGGTGGTGAGTTGTTCATGTTTCTTTTATGATGTGAAATAAGCCCACCGGCATGCTTTGTTTGTCTTTCAAGGGTTGCGATGAGCTCTAACCTCTCATAGTTTCTGGGGTCAGCTCAGTACATTGCATTTGATGCTGCATAGGTGCTGTTAACGCAGGTGCCAGGCATGTTTATGTGACTGACTGGAAAGCTGTGCTTGCACCAGCATGTGCTTTTCCGGACCGTTTCTGAAATAGACTGCAAGGGCAAACAGGCAGTCCCTGAAGCTTGTTCTTGTCATGACAATTGCATGGGTTTGTCAATGCTGGCACCCTCTTGTTCTGCCTCTTTGTCTCACCCACGCTCTGGTTTTGTCAAAGAGGTGGTTTCTGAGTTTCAGTCTTGAATCAGAGGATGAAACATAAGCTTTGCCATTTTCCTCATTGTTATCTGTTTACAAGGGAGTCAGAGTGTGGGAACTTGTAGGAATCACCTCTGTTTCATGCTTTCTGCAGTGCTTAGGTGATGTCAGATAGTCTTCCTCTTGTCCCTCAGGTGCTGGGGCTTTCAGTTCCTTCAACCCTCTCCGTATCAACATGATCTGTCAAAAAATGCCAGTGCAACCGTGGTGCATGTTTGATTACCTTGCATCCTTGTGCATCCTTATGCAATAATCACTTGACACAGAAGACACTTTCTTTTCAGAGGATGAGATTGATGGCTACTTGTTAATTGGTGTGGCGGCGCACAGACACCTACACTGGCTGTGCTTCTCCAATAGCCACAGCAGCTACAGTATCAGGTGAAGCATTCCTGAAAGATGCATCAATCCACCAGCTCCCACCCCATCCCATACGGTGTTTGACCCCAGCAGCAGATTCATACATGTTTTTTTTATTCGGATCAAAACTGCAGTAAGCAAACTGCACAACGCTGTTTTAGCATTCTCCTCCTACAAAACGCATGTGTGGCTAAATCTCCCTGAGACAGCTCCTCTGCCTGCACAATGCACATGGTTCTCTCACTGTTTTGGCCTTATCTTCCACCTAGAGAATGCCCTTGTGCCATATGCTGCAGTGGTGTTCTCTATAGCTTACTAAATGCACACTTGTTTGCAACTAATTTGTTCTACTACTCTGCCTACAAAAAGCACATGTGGCTAACTCTACCTTATCACTGCATGAACATCCACCAATGCCTAGAAAAAGCAGATGTGTGTCTCCATCTTTTATCATTCTCCTTTGCCTGCAAACTAAATGTGTGCCTAACTCTGACGTTGCCTTTTCCAATGCTTACAAAATGCATGAGCGGCTAACACTGCTTTTGTGCATCACCAACAAATGTAATGTGGAGAGGCTTCCCGGCTTTTGTCTTCTCCAACTATAAAAGAGATGTTTGCCTAACGCAGCCTTTGCATTCTCCTCTGCCAACAAAACACATGTGTGTTTCTTCCTACTTTAGAATTCTTCTAGCTTACACAATGCATGCAGGGTCCTCACAGCTCTGTTTTTCTGTTAACCTGCAAACACATGTGTGCCTACTACAACTTCGAATGTTCCCTCCTCTTACAAAACCTATGCTGTTCTTCTTTCATTGGCCTTCTCTTTAGCCTATACCATGGACATGAGGTTCTTACTGCTGTTGGGATGCATGTTCATATCATCGCCCGCCTAAATGATTTAGATTGAGGAAAATATATGAACACGTGGTGAATGTGTAGAGGACGGCGTAGGGGACAACACTTATAGTTTGAACTAATACTGACCTTACAAGTAGGCTGAATCCTTGCAGGCTGTGTTGGAGTCACAGAACAACGAGACCACATCGTATGCTTCATTATTACATTCCATTCCCCAGGCATGGTAGGAAACACACACGTACACCCACAAAAAATGTATCGAGCTAGACCTGTAAACAATTAGGCAGGAACATGCACAGCCAAATGGGAGAAGGGCTGCGGCACAGAACGAAGGCCATACTACTGGGTGCTGGGGCTTAGGTCTTGGGCTTCCAAAACATGATCTGAAATTTAAGACACTAGCACCCCCAGAATATTGGTCATTCTATTTGAACTACCAGATGTGCAGGACTCAAGGCCTCATTACGAGTTAGGTAGACATTTCTATGGTAAATCCTCAAAACAATAGCCCTTAGGATTACTGTTACTGCCACTTGGTCAGGCATCATTTCTGACTGATTATAAGTGGTGGTGGCAGTGTCATTCCCAATTTATTTTGGGTCCATTTTACCCAATGGGCCATTTTTTGTGGAATTTCCACGGTGGTAATTCTACTGATTCTGCAGATTTTTGGGCATTGAGTGGGAAGATTTACCTCCAGGGTTTTGATGGAGGTAAATCTTCCAGTCAAAACGAAAACTTATAATTTTTGTGTAGTGGTACAATTGGTGGCAACTCAGATACCGCAAATTTTACCACATACCACCTAACTCACAATGAGGCCATAGGTCTCTAAAATCCTTCATGAATTGGATGGGTTAGTTGGACAACAGGCCTACCGCTTGTGTGGGGGAACTGATATAGAGTGGACAGGGAAAAACAAGGTCTGTGATTTGTACCAAGAAGAGCAAAGGGTGATGCCAAAGTTATAAGATTGCAGTGAGGAGGCATGATGGGGGCACCTACGTGTCTGGGATGAAAAAAGAGTTGCTTTGTTTGCAAGGACCTGGCTGACCTCAAAGTTATCTGCTGAGTTTGTCTCGATGACCAGTTTCACATCAAGTGGTTAGGAGCAAAGATAGGGTGGTGTCCTTTTCCATTTAAACAATTTCCTTGCAGTGCTTTGAGGTGAATAGGCCGTTACCCAGGTGTGGAGAAGATGGAGGAGAAGACGACACAGCCAATTGGAGATGGGTCGATATGTGCTATTAGCATGTAAATAGGCGGTAGCCAATGAGGGTGGGGGATGAATACTGTATATCGAATGCGTCATGAATAACAATATGTACGCTTATAAGATTAACTTAAATTGATGATGAGAGAGAGCTCTGCGGCACTGGATTAATAATACCCTGCCACCATTTCCTATTTGTATACAGATTAAAGCTCTTGTTCTTCTCGAAAAAGGGTGAACCCAGCTTTTTTCACTGGTGGGTTGTTTTTTCTATGTTTGGTTGTTGTGGAGTTAACCTATATTATTGGTGAACCCCAGACGTCATCCCAGACTTGCCTGCAAAGAAGGAGAATGCTTGGCCACACATCCAGAGCCACCATGCCCACACTTGCAGTGACCAGTCCAGTGGGGTGCATTTAAGGCCCTAAGCAGTAATCCCATTTACCTAAAAAACACATTTAAACATCGCCACAAAAACGGCAGTGGTTTTGTCTACCTGGCACATGTGAACATTGCCACCCAAAAATGGCTCTGCATTTGCTTTCCTTTCATTTGAATCATTAGAAAATGACCTGCATTCAGAACGGCTCTACATTTGCTGTTCTGTCATCTGAATACCAAAATTGCTCACAGAATTCAAGACAACTCTGCATTTGTTCTTTATTTAATCTGAAATACCACAACGTTATGCCCTGCATTGAAAAAAACAGCCCTGCATGCTCTTTTCCATCTGAATGCCAAAAAGCTAGACAATACATCCCAAAAACAGCATTGGGCCTCATTACACGGACGGCGGTAAGGGTTAACGGTCACCGTTAATGGCAACGGTGACCGTTAACCCTTACCGCCGTACTACGAGGTCCCTTAGCGGGTTGGAGTTTTAACGCCTGCTTTTTGCAGGCGTTAAATACCAACCCGCTAAGGGACCTCGGAGCTAATTACGGCACCGCAAAATTGCGGTGCCGTAATTAGCGCCTTCCCCAGTCCCATAGAGCCCTATGGGGCAGAAATGGGAATGGGGAAGGGCAATGGCGGAAAGGGGATTTACCGCCCCTCCAACCTTGGAATGGGGCGGTAAATCCCCTTTCCGCCAAGGCGGTGCCGGTATTTTACCGGCATGGTCCAGGGTGCTAATAGCACCCTGGACCACCGCCTTCCGTGTAATGAGGCCCATTGTCTTTCTGATAAATCACATGAGGGGCAAAGGTTTCTACATGTCAACCTGACACAGCTGTTGTTTCCCCTTGATGTGAACAACAGCGCTCAAAACATTGTAAATGAAAGAAACACCATTTTTTTCCCTCTTTATAATGTGTGTCCAATCAAAGAACCTGCTGCAGCACCCCTCTGTGTCCATGAACCAACAATACATGCAAACCCACTCAAGACCGGCAGAACCGCATCTGAACAGCAAATGAAATATTGCTTGGACATGTGTGAAAGAGGAAAAAGGAAAAAAAAATGACATTTAAAAGCCAATGTGAAATTGTGGCTTTTGTTTGCACAGAAATGTCAGTGAGGGCGGGAGGTGGCTACACATGTACATTATGTTCCCCCGCACAAGACTTCAATCACTTTGAGCCACAGAATAACCAGTAAAACCAGTTTGACTTGGGCAAGAACAACTCAATTGAAAACCTGGCCTCCCACGGGAAATCACACCTAGATGTGAACTATTCTACAATGACAAATGAGGTGGCTGAGGGCGTGATAATTATAGGTTCTGCCAGACCAACAGGCAGTCCTAGCAGAAGGGACAAAGAAAGCCAGTGTGGCTAGGGCGTGATCAAGGAGTGTGATTTCCTCTAGCACCCACTCTAGAGGATGAGTGTCAAACTTCAAAGGGCATCATAGAAGCCCTTTGTTGCAAGCCGAGCCAGGAGGAGACAGTTTGCTGTGGGGGTTGCAGCACTGCCCTCACATGTGACTGATCCTCCCAATTGACATTAAAGGACTTCTTCATTTAAGACATTTTTCCCAGCACTCTGACTAAGTAATGATGTTGCTGTGATACTAGTTTTCCTTGTGATTTTTCGTCGGATGTAAAGAGACCAAGTGCATGTTTCTAGCACTTTGGGAAATGAAATGGCCAGGAAAGACGCATTGCGGGCTGATTTATAAATGGGAAAAATATTAAACTAGGTGGGAAGATGGAAAGTGTTGTTGTGAACATGTGTAATCATTGGCAGAATTTTAGTTGTTATTCATTTCAAGAAAAGGGCAAAAATGAGCCAAAGGGCTATGCTACCTCGCATCGAGTTGGCGGTCTGCTTGTTTAATTCTGTGTGACACACTGAAACTGCGTATTCACTTCTTATGGCGGTGGCTATTATAAGCTTGGAGTTATGATCCATATCTCAATTTTGCTGAAAAGTGGACATAAGAAACAAAGAAGTGACATAAATACAAACAGACAAATGATGCTCTCTCCCTTGAACCAATAAGCCCAGGGGGCGGAGGGAGGAATGACACTGTCCGATCCCAGAATAGGAGTAATTCCAGAGTACTTCCACCCAAGATTGTAAAATGAATGATGTCATGTGGGCTATATAAGGGGGACACACAGAGACACAAGAGATCCATCCATCCACAGCATGATTCATCCACAGCAAGATACACAGATTCCAGTTCCAGAAATACACAAGATCTGGAGGAAACAGGAGAGGAGGCAGCTGATCCCATCCAGGAGAGCACAGTGACCAGACCCTGGCCTAGCTGTCCAGAATCCAATCCAGGAGAGTGCAGTGACCAGACTCTGGCCTAGCTGTCCACAATCCCATCCAGGAAAGCACAGTGACCAGATCCATTGCCCGAGCTGTCCAGAGTGACAAGAGACCTTGCTCGCTTTCCAGAATCCCAAACCCAAGCTTACATTGTAAGTAGCAAATAACCCCAGTGCCAAAATTGCATACCCCTCTCTTTTTAATATTGTATCCCATCGAAAACCCCATTGAAATTCCCAAATTGCCAGTATAATCCATTCACCTTTCCATAGACGAATCTGTATTAGCCTGTGCATGTTAGCGTATTCCTTTGAAAAATCGTTCAGTTGTCTGTATAAGTCCTTAGTATAATTTTGAAGTAAATCAATTAATTCCCCTATAAAGAGATTCACAATGTGAGTTGGTTGAAATTCGAAATTAACCACCTCATGCCAAGTGCCTTTCTTTAATAAATTATAGCCATTAAAATCAAATTTGCCCGTGTACTGTGTACATTCCCACAAATTCCTAATTGGCATCTTTCCCATAGAAAAACCAAACTGTAGTCCCATTGAGAAGCATCCCTTTCTGTCAGAATCATATCCGTTATGTGCCTTTGTCCTTATTCTAAAAACGATTTCCGAATTTGACAGCTAAGCCCTTTTGTTGGCTGTTTGTCATCATCAATCCCATGTGAAAACGAAATTCCCATTTGCTGTGTGTTATATTTTCATTTGTTTTCTTGCCCAAAATCGATTTACTTACCTTGTGTTCATGTTGCCTTTGTTCCCTGCTTAGTAGTCTGTCAGCTACCATATCTCTCAAGTGTAGCGACACACATTTCTTTTCTAGCTGTTCCACCGTGTTTGTAAGCTGCTGTGTGAGTAACAAGTAAAATGTGATTTTGCCGTTTTGATTTTAAATCGGGGTTTCATTTTTTTATGGCCTCCCACCTTGGGGTGGTAGGCTGAGTTCAAAATCCAATGTTTCCCTTTTCATCCTGACTCCTTGACATTGCTTTCCATCCAACAAGAATGAAGTTAGCAGATGTTTGGGGGTGAGTGTTGCAGGGGGAGTGCTTAACCTTAGTACCATTACATGCTTTAAAATATGTTTTCCTCTTTTGCCATTAAAGATTCATGTGAATTGTAGGGACTTTGACCTAACTGTGTTGTAGGAATCTTTGCATTTGTATTGGCACAACATTGGTGGCTGTTGCCCAAGTGTTTGATTTAGTTTTTATTTTCACTAAACCATAAAATTAATAAATATCATATTGATACACACCGGCCTGGTTCCTTGTCAATTGTGACCTGGGGTGCTTGTTAAGGTTGGGTGCGAGACGGGTTGAGGGGGCCTACTCAAATAAAATAACCTGTGGTTGATTAAAGATAGAAAGCGTTTTTATTGTGCACCATATTCATTGTCAGGAGAAGGAGTCCCTGGCTGCAGTGTGCCATGTTATACAACCATTACAGTCACCTTTGTGCGCACCTTCGAGAGGTTTACAGGAGCCGTGTTATCAGAATTCCTGTCTGTTATTTGAAACAGGCATTGTCCCCGGAATGTGCAGGCTGCCAACAGGACCCTGTGACTGAGGACTTCGGGTGAACATGTAGATGTAAGTGCACATTCTTTGGAGAAAAACAAGCGGGGTACGGGAAGGGAGCATGAATGTTTGAGAGTGTAAAGAGTGGTTTGTATGTGTGTGTGTTATGGGAGGATTGTATTGCTAGTGTGGAAAACGAAATAGTGTTGTATATACGTTAAGTTGATTTGTTTTCATATAGAGGATTGTGCTGTGACGGGATCCTTTCCTATGGTATTAGGGAAGAAGACAGCGCTGTGTAACAAAGGAAAAAAGGGAATGTATAGAGACCCAGTATATTTAGTGGGTCTGGGATCTCTCTGCCCAGTATATATATATGTGCTAAGCTCTTCCTTTGTATTGAGAAAAAGTTCTCGAGTATCATAAGGAATGACTAGCTGAAACAAAAGGAGAGATGTATAAGCCATGGCCAGAACAGGGGACAAATAATAGAGAAATATTAAGTCATATATACACATATTTGGCAGCCAAATATAAGGGGAAACATTGAAAAATATAAATGAGGTCTTAGAGTTATGGAAAATGGTGGAGGATTTGGAAGATGATTCTACAGAATCCCTTAACACAATGAGCAAGGGGGTCACCACTTGCGTTCTGACAACCACAACTATTATTGATCTGAGTGCCCCTGCACCCCCCACGAGTTACTTCAGTGTTCGCCATTACAATGTTATCCAATGCTTGCCTCATCAGGATATACAAGCCCCATGTATGTTCCCTTGCCTACCACAGCTCCCTCGCCAACCATGCTGGATCAATATCATAATCTCCTTAACCCCACAGCATCTGCCTCTGTGAGGGGTAAGCCCCCGGAAGGAACTGATACGAAAACACAGAAGGAGCTGGTAGATGCATTAAGGAAGGTTGAAGGTGAATTGGCACGATTAAAATGAGATAGGACAGGGGGCAGTGTGTGCCTATAGTGACAGATGAGTGGAGAGGCGAAGATATTTAGCTTCAGATAGACAGAACAGGTATGAAAGATGTGCATATAGAAAAGGAGAGAGAGGAGAAGGCAAGATGAGAGCATGGATAACGGTACGGTACGGTCGGATGAGCGTATGCGAGGGGGAGAAGTGGAGTGGTTCAATAGATAAAATAAGAGGAACAGACACCTTCTATCTCCCCACGAGTGGGACACCTGTGGGGACCTGTGTTATGAAACAGATACAGGCGTATGGCAGTGGCTTAAAGATTGGTGACAGGAAAACAGAAAATGGTGAAGAAGATTTGAGCATAGTTTCCATTATTACACAAGGGACCGGGGAGAGTGCAGTTCATACCATGTGCTCAAATGGCTAAAAACAATCTCATAAAAGGACACCTGTCTCTCAACGCTAGAGTGGGCAAGTAGATTTATGCTTTTGAGAAGCAAACAGCTGGCGCAACCTTGGTTGTAGGGGACTTAAACATCTTATTTATTTCAATACTGTGAGATCAGGCTGACAACATATGGGTTAAAGCTGGGCACCCGGTGTGAAGTTGGGTGATGATAGTTCAAGACTGGGCACATTTTAATGACATTAGGCTTCAAGTATGGGCAGCACTACAGAGCACATACCCAGATATGTCTGATCTTCAATTGACCATGCAGAGGACGATGCAAGATGACGAGGACCCTGGTTAGTACATATTACACATTCAGGAAATGTGGAGGGCAGAAACAGGATGAGGGGGAGATAATATTTGAAATATGTGTCCCTTGTGAGATAATGATACAATACAGGCATGCAGCCTGTGCCATGTTATTAGTGGGCATTGCCCCTTCTTTTGCTTCAGAAGAATTGTCTCAGCTGCCTGACAAGATATGGATGAATAATCTGCATGACAGAGGGCTTTTACAGAGTGTTGCACCAATAAGTATTACATTGAAACCTGGCACTGTGTTGCCTAGAGTTAAAGAGTATCCCTTATCAAAGATAGCAGAGGAAAGGATTTATGACACCATATTAGCCCTTTTGCATCATGGTATTATAGTACCATATAATTCACTGTGTAAAACAGCCATCTACCCCGTGAAGCTATCCAATGGGGCTAGTGAGAGGATGATTCAGGATTTGTGCCTTCTCAATTATGTAGTATTGGCAGAATTTCTAGTGGTTCCAAACCCTGCTACAATACTTTGTGTAACATAACTGTTGAGGTGACTCATTTCACTGTAGTGGATTTGATGAATGCCTTTTTCTAAGTACCCTTGCATCGAGACTCACAATATCTCACAGCATTTATGTTTTCCGGTAGCCACTTTCAACATGCTAGGCTTCCTCAAGGGTACTGTGTGTCTACTAGCATCAGGGTTGTAATAGAGGATCTAGGGAATATTGACGTCCCCCTCAGTATTAATCAATATGTGGATTTTTTATTGGTGTGTAGAACTACCGAACAACAGTGCCTCGCTAAAATTGTTGGCTGACAAAGGATACAAGGTGGACTGAGCAAAGTTTCAAGACTGCCAAAAAGAATTGCTGTACTTGGGCCAATTGATTTCAGTGAATGATAAAGAAGGGACTCCAGAATGTGCAGCAGCAGTGTGTGCTACCCCTCAGCCAGTGATGTTAAAGATTTACACACATTTCTTGGTCTATGTAACTACTTCAGAACATCAATTTCTGACTGCACATCATATGCCGGGCCATTGCTCCAGGCCCTCAAAGAAGCACAACTGACGAAGAATATTATTATTTGGACTGATGAGATGGTTAACAATTTTCAGGAGCTGAAACATGGTATCTCCACTGCTCCTGTACTAGCAACGCCTGACTAACCTAAAAGGTTCTATCCTTTTTCCAATTCAATTGTGAGATGATGAACTCAGTTCTGATGCAACACTGGCATATTACAGTGAAATATTGGACTCTGTTATGCAAGGATATTCCCTTGTGAACAAGCATTGGCTGCTGCTTCATTTGCCATTGAGAAGTCTGCTTCTATTGTTATAGGTGTTCATTGACTCTGTACGTCAAACACACTGTATTTGCTGTATTGGAGAGGTCCAAATATACATTGACTACACAAATGGCATCTGCATTTGAAGTGATTCTCACAAGCCCATCCATTCAAATTGTTCATTGTAAGACAGTGAATCTTGCTACTTTCCTGACTGAACCCATGACTGATGATGATGAAGTGCATGACTGTGTTACGTATGAGGATCCTGAGGATGGCATTCCCAAGGCACATAACTATGCTTTAGATGAGGGAGTGGTGTGTTTTGTTGATGGGTTCTCAACTTTTGACCAGGAGACAGGCCAGCGACATACTGGGGTAGCAGTGGTGTGACTAGTGGCCTAGGAGTACAAGGTTCGTGTTCAGTGAAGATAATCAGCCCATTATTCAGCACAGGCAGTGGAATTAATCGCTCTCATTGAAGCACTTCTAGAAGCGCAAGGGTGCTGTATTACCATTTATACAGACTGAGCTTATGTTACAACCATCGTTCATTTAGGGTTGTCGGGATAGCTGAGCAGGGGTTTTCATAGAGCAGACAGGTCCCCAGTGCAGCACGCAGCCCTGTTGATTCAGTTAATTCATGCCCTTTCACAGCCCACAATTGCCACAGTCATTCAGTGTGCCGCCCATACAATTGGCAGTGATTTTGTCTACCTCGGAAACCAAGCAGCAGACACAGCAGCAAGACTGGCCATTTACTTGCCAGTACCAGAAATACCTAGGCATCCAGCGTTTGTAAAAATGCAGTTGCAGGTTCCATATACTCCACTTCCCGTCACTGAGGACAGGCATTGCAAAGTGAGAAATTGCTATTGGAGAGAAGGGAGTGTGTGCAGTGCCCAACTAATTTAGTGTGGATGCAGACTAGTACAAGAAAGGTGGTGATGCCCCAAGATTTGGCTGTATTGGGGTTCAGTCAACTTCATTATCCCACCCATGTGCCCAAACAGCATATTGCTGCAGACATTCAAGAAGACAGGTATGTGCCAAATATTCAGGAATTGTTGTCTATGTTTACATCAAATTGTGTTGTCTGTCAGACATATAGTACTAGACAGATATTAAAAATGTTAAGAGAAACATTGCCACACCCAAATGTCCCCTTTCAAATCTCCATAAAGATTTAGCAGTTATGTTTGAAAGATGTAATACTTTCCATTACCTCATGGTTGTAGTATGTCCTTTGTCCTTTCGGATTAAGACTTATCCATTTGAGCATCCTGATGCCAAATTGGCTGCCAAATCTTTGGTAACAGAAGTGGTTCCATGATGGGGGGTGTTTGGTGCTTAAAAGTGGCAACACTCACTTCTTTAATGAGCTGTTACAGGTAATTGCAGCTCTTTTGGGAATTAAACACAAGAGTTGTTCCATTTATCACCCCCAGGCCTACAGATTTGTGGAAAGGATAAATGGGTTATTGAAGACTAAGCTATCTAAGCTCTGTGCTATGCTAAAAAAAACTGGGTGCACTGCCTCCCATGACCCTGTTTAGTTTGGGGACTCAGACCTGCAAGGATCATCATCTCTCCAGTGCGTGAAATAGAAATGAGGAGATGTATGCACATGTCAATATCTCCTGTGCGTAGTGCAACTGATGCTCACAGGGCTGCGTCAATTCTGGGGGATGAGTTTCACTCTTATTTGACTCAATTAACAAAGTGTATTAAATACCTTTCTCAACAGATTGATCCATGTCAAACGGAAGAAGGTGAAAACAGCACTGCACCAGAATCTGAGAGCTTGCCACCATTACAACTGTTCTCTAGAGACAGATTGCACGTTAAGAACTTTGTCTGCAGGTGGATTGATCCTTGTTACAATGGTCCTACTCCGCTTGTGGTCAAAGTAAAAAAATTACGGTATTGTGTGCATTTATCTGATTAGGAAGGCACCCCAAACACTGGGCCTCAATAGAAGTTTGCCTGTCCGGAAATAATGGTACCGGTAAGCTTACCGGTACAGTTGTTTCCAGACTGGCAAACTACGAGTTCTGCGAGAGGGTGCCTTTCAGCCTGCCACCTGGCAGGTGGAATGGCAGCTGCTCGCAGACCTTGACAGATGTACCGGCACCATTCATGAATGGTGCCGGTGCATCCGTCCTCCTGCATTCCCATTGAGTCCAAATGGGGAGTAATATTTTCCGGCACCCGGGAATGGGCAATTAGCGGGTCCACCAGGGCTGTAATACCTCAGTAATTGCCCATTCCTGGGCATCGGAAAATCATGACTCCGGCACGGCTACCGCCAACCTCATAATGACCCCCTTGAATCTGATGACAAGTAATGTATCTGAGTGTTTTTGAATGTGAAGATTTATTGTGAAAACTGTATACACAGCATTTCCTTTTAAAGACTAGCTATGTTTTAGTAGGTGAAAGGTTTATTGATATTTGGTTTATGCCATTTTTAAATGATGTTTTCTACCATGTATTTGCAAGTTTCCGATTTTTTCGGTGGTATTAACGTTACATGTTTAAGGCTTGTTTGTAGAAGGATATTGTTTCCTCTTTTGTGTGGATTTTTTCTTGTTCTCTTTTTATATGTATCTATTGAATTTATATGGTTAAATCAATGTTTTGATGCTAAAACATGAAGTGATGATTACATGACCATGGTAGCGAATTTTAAATGAATGAGCATCCAAGACACAATAACAAGGAACCTTAAGTTCCGGGTTAAAAGGGGTTTGGATGAAGAAAACAAATATAATCAGTACAAAGTTTTAGTATTTGTTACAATGTCTGGTGTTCACCACCCAGAATTTAGTAACATGTGGTACAGTCATATAAAACAGAGGTAGAACGGGAGTTGTTATGTCTGCTCCCCCATCCCAACACATCTGAGGCACCCAAAATGTTAGTACCCCAGGAAATGTTGCCCTTGAAAGCCTAGTGTCAGGTGCATTTAGTGATGTATCGTGTTCGCAGTCTGTTCCAGGTGCACAAGGTACAAGTTGTACTAATGAACAAAGACAAAGAAAAGTGTGCCAAAGATGACAGTGTGCCTCATTGTAAACCATGTCTTATATTAAAATTGGATGGCGTGTTGTTTGTATCAAACAGATGGGAGAAGGCAGTGGTGAGCTGTGAGTCAGTGGGCTTGGCAGGGTTCGAAGAAGAAGTCAAATGGAACATCAATAAGAACTGTTTTACAACATGGACTGCATAAATACCAAAGCTGACATGGATTTTAGCATGAAAAACTCCAGTAAAAGCCTATCACTTCTGTTTTCGAGGGCATGGTACTGTTCCTGTATGCACTAAGAGTAGGTACAACAAGACAATGTTCATTGCAGATCTTGCAAAAGGAACTCGGCTCTGATGGATCTGTCTGGGTATGTGGTCAGCAGGCATATCTGCATCTTCCTTTTGCTTGGCGAGGTATGTGTGCTCTAAGAACATTGCATTCAGCTATCCTAGTGGCACCTGAAGCTCAACTGACAACAGCATCCAAGCATGGGGTGCCGCAATCTATCCGAGACTCTATCCAACCCCCCGGGATGAGGAAGAAGAAGCGGCCCGGTCAGTAAAGCTACTGAGGAAGAGATCAAATTATCTGTCAGAAGATTCATCCAAGCTGCTCAAAACAATTCCAGAAAAATGCTGGCTGTACACTAAGACAGAGGTGTTCTTCATGTCCCTTCTAATGACAGTGATCCAGGCTGCAGCGAACACTAAGTGTTTACAGATCATTGTTTGGGAAGTGATCCAGTTGGTGAATGACACTGCAGAAGGCCTAAATTATGTTAAGATCAGTTGAGGGTGATTAGATGTATGACACTTCAAAACTGTTATGTCCTGGATCTTCTGACGGAGATAAAAGGGGCATATGCAAAAAGATAGGGTTATATTCCTGCATGTAGATACCTTGAAATAATGCAGAGGACGGATCCCTAACACAAATCATAGGGGCCCTGCTTAATTTAAAGACTGGTATGGAAAGTGGAGCAGATGTGCAGACCAAAGATTGGTATGGCACGTTGTTCCCATTGGCACCATCCTGGCTTGAGGCAGTGGTGAAGATACTGGTTCTGATAATGGCGCTCCTACCGGTGTTGTTTTTCACATGCCAGGTGATGCTTCAATGCTGTGCAAAGACTATTCCGAACAATGTAAACATGATAGTTACTATTGGGGCAGGAATGGCTCTCCCGGGTACAAAGGATGGGCAAGCTCAAACTGAGCACCCAAAAAAGCAGTGGTCGAAGTGGGTGGGAGTGGTTGGGAGCGGTGCTCCTCTACTTCTTTTAATGAAGTTTTACCGTTCCTATACTTTTATTTTAAAAAGAAACTTTTCCGGAACAGTTTTGTTTTATAATCCAAGTGTAGGAAGAAGTTGAAACTTGCACTTTCAGTGCACTGCAATTAACCTTCCCCTAAGCAGCAGGCACATGTGTTTTGGGGTTTGTATTGTGCGTTGGAGGGGGTGTAGGGATGTGGTTTGTGGGGAGCGGTGCAGGCCAGTAGGGAACATCATTCCACTACTTCTTTCCGTACACTTCGACCACTGCAAAAAAGCCACGTATGGTTAGGATTTAAAGGAATTTATACCCCCCAGGGAATTTAACCACACCCCCACCAGATCCAGAAAACTACACTGAGCACTGGGTTAACTTAGGCGGTGATGGGGATTGAATATACCTTACGTGCAACCCAGAGAAATATGTACAGGAGGGGGTAGTATGCATCATATGTGCCAAGGGAGGCCGGCCAGAGAGTTACAGGAAAGGAGGGTGCAGGTGTGCCAATGAGGAGAATCTCCATCTTACTGGCATTAAGACAGAGATCGTTGGTGGCACACTACTCCTGGATAACAGACAGTCAGAGATGAGAGTGAAAGTTGGAGAAGAGATGAGCTATGCGGTGGGCACCCATGTAGGCTCTGATGGGCTGTTTACTTGAGAAGGCATCCAGACTAATTTCTTACACTAGTCCAAGGACTGTAGCACCGAAGAGGGTCTTCAGAGATCAGGCAGAGTAACAGGGCTTTGCTGGAGGGGATCCTGGTCTATTGCAGAAGTCGCCTACTTTTTCAAAGGATTCTTGGCTCCAACGTAGATCTAAAGAATGGCTGCAGGAGTAGAAAGCAAGTCCATGACCACCAATTGTAAGGATCTGCACCCCTCAAACACCCAGTAGTTGTCCAATCAGGGGGACAACTTCTGACTTGACATCTGCCCCAGTAGCAATCTAACACCAGTGACTTCACATGGACTGGGACTAGAACGTCTCACAAAGGCTCACCAGCCTGTGAAAGCAGCAGCTTTCCCGTGCAAGTGCATAACCGTATAAGGACGTTCCTGACCTCAGAAGGTAGGGATAAAGCCAAACTACAATACAGCCAAAGAACAAGCGTAAATCTCGTGGCGGATAGCCTTGTTTAGTAGCCAAATATGGTCCACACTAATGTGAACATTATAAATGCCATATCATATCACATAAATATAATGCAAAAACTGTAAACGTGTAACTGCTGCCACCAGCTTGCCTTTTATGCACACATAAAAGGAACCAAACACCCCATCTACAAAAAGCTAGGGTGAAACTAAAGCATCCCCATTGTATTGCACTGTAAAATAAAATCATTCAAAAGGGAAACAAAGGGCCTGATTCACAGAATCGTTTTATAATGGCACAATCCCATAGGAAAACGCTCTGGGAATCAGGCCCACATTTTCCTCGTACTGATAGTCTGAAGGACTAGTCAGTTTCCCGATACAAGGTAAGGGAAGTGATGCTGAAGTCTTACCTTTCCTTTAAAAGTCAGGACAGGATCAAAAACAGAACAAAAAGAATTCAAAGAAAATTATGAAGTTAAATTTGCAAAAGAAAACCTGTCCTAACACCCAGTGAAGAACGAGTGATTTCAGCAGTAATGCTGGCTTTGCATGGTTAACATCCCATGCCCAAATCTCTGCGTGCCCGGTGATGAATGCTGAAAGACCGTGTAATGCATCATACGGTGACTGGTCTGACTTCCCACAGCGTCTAGGGGAGCAGCCTTTAAACTTTAATGGGGCCTGCCATAGTATATTATATATGATCTGTCGTGTTTCCTTTTAACACGTTTAAAAGGTGGACGGGCATGATTTGGATTTAATTTTCACCTTCCAGCAACCTCTGGAGAGCTTGCTCTCTGCTTTCTGAACCCAAATTAATGGTGTTTACAGCTTAGCGAGATCAATGCCGGCTCCTCTGTGGGGAATGGCAGGACGTGGCCGGCACAGATTTGTATAGTGCTCAATCTCTTTAGCTAGTAAACAACGGAGGCTGCCGTTTTTCTTGCAGAGTGCAGTACTAAGAGGGCCCTGTTTTATGAAGTATTTGCAAAGTGCAATGTTTAACATTTACATGATGATGGCTACGGGGAAGTGACAGGGTGTGTTTCTATAGAGGGGTTGGATTAAAAATGTTACACCACACCGTATTTCGTGGCTCTAATTTCGGTTGTGACTTGCCCAAACCAGCAGTTCTTCAAAGGGTTTAATGTGCTGGTGGCATGCGTAGTGAGGGGAGATTGGATGTGGCTGGGTTGATGAGAGGTAAAAAGTGTGATCATGTGATGCAGTATAAAGTGGCTTAAGGTGCCAGAGTTGTTCAAAACATGAAATCATGTGGTGTGAAATGTATGATGTGTTTTGAAGAGGTCTGGTATTGTGTGATGTGGCATAGCATGTTGTGATGTGACAACAAGGAGTCACATGGTCTAACATGTCATTATGTGATGTGCCTTGTATGATGTGAAAGATCTTGGTGTGATGTAACAAGGTGGGGTGTGACAAAATGGTACATGGCGTGGCATAATGGAGCATGGTTAGAGTTTGTTGTAACAAGGAATAGTGGAACCTAACACAGTGTGCAAGGTTGGGCATGCCAGGGGGTTTGTGATGTGGCAGCGTTAACACTAGGTGGCATCATGTGATATGGTGGTGCATGGTGTAATTTGACAGGGCAAGAGGTGGCATATCAAGCAGTTGTATGGTGTTAATGAGTCAGGTTTAACAGGGCATGGGGTGGCTTATGGACAGGAGTGATAGGTATGGTCTGGCAAGTCCAGGCATAGGGCGGAATGAATGGGTGTGGTGTGATGGGAAATGCCATGGTGGGGCATAATGGTATGTGAAGTGATGAGACGTGACATGTCATAATTTGATGAGGTGCATTGTGACATGAAGAGGAGTGGAGCATGACGGGATGAGTGCAACTTTACACGCCATGGCTTAATGAGGCATGGTTTGATGTGCCAGGGCATGGTACAAGATTAGGTAACATGACAGGACATTGCTTGATGTGACCTGAAAGAGTGTGCTGTATTTTGATGGGATGTTGTGTGTGTGGTGTGATGGAGTGTGGCAGGCACATCTTGATGCAGTGGTGCACAGGTGTCATGGTGTGGCATAGCAGAGTGAACCATGGTGTGAAGAGGCAAGATGTAGCATGATTGGGAATTGTGTGGAGTGCTACAGCATGGTGTAATGTGGCATGACAGGGCATGGGGCGATGTGAATGATCACAGTAGTGTGTGTTGAATGGTCGTTTGTCATACTAGGGAATTATAATCATTATTATTTTGATTCTGTTGTGTGACAGGTTATGGTGTGGTGTGCAGCATGTTAGGGTGCCATTTGACTTGGGTGGGTGTGGTGTGATGTGATAGGGCATGACGAGATGTGACAAAATCTAATGTGATGCAGCAGAGGATAAAAGGACTGAGTATGGGTTAACATGATGGTGTGGTAAGACAGTTCATGTGTGGCATGATGTGGCATGGTGTGCTTTGATGGGTTGTGGTATAAGGAGGCATGGTATGCCATGATGTTGAATGGTGTGTTGTTTTGGTGCATTGTTTGTTGTGGAGGCGCATGGTATCACATAATGTTCTGATTTCAGAGGGTGTGGTTCGCAGAGTCTGTTGTAGTATGATATGGCGTGATGACACATGAGGAAATAGGGCATGACATGATTAAGCTTGGTTGATTACCTGCCCGTTCATATAACCTGTGCACATGAATTAGCAGAACCCTGAAAGTGGGCAAAATTCAAGTCGCTAAGGAGTTAAATGAAAAATGGTGACAGTGACAAGGCCAGTTTACTGGCCTTGACAAGAGAGAAGGGCAACCTAACAGGGAGGCCTTCCAGGCACAAATCCATAGCCAGCACTTCCCCTGAGGAGGACAGTGGAAGTTGAGAGGGTCCCGGTTCCTACCCCCATGTGCGCAAATGCGGTTATGCAGTACTCATTTGTCTCACACCATACTTCCTGTACACAATGCGTACCAGATTCTTTCTGTTTATTTTAGAGTCAACAAACATGAGAGGCTCTAGAGCACACAGAACCAAAGGGAAAGAATCACACTAGGACCAGGTCCTCAAATTGAAAGAAGAGACATGGATCTTAAGAACTCAAATCAACCCTGCAGCATCCAATGCTACCAGAGGTTCAACACTGAGAGAGAGATCCAGCAGAGTAACAACCACATGCTGGTGAGCAAAGCCACATAATGCTTTCCATTGCCAGTGGTGGCATACTTCAGCAAGCAGGATATTCCCTAGACTTAACAGTGAGACTTGGACTGTCATCATTCTTTCACTACAGGCCCACACGTGCAAAAGGGACAGAGGCTTATCTGGCTTTTTTATGGTTCTGCTGATTATGTAACAACCCAGGTATGAAAAATAGGAATAGATTTGACAGGGAAAGCAAACCAATGGACGGAGTAGGGGGGGGCATACAAAGAAGGACAGGAAGCAGGAAGTTGTTGGTTGTTTTGGTAAGGTCAGAGGAGATGGAGGTGGCAGACCAAGAGACCAGCAGAAAGAAGGAAGGAGCATTGGAGTGCGTAGGTAATTTTTGGAGACAGTGGGGTATAGGTTACTGAGTTTAAGTCCTGTTGCAGTGTTAGTGTGCATGCTTGTATGGCAAGCTTGGTAAGCAAAATAGTGAAATGAGTAAATAGGAAGTGTATGTAATTTAATGGACAGAGGGTTCATGAGTAGGGTGTGGGAGGAGTGGGAAGCAGTGTGGAAGAGGGAGTAATAGTGGGGCAATGGAGGGAAGCTTTTTCAATCGTGAATGCGGCAGCAGCCAAAGACTGCTCACACGGATAATGCCCTTTCATAACTGGATCTAAAATCCCACTATAATAAGCTAATGGTTTTGTCCATGTCCTAATGTCATTTTATGTGTAAGCACTGCTGTCATGGCTTCTCCATTTAAATGAGAAAACAAGTAAAATTAATGACGATAATCTGGAATTCCTAACACAGGGGCTGTACTGATTGTCTTTTGTGTTTTTTAATTCTTAAAATCCTTCAGTCATCTTATCTGTCCATATTATTTCCTCTTGCCCACCTGTGCTTCTTTAAGCCCTTATAAAAGTGGTGAAATATGTGTACTATAATCAGAAACCACAATACAATAGTTATAAAGGCCTAGAAATTGTTGCATTTCCCACATTGGTTTAGGTTCTGAAGTCTTCATAATGGCCTCTGCTCTCTCAGGTGTCATTTTTCTCCCCTCTTGAGATATCAACTGCCCTATATACAAGACCTCTTCCTGACAGAATTGTGGTTTCTCTTTGTCTACTTTATATCCTTTCTGTGATAGTATAGACATGAGCTTAACCAAATCTTCTGTGCATCTTTCTTCTGATTCACTGCCCACCAAAATATCACCCACATATTGCACTATATTCCTTTCAAGCTGAACATTGCCTAGGTCCACCTGAAGGATGCTGTTAAAGATTGAAGGGTACTCACAGTACCCCACGGGCAAACAAGTATGTTTCAGGTGAATATTTCTATACAAAAAGGAAGTCAAATCCTGTGAGTATTCATGAAGGGGAATTTAAAAGATTGTTTTTTTTTTAATCTATAACCGTGAAATATTTAGCCTTAGATGGGATGTTGAACAATATTGTCATGGTATGTGGATCTAAAGGAAACTCAGCTTTTTCTATATTGTTTAGGGGGTGAAGGTCCTGTATACAGTTCCACCCGTTGATTTTCTCACTGGATACACAGCCGTGTTACATGGATAGTCGGATGGTATCAATATTCTTTGCTTCATTAAAGTGGAAATAGTCTCAAATATACCTTCATCTGCCACTCTGGACATGGGTATTGCTTTGCATGTGGCAAAATGGCTCCTGATTTAAACTTGATTTTAACTGCTCCTACTCCTTTTAATAGACCCATGTCATATGGACGTGTAGTCAATAAAATATCTGGTATTTTCTCCAAATCTTCCTGCAAGAATGACTGTTTTGTTTTTATCAATGCCATTCTCTGCAGTATTTCTCTAGTCTCACCTTTAATCCAATACGTGAGACTTACAAAAAATACGTATTCATCATCTGAGTACTCATCCTTCAACAACTCCTCATCCATCAAATCCATCAGCCTGTATCCTTCACTAAGTGCTATCACTGTTCTCCATCCTTTCCCCTTCTCCTCTGCCCCAGGTAGAACCACCCTTTCCCCTCTGACCACTGCTGCATCTAACTCTAAGGGATACGCTACCCTTCTTCATGATCCATAGAGATTTCTGCTCAGAATAAAAACTCATCAGGTATTCTTAATAGTTTACCTATCAATCTGGGCAACCATGATACAAAAACAGTCATTTCATTAAAAAAAATACTTCTTTGTCTAAAGGAACTCCTCGTAAGGATTTCTGGCCTGTAAAAGCCAATATAAACTCTCTCACTTTCATATAATATATCCCTGGAGTGGAACACACTATTCATTTGTCAGTAAAAGATATCGTCAAGTTAAGTTTCATCATCAAGTCGTGTCCTAATATGTTAATTGCCATCTGCCTAGAGTATATTAATGGCATCGCCATGTCATGTTCTCCTATAGAGATTGGTAATTTGTCTGTAAAAGGAACTCAACTCATCGCCCCAGAGAATACCTGTGCATTCATGGCAAAATCTGACATTGGATATTTTCCCTCATGGACACAGGTACGAGTTGCTCCATTGTCTACAAGAAATGTAAATGTCTTGCCTCCTATGTTTACCTTGACCCTTGGTTCATCTTGGGTGTCTGGTGTCACAGATTGTACTGACCACATCAGTTCGCTCTGTGAGATGTCCTATTGTGAATAGACATTCATCCCTGTATCTGTGAAAGGATGTCCTCCTACCATGACCACACTTCCAAATGTGGGTGTAGATGCTTCCTGGGCTCCTGTAGTTGCATTCCATTGTGGTACCATGGCCTGCTGTCTCTGTGCTTGCTGAGCTTGTACCAGCTGTGTTTGCATGGGTACTTACTGCAATTGCCCTTGTGACGTTTGTATTATGTAATGGCGCTTGCTGCATCTGCTGTGGTTGCCGCGTCTATGTCCGAGCCTGTGAGTGATCTTGGGCATAATACTTCTGTGGTTTTGTATTATATTGTGGAACATAGCTCATCCCCCCTCTTGAAGTGTGCCAATTTTTCTGCATGCCTCCTCTTCTTCTACATGTCCTGGCTATGTGTCATCTTCTTCTGCAATTCCAACATTGTTACAGCTGCCTGCCATTAAATCCACCTCTTGCTTGAGGGTTTTGAAATCCACTTCATCCTCCTCCTCTAGGCCCATTCCCTAAACCTCTTGCCTCAAATTGTACCCACTCTGATATGTGTGATACACTAAGTTGTTTTGCTGCACTGATTGCATCCTCTGTGTTACACACCCTTCATTACACGTCAATACCGCTCCCTATATGGCTAATTTAGACAACTTTTTCTGAACTAACTTTGCCTCTTTTAGCTTTCTACTCTCAGCTTTCTTCTTATTTTTTTCCTATATCAATTGGCAACAACGCAATTGCTTTGATTCCCACCTGTTTCTTCATCTTCCATTGCACTGGCCGGAGCAGTCCCTGACACAAAATGTGGTAAAATAATGCCACTGTTTTATCCCACAGTTCATGCATCTCAAGGTGCCATCTCTCTTGAATGTCTTGAATATAAGCAGCATGGTTTTCATTGTCCCCCATTTTCCTAGTCATAATCGCACCCATATCAGATGTATTGGGATATTGTACTCTGAGTGCCCACCATACATCTGTTCTGCAATTATTAAATGGTGCTCCATTGTGTGTCATGTTTTGTGCAGTCACACCTGCCTATCCTGCTCACTTCCAAATGTCATCAGCTCTCTCCCTTTCAATGGCTGCTAGCAAAGCTTTTATGGCACCTATGGCTAACACGTCATTCTCTCTAACTCATTAATCAATTTTCCTGCACCAGAAGTCAAACTCGGTAATTTACATCTTAAATTGTCTTTGTCCATCTGTGGCCATGGTATATATAGTGGTCATCCTCCATTTTCTCTAATTATGGAAACTTTGAAATTCCTGGCCTACAATCACACCTACCTAAACTCCTTTTTTTTCCTGGCAGGGCTAGTGGTAGGGCTAGCCTCGCCCAAGTGTCTCCATCCTGGCAATGACCTTCATCTATTTACATAAGGCGGGATAGATCCCCTCCATTGCACAATCGTGCTTGTGGTTGCTCAGTATATCGTGTTGGTTCTGGTGTTTTTTCTTCAGGGTCTTCTAGGTCTGACCATTTTACCCCTTTTTCTACATGTGAATCTATCGAAAGGGACCTAGGAGCTAATTATGGCACCGTAATTTACGGTGCCGTAATTAGCACCTTCCCCATTGAGCCCTATGGGGCAAAAATGGGAATGGGGAAGGGCCCTTGGTGAATGGGGAATTACCGACCCCGTCAACCTTGGAATGGGGCGGTAATTCCGCCATTCACCATGGCGGAGTCGGAAAAATAACGGCGTCAACCAAGGCACTAATACCGCCTTGGTTAACGCCAGGGTCGGAATGAGGCCCAGTGTTCTTTGCTTGTCTGTTATGATGCCATCTATCCTGCCTCTCGTTTCCCTTAAATTTAGAGCCTTCGACATTCTCTTTGGTTTTACACCCATCTTTATCCCTTATATGCCTGCAAAACACCCAATCCATTTCCCTATATCTCCTGCTTCATGCTTGCCAGCCCCTGTTGATATTCTTGCTATTCCTTGCAGCTCCCTGCAGGGCTGTTGTAAACCTCTTTCTTCCTCACATCGTTCTTGTGCTTCGATCGGCACTATGCTTCTATGATATAGATACTCTATCTTTTCCTCTTTAAGTCCCCTATTACTGTTAATTTCTTCTTTCCTTCTCCTCATTATCCTTAGTTAATCTTCCTCTTGCCTTCTTTGCAAAATATGCACTTTTATTCTTTGTCCTTCTACCTCCTCTCGCCTCTTCTAGTCTCTCCTTTTCTTTCTTCACCTCATACTTTCTTTGTTCTTCCCTTTGCTTACGTTTTCTTTCCCTCTCTTCTTCATATGCTCTCTTCTTCCTTTCCTTTATTTTCACGCTCTTCTCTCACTCGAACCACATCAATGCTGTTATCGTATAGTTTGAGTAATATTTGTCGTCCCATTCATTCTTTATGTATGTACTGTTGTTATTCCCTTAGCCTTGCCTTTTATTTCTTTATGCTTCCATGCTTCTTCCTCTATCTCCATCTGTCCTCATTATGCTGTTTACTTTCATCGTGTGTCGAGATATATTTGCGTTACCTACTTTTGCTCCCTTTCATGTTACCCTCACTATTATAAGCAGGTGGCTCATATGGTGGTCGGTCAAAAGGCCGAAAATGTTTTTTTTTTTTTTATATATGTATTTTTTGGGTCAGGTAAGTAAAAAAAAGGGTTAAAATAAAAAAAATAGAAAAAAGAGGATTGGGGGAAACCCCCATTTCGAAAAGAAAACGTCATAAAAATAAATTTGAGATTTTTTTTTTCGGCCTTTTTTTTCGAGATTTTTTTTCGAGATTTATTAATTCGGTATTATGACCATAAACCGGCTCATATATTAGATTAACTTACCCTGCCGTTGCTTTCAATTCCTTTAAAGGATAAAATCCCTTATCATCTGTATCAGCACTCTTATTTCCAGGATAGAAAAGGGGAGGTGAAGGTGTTGCAGCCTCCCCTTTAAGCAGATTAAGCATCCACTCCTTCTGAGATGGATCTTCTTTCTCACTCTGATACATTTTCCATAACTCTAGAACAGCCAATCTGTTCTGTAACTGCTTTCTCTTATATGTAGCATGCAAATACATTGTCATATGTCCCAATATTGTTTTGACAACAAGCCAAGAAACCCGCTTGAGGCCATTGCATGAGTGTCTTATTGGTAATGCCTCAAACCCACTCCGAATGATATTTGCTTATCTTAGCTGTGTAGCTTGGCCATGATGTGGAATATCCTCCATAAAGTCGGTCTCGACTGTCAATACTTAGCTGACCTTGTATTCTCTACCTTATTTTATCAAATACACAACACTGATCAATTTGCACAGGCACCATCAATTTGAGAAAACAACTGTATGTATATTCAGAGAGCATATCTCAAGGCACGTCAATGTGAGAGGTCCATGTTACTATTGGATCGCACCAATAGAACACTGAGTACAGACAAAGAAGAAATAACTCATCTGTTTTTAACGTATGGACAATCGGCCAAATACATCAACGGCATTATACGCAAACATTGGAATACACTGGTGGTGGACACAGATCTTGTACGCGCAGTACTCTTATACCTATTTAATGACGTATGTTCTATGGCCTCCTTGTACGACCAGAAAAGGAGGGGTCCAATAAGGGCAGTTTTTGAGCCCGTGCACTGCATGGGGGAGTTGTTACATTTGTAAGGGCACGTGTCATGTTAGGGAATATTGAAATTGCCTACATGCTGTCAATACATTACTGTTTCCAATGGCTATTATTATATTCATTGGTACGCTCCCATGGTTGGCACATGCTACGGTGGTTGTGGCCAGGGCCTAGAGTCTTGGATACACGGCCGTCGGCCGAAGGCCTTAATTCCAAGACTCTAGGTCCTGGTCACAACCACCGCCGCATGTGGCACCCATGCATACACCCCTTGTGTTGCATTTTCATTGGCAAGTTGTGGGGAGTGAGTGCAGTGTTGGATGCATGGCCAAGGCCATGCACCCAAGAACAAAGAGGTAGTTGTGGGGAGATCCTGCACTCTTGGGTGCAGGGCCGAAGCCCATGCACCCAATAATACACTTATACCTACTTTATGACATATGTTCTGTGGCCTCCTTGTACGCACAGAAAATGAGGGGTCCAATAAGGCCAGTATTTCAGCCCGTGCAGTGCATGGGGGAGTTGTTAGATTTGTAAGGACAAATACATTACTGTTTCCAATGCCTATTATTACATTCATTAGTACGCTGCCATGGTTGGCACATCCTACAGTGGTTGTGGCCAAGGTCTAGAGTCTTGGATGCATGGCCGTCGGCCGAAGGCCTTACTTCCAAGACTGCAGGCCCTGGCCACAACCACCGCCGCATGTGGCACCCATGCATACACCCCTTGTGTTGCATTTTCATTGGAAAGTTGTGGGGAGTGCGTGCAGTGTTGGGTACATGGCCGAATGCACCCAAGAACAAAGAGGTGGTTGTGGGGAGATTCTGCACTCTTGGGTGCAGGGCCGAAGGCCATGCACCCAATAGTACACTTAAACCTACTTTATGCCGTATGTCCTGTGTCATCCTTGTACGCACAGAAAATTAGGGGTCCAATAAGGTCAGTATTTCAGCCCGTGCAGTCCACGGGGGACTTGTTAGATTTGTAAGGACACGTGTGGTGTTAGGGAACATTGAAATTGACAACATGCCATGAATGCATTATTATTTCTAATGGTTATCATTATATTCAATAGCACGCTGCCATGGGTGGCACATGCTACGGTGGTAGTGGCCAGGGGCTACAGTCTTAACATATGGGTAATTAATGCACTTGTTCTGGGGGTCGGTCGTCATGAAGTAATGTGTATGGACATCTTGTACGCACAGTTCTCTTATACCTACTTAATGAGTTATGTTCTATGGCCTCCTTGTACGACCAGAAAAGGAGGGGTCCAATAAGGGCAGTATTTGCACCTCTGCTCCGCATGGGGGAATTGTTACATTTGTAAGTGCACGTGTGGTGTTAGCGAACATTGAAATTGCCTACATGCTGTGAATACATTACTGTTTCCAATGGCTATTATTATATTCATTAGTACGCTCCCATGGTTGGCACATGCTACAGTGGTTGTGGCCAGGGCCTAGAGTCTTGGATGCAAGGCCGGCGGCCGAAGGTGAAGGCCTTACTTCCAAGACTCAAGGCCCTGGCCACAACCACCGCCGCATGTGGCACCCATGCATACACCCCTTGTGTTGCATTTTCATTGGCGAGTTGTGGGGAGTGCGTGCAGTGTTGGGTGCATGGCCAAGGCCATGCACCCAAGAACAAAGAGGTAGTTGTGGGGAGATCCTGCACTCCTTGGTGCAGGGCCGAAGGCCATGCACCCAATAATACACTTATACCTACTTTATGACATATGTTCTGTGGCCTCCTTGTACGCACTGAAAATGAGGGGTCCAATAAGGCCAGTATTTCAGCCTGTGCAGTGCATGGGGGAGTTGTTAGATTTGTAAGGACACATACATTACTGTTTCCAATGGCTATTATTACATTCATTACTACGCTACCATGGTTGGCACATCCTACGGTGGTTGTGGCCAGGGTCTAGAGTCTTGGATGCATGACCGTCGGCCAAGGCCGAAGGCCTTACTTCTAAGACTGTAGGCCCTGGCCACAACCACCGCCGCATGTGGCACCCATGCATATACCCCTTGTATTGCATTTTCATTGGCAAGTTGTGGGGAGTGCGTGCAGTGTTGGGTGCATGGCCGAAGGCCATGCACCCAAGAACAAAGAGGTGGTTATGGGGAGATTCTGCACTCTTGGGTGCAGGGCCGAAGGCCATGTACCCAATAGTACACTTAAACCTACTTTATGATGTATGTCCTGTGTGACCTCCTTGTATGTACAGAAAATGAGGCGTCCAATAAGGCCAGTATTTCAGCCTGTGCAGTGCACGGGGGGGGTTGTCAGATTTTTAAGGACATGTGTGGTGTTAGGGAACGTTGAAATTCACAACATGCCAGGAATGCATTATTTTATCTAATGGTTATCATTATATTCATTAGTACGTCGCCATGGGTGGCACATGCTACGGTGGTTGTGGCCAGGGCCTTGAGTCTTGGATGCATGGCCATCGACCAAAGGCCAAAGGCCTTACTTACAAGACTGTAGGCCCTGGCCACAACCACTGCCACATGTGCCACCCATGCACACACCCGTTGTGTTGCGTTTTGATTGGCAAGTGGTGAGGAGTGCGTGCAGTCTTGGGTGCATGTCTGAAGGCCATGCAACCAATAACAAAGTGGTAAATACTAGAGTTGGAAGGCACTGCACACCCATCCCATGTAAGATCTACAGACATACATCTAGGAGGTAAGCCTCTGGGCAGAGGTACTTAACAATAACACACATATAGAATAACCCCCACAACCACACATCACCGAGGTAGTTGTGGGGAGACCCTGCAGTCTTGGGTGCATGACTATAGCCCATGCATGCAAGACTGAAGTCATAAGCAATGGAGCTACAAGTTAATATGGGTGTGGTGGATTGTGGTCGTTGTGTTGATGCCCTAGTGTCTTCACTTCATGGCTGCCGACGATGGTCCGCAAAGTACATTTATAAGCAACTAAATTACATGGACCATGTTTTACATATGCAGCGATGGTTGTGGATAGGAACTTTACTCCTTGAACCTTGGTTGTAAGGCGTAGGTGGTAGGTTACTTACCGCAGACGAAAGGCCAGCCTAAAGGCACTGCAGCATATTACTACCATAGATTAGAGGAGTTGATTCCCATGTGTAGAAAATGCCTGCCAATATACTTACTCCTTACTTTGTTCAGATTCCCAAAAACATTTTTTAAAAATTGGTTATCGTACTTGATGGAAGTATCACTTTTTCCATTTCTGTGATGAAAGAAAAAGGTGTGTTAATGTTTGCAGTTTTCCCACATTTGATACATTGCATAATAGATAGTTCACTTTATTTTTTTGGGCCTCATATTTAGTTTGCAAACCAGTGTACTGTGCATTGCGCTCAGTTTCTGTGTTTGCTTTTCTAATCCTTGGTACTGGGGAAAAAAATCCTTGTCGGATTAAAAAACAACTTAATTTCTTATGCAACTAAGTACTTCATTTTTCTTTTCTGTGTTTTCTTCATTTTTCTAATCAATGTTATGTTTTTTGCCTTCCTGCCCATTTTAACAACAGTTAGATACCTGTAGGCATATTAAAACTGAGCATTTGTTCCTACAGATTTTTCATACTCATTCATTTGTGTCGTTGTTACATCCTGTTTCCTTTATCGTTCCCATTAATGTTTTCTTTGTTGCCTTCCTGACGATTTTTACCAACACTTAGATACCTATAGGCATATTCTACCTGTGCATGTGTTTCCAACGATCGGTGATTATCATTAATTTGTGTCATTCTTCCATCCTGTTGGGTAGTTAGATACCTGTAGGCGTATTGTAACTGTGCATTTGTTCCTACAGATTTGTGATATTCATTTGTGTTGTTGACATATCCTGTTTCCTTTATCTTTCCCATCAATGTTTTCTTTGTTGCCTTTCTGCCAATGTTTAACAGTTAGATACGTTTAGGCGTATTCTGCCTGTGCATTTGTTTCCAACTATCTGTGATAATCATTTATTTGTGTCATTCTTCCATCCTGTTGGGTAGTTAGATACCTGTGGGCATATTGTCACTGTTTGTAGTCTTTCATATACTTTGTTGACAATTTTGAAGTACACCTTATTACGTAAATTTTGGCTTCAAGAACATTAAATACGCATTTGTTAGGTTAGCTGGCAACCTCTGCTTTAGAGTAATGGTGCTATCATTACATTCAAACCATCCAGATTTCTTTGTAATGTATGCAGTGTAGTGACCTGCATTGGTTGTAGCTCCTGCATGGTAGATTATTGCTACTGTTGTAAAGGTTTTCTTTCCAAGTGACACTTAATCGTAAATCCAGTTAGTTTGCAGTTGTTTTTGGTGCCATATGCATTATAACGTAGAAGCATAACTATTATGTAGGCACTATGTGATTGTATCAGTAAGGTAATAATCTGCCGTGGTTTGCATTTTGTACAAGTTGCTGAAATGGAATGCTCTCACAATTTGGTATGGAAATATACACAAATCGCTCATTTGGGATTTTTGTTTCCACATGTATGAAATTTGGAAGATTTCATTTACAGGTATGCTTTTGTTTTCCAATACTAATAGTATGTACATTAGAAATTCTTGTGGATCTTCTTGTGAGTTCATAGTGAATCTCACCATTCCAGCACAGTCGTCCAACTGTTGCCTTACTCCATGAACACTGCATGTGTTGTCAGGATTGCTTGTTGCATTTCTATGCAGCACTAACATTTGCAAACACAATTGGTCTGTGCTGTGCAGGTAAATATTGTTAACAATTGGTGGCAATTGAAATAGAATATTCATTGCTAAATTTGCATAGCAACTTACCCCACTTTCATTTGTAAATTTGAATGGGTCAGCAAGTTTTTGGTTTTTCTCTTGCTTCTTTGCTGATGTGCCTGGTTTACATTCCTAATAGGTTCTTCTATGTTTGCAGCAATTGAAGAAACTTTAGCTTCTTTTCTTTTTTTACGGAATTTCCTGTTGCATTCTGTTGCATTTCTGTTTCAATTACTTTTCTTTTACCATGTTTCACTTTATCTGGAACAGGGTATTGTTTCAGATGAGGGGTGTACAGTAAACACAATCTATTGTATTCTAGAATGCAAGGAATATCAGCTTTGACTTTACTTGAATCAAAGTTTGTTAGCAATAGACCGTCAAGTGTACGTAAGCGTGATAATGCTACGTAGCTCATGCCTTCCTTAAACACTGTCTTTCCTATATCTATCATTGCTTTCTCTAGGGTAAGACCTTGGGATTTATGAATGGTAACTGCATATGCAAGAGTTAGAGAAAATTGCTCTCTACGTACATACATGTCTTTGAAGAGAAGGAATCGAGCCATTGAGCGCCCTATCCGTTTTACTTCTGACACTTTATCAAGGCGAATATTGACAAACTGAATGCTGCTATCACGTGGGCATGATTGAAAGCCAACAACTGTGCCCAGTGCTCCATTAACTAGCCCTTGCTCTACGTCAAGGTTACGTTTAAGCATTAATCTACAATTTAATGATAATTTCAATACTTTTTCCAACCCAGCTGTGTTGGAGATTGAATTTTCTAAACTATTTAGTCTTGTTGTGGCTTGCTCACACATGGGTACTGTCAAACCATGTTTGTCTGCGGCGCTATTTTCTATTATTGCTTGCTTTTCTTTCTTTAACATTGTTTCATTGAATTTGAAACAGCTTGCAAGAGTTGGCATTAAGGCCATACAATTGACATTTTTGTGCGTTCCATAACATCAGTTGCACATGCATTATCGCCATAAAGTGCATGTATATGCCGCTTTTTCAATGCAGCTTGTGCTTCTTGCGATAAAACACCAACTCTAATACTTTTCAAGATGTTGACATAAGTGAGATCTGCAGATTGCTGCATGTTCTCAGTTAATTCTCTGTATTGGAAATGTTGCCAAAGGTTAACATTACCTATGCTACCAACAGTTTTCCGGCAGAGTTTGTGGCCTAAGGTTTTAAAAATCGGTTCACCTTTTACTGATGTCAATTGTAGAAGATCTCTGAAAACGATAATGTGTTTCCCTGCAAAGAGTTCTTCGTTATTACTTAACTTCTTGCAATCTGAGATTAATCAAAGCCAACATTAGATTGGAGACCATGCTCACTTCATCTATTAGTAGCATTTTCATTTGTTTCAATACTCAACGTAATTCCATTGCAGCTTCTGCAGAAAGTTTGTAGTAGCCTAATTTATTTTGATGCTCTACTGGAAGCAGTAGTAATCGGTGTAAAGTCACACCGCCTATGTTGTAGGCAGCTAAACCTGTGGGGGCTGTTACAACAGCTGACAGTTTGTTGCTTGTCAATTGTTGAAGGAACTTGCTGATAATTTTGATTAGGAATGTTTTCCCTGATCCAGCTTCACCACTGACGTACAGCAGTATAGGTTTGTAATTTTGGCAGGTACATTCTTTATTTTCGTGTTGTACGCCATGCACAATTTGTTTTGTTACCTCTTCAAAAATGGTGCGCTGATCGTTGTTAAGTTTTCCTTGTTGTACAGTTAAGTCCTCTGTATCTTCTTGATACTGACACATTGGCCCTCATTACGACCCTGGCGGAGATCGTGGTGCAATATGCACCATGGAGCACGGCGGAAAGCTGCCAATACCGCCATGGGGGTTGGCGGATTTACCGCCCCATTCCGACCTTGGCGGGGCGGTAAATCCCCATTCCCCATTTTACCCTTCCCCATTCCCATTTTTGCCCCATAGGGTATAATGGGAGTGGGGAAGGCGTTAATTACGCCACCGTAAAATACGGTGGCGTAATTAACAACAAGGTCCCGTAGCGCCATGGATTTCTCCGCCCGGAAAAACCAGGCAGAAAACGGCTCCATGGCGCTACGGGAACTCGTAGTAGGGCGGAAGGGTCCGCCGCGAATACCGCTGGCGTAAACCCACTCCGCCAGGGTCGTAATGAGGCCCATTGTGTTTTCTACTTCTGCCGTAGCAACTTCAGCCTCATTTGCTATGAGTGGTTTTCCTAATGGTTCTTGACTTCCTGTTACAAAAGGTTGACTACTGTTGGAAGAGTCTTTATCTAGTTGGGCCTGCATTTCTTCTTCCTGTTGCTGCTCATTGTGTAACATTGTTTTGTACTGCACATAGTTAACATCGGTGATAGTGCTTTCATTTGCTTTGAAAGAATCTTCATAGCACTCATAATTAACTAGTATGTCTTCCTCTTTTCCCCATGGTTTGAAAAGTTGTAACAGAGACATGTAATAAAGTTCTTTCTGTTGAGGAGTTTTTAATGACAATTTCACATGATTAATTAAGCTTCGTTTGTTAAGTTTCATTAAGCTCCCTTCACAATCGGTCACTCTATATCTGCGTTTGCTTTCATCGGTTTTTACATTATTTTTGTATGCAAAGTTTTGAGCTATGTGGTATAGACACATGCTTTCCAGAGGGGTACTCCTGTTCGGATAGTATGTGTCAAGTAAATTGTTTTTTTAGAATATCTTGGCTGTCGGGATCATTTCTGCCAATTGTTTATATATCCTCATATGATTTTAGCACTCTTTTTCTAGATTTTGCAGGACCAAGACTGAGCCATACTATGTTGTCTGATTTTCCATACAAAGCAGTGCCGGTTAAACGATCTGCTGCTTCATAGGCCCCACATTCTCTATGAGAGAACATTTTTATGCCTAGACTGTAGATTTTCTGTGATAATGATTTGTCTGATGCTAGGTCATCCCAGAGGTCTTGAAGCTCTGTTTTTTCTGCTTTTGTTAAGTAGGCTGTAACATATTGTGCAACAGCAGTTGAATTGTCTGCAACGTACTGCACATCTATGTTTGAATTCCACAATAGGGCAATGATTGCATTGTAATCATTGATATATTTTGATTCTTCGCTTCTTTTTATGTAATACTTGTTTTTAGGTGATTTACCTTTAACACTATGCCGAACTGAAGACATGAATTTATTTACTTCACCTGTTTCTGTAACTGGTCTAGGGAAAACAGAGCGGCATTTGGTGTAGTATTTATCTTTTTTTTGTATTTACGGCAACAATATTTGCCACATTTGTGTCTTTGAAATAGTAAAATTTGCCCATGCAGCTCACATGTGACATATTTTTGGATAAACTGCAAAACATTTTTTTTGGAGCACCATTGATCAATAATAACAGCATGTGAATATGTAGGAACTCATGTAAATCTTCCCATGCATATTCTGCACAACTTAGCGTAACCAACCAAGTTGGTGGTCCAAGGTTTCTGATCATGCAACGCACATCTCCCTGCCGTCTAAACCAGTATTCTTTTGTACCACACATGTTTACAAACAAATTTGTTATACTTGATTGTAAAACCTCATCTTTTTCTTGTACTTTTTGTATTAACTGCATAGCTGACATATTTTGAAAGTGCGTTCCAGATTTAAGAATGTGTGCAACTCCATAACGTAGTGTTGCTAATTCACTTTCAGAGAGTAGGTGGAATATGTATTCCACATTTTTTTTGTCTAAATCTGGGATCTTGCGAATACATTCGTAATGAGCGATATTCTGATGCCCCAATCTGAGTGGGTCTATCATCGTATCTCCCAGTAGGAAATAGCAGTGGAAAAGCACGTGCTTCTATACTTTTTTCCCAAATACTCATTGGTGACCCTTTGGTTTGTCGCATTTGGTAAGTTTCTAGTGCATCATCTTTGCTTTCATTGGAATGCAATGGATGAATTGTGTAATGGTCCAAAAGAGTGGATACTGGAGCTGGATCCAGAAGTTTGAATTGTCCAGTTACTGATGGCTCTTGAATTATTTTTGTTGTTTGCCTTATGCTTTCATCAATATTTATTTCCTTGTAGTACTCATTATTGTCTTTTAGATATTACAATGCTTGTCTAACTTTGTGTAAGTCCACTAATTGTTGCCAAATTATTTTGTCCTTTGTTGGTAGTCCATTTACCAAGACTATTAAAGAATGCTCTATTGAACGTTCCACTCCTAGAGTTTGTACATTTTCCGTTAGTTCTAATGGAAAGTAAACTACTTTGCCACGAATACCTTTCACCAATTCAGAGGAAGGTAATTTTGCTGTTTTTGGATGAAGGCGTATAATTGAGTGAACTGTTTGAATTATTATGCTCTCATACAAATTGAGCTGTTGCAGGATTTTTGGTAATGGAAACAATTCCAAATTATTTGTAATTGCACGCGAAGGAGTGTGGTTGTTGTCTAATTTTGCAGTACAGTAACTGCAACATATTAGGTGTTCAGTTATTTCATATTTGTTTTCAGCTAAAAAGTACAAAGCTAATTCAAACCATTTAGAGTCTTCATTGTTTTCTAGTTTGTATGCTATGTCCACATTGTTTGTGTTCCTTTTGTAAAACGTTCTGCGGCAACGCACACACACATGGTTTGGTACTTCAGCCGATGACCTTTTAAATGTTACTATTTCTTTTCTGTATGTGTGTAGTAGAAGGTTGCAATGTGCAGAATTGTCGCTACTATGTTCTAAAACTGTTGCATTTTCTACGTGGCTCTCACTTCCAAAATACTTTTTCTGAATACGGTCCATTTCTTCTTGTAAGTATTTGGGTGTACCATGCAGAAGAGTGGTATTTAAATTGCCTAATTCTGAAGCTGGACTTTTTGCATAGTATATTTTATACACTAACAGGCCGATTCATGGAATAATTAGCGCGGCGCAAGTGGGCAAAAACGTGCGAATCGCAGTGGAATAGCGAAAATCGCAGTGAACGTGCGAAAATCGCACGAAAAGCAGCGCACGTCGATTCATGGAAGTCCGTGCGCGAGAAAACCAGCGGATGTGCGATAAAAAGTGCGCGGCGCACGTTAGCGCACAGGCCATCTAACAGCGTGCGCCAGGTCACAGCGAAAATCGCACAGGCCACAGCGAAAATCGCACATAGCGCGGCGCACGCAATAAAAGTAGGCGGAACACGGGCGTAACACTCGGAATGGGGAACAACTTGCCAAAACGTGGGCGTCACGGGGGAAGTACAGGGCACAAGTGCGCGGAACGCCCACACGCTCGCCTACAACACGTATTCATGGAATAGAATAGGGGAAAAAAGCGCACGCTCAAACCAGCGCAAGGCACAAACACGACCGCCACAAGAAAGGAGGCGGTAGCGTCTCTGCGGCTGTAAGAAATGTGCGCCAAAAGGTGCGCCAACAAATAGCACCTATATACTGCCATGATGAATGTCCCATACTGTGGCCCTCCAGGAAAAATGACGTGCAAAGGGGTACCCACAAACACGGACACCCGCTGACAAAAAATACGTGTGCATGTATACCGGGGTGCGCGGGAAGTGTCACACGCGATTTGCAGGGTACGTGCATCACAGGGGTTCGCGTGAAGTTATTCACGCGATCGGGCCTGGGGGAGCGGGCTACGTGTATTACAGGGGTTCGCGTGAAGTTCCACACGCGATCGGGCCTGGGGGAGCGGGCTTCGTGTATTACAGGGGTTCGCGTGAAGTTCCTCACGCGATCGGGCCTGGGGGAGCGGGCTACGTGTATAACAGGGGTTCGCGTGAAGTTCCTCACGCGATCGGGCCTGGGGGAGCGGGCTACGTGTATTACAGGGGTTCGCGTGAAGTTCCTCACGCGATCGGGCCTGGGGGAGCGGGCTTCGTGTATTACAGGGGTTCGCGTGAAGTTCCACACGCGATCGGGCCTGGGGGAGCGTGCTACGTATATTTCAGGGGTTCGCGTGAAGTTTCACACGCGAATAGCCTGGGCGCGTGAATTTGAGGGGTGCGCGGGAAGTTCCTCACGCGATCGGGCCTGGGGGAGCGGGCTACGTGTATTACAGGGGTTCGCGTGAAGTTCCTCACGCGATCGGGCCTGGGGGAGCGGGCTACGTGTATTACAGGGGTTCGCGTGAAGTTCCTCACGCGATGGGTCCTGGGGGAGCGGGCTTCGTGTATTACAGGGGTTCGCGTGAAGTTCCACACGCGATCGGGCCTGGGGGAGCGTGCTACGTATATTTCAGGGGTTCGCGTGAAGTTTCACACGCGAATAGCCTGGGCGCGTGAATTTGAGGGGTGCGCGGGAAGTTCTGCACGCGATCGGGCCTGGGGGAGCGGGCTACATGTATAACAGGGGTTCGCGTGAAGTTCCTCACGCGATCGGGCCTGGGGGAGCGGGCTACGTGTATTACAGGGGTTCGCGGGAAGTTCCACACGCGAATAGCCTGGGCGCGTGTATTTCAGGGGTGCGCGGGAAGTTCCACACGCGAATAGCCTGGGCGCGTGAATTTGAGGGGTGCGCGTGAAGTTCCACACGCGAATAGCCTGGGCGCGTGTATTTCAGGGGTTCGCGGGAAGTTCCACACGCGAATAGCCTGGGCGCGTGTATTTCAGGGGTTCGCGGGAAGTTCCACACGCGAATAGCCTGGGCGCGTGTATTTCAGGGGTGCGCGGGAAGTTCCACACGCGAATAGCCTGGCCGCGTGTATTTCAGGGGTGCGCGGGAAGTTCCACACGCGAATAGCCTGGGCGCGTGTATTTCAGGGGTGCGCGGGAAGTTCCACACGCGAATAGCCTGGCCGCGTGTATTTCAGGGGTGCGCGGGAAGTTCCACACGCGAATAGCCTGGGCGCGTGTATTTCAGGGGTGCGCGGGAAGTTCCACACGCGAATAGCCTGGGCGCGTGAATTTCAGGGGTGCGCGGGAAGTTCCACACGCGAATAGCCTGGGCGCGTGTATTTCAGGGGTGCGCGGGAAGTTCCACACGCGAATAGCCTGGGCGCGTGTATTTCAGGGGTGCGCGGGAAGTTCCACACGCGAATAGCCTGGGCGCGTGTATTTCAGGGGTGCGCGGGAAGTTCCACACGCGAATAGCCTGGGCGCGTGAATTTCAGGGGTGCGCGGGAAGTTCCACACGCGAATAGCCTGGGCGCGTGTATTTCAGGGGTGCGCGGGAAGTTCCACACGCGAATAGCCTGGGCGCGTGTATTTCAGGGGTGCGCGGGAAGTTCCACACGCGAATAGCCTGGGCGCGTGAATTTCAGGGGTGCGCGGGAAGTTCCACACGCGAATAGCCTGGGCGCGTGTATTTCAGGGGTGCGCGGGAAGTTCCACATGTGATTTGACAGTGTGGCTCCTCCCAGGTGTACCCTGTACACCCTCCACGGCCCCTGCAGGCAGCCCACACCACAGGGGACTACCCTGCATCCCTGGTCATGTCCCGCAGGCAGCCCACCCAACATGGGCATGCCCCCCAGCAAAGGCACATGTCTCCTTGAACTAATGAACACCAACACATGTCCCCTTGCACCCCCACCCCCCAGCACTGTGGGGCACCTGCCAGCAGGCCCCCACCCATGTCCAACTCATGTCTCCCACCACCCCCAAACCCCAGCCACCAGGGTCACCCTCCACCAGGGCCCCACTCATGTCTCCCACCACCCCCACCCCCCAGCACTGTGGGGCACCTGCCAGCAGGCCCCCACCCATGTCCAACTCATGTCACCCACCACCCCCAAACCCCAGCCACCAGGGTCACCCTCCACCAGGGCCCCACTCATGTCTCCCACCACCCCCACCCCCCAGCACTGTGGGGCACCTGCCAGCAGGCCCCCACCCATGTCCAACTCATGTCTCCCACCACCCCCAAACCCCAGCCACCAGGGTCACCCTCCACCAGGGCCCCACTCATGTCTCCCACCACCCCCACCCCCCAGCACTGTGGGGCACCTGCCAGCAGGCCCCCACCCATGTCCAACTCATGTCTCTCACCATCCCCACCCCCCAGCACTGTGGGGCACCTGCCAGCAGGCCCCCACCCATGTCCAATCCATGCCCCCCTGCACCTGGGTCCCAACATTCCCCAATCATGTCCGTAATGCCCATCCTCCCCTGCCAAAAGGCCCAACCAACTATCACACCCACCCACATATCAAAGGCAATTACATGTTACACCCCCAATGTAAATAATGCAATTTAACACATGTCTGTCACACACAATGGCTGCAAGTTAATGACAAAACACCCAACATGACATGCCTGAAAGCAATGAGATGATACGACACATTGAAGATTAAAAAAATAATATGTATTGAACAGCAAATAAGAAAAAACACAAAGCAAATCAAACAAAACAAGATGAATGTCCATGAAAAAATTATGAAAAAATAAAATAAGCCAATCAAGAAGATAATCCTGGGTCCATGAGCCCTACCAAATTAAACCTAACTGACTACTAACTAAAAAGGGAACTATATACAAAAAAGTGGTGCATTGTCCAATCGCAACCCAAAAAAAATTCAAAAAAACAAAGGAAACCTAACCCTAACTATACAACTATATACAAAGGCAGCGGGCTATTCGGACGGCTCACTGGTTGTTGTCATGGGCCAGGGCATCCTCGAACTCCTGCTCAATGGCTTGGAGGCGGGCATGTTCCCTGGCCCCGAGGTCCCGCAGGGATAACGCAGTGTCAAGCTCAAACTCCCTGCGAAGACCCTCGAGGCACTCAGCCCGCCTCAGCGCCCTCCGCATGGAGTCCTCCGCCCTGACCATCGTGAGCCGTTCCTCCTCTGCCCGCTGCCGCTCCGCACCTATCCGCTGGCACAACCTCTCCCACACGGAAGCCACTCCCATTCCAGGGTTCTCCTGCCCTCCGGCCGATGCCTACACCCCTGATGTTGATGGCCCCGAGCCATGATGCCTCCCACGTTGAGCCTGCTGCTGCCTCCGACGCAACTGCCTGTGCCAGCACGACGGCATCCAGGCTGATGGAAACCACCGACGCCGTCGTGCACGTGCCCTGCCCGATGATGCCGTCACATCCTCCATCTGCTGGGGTCCAGTTGCTCTGGTGTCCACCCCTGCTGGATCTCTGACTCCCGACTGTGGCAGGGATGGGATCCCCACCGAGCTGGCTGCATTGGTCGGGGCAGGTCCACAGGGGGCCCTGGTGGCATCTGGGCTGGAAGACGGCAAGGAGAACGACTGGTGGATAGCCTGCACAGAGGAGGAGAGGGCCGCCACATTGGCCAACACATGCAGGAAACCCCCGAACATGGCCGATCCCAATTGGGCCACGTCGGCACGGTGCACTTCGTGATGACGTGCGTGCTCCTCCCGGGAAGCACGCACGGCATCACGAATCGCAGCCGTGCGCAACGCGACCCCAATCAGGACCTTCTCCGCACGGCCAGGGGTTCCCACGTCCGCAGGTGGAGGGGAGTCAGGTGACATGGACATCCCCTCTACCTGCGGACAGGCCTGGGACGGGGCATCCCTGCTGGTGCATGGTGGTGCACTCACAGGGTCAGGGACAGCGACATGCACAGGCCCCTCCACGGTGACCTGTGCTGCCTCCTGCCCCTGGCCCTGGACTGCACCACTTGCACCAGCAGGGATGCCCCCACCAGGCCCCATGTGTGCCCCAGTGGCGGCCTCCTCCTCCTCTGTGCAAACCACCAACCTGGATGGCTCCTCACCGTCTCCCACCGTAGCAGGCCCCTGTGGGGGCTCACCCACCCCTTCCGCTGCAGCCGTGGGGGCATCCCCGCCGCCTTGCTCCACAGCGCCGTCTCCGCCCTCTTCTTCACTAGCCGCTGCGTAGAGGGAGACAAAGAACACAAGCATCAGGGCACTGTACAATGGTCCCCTAGACAGGAAGCAATAGCAGATGAGCACCACTGTCAAAGTACACTTCCATCATGTCCCTCCACAACACATGGGCCAGTCCAGGCAAAACACACACAGTAACAGGCATGGTGCATGCCATGGACATTTCCATGCATGTCCAATGGACTCTTGAAACATTCAATGATATGTAACTCACATGCATCATGGCTCATGCCCATCACATGCACACACATCACCTCAGTCACATCCATCTGGCCCCAAACACACCAAACACAGCGGATACAAGGGTAATTTTGCTGCTTTACTGAATCTCTGCATTGTCACACACATGTGTCATGCATCCATGGCATGCACAAGTCACAGACACGCAGGTCAGGCACACAGACATGGCTACCATATATGTACCTGGCATCAGCACCCATCCCTCACCCCCACCCATGTTCAGGTACAGAGACTGGCATGCTCTCATGTTCATAATCTGATTAGGGCTCCCCATGCGGCATTTCAACACATGCAACAACCATGTGCATCACACATCACTGGTCGCACATGCATTACCATGATGTCCCTGCACACATACATGCATACATGGGCTATGGCACACATACAGGCAAGTATCATAGAACCAGCACACCGCAACATGCCCTGTCTCACACAGTAATGCATGGACACTTACCGCTCAACTCCAGACGGGCCTCCCTCTCAAGGATCTGGGCGTGGAGCGCTGGGCGTACGCGTTCCAGGACCCTCATCTGGATGGTACTCATGCGGCCCCGGCCCCCCTCCACGAGGCGCCGGGCCTTCACAAGGGTCCTGGACCTCAAGTCCTCCCAGCGCTTCTTGATCTTCAGGACGTCGTGGGTTGGCACCCCCTCCGCGTTGATGGCAACCACACAGTCGGCCCAGATCCTCTGCCGTCCTTCCTTGCTGGCGCGGGACGATCCAAAGAGGGCATCATACTGCCCCAGGACATGCTCCACCAGGACACCAACTTCGGTGACAGTGAAGCTGGTGCCCCTCTGCCCCTCTGGCCTGGGGTTGCCACTGGTGCCAGATGTGGAAGTGCCCGACATGGCAACCCCAGAGGCAGGTGTGGGTGGGCAACTGGGTCCTGGGGCTGGGCTGTGGAGCGATGTAATACCAGTCGGGAGTCTTCAGTTCCAGCAGGGGTGGACACAGCAACTGGACCCCTGCAGATGGCTGATGTGCAGGCACCAAATGGCAGGGCACGGTGGCAGCAGGCAGGCAGGCAGGCAGCAGCAGATGGCACGTGGGAGGCTGCTCGGGGCACTGGGGGGCAGTAACTCGGCCTTCTGGGCAGGAGCGTGGGCTTCCGTGTGTTTTCGCGTGGCCAGCTTGATACGGAGTGATTTGGCACGTGAAAATCCTGCACGTCAGCGTGAAATCCGAGGAAAGGCCCTTAGCGCGTAAGCGCGTCAGCACCATACGCGATTCTATTGGACCAGAGTCCCTCAGCGCGTAAGCGCGTCTGTGACGTGACCCGCACGGGTGTTCCCCACTCAGGACGTGATGACGGGGCACACGTGGAGATACTGCACGTCAGAGTGTCATCGCGTGTAATTGGACAAAAGTGCGCGTACACGCGATTGGCCTATGTACGTGTATTTAATGGGTGCGCGGCCACTTACACACGCAAGTACGTCAGCGAACCTGTATCCCGTGGTGCGTGTGAATTTCCACACGCTATTGGACTTGGAACAGGATTCCAGGGCTGCGCGGGTCACACGCTGTATCCCGTGGTGCGTGTGAATTTCCACACGCTATTGGACTGGCAACAGGATTCCAGGGCTGCGCGGGTCACACGCTGTATCCCGTGGTGCGTGTGAATTTCCACACGCTATTGGACTGGCAACAGGATTCCAGGGCTGCGCGGGTCACACGCTGTATCCCGTGGTGCGTGTGAATTTCCACACGCTATTGGACTGGCAACAGGATTCCAGGGCTGCGCGGGTCACACGCTCGCTTAGAACACGCGCTAAGCATAAATTGCGGACTTTAACAATAACAAGCTCAGACGCCAGGATGAACATACCGTTCCTAGCAGCAGTGGCAGTGGGCTACCAAAGGAGGAGGAGGAGGATAGTCAGGGCCAGAATATTCACACCCAGAACCAGCCTTTTCGGGATGCCTGATGACCAGGTGTATGGGAGGTACAGGTTTCCACCACACATCATACTGGACCTGGTGACTGAGTGGGAGGATGACCTCACATCACCCACCCTGTGCTCCCAAGCACTCAGCCCCCTGGAGAAGGTCCTCAATGTACTGCACTTCTTAGCCACTGGATCATTTCAGCGGACAAGTGCCATAGTGGGTGGGGTGTCACAGGCCACCCAGTCACGCTGCCTACACCAGGTCTTGAACATCATGACTGCACGCCCATCAGTCCGCAGGCACATATACCTGCCCAGAACACCTGCAGAAAGGCATGCTGCCGCCCTGGATTTTTACGCAGTGGCACGATTCCCCAAAGTGCTAGGTGCCATCGACTGCACCCATGTGGCTCTACGTCCCCCCAGGGCATCTGAGCACATCTATAGGAACCGCAAGCACTGGCATTCCATCAACGTGCAGGTAGCATGTAATGCCAAGGGAATCATCACCTCAGTATATGCCAACTATCCCGGCTCCACCCACGACAGCTTCATTTACCGAATGTCCACCCTAAGCCGGGACCTAGAAGCTGGGCGGCATGGCGATACATGGCTGCTTGGTGAGTATGTATGCCACTGCACATGCATGCATGTTGGATACTGAGCAAGGTCACAACCTCACCAATGATACCAATCCCCACCTCCACAGGGGACAGTGCCTACCCTCTCAGCCCCCACATGATGACGCCAATTCGGAACCCCACCACGCCACCCCAGGTAAGATTTAACACAGCCCACATTACAACCAGGGGCATAGTGGAGCGCACATTCGGAGTGCTGAAGTCACGCTTTCGCTCCCTTGACCGTTCTGGCGGGCAGCTGTTATACGCTCCCCCAGTAGTGTGCAGGATCATAGTGGCAGCATGTGTCCTGCACAACGTTGCAACACGCCGGGGCCTGGCCGTGGACATGGTGGTGGCCCCACATCCCCAACCACATGCACAGCCGCTGCGCATGGGAGGGGAAAGGGCACGGGGGGAGGCAGCCCGTACACAGCTAGTGGCTAATTACTTCACATAGAAATCACACCCCTGTGGAGTGCACACTGCCCTGGCACATTCCATCTGACAATCAATGATGACTCAACCTGACACTGATCCTGAATGTCTGGAGAATGAACCGGGAATTCCATGTCAGCCTGAGATTGTTCACCTGGAAGTGTCACAATGTGTGCATCCCTACCCACACAGACACCACCAATGCAGTTTTGTGAAGTTACACATTGAAGCAGCTAAAATGAATACCCACTTGCAAAATGCAACAAGAGGACAGTGCCATGTCAGCCAACCCAACCCCAGCACTGCCACACGACACACCGTGCCATGTCATGCTAATTGCAGGTAAACAAAGTAATCCCCACAACATGACATCACTCTCACTATGTACAGTGGCACTATTAGAAACCTGCAACACCTGAAATGCTCACAGCAATGCCGGACCAACAACATACTTGAGCACGTAGTACCATTAACATGACATCAAAAATGTAACATATTAGTAGTCTCACCACCTGGAAATGCCTGCACTCCCACCACTACCAACTGTGCAGTGTTGGCGCCATGTAGAGTTGTAGGTGCACTGCTGCCAACATGGTCCCCATCGCCAGACTAGAGGTCCTTGTGTGGACTTGAGGAAGGGACCTGCAAATTGGGAGGTAGACACAGAAGAAGAGTTACACATCAATGCAACATGCAGTGTACAACACAACAGCAATATGCACTAGGAATGTATACACAGTATTGACTACAGACTGGCCACACAGGTCATGGGAGTCCAACGTCACTGTGTAATTCACTGTCACTTGGGCACACCCTTTGCAAGCCCATGGAAACGGGAAGCAGGAGGGGTGTGTGTGACTCAAACCCAAGCATCGGAACCAAATACATTACAAGCCTGCATGTGCCCAGCCACAATGCAGCGTATGCCCACAGGAACCACGGAAGCCAACAGATCGGAGCCAACAGATCGGAGCCAACAGATCGGAGCCAACAGATCGGAGCCAACAGATCGGAGCCAACAGATCGGAGCCAACAGATCGGAGCCAACAGATCGGAGCCAACAGATCGGAGCCAACAGATCGGAGCCAACAGATCGGAGCCAACAGATCGGAGCCAACAGATCCTCCCAAAAAAATTGGGAATAAAAGAAATCAAAATAAAAATAAAAATAATAAAAAATCAAAAATGGCCATTGATGGGCCCGGGGGGGTTGGGGAGGCCACCCAGGAGGTCCGAGGACAGGATGCACACCAGAACCCACCTGCGTGGATCCTGGGAAAATAAAACACCTCCATGGGCTCATGGCCCACACGGCTACCCTATTGTGGGAGTGTCACTGCTGTCGCTATTATCACCCTGTGCAGCTGCATCCGGAGGTGGTTGCACTATGGGAGGCAGCCCACGCAAGGCCCTAGTCTGCTCCTCCATGGCTGCAAGCATGCGGGTGTGGTAGGTCTGGTTCTGGAGGATGAGTGTGCGGAGGTCCCCATGCAACAACTCACGGGATGCCCGGACCTCCGCCCTCGTTGCCTGCATCTCAGCTGAGAGCGTACGGGTGAGACGCTCCAGCTGCTGTTCTGTCCTTTGGTGTGTTGAAGCCTCAAGCTCAACAAGAGTCGTCCTGAGGTGTAGGAGCTCCTGCCTCAGGGCTTCCCTGTGGCCCTGGGACTCAATGGAGATGGCCTCCTGCAGAGTCGCCAGTGCCGCCCGCCTGTCCCTGTTGGACCCCAACATGTCCTCCCTGTGTGACTGGCAGATGGAGTCAGTTGCCTGCTCTAGTCGCTCCATCAGCCTTTCTGGGGGGACAATGGAAGTGGCCACCCTATCCATGGCCTGAGCCATCATCTCGGATGATGCAGCCTGTTGGGTAGCCATACCGTAAATGGATTGCTCCCATGCGGTATTGCCAGGTGGCGTACGGCCACCACGTCGGCGGGCACCACACCTGTCTGGGGCAAGGCGAACTGCGCCTTGCTGTGCCGGCACTGCCTGAGGCTGCAGGACTGCATTCCCCCTCTGATCTGCTGGCCCAGGAACAGGATCAGATGTCGCGGAGTGTGACCCTGCATCCGTAACCACCAAAGGCGTAGCTGCCAACACTGACATCCCCATGGAGGGTACTGACCCTGGTGCAGGTGGGTGAGACAGAACAGAATCCCTCCCTGGAACACTCACCAGCGACGGCACGTAGGTCTCATCCGAATCAACACCTGAGTACAGCTCGGGGGAGGTGCAGCCAGAGACACCCCTTGAGAGCACGACCTGCAGCACTTGTGGGTTCTCCCCCACCACCACACCACGTCCCTCACTGGTGGTTGGTCGGCCCTGGGACACCTCCTGGGTCTGCACCATCTCCACAACCCCAGCAGTATCAGGTGCGTCTTCCCCTGCAAAGACATGAAAACAAAGTAATGGAAACAGGCATTAGCACCATGGCACACATTGAGGGCTGAGAAGCAAGAGAACCAGTACTTGATTGACATGTCCCACATGACTAAAACCCTCCCATGCATGCACCCTCACTGCGTATGAAGTGCAGGCAAACGGCACACACTGATGACACCAAGATGGAAGATGAACACATTTTCTGCATGCTGCCTGGCAGTGGCATCACACATTGGCCTGTGATTGGCAGGTGAAACACACATGCCATCACACAGATGGCATGTACCATTGCTATTGAGTGAAGATGGAGAGGAGGGCAGCACCTATTCATTCAGTCCAGTTCCCGCATGTAATAGCTTTTCTGATTCTAACAGGTCAGATTTTTCACCTGGAGCTGCCAGTCTGTAATGGTCAAATTGCACAGGGACATGTGTGTACAAATGATATCCAGGTAACAAAGTCACTCCCCTTTACCATACCCATGTCAGACATGTGACTAGTGGACAGCGACATGCCTAGTGAAAGTGGTGGAATGCAAACAAACTGACTGAATGAACAGTGAAAAATAAGCAAATCTGTTGTGTCAAGGTGACACTTCAAGGGCAACTGGCGTGCAGTTGTGCTAGATGTCTACTGTTGGCAGAAGGGATACTGCTATGGCCAAATGCAGCTGCGCAGGTAGTATTGCATGAAGCACATGGCTGACCCATACGACTGAGGCGCACACACTCTCTCCTGGCACCCAAACAGAAGCCCTCACACACACACCATGCACATGTATGACACACACATGCATGTGCACTCACCGGACAATGCCTCGTAATCAGCCAGATCTCCCACGCCTTGGATCTGTTCCTCCGTGACGTAGGTCCCAGCGACTGACTCATGTGGAGTGAGTTCCATGTCTACTACTGGAGACCCACCTCCAGTCACTAGAGTTGCGGCATGACTTGAGGCCAGCTTACTCTTTGCCCTGCGCTTTAGGTCATTCCAGCGCTTATAGCAATCATTGGCTGTGCGCCTCACGATTCCAAGGGCACTTACGATGTCCGCAACGGTCTTCCAGTGTGCCTGGCGTTGTGCAGGTGTGGTCTTGGATCCTGCAACAATGACCATCTCGTTGTCATGTCCGGACACATACTCGACAAGTGCATTCAGTTCGTCATCCGTGAAGCTGGGCTTCCTGGACGGGCCGGACTGTGTAGCCGTGTCTGGGGCATCAGCCTGTGCCGGACGAGCACTCTTCCTCTTCCGCTTGGAAGGTGGTGGTGATCCTGAGTGTCCTGCGCCGCTCTGGACACTAGGGGCAGGAGCCCTGGTGGACTCTGTATCAGGAGTGTGGGATTGCACACTCAGCATGGGAGTTGGTGCAGGCATTGGCTCGAGTGTGATGGTGTCAGGGGGAATCTCAGCAGCATGGACTAGGACCGACACTGTCCTGGCTGGGTGTGTGAGGGCTGGGGTGGATGGAGCCGCAGCTGCCCCTGCAGCCACTCCGCCCTGCCTCCTTGGTGCAGTAGATGACCTTGCTGCCCCAGATCCACTTGGCATGATGGCATCAACGTGCACCAGCGCACGTGTCGTAGCCCTGCTGACCTGGAAGTCAGCCATGGAGTCAGCCAGGTCTGGTGCCACAATGGGCTGGTCCAACAAGGGCTGAGCATGGATGGTGTCGGCCACTTCAGCCTCAACGGGAGGGGGGGAGGGGGGGCAGGGGGGGGATGATGGGTGCCCTTGACTGGTCCTCCACACATGGGGGGACAGGCTCACCCTGCAAGTTACGACCACGTCCCCTACCGGATCCACCACGGCCACCACTTGTGGCTCTTCCACCTTTGCCACCCTTACGGAATCCTCGCCTCCCAGCCATGGCACTGATATTAATGTGCGTATGGGAGTGGCTGTAGACAATTGTCCTGGGCAATTGGGGGTCAAAGGGGTTGGGTACCAGATGGTAATTGTACCCTAGTGCTCTAGCACGGCTGATTGTAACCCCTGGGGAAAGATGACGGGTCACGCAACGCACAGGAGGCCCAAAAAAGGGAGATGACGTGCACGCAACCCCTCCTAGACCACGTGTGCAGAAAGAAAAACCTGCACTACGCTGTGGCACCCAGTAACACAAGAATGAACGTATGCCTGTCACACGCAGCCTAGAATGACCTCTGAAGGGGTAGGCAACACACGGGGCAAGCACAGAAGTTGGATACGTGCGTGACTCACCGTCTGCCAGGTAAAAGAGCGTGAAGAATGAGCGCGTTTGGCTGGCTAAACCCCCGCCAAAAGAAGATGTGTACGCTGTCTGAGAAGACAGGACAACAGTAGAAGGGGACACTGTTTGAGGGAACAGGCCCAGGTAAACCAGTAAAAGAGAAAAAAGAGAAAAAGCTGTCAGAGGTAACAGGGAATACGAACTGGAAACGCCGTGAAGTAAATCGCGTGTGAAACGACAAGAAGTACAGATTTCACCCACTCGCTCTCCACGAAAAGCACGTACAAGGAAATGGTGTTCTACATGTACCTTATATACAGGCCCACACGTACAGCGTCACTTACGCGGCGTGTACGTTCACCAATCACACGCTTTGTCACTCCTGCGTGTAGATCCATTTTCACCAATCACACGCTTTGTCACTTCTACGTGTACATCCATTTTCACCAATCACACGCTTTGACACTGGGACGTGTCACGCAACAATTTCCTGCACGTGCAGGTGACTATAGGCGCGCATATGCTGTTGACGGGTTTACGCGCTAAGGGCCTTTGCTGACGTGTGGGATTTCACTACCTATCAGGCTGTCCACGCGTTCACACACGAGAGACCACGCTCCTGGCCAGGAGGCGAAATTACTGCCCCCCAGAGCCCTGAGCACGCTCCCACCTGCCATCTGCTGCTGCCTGACTGCCTGCTGGCCACGTGCCCCACAGTGCTGGTGGGTGGGGGTGTTGGGAGACATGGGTGGGGGCCTGGTGGAGGGTGCCCCTGCACTGGTGGGGGTGGTGGGAGACATGGGTGGGGGCTTGGTGGAGAGTGCCCCTGGTGGCGGGGGGTGGTGGGAGACATGGGTGGGGGCCTGGTGGAGGCTGCCCCTGGTGGCGGGAGGGTGGGGGTGGTGGGAGACATGAGTGGGGGCCTGGTGGAGGCTGCCCCTGCACTGCTGGGGGGGTGGGGGTGCAGGGGGACATGAGCAGGTGTGCAGGGTAGTCCCCTGTTTTGTAGACTGCCTGCAGGGGCCGTGGAGGGTGTACAGGGAACACCTGTGAGGACCCACCCAGCCTAATCGCGTGTGATGATTCCCACGCACCCCTGTAATACACGTACCCTGGCTAATCGCGTGTATAACTTCCCGCGTACCCCTGTAATACACGTACCCTGGCCAATCGCGTGTTAAACTTCCCGCGTACCCCTGTAATACACGTACCCTGGCCAATCGCGTGTTAAACTTCCCGCGTACCCCTGTAATACACGTACCCTGGCTAATTGCGTGTTGAACTTCCCGCGTACCCCTGTAATACACTTACCCTGGCTAATCGCGTGTTAAACTTCCCGCGTACCCCTGTAATACACGTACCCTGGCTAATCGCGTGTTAAACTTCCCGCGTACCCCTGTAATACACGTACCCTGGCCAATCGCGTGTTGAGCTTCCCGCGTACCCCTGTAATACACGTACCCTGGCCAATCGCGTGTTAAACTTCCCGCGTACCCCTGTAATACACGTACCCTGGCTAATTGCGTGTTGAACTTCCCGCGTACCCCTGTAATACACTTACCCTGGCCAATCGCGTGTTAAACTTCCCGCGTACCCCTGTAATACACGTACCCTGGCTAATCGCGTGTTAAACTTCCCGCGTACCCCTGTAATACACGTACCCTGGCCAATCGCGTGTTGAACTTCCCGCGTACCCCTGTAATACACGTACCCTGGCCAATCGCGTTTTAAACTTCCCGCGTACCCCTGTAATACACGTACCCTGGCTAATCGCCTGTTAAACTTCCCGCGTACCCCTGTAATACACGTACCCTGGCCAATCGCGTGTTAAACTTCCCGCGTACCCATGTAATACACGTACCCTGGCTAATCGCGTGTATGACTTCACGCGTACCCCTGTAATACACTTACCTTGGCTAATCGCGTGTTGAACTTCCCGCGTACCCCTGTAATACACGTACCCTGGCCAATCGCGTGTTAAACTTCCCGCGTACCCCTGTAATACACGTACCCTGGCCAATCGCGTGTTAAACTTCCCGCGTACCCCTGTAATACACGTACCCTGGCTAATCGCGTGTATGACTTCACGTGTACCCCTGATATGCACGTTACCCGCTTTGCGTTCCTTGTTTGGCTGCCCTGTAAACTGGTCCAGAGTTAGCGCAGCCCTTTGCGATGATTTAGCGATTTTGCTGGCTTTTCCTTGCGAGAGGGCGTTCTTGGGGGCGTTACTGGCGCTGCTGCAGGGTCGCTGCGATACTCTGCGCCACGGCTGGTTTGGGAGCATGTAATCCATGAATACGCTGTGCGCGGAAATCGGTTTTATCGCACGTGCCTGGCGCAGTCAATCGCACGCGGACACTCTGCGCCAGCCGATTGCGACACTTTTCTGCGAAATTCTATGAATTACCCTGTAAATTTCTTACATTGGAATGATGTACTGATATTCTTTTAATATCATGGAAGGTACTTTTGCAAATAGGCCCAGAAATGCAGGCTAATGAATGTCCCTTTAGTCCTGTGTCTTTCCGCACTGCACAAATATCCATATTTTGCAGCACTTTCATTTTACTTTTGTCTTTACCTTTTACATATTGATTGAAGAACTGACGTAAAGATTTGAAAGCTTTGTTTGGACTGGCACACATTGATGTGCATGGCCATTTGTATACTGGACAGTGTGGTTCTGCTGAATCGAGAGGTAATTCTGAGTTTTCAGGAGATAGTTTTGTAAGCAGTGTTTCTTGTTCCATGATGGTAGTATTGATTTTCTCATACCCTCGTCCACTGCTATGGATGGCAATTGTGTTTGTTTGATTTTGTTTGTATGCTTCTTCATTAAAATATGGCTCTGTGGTTGTTGTGTGACTCCATTCACCACCACAAACATGCAAGAAATATTTTTTTTTCACATTCTGTTTATTGCTGAGTTTCTTTTGTAGTTTGGTACTTAGTTTTGTTAGTGCTTTTATCCTTTTTAACACTAATATGAACAACTTCATTTTGAGAAGGATTGCACTGTCCACGAGTGCTTGTAGAATTAACTTTCTACGGTACGTTTTAAGGGGTGAGGATGATTTTGGTCCTCTTCTTAGTAGATTGTGAAGGACTCTGTGTCGAAACATTTTTGCCAAAATACTTCTTTTACTATGGGTTCTTCTTACACTATCAGGATTATTAGGAACATTGTTGTACTGGGAGCCGTTTTTTGACAACATTTCTGTGTTTTGTGACACTTTTTGATGGAGGAGGTACAGTTTCGGTAGTTGAGACTTCTTTTATTATGTTACCCAATTCCATTAGGTGGTTTGTACCACGATTCACCACTAACTCTACAACGGGCGGATGCTTACATTGGGCACCTTTATTTTTATTTGCTCTAATTCTGCGTTTCTTTCTACTGAGATGCTTTTTGGAAGGCATTCTTTGGTATCTGTTGAGATAAAAAAAATATGCCTTGGTCTGTTGTCCAATGTATGTGTGCTGTGTGCATGTATGCATAAGTGTGGAAGCTCTTTGTCATGGTGTGTCAAAGCACAGTGACCTCTAATTATCATTTGGTAAGGCTACTTTACTGTTTGTATACTAGTACAATGTGCTTTAGATGAGAGTACAAAGTGCCCTACTTGTGACGAGAACCAGTATTGATAACTGAAATGCCAAAAACTTGCTACCACAACATACTTTCACAATCTAACCTCCTAAGGATTCCCTATGTTATTTCAGTACCAAACACAAAGGTATTTGTCAGCCATTCCACCTGTTATTCTTTGTTCTATAAATGGATATTTGTAGGTAGAATGGTTTACAAATGAATGCTTGCTTTGGTGCCCAAAATAAACAAATAACCCATGCAGCCTCTTTGAGGAGTAGATACAATATGAAGGTTGTACTGTACTTACTTTTTTGTACAAGATGACCAGGTTTCTTCGGATATGTCGTCTGCAGTGTAAATGCTGTTGATTCTCAAGACAGTAGTCTTTACTGTGAATTAAAATAACAATATCAATTACTTTGTGTGTTTTGCAGTGGTCATGATACTGGCAGACTTTACTTGTATTTCTTTAGTCAGAGGATTTAAGTTTCATATTTCAACCCAGTCCACGTGCACATTTCACTTCTCTCTGTGCAGTCTTTCCATAATACTTTCAATATGGTACTTGAAAGTCCTTCACAATAACTACATTTGTTAAGGGTTTGGAAATGCCTTGTTATTTACAAAGTGTAGTATGCATAGGAGAGAGGTTTGTAAGCGATAGTGCAAAGTACTAGTTGGGCAAACATTTTGTACTTGTTAATGAAAAGCACGATGTCCAAAAATCGGGAGACTCTCCGAAGGACATGTGAGCACCACATTCGGGAGCGATTACTATTCTCGTACGATCACATTGCAAATAGCATTACTGTAGACAGTACAGAGTACAGAACTCAGACATTTTCACATACAAAAGTGAGGTCTGCCCTAAATTCTACTTCTGAACTCACACGCTTTTAGGGGGTGTTACCGGCCTTTTAATGGGCAGACTCACCCGCCAAGCCTCCTGCACTGCCATTCAATCCAATGGGCGTCTCAAAAGCCAAAAACAAAATCGGCTGATTTCACCCGCCTTTAAGACAAAAATGGTTGAGAGCTATGCCTAAATAGGCATGCTTGCAACGTATGTACAGGTTATGCAGAAGACAGTAAGCGGTCGTGCGATTTGGTAATGACAAATCGGCATTGTTACACTTTAAAAGGGGGAGCGTTGTTATGTGTTCCCTGTGGAAATTTACCACCATTAATTTGTCTATTTTAAATCATAAGGGTTCTAAATGTACTCTGATTAATATGTAGATACCTGTACTCTATACTGATTCATGTGCACATGCATGGAGATGTACATAAACATTTGCAATCCTTGCACAGTCGCTTGTGAAGTAGGTGAAGTAGGTGCTTTGCAATGGTACGCAAATTTCATTCAGAATCATCGACAGTAATTTTGAAGTGCGCAATGTTGATGACGGAGTTAAAATTAGCGATGTTCTATGTGATTGGTGCATGATTGTGCGCCTGCTTAGTTGTGTCCAAAGAGGGACTCGCTTTGGTACCGCTGTAGAAAGGGTGGAAGGACTGGGTAAGAGTTACGTGCCGCACGTAGGCAACGCGTGTCCGCTGGTAGGGCGTGTCACATACAGGTTTCTTCAACAAATCCTGCATGGAAAGACGACTGTAGGCATCAGCCAATCAGATGTTCACATTAGTCTTTTGTGTCGAAAGACGGTGTGCACACTGAAAATGGCAGAGGTGCAGAGGGTCAGGGTTTTGCTGCTTGGAGACATTTTTGTGAAAGGCTTAAAACACTATGCCGAGAGTAGGCATGTGGCACACCATTTCTATGTGTGAGGAGTGGAGGTGGTGTGGAGCGCTCACACTGATGCCAATGCTGCGGCAATTCTGCAAGTTTGCAGAGACATGCGTCGAATGACCACTCCTCATGTGGTAATTTTGCACTACGGTGCTTGCCACTTGGGATACCTGACTTCACGTACTTTGTTGGCAGATTTGGCTCAGTTGGTTGAAGCACTCATGACCATCTTCCCAACATCGAAAGTTATTTTTTCTGATTTACTCCCGGGAGTGCAATGGAACAACACTTCTGTTTTCTGTCCAGATCAAAGCATCGGGAGGTGCATCATTAATCGCGGCATGCGTGCATTCATGCTACGAGTTGGTATGTTTTTTTGTAGTCACGATAACATTGCTCCAAGCAATGCACATTACTTTGAAGGAGATGGTGTTGCTCTATCCTCTTTGGGAAATGCAATGTTTTTTTGGAACATAAGACTTGCTTTAGAGAAGGTTCTGTAATGTTTGCATGAGTAAAGCAAGGACAGAAAATACAAAAAAATACATAAAATACCACATGTCTGTATGATATGTGGCCAAAAATAAAAAAGAAACGGCTCTTTTCAAAGCCTACCTTAAAGGGGAAAGAGGGGAATAGTACTTTAATGTACCGTCGTCACGCTCTGATCCTGTACATGTCCACGAACATGGCGGTAGTTAGCAGCCAGCACATATCACCACCAGGGGTTGAAGGGTGGAGCCACATGTAAATGAGAATGAGTGGAGCTAGGGATTGGTCCATAAAGTTCAGTAGGTGTGTTGTGACCGACGTACTTTAGTATGACCGTCTTCTCCCTCACAGGACACCACACAGCCATGGCTTTTCATGCTCTATAACAGATTATCTGGATTGTGGGAGACTCGTGGATACATTGGTTGAAGGTGCATACAGAAAGCTGCAGTTTATCTACAAATCTTGGATTTCCACATGCGGATGTGCACTGGCATGGCGTGCGTGACATGAGATGGGTGGACTTGGTTCCTCTTTGTGTTACTTTACAGACAGAGCATCCTCCAGATATACTCATCATTCATTGTGGAGGAAACAGTTTAGGCCATGTATCTGGCATTTCTTTACAATTTGCCATGAAGGAAGGACTCGCGAAGCTCAAGGACATGTTTCCAAATCGTCAAATACTTTTTTCTCGTATTGCCCAAAGACAAAAATGGTTGTTTTCTTCTGCATTTGGTCCACAAATGGAGAAAGCAAGACGCAATGTGAATAAGGCTGTGTGTGCCTTTTTATGAGATGTTGGCATGTCCTCTTTCCACAATGAAAACATTTTGTTCCGTATCAGTTTCATTTTCCGCAGAGATGGAGTGCACTTCACATATGCTGGTAATCAGATGTTTGTTCACAATTTACAAATTGCATTTCGCCCTCTTTTGTAATTACACTAACCTATCTGACAATCCGTTTTCCACAATCCACTGTTTTTGACCCACACAACACACCACCAAAAGGCTCTTTTCAGAACCGCCACTTACTGCCAACGTACACTTTATTGCATTTGCGCCACTTGGACCCTCCCTTTTCCCCTCTATGACTGTCCGCAAACTTTTGCTGAACTTCGCAGGGGTCTACAGCCTTTACTTCATAGTTCTATTGTTACACTGAGAAAGGCAGCTCTGAAAAGAGCCTTTTCTGTCATTTTTGTTGTTTTTACGTTCATTAATTACCAGCACTCGACACTCTAAGAGAAGAGGCGAAAGGAGGGTAAGGAAGGGACACCAGCCACGGGGATAAGAAAGGGCAACTCTATAGACAAATATTATGGGTGATCTTTATTTAGGTAAGGAGCAAATCTTCTGGTGCTCGGTGACTGCAGCCTCAAAAACACTTTGAAAACTCTTCCCCCCTGCAGAGTACTGCATCACAATATGTGCACACTACTGTCACCTTTGAAAGGTAAGGGTCCATAGCATTGCGAATGGCTTGTGAAGCAGCTGGAGGGAGGCGCTCCCCCAGAGGAGTGTCTCTTGTGGTGGGAGGAGCGGATTCCGATGATGCTGTGGAGGAACTCAAATGACTACACTCTTCACATGGCACCACCTTGCGAATGTCCACAATGTGGAACGAAGTGAGGTGTCGCTTCATGGTTGTCATACCAAAAATGTATGCTCCAAATCTCCCCCGACTCAACACCACATCGCACTGGTTACACTTCACCAGGTTCGCACGTGCTTTTGGTACATTCCCATAAATGGAAAATAACCGCCACACCCACGACTCCCGCCGAGTGCTCCTAGAGCGGAGTTCCTCCACTTCATTCTCTTCCTCCTCTTCTTCCTCAATCTCTACATCCTCACCCACTTATCTCTCTGCAGGCCCTTGGTGAGGTGGTGATGGTGGCGGGTTTGGGGGTGGTGCAGAGGATAATAACCCAACAGCAGCCATGGAAGCCATATCGATTAGTTTCCTTTTCGTCACTACAGCAGTAAAGGGAAAGCACCTCTATCTGCTATAGCTAGAAGGACAATGAAGATGCGCTCGGGGGTGTGGCCTTTTGAAGGGGTGCAGGGGTGTGCCTTGTGACCGTCTTCATCCCTACAAAGCGGTACACACATTTTACACAGCAACTCCTCAGGTGGCCTATTGTTTGGGATGTGTGCAATTACATTTTTACACTCCTCAATACTTTTCCTTGTGTCTACAAGTTCATTTTTAGTGTTGCGGAAGCACACAAACCATGGAAACTAGTCCCCACGGTCAGCATAGGTGCGGTCACAAGATGACGTCCTCAACACATCCGCCCCCTTAATGAAAGTCCCCTGGATAGCAAATGCAAAGAATCCAACATGCGCATGCGCACAAGTGTCCTACGGACAGTGTTCTGGTTCTCAAACTATTTCAAAGTGCGACACAAGTGAGACGGGCAGTTAGGAACTGGCGCAATGTTGGCAATACTTTCATTTGTACTGCGCATGTGCACGCATGCTATGTTCACTGTACGGACAGTTCCAGTGTCCTTAGAACAACTCCATTTTGTTTGCCTACAAATTTGCCGGCCACCGTGTCTGTTATACGAACGTCACCATTTTGACTGCGCCCAATACGGACTGCTATACTGTCCTTCACACACTCCCTTTTTACTCATTTACTCCCATTACGGCAGTCAACCATCACATCCGTCTTACTTGCCATTAGACAGCACCCACATTCCATTTCTTGTGGATAGGTCGAACAGGCGCGCTGTTTACAAACATTGTATGTCTTTTTAAAAAAAAAACATTCAACACAATCTCTTTCTCTACAACTATTGTACAAAACCATTTACTACACACACACACATCATTCTAAAGAAACAGCGGGGGAAGCGGACACTGAAACAAATATAGTGGAATTTGGATTTAAAATGGGCTGGTTATGAGGGGAAGATTTGTGAGGGGAAGAAGGGATGGATACTTTGTTGAAACATCTATTTTCCTCTTGCAGATTTGGGGATGGGTCATTAGGGAATGGAGAAGCAGGGCAGGTGCAGGTGGGGCAATGGTACCAAACTTTTCCTCTCACAACGTCCTTTACAAACTCCCATAAACTTTGAAAATTGTCGTTCAAAATGTCCATTTTCTGCTCTATCCTTTTTATCCTGTCTTCTTCTATCTCGTTTGTTGCCCTTTCCTCTTTTTTTTCCTGTTCTGTTGAAAAAAGAAACACCATAAGTTAAATGCCTATAAAATACTGGTCACTATTCTGCATATGCAGACCAATGTGTACCATTGTTGTCGCTGTCTTCAGACATTTCCCTGTGCGGGAAATACTCCTCCAGCCACTCCAAAGTACTAGCCATTTCTGAGCCAAAACAAAAGAAAGAAATTATTATTTCTGCTCCACATACCAAAAAAAAAAACACACCCACATAAAAAAAATTACCTGCACTCACTCTTTTGATGTACTCTCCTTTCGTCCTACTTTGTCCGTCCACTATCGTTCCAGGCTGCTGAGTTTCTGTGAAGTGATTACAGTGAAGGCGTCCTTTCTTTTTTTTTGGTACCTTCCACTTCATTCTACATGGTTATTAAATGTGTCGCTTTCTTTTGCCACCTTCAAGTTTCCATATTTACTAATTACTACTTACAATATCTTTATGCCCTTCTTCAATGTTTCACACTTTTTGTGTAAAACAATAGTACATTTTCAGATACCCCCGCCTCTTTGGGTAATCTTGATCTTGACTGCCCCGTCCGCAAATAGGCACTTAGTCCGTTCCTTTCTAAAATTAATAGGGAAGGGGTTCTATATGTTCTATGTTAAATGTATGTCAAGTACATAGATTACACTACATAACCCTCAAAAATAACATGATTACAGTGTATATTCTGCTCAACAACTTCATTGAAACAATTACATGCTTAGGTTCCACCTTCCAAAAACCTGTACAATTCCCTACACAAAAGAAATGTTGTTAAGGGGACGTTATGGTTAAGTTGCCCTCCCAAAAACCAGTGAAATTCACTACAAAAAAAACTTTGTTGAGGGGACGTTTGGTTAAGTTGCCCTAACAAAAAACCTGTACACTTCACTAAAAAAAAAAACTTTACACCTCCATGTTATGCTTCAGCAGGCAGGGATTCCGACAAAGGGAGACCTGCCAAACCGTATCTTTTTACATATGTTTGTGCACGCCGTTCTCCACAGGAAGCTCTGCAGTCTTCTGGCTAATAACGGGAGCAGTCGAGTGTCCGGAGGTCTGGATCTGGGCCTAGGTCGAATAGAGCTGAACCATCCACACTGCTACCAAAATGTACTCTAGCACCTTGAAGAATCTCTTGTGCTACATGGAATTACCAATAAAGATGTCAGACCAAATAACCACACAGAATCAAAGAATATTGCAAATAACTACTGTATTCTCAATTTAATAAAGTAGGGTCAAGCGGCAAACATCAGATTGATGCATGCACACGCACACACAAACCTGATTGCACAGAGGTGTCATGCCCCAATATGCATCATCAAAGATGCCATTCTACGTTGCAAACTGTAAAACCTTTTGATGGGAGGAATTGGTTAGGGGAACATATCTACTTATAGAATACATAGAGGTTAGTCTACCATTGGCTGTCTTTTATCTGTAAGACACGCCTTGAACTACCTCTAAATACGCATAATACTGATTATAGTAGACAAAATGGCAGCGGATTGGTCTATGCAACATTGTATAGCAGATTGGCACACATACCCACTGATTGATTGGTATCCCCATCCAACCTTGGACTTTCAGCTCGGCTAGCAGCACGTAAGCGAAACAAAACCCAGGTACTTGAGTCACATCAGATTACTTCCCACTTTCCCAATCAGTCCATCATCTCTCATCAGTCCGGCCATGAGCCAGAGTTTCCCATCTGCAGTTGACCGTGTAGCCTGCTCTCTGTTCTGGACCATTCAATTGAGTGCAAGCACATCACCATCTTCATTCAAAGCTCAATTAATAGCCCTTGTTTTTTACTTCTGAATCACATTTCAAGAGAACAAAAATATGTTAATTTCAATCTCTTATTAACTGCAATTCAATTCAATTATGCTGGTTGCCATTGTTCCTCTTGGCCTCTAGAGACTTGCTTACTCCACCTTGTATAGACTTTATACACTTTTAATGATCCAATACTTGGCTCTTGTAAATGTTTTCTTCTTCTTTAATATGAGAAATATATCTCATGTCCATGATGTATCTGTCTGCCTCCCTTTGTGCTTTGCAATTATTCATTAAAAATAACATCCTTGATCCCAGGCCAACATAGACTCCACTTTATTTTGCACACAAATCTGTTTTCCAACGTCTCCTGACTCTGCACCCCTGGTCTGTCTCTGAGGTAGCTGAATTGACTTTTTTCACTAGCCAAAGTCTATTTTCCTATCATGGGCATCCTTGCCATTTTATATTTTCAACTATAGCAAAATTCCATATGTCTCATATACCTTGACGTGCTAGGTATTTACACTTATTGATCAGCAAGTTACTTTGTCTTCTTTGTATATTATCACTTTATCATTTCATACATGTTTCTCTTGTCGCTTCAGTTAGGTCATCACTCTGAAATATTTTAATATTGTTTCAGTATGTCTTTACACATCTTCTTTATGACATCACTTTGCCCATGTCAGATTTCACTAAGCACTAAATGATATCCAATGGTGCATGCTGATATCCTTCCGATCTATATCTTGCCACTCTTAGTGTGAGGATATGTTTGATATGATTTTTTGAGTGAATATTGTCTCTCATACCTTCGATGCGGTATAGGCATAACACATTCAGTACCATATAGGGGTCTTCTCCTGCTCTTCCAATATGATTGTGTGAGGGGGCGGTAGTTAGGGAAAGCGAATGCAACTGCTCCTCTACAACACAGACACCAATGCTCCATGCCTCCTTACTCAAAACCATTCTGAATGAAACACTCCTCCCTTACCTGACAATCATCAACAGCTCCCTAACTCAAGACACCTTTTCCTTGACCCTCAAGACCGGGCAAATCCTCGTGCTTCTTAAGAAACCAAGATTGGACCCTGATGTTCTCAGCAATTACCCATCTTCCCTTTCTAGGTAGGATTCTTGAGAAAGCAGTAGCCACACAACTCCTCCAACACATTGAAGCAAATAACCTCCTTCAGTCCTAACAATCTGGCTTCAGACTCAGATGTAGCACAACAATATATACCATCCTAGTGATAAATGATGTATTTAAAATGCTCAGAGATGGCCATCCTTGCCTCCTAGATCTCCTTGACCTCTCTGCAGCATTTAACACAGTAGACCACCACACACTCACTGACAATCCACATCGCTGCATGGGGATCAGCAAGATCATCCTCACCTGGTTCAAATCCTACCTTGCAATCCAACAACAGCTTGTACAAATGGATTCTTCCAGATCACCAACTCTACCCATTACGTGTGGTGTCCCGGAAAGATGCATCCAGTCCATAGTGATCTTCAATATTTACATGGAACTGCTTGGCATCCTCCTCTCTCCACACAACATCCACATTCACCACTACACAACTGACTAAGAGATCTACCTCAAATACATCGACAGGCTCAAGCACTGCCTCACATTGATTCAGTCCTAGATGCCCAGTGCTTACCTGAAGCTCACCCCTCCAAGAGTGAATTCCTACCACTGACCAACAACATCGAACACGCTGACATCCATACCTGGCTCTCATTTCTATGAACCTCAAGGGATTCATACCCCAGCTTGCCTCCTGTTCCAAGACCCTTGGGTTCAACATCGACAGACACCTCACATGCAAACAGCACATAGCAAGGAACACACATACAACTAGTCTCCAGGTTTTGGTCCTCCCCCACCTAAATGGTGGCGGTGCCCATTTTGGAAGGCTTCTGGTGACTACCCTGGCACCCCTAAAATTTGTCCTGCATGTTTCAGCAAGACTCATTAAACAACTCCACAAGTTTGACCACATCACCCTGACCCACATCGAACTGCATTGGCTCCCGATGCAGGCCTGTGTCATCTTCAGGTCCTGTTGCATCATCGACAGGGCTGTCACCCTGCACTCCCCAAGCTACCTCGCTGAGAAGCTCTGCATCTCCGGTGGCTTGTGATCCACCAGAAGTAAGGAAATGTACACACTTGAATACAACAGTACAGGATGTACAGAACCAGAAGACATTCTTTCTCTGTATATGCTCCAAGACTCTAGAACCTCCTTCCCATCAACATCAGACTTGCACCATCACTTGTTTAGTTCAGGAAAAAGCTCAAGACATTCCTCTTCAAAGAATATCTCTGCCTTAACACCTTGGTCCACACACCCTGCACTTCTCACCCTATCTGAGACTCTGTGATCTGCTCCCCACTGTCTTTTCCCCATGCTGCCAATTGCCCACCCTGCCGTGTTAGCTCCACGCTTCTTTTTTCTGTGCTTCCTTCACTCTGTTCATCCCCATATGATTGTAAAGTGCTCTGTTGGTTCCGGAAGCTAGGTCCATGCTCAATAAATGCCATAATAATTATAATAATAACACTAACAATAATAATAATAATAATAATAATAATAATAATAATAATAATAATAATAATAACAATGACAATAAAAACAAGTTTAGTAATTCTGAAATAATACCACAGGGGTAAAAAACATTCATATTGATAACAGATAATAATAACAAATAATCAAGGACGATAAAAATATTTAAAGATTTATGATAGTCGAAAAATAAAATATTAGGAATTAAATATATGTGGACAATATTCACAGTTATTTTGAATAATCAACCAATCTAGAATGAACATCAGTTATACATGAAAATCAATGTATTGACTTGCTTGTTTTATATGTCATTGACAATCAAATTACAAAAATGATCACTGCAAAGTATAAATCGTCACATTTCTTTTTATAGAAACTTGTATAATTAGAATAAAAGTAAATGTTTTACAGAGTTAAACGCCTGTCCCCGTACCCCCCCCCCTACACACAACCACTGACCTCCTTTCTAATGGAAACCAAACTCCCTGGCATTGCAATGGCTTGCCTGCTAGCACATGTAGCAAATAAATAGCTGAACAAAGAAAATGCTTTCCAGTTGCAGCAGATCCATTGAGGAATTGACCCTGTAGCCGATCTCCTGTTCATTGCCCCTCTCCGGTTGTGTCCTCTGAAAGGCAAACATTACACAGAAAATATTAAATGAAGTGATTATTATTGTGGCCCTTAATGCCTCACTCTATCATCCGAAACCATTGTTCATCAAAATGTTGAAAATTTACAAACACATATCATTTAATGCTGCACAGGAAATGATCAGAATTCAGTGAATCTGTATGCAGATGTTAAAAGGTTCTATGGAAAGGATGTAGCGGAGTAAAACAATTCCAGAAAAGGGAAATTCATCAGAATAGAAAATATGTCAAGCAAGGAGATCAGAGAGGTGGAAGAAAGCAAATCGTTGGGATGGGAATTCCAAGATGTGGACACGCCCTGAACAAATTCAGTCCTCTGTAGTCTTGCCTGTATAATGTGGACTCCTCAACGTACATGTATCGTGGAAGCGGAAAACGCTGCTTGGGTTATTATCGACAAACTTTCCCAAAAAGAAAATGGAGACACTTAAAAACTAAAGAAAGATTTATTTACAGACTTTATCTATTGATTTTTAGAATGCAAGACTCAAAACAAAAGAATGTTCAAGAGACAAAAGCAAACAAAACATTAACAAACCCAAACAACACTAAGGTACACAGAAAGGGAGTGTCACAAATGGAGCGGGTACAGTACAGGTGACTAGATTTACATATAGTCATTTGTTGAAACAATGAAGAGCATGGTAGGAGTTAAGACCGAGTGCAATTCTCTAATAGCCCAATAAATAAATCGGAGTCCACCATTCTGGACTGCATGAACTTCTTCTAGTTGGTACTTCAGGAACCCCACTTAAAGTGCATTAGAGTAGTCAAGTTCAGCATTATTGAAGGAGACCACAACTTGGTTAAGGTCAGATCGTGGGAGATTGGTGCGAGCGTTGCAAAGTTGATGACATTTTTAAAAAGGCAGTTTTCACCATCACGCTCAACTGCTTGTTCACAACCAAAACCCCATGGTTTTTACAAACACGATATCAAAACACTCACGCTTAGGGGCAAGCAGAAGGCTTGCATGGTCAGCTAACACATGATTAGAACCGAGATGCATAACTTCAGATTCAGAAGGGTGTAGTTGAAATTAATTCTGTACCCTACTAGTGTCGGGCATACACGCAGAACCTCCACAGCATTCTTTATTTCAATAATAATCACATGTGCACATGTCTATGCCCACAACAATGTATTTGTAGTCTTTTAAGGTACTGGTGAAACCTTCATAAATCGTAAAGTTTGCAACGTTCTGCGGAATAGTTCACTGTTCACTGCGGAAGTGCGGCAACTTCGCACAGGCCTACCTAGAGCTATGATTAAAGTTGGAAGACCTGGGCTTTTCCTCAAGAGCCTCCTTATTAGTGCAGGCATAATACGATCTTAGATGGCATGCCTGAGCGCAGGTAAGTGGGAAGGTTTGGTAAGTATATTGACGAACATAGATTGGAGTTCTAGTCTAAGCCTTTAGGTGAAGTGCGAGGGTTAGGTAATGCCACTACTTCAGCAATGGAAGCAAGGTGGCATTGCCTTTCCTTACTCAATCATCTCTGGAGAATTAAAGGGCTGGTGTAGTAGAGTGTCAGTATGTGGTTGCAATAGTATGGGTTCATTTAATGCCATATTATGTGTTCCTTTACTAAAGCCACAGCAGAATCACTAGCTTTTCGAGAGCATGTTTGCATCCATGTTAACTGAAAACAAGCCTTCAATAAGTACAGACAGAATCTGATGTCGATCGAGAAGCAGCCTCATCATCTTCCCAATGGTCATATTGTTTACAGGACCTCCATTGATGGTACAGACCAGCAGAGGCGTAGCCAGGATTGTCTAGCAAATGGGGCCTGATGCTCATGTAGTTGGGCCCACTGCACTGACAAAAATATCTGTAAATACCCACACAGTGCTGCTGAGTGGGCATTTACAGATTTTGGGTGGGCCTTGCCCCTCAGGCCCTACCCTGCTTACCCCTCTGCAGACCAGTATACCGAGTGCAGAGCATCACAGCAATGCTGAACAGATCTTGCCAGGAGAGGGGATTGGGGTGGGTGAAACCCAAATGTAAATCTGCACAATGGTTCACTAAAAGAATATACAGCTACTTGTTATGGGAATAACAGTAATTAATAACAGGTTTCAAATTGATGACCTGCAAAATACTCCTGCAAACAAGTTAAAAGGAGATTGGCGATGATATTCGCCCTGTCATCCATCATACTTAGGAAGATGAAGGGAGGTATTTATATTTCAGGCTGCTCTTCATCTAAATCTCAAATGTTCTGCCTCCTATTGCACTTAGCATTTTAGTTAGGAGTGGAGTCCCCAGTCTGCCCCATAGCCTCATCTGCAATTCCCTGATCCTAATTGCATACAGTGCACAATGTTTCTATTTGAGAGGTATTTGAAAGATATTTGAAAGAGAGGCTGAGAAAGAGAGAGAGGGTTGGAGAGAGATAGGGGGGATTTACTCCCACTTTTCCCACTCCTGTTTGTCCCACTGCTAATCTGCCCTATCAGTTTCGGCACAAGAGACTCCCCCTCTGGACCCAAATGCCTCCATGGTTTTGACTCAGAGCATCTAAAAACAGCCCCACAATCAGAGCACAATGTACTTCTGGTCTGAACGCACCAACATTACAGCAAAGCTACCTTGCATTGTCCGTCTTCCCCAACTAACCTATGACCCTCCCCCTCCAGATCAGCCAGAGTGCCTGAGAAGGTTTCTAAGCATGATACCGGGATTCGAACCTGTGTTGCTATGCATTGACTTCCAAGACACATTTGTTGCCCCTGAGCTATCCTCCCAGCCTCTATCACCACCTGTGTGGTCCCTTGGTGCTCTGATGGATCTGTAAAGAAAGAGGGTACGGTGTGGTGCGGGTTGTTAGGAGGACTGAGTGGGAAAAAAGAGCAAGAGAGCTGTGATGTACAGTTGGCAGCTTCAGTTCGGTTTAAACCATTCACTAAGCTTATGTGTGAATTTTTGGTCGGTAGCTGTCATGTGCTGTTGTGCAAGACTATGTGTGGTTTGTTTCCTTGTTTGGATGTGGTGAAGTCTATCTTGGACATGATGAGGGAGATGATGGTCAGTGTTTTGTGCGTAATGAAGAGGAATGGTGGAATCTTTTTCATTGTATGTAGGTGGAAGAAGCATTTCTTGATTATTATGTGTACTTGTGGTTCTAAGGTTAGCTTGTTGTCCATTAGAATTCCAAGGTTTTGGACAATGTTGGATGGTGTGGGTGCTGTTCCTAGTTGTGTGTGCCATAGAATGTACCGGTTGCTTCCTTGGTTTTTGGATAAAATCATGATTTCCGTCTTGCCCGGGTTGACTTTGAAGCTGTTAGTGTCCATCCATTCATTGAGATCTTTGAGACAGTCTATTGGCGTTCTGTTCTCCTCTTGTACATCTTCGATTTTGTGGATGATTTTAGTGTCATCTGCGTAATTGTATCAAGTGAAGCTGTGTCGTTGATGATGTTGATTAGTGGAGTCGTGTAGATGTTGAAGAGGAGTAGGGATAAGGAGGATCCTTGTTGTATTCCAGAGGTGGTGTCTTCAGACAAAAAAAAGAATTAATCCAGAGCAGCGCTGTCTCAGTGATCCCTATTCCTTCCAGTCTTTTTATGAGGATTTTGTGGCTGACTGTGTCTAACGCTGCAGAGAAGTTGAATAGTATCAATGCCGAGTTTGTGTTGGAGTCTGCGTTGGTCTTTGGGTTGTCCCAAAAAGAGAGAAGTGCCATCTCTGTCCCTCTCATGGGTCAGAAGCTGGCTTGTGCCTGGTCCAATAGTTGGTCACTTTCTATATGTTCTAGTGTTTGCTCATAGACATAGGTCTCTAACATTTTTGCCAGATAGGGACTGTTTGATATTGGTCTGTAGTTATAGAGCTCTTCCACATCACCCGTTGTATCATTGAGGAGTGGTTTGATGTACGCAGATTTGAAAGCCTGTAGTATTCTCCCTGTTGAGAGGGATAGGTTGAAGATGTTTATGTGGCATTTATGTGGAGTGCCCTGTGTAAGGATTGATTTATAGATGCCTGGTGGGCCGGGGTCAATTGGGGAGCCTGCTTTGTTACTTTGTTTCACCAGCTTGAGTAATTTATCTCTTGACATATGGGTAAAGCTTTGAAGCTTGTTCTGTGGTTTCACGGTAGTTAGGGGATAGTGCACGGTCTGGTTGATTGGTCTAGTTTGTATGATCCGTTGGATGTCGTTTATTTTTTTTTTAAAGTGGTCTGTGAGATCATCGCATTGTTTTTGTGAAGGTACCAATGTGTTATTGCATCCAGGGGAATTCTCATCTCATTTACAATGTTGAATAGTTCTTTTTGTGTGTTGGTGGCTTTTGTTATTCGGCCATCATAGTATTTCTTTTTAGCTTTGAGAGTTTTCTTTTTGCATGCTCAGATTTGTTTTGATAATTTAGTCTTTTGGCTTGGTAGAAGTTTTTCCTCCATTCTAGTTTAAGTTTCTGGTTTGTTTTTTCATTGAATTGAGGTGTGGTGTACACTATCTTGCCACTGCTTCCTTTCATGATGGGATGACGGGTTTTTCCGGGGAAATGCTGGCTTTTGTTTCGGCAATCCATTTCTGGGTTTGGTCTGCTTTATCGTTGAGGTTTGTTCCATCCAGGGTTGTGGTTGATGGTTTCGAGGATTACAGTTGTTCTTTTAAATTAACCCCTTAAGTGCCACCGACGAGCCGGCTCGTCGGTGGCAAGTGCTCCAGGTTGCAACCGACGACCCGGCTCGTCGGTTTAGGCACTCTGTTTTGCTCGATCCCTGCATTGCAGGGATCGAGCAAAACTGTAATCCAACTCCCGGGCTATGTGAGGGGGAGGTCCCCCTTCACTGCCAGGGGGCTGGATTACCTTCAGTTTCACGTCGGCGTGCGTAATGCACGTCAGCGTGAAACTGAAAGTGAATTTCCTGCAGCAGCCATTTTCGGCTGCTACGGGGAAGAGAGAAGGTAAGAGACCTACTTGTTCCGCCTCGATCTCTGGCTGTATTTCAAGCCAGAGATCGAGGCAGGTATCGTTGGAAAGGGGAGATCTTCAACTTTCCAATGATACCCATTGCGTGGTATTGCTGCCCGCGGATCGGGCGCAGGACGCGCGATCCACGGGCAGCAATTCCACCGGATCAATACAGATCCGTTTGTGACGCGGGGGGAGTGGGGCCTGCTTACTAGGTAAGCGGCTCCCTTCCCCCCGTGGCCCCAAAGCATGGGGCCACAGTGCCAGAGACCCCTGGGGGCAGATGATCACTGCCCCCAAGGGTGAAAAAAAAACAACAAAAAAATCGAGGGATGGGGGAGGTGGGAGGGGGTTTGGGGCCCTGGGGCCCACTAGACCACCAGGGATATGACAAAAAGTGGTGTCCCTGGAAAGGGGTGGGGAGGGGTTGGGGTTCCACTAGCCACCATGGATTTTTTATGATTGAAAGGGGGGTGGCCCTCCCCCCCAACCGAAGTAGAAAGGGGGGCACCCCTTGTAACCCTCCCTGGGGGCAGATATCTGCTCCTAGGAAGGGGCATCTGACCCCAGGGAGGGATGCATGAGGTGGGGCCTCCCCTATCTGACGCCAGGGAGGGATGCATGAGATGGGGACCTCCATTTGGGGTGGGGGGAGAGTGCCACCCCCCGTTGCACTACAACATTCGCTGCCAATTTAGGGTGCCCCTCAGCCCCCCCTAAAAAGCAGCCTACGATTTTGTATTTTTTTTTGTTTACCCAACTTCGCCTGACGCAGATGGCCACATTAGTGTGCCAATCTGGCCCCAGGGTGCCCAAACCCTACTGCCCCATCTATTGGGGGTCCTGCCCCACCTTTTGTTGTGGCCCCCCGACCCCCACCCCTCTGTGGATTCCCATGGGTGTCCTCTTTTGGCAAATGCATGGGGTTCCCTGTTTTCCTTGCTGGCTTCGACACCCTAGGCCCAAATCTGTAGGTTGCCCACATGAACAAAATGGGCGGGTGCGAAAGGATTGGGGTTACCAGTGGGTTACCCTTTTCCTTTTGCTCCCCCGGTAGGTGCACCCACACATGTGAGGTACCATTTTCATCGGGACACCTGTGGGAACGCGAGAAGGTAGGCCATGTGTTGTTGGCGGCGTGTTTCGGGGAGTGGCCAGAGCGAAATGTCTGAGAATTGTCTTAATTTGCAGCCAATTCCAGAGAAATTTCCCTGTGTCCACTCACCGAAACACGTTGCCAACAACAGATGTCATACCTTCTCGCGTTCCCACAGGTGTCCCGACGAAAAAGGTACCTCACATGTGTGGGTGCACCTACCGGGAGTGCAAAACGAAAAGGGTAACTCGCTGGTAACCCCAAGCCTTTCGCCACGGCACAATTTGTTCATGTGGGCAATCTACAGATTTGGGCCTAGGGTGTCGAAGCCAGCAAGGAAAACAGGGAACCCCATGCATTTTCCAAAAGGGGACACCCGTGGGAATGCACAGAGGTCTGACTTGCGAAAAGCGGCCCAGAATTTATTACCCAGAACCCCAGACAAAGTGAACATTGTGTTTTTTCCCCACCAAATATCACACTTTGTCAGGGATTGTAGCTAATACAAACTGGGGCAATTTGCGCAAGGCAGACCTCTGTGGATTCCCACCGGTGTCCTATTTTGGAAAATGCATGGGGTTGCCTGTTTTCCTTGCTGGCTTCGATACCCTAGGCCCAAATCTGTAGGTTGCCCAGATGAACAAAATGGGCAGTGGCGAAAGGCTTGGGGTTACCAGTGGGTTACCCTTTTCCTTTTGCACCCTCGGTAGGTGCACCCACACATGTGAGGTACCGTTTTCATCAGGACATGTGTGGGGACGCGGGAAGGTAGGACACGTGTTGTTGGCGGTGTGTTTCGGTGGGTGGCCAGAGCGAAATATCTGAGAATTGTCTGCATTTCCAGCCAATTTCAGAATCATTTCCCTGTGTCCACTCACCGAAACACGTCGCCAACAACAGATATCATATCTTCTCGCGTTCCCACAGGTGTCCCGACAAAAAAGGTAGCTCACGTGTGTGGTTGCACCTACCGGGGGCGCAAAAGGAAAAGGGTAACCCGCTGGTAACCCCAAGCCTTTCGCGACAGCACAATTTGTTCATGTGGGCAACCTAAAGATTTGGGCCTAGGGTGTCGAAGCCAGCAAGGAAAACAGGGAACCGGCGAGTGGCCAGAGCGAAAGGTCCTCTTTTCGGAAATGCATGGGGTTCCCTGTTTTCCTCGGTGGCTTGGACACCCGAGGCCCATATCTGTATGTTGTGCCGGTCGGCAGAGCGTCTCAAATTCCGGTCTGAAAACAGACTTGGGGTTACTTGTGTTTTAGGCTTTCCCCTTGGCGGCCAGGTAGGTGCACCCACACATGTGAGGTACTGTTTTCATCGGGACACCTGTGGGAATGCGGGACGGTAGGCCATGTGTTCTTGGGGGCGTGTTTCGATGGGTGAGCCGAGTGAAATGTGCGGAAAATGTGTTTTTTTTCCTACATTTCGGACTTTGCGGGGGTGTCTGGGTAATATATTCTGGGGCGATTTGGGCATATCTTACCTCTGCGGATTCCCACGGGTGTCCTCTTTACGGAAATGCATGGGGTTCCCTGTTTTCCCCGGTGGCTTGGACACCCGAGGCCCATATCTGTATGTTGTGCCGGTCCGCAGAGCGTCTCAAATTCCTGTCTGAAAACTGACTTGGTGCTACTTGTGTTTTAGGCTTTCCCCTTGGCGGCCAGGTAGGTGCACCCACACATATGAGGTACTGTTTTCATCGGGATACCTGTGGGAACGCGGGACGGTATGCCATGTGTTGTTGGGGGCGTGTTTCGATGGGTGAGCCGAGCAAAATGTGCGGAAAATGCGTTTTTTTCCCCACATTTCGGACTTTGCAGGGGTGTCTGGGTAATATTCTGGGGCGATTTGGGTCTATCATACCTCTGCGGATTCCCAGGGGTGTCCTCTTTTCGGAAATGCATGGGGTTTTCTGTTTTCCCCAGTGGCTTGGACACCCGATGCCCATATCTGTGTGTTGTGCCGGTCGGCAGAGCGTCTCAAATTCCGGTCTGAAAACAGACTTGGGGTTACTTGTGTTTTAGGCTTTCACCTTGGCAGCCAGGGAGGTGCACCCATACATGTGAGGTACAGTTTTCATCGGGGCACCTGTGGGAACGCGGGATGGTAGGCCATGTGTTGTTGGGGGTGTGTTTCAATGGGTAAACCGAGCGAAAAATGCGGAAAATGCATTTTTTCCCCCACATTTCGGACTTTGCGGGGGTGTCTGGGTAATAAATTCTGGGGCGATTTGGGCATATCATACCTCTGCGGATTCCCACGTGAGTCCTCTTTTCGGAAAAGCATGGGGTTCCCTATTTTACCTGGTGGCTTGGACACCCGAGGCCCATATCTGTATGTTGTGCCGGTCAGCAGAGCGTCTCAAATTCCGGTCTGAAAACAGACTTGGGGTTACTTGTGTTTTAGGCTTTCCCCTTGGCGGTCAGGTAGGTGCACCCACACATGTGAGGTACCCTTTTCATCGGGACCCCTGTGGGAACGCGGGACAGTAGGCCATGTGTTGTTGGGGGCGTGTTTCGATGGGTGAGCCGAGCGAAATGTGCGGAAAATGCTTTTTGTTCCCGGCATTTCGGACTTTGCAGGGGTGTCTGGGTAATATTCTGGGGCGATTTGGGTCTATCATACCTCTGCGGATTCCCACGGGTGTCTTCTTTTCGGAAATGCATGTGGTTCCCTGTTTTCCCCGGTGGCTTGGACACCCGAGGCCCATATCTGGATGTATGTTGTGCCGGTCAGCAGAGCGTCTCAAATACCGGTCTGAAAACAGACTTGGGGTTACTTGTGTTTTAGGCTTTCCCCTTGGCGGCCAGGTAGGTGCACCCACACATGTGAGGTATCCTTTTCATCGGAACATGGGACGGCAGGCCATGTGTTGTTGGGGGTGTGTTTCGATGGGTGAGCCGAGCGAAATGTGCAGAAAATGTTTTTTTCCCACATTTCGGACTTTGTGGGGTGTCTGGGTAATACATTCTGGGGCAATTTGGGCCTATCATACGTATGCAGATTCCCACGGGTGTCCTCTTTTCGGAAATGCATCGGATTCCCTGTTTTGCCCGGTGGCTTGGACACCCGAGGTCCATATCTGTATGTTGTGCCGGTCGGCAGAGTGTCTCAAATTCCGGTCTGAAAACAGACTTGGGGTTACTTGTGTTTTAGGCTTTCCCCTTCGCGGCCAGGTAGGTGCACCCACACATGTGAGGTACCGTTTTCATCAGGACACCTGTGGGAATGCGGGACGGTAGGCCATGTGTTGTTGGTGGCGTGTTTCGATGGGTGAGCCGAGTGAAATGTGCAGAAAATGTGTTTTTTCCCCACATTTCAGAATTTGCGGGGGTGTCTGGGTAATACATTCTGGGGCGATTTGGACATATCATACCTCTGCGGATTCCCACCGGTGTCCTCTTTTCGGAAATGCATGGTGTTCTCTGTTTTCCCCGTTGGCTTGGACACCCGAGGCCCATATCTGTATGTTGTGCCGGTCGGCAGAGCGTCTCAAATTCCGCTCTGAAAACAGACTTGGGGTTACTTGTGTTTTAGGCTTTCCCCTTGGTGGCCAGGTAGGTGCACCCACACATGTGAGGTACTGTTCTCATCGGGACACCTGTGGGAACGCGGGACAGTAGGCCATGTGTTGTTGGGGGCGTGTTTCGATGGGTGAGCCGAGCAAAATGTGCGGAAAATGCTTTTTTTTCCCCACATTTCAGACTTTGCAGGGGTGTCTGGGTAATATTCTGGGGCGATTTGGGTCTATCATACCTCTGCGGATTCCCACGGGTGTCCTCTTTTCGGAAATGCATGGGGTTCCCTGTTTTCCCCGGTGGCTTGGACACCTGAGGCCCATATCTGTATGTTGTGCCGGTCGGCAGAGCGTCTCAAATTCCTGTCTGAAAACAGACTTGGGGTTACTTGTGTTTTAGGCTTTCTCCTTGGCGGCCAGGTAGGTGCACCCACACATATGAGGTACTGTTTTCATCGGGATACCTGTGGGAACGCGGGACGGAATGCCATGTGTTGTTGGGGGCGTGTTTCGATGGGTGAGCCGAGCGAAATGTGCGGAAAATGCGTTTTTTTCCCCACATTTCGGACTTTGCAGGGGTGTCTGGGTAATATTCTGGGGCGATTTGGGTCTATCATACCTCTGCGGATTCCCACGGGTGTCCTCTTTTCGGAAATGCATGGGGCTCTCTGTTTTCCCCAATGGCTTGGACACCCGATGCCCATATCTGTGTGTTGTGCCGGTCGGCAGAGCGTCTCAAATTCCGGTCTGAAAACAGACTTGGGTTACTTGTGTTTTAGGCTTTCCCCTTGGCAGTCAGGGAGGTGCACCCATACATGTGAGGTACAGTTTTCATCGGGACACCTGTGGGAACGCGGGATGGTAGGCCATGTGTTGTTGGGGGTGTGTTTCGATGGGTAAGCCGAGCGAAAAATGCGGAAAATGCATTTTTTCCCCCACATTTCGGACTTTGCGGGGGTGTCTGGGTAATAAATTCTGGCGCGATTTGAGCATATCATACCTCTGCGGATTCCCACGTGAGTCCTCTTTTCGGAAATGCATGGGGTTCCTTATTTTACCTGGTGGCTTGGACACCCGAGGCCCATATCTGTATGTTGTGCCGGTCAGCAGAGCGTCTCAAATTTCGGTCTGAAAACAGACTTGGGGTTACTTGTGTTTTAGGCTTTCCCCTTGGCGGCCAGGTAGGTGCACCCACACATGTGAGGTACCCTTTTCATCGGGACACCTGTGGGAACGCGGGACAGTAGGCCATGTGTTGTTGGGGGCGTGTTTCGATGGGTGAGCCGAGTGAAATGTGCAGAAAATGTGTTTTTTCCCCACATTTCAGAATTTGCGGGTGTGTCTGGGTAATAAATTCTGGGGCGATTTGGACATATCATACCTCTGCGGATTCCCACCGGTGTCCTCTTTTCGGAAATGCATGGTGTTCTCTGTTTTCCCCGGTGGCTTGGACACCCGAGGCCCATATCTGTATGTTGTGCCGGTCGGCAGAGAGTCTCAAATTCCGGTCTGAAAACAGACTTGGGTTACTTGTGTTTTAGGCTTTCCCCTTGGCGGCCTGGTAGGTGCACCCACACATGTGAGGTACTGTTCTCATCGGGACACCTGTGGGAACGCGGGACAGTAGGCCATGTGTTGTTGGGGGCGTGTTTCGATGGGTGAGCCGAGCAAAATGTGCGGAAAATGCTTTTTTTCCCCCACATTTCGGACTTTGCAGGTGTGTCTGGGTAATATTCTGGGGCGATTTGGGTCTATCATACCTCTGCGGATTCCCACGGGTGTCCTCTTTTCGGAAATGCATGGGGTTCCCTGTTTTCCCCAGTGGCTTGGACACCTGAGGCCCATATCTGTATGTTGTGCCGGTCAGCAGAGCGTCTCAAATTCCGGTCTGAAAACAGACTTGGGGTTACTTGTATTTTAGGCTTTCCCCTTGGCGGCCAGGTAGGTGCACCCACACATGTGAGGTACCCTTTTCATCGGGACACCTGTGGGAACGCGGGACAGTAGGCCATGTGTTGTTGGGGGCGTGTTTCGATGGGTGAGCCGAGCGAAATGTGTGGAAAATGCTTTTTGTTCCCCACATTTCGGACTTTGCAGGGGTGTCTGGGTAATATTCTGGGGCGATTTGGGTCTATCATACCTCTGCGGATTCCCACGGGTGTCCTCTTTTCGGAAATGCATGGGGTTCCCTGTTTTCCCCGGTGGCTTGGACACCTGAGGCCCATATCTGTATGTTGTGCCGGTCGGCAGAGCGTCTCAAATTCCGGTCTGAAAACAGACTTGGGGTTACTTGTGTTTTAGGCTTTCACCTTGGCAGCCAGGGAGGTGCACCCATACATGTGAGGTACAGTTTTCATCGGGACACCTGTGGGAACGCGGGATGGTAGGCCATGTGTTGTTGGGGGGGTGTTTCAAAGGGTAAACCGAGCGAAAAATGCGGAAAATGCATTTTTTCCCCCACATTTCGGACTTTGCGGGGGGGTCTGGGTAATAAATTCTGGGGCGATTTGGGCATATCATACCTCTGCGGATTCCCACGTGAGTCCTCTTTTCGGAAAAGCATGGGGTTCCCTATTTGACCTGGTGGCTTGGACACCCGAGGCCCATATCTGTATGTTGTGCCGGTCAGCAGAGCGTCTCAAATTCCGGTCTGAAAACAGACTTGGGGTTACTTGTGTTTTAGGCTTTCCCCTTGGCGGTCAGGTAGGTGCACCCACACATGTGAGGTACCCTTTTCATCAGGACCCCTGTGGGAACGCGGGACAGTAGGCCATGTGTTGTTGGGGGCGTGTTTCGATGGGTGAGCCGAGCGAAATGTGCGGAAAATGCTTTTTGTTCCCGGCATTTCGGACTTTGCAGGGGTGTCTGGGTAATATTCTGGGGCGATTTGGGTCTATCATACCTCTGCGGATTCCCACGGGTGTCTTCTTTTCGGAAATGCATGGGGTTCCCTGTTTTCCCCGGTGGCTTGGACACCCGAGGCCCATATCTGGATGTATGTTGTGCCGGTCAGCAGAGCGTCTCAAATACCGGTCTGAAAACAGACTTGGGGTTACTTGTGTTTTAGGCTTTCCCCTTGGCGGCCAGGTAGGTGCACCCACACATGTGAGGTACCCTTTTCATCGGGACACCTATGGGAACATGGGACGGCAGGCCATGTGTTGTTGGGGGTGTGTTTCGATGGGTGAGCTGAGCGAAATGTGCAGAAAATGTTTTTTTCCCACATTTCGGACTTTGTGGGGTGTCTGGGTAATACATTCTGGGGCAATTTGGGCCTATCATACCTATGCAGATTCCCACGGGTGTCCTCTTTTCGGAAATGCATCGGATTCCCTGTTTTGCCCAGTGGCTTGGACACCCGAGGTCCATATCTGTATGTTGTGCCGGTCGGCAGAGTGTCTCAAATTCCGGTCTGAAAACAGACTTGGGGTTACTTGTGTTTTAGGCTTTCCCCTTCGCCGCCAGGTAGGTGCACCCACACATGTGAGGTACCGTTTTCATCAGGACACCTGTGGGAATGCGGGACGGTAGGCCATGTGTTGTTGGTGGCATGTTTCGATGGGTGAGCCGAGTGAAATGTGCAGAAAATGTGTTTTTTCCCCACATTTCAGAATTTGCGGGGGTGTCTGGGTAATACATTCTGGGGCGATTTGGACATATCATACCTCTGCGGATTCCCACCGGTGTCCTCTTTTCGGAAATGCATGGTGTTCTCTGTTTTCCCCGTTGGCTTGGACACCCGAGGCCCATATCTGTATGTTGTGCAGGTCGGCAGAGCGTCTCAAATTCCGCTCTGAAAACAGACTTGGGGTTACTTGTGTTTTAGGCTTTCCCCTTGGTGGCCAGGTAGGTGCACCCACACATGTGAGGTACTGTTCTCATCGGGACACCTGTGGGAACGCGGGACAGTAGGCCATGTGTTGTTGGGGGCGTGTTTCGATGGGTGAGCCGAGCGAAATGTGCGGAAAATGCTTTTTTTTCCCCACATTTCGGACTTTGCAGGGGTGTCTGGGTAATATTCTGGGGCGATTTGGGTCTATCATACCTCTGCGGATTCCCACGGGTGTCCTCTTTTCGGAAATGCATGGGGTTCCCTGTTTTCCCCGGTGGCTTGGACACCTGAGGCCCATATCTGTATGTTGTGCCGGTCAGCAGAGCGTCTCAAATTCCTGTCTGAAAACAGACTTGGGGTTACTTGTGTTTTAGGGTTTCTCCTTGGCGGCCAGGTAGGTGCACCCACACATATGAGGTACTGTTTTCATCGGGATACCTGTGGGAACGCGGGACGGAATGCCATGTGTTGTTGGGGGCGTGTTTCGATGGGTGAGCCGAGCGAAATGTGCGGAAAATGCGTTTTTTTCCCCACATTTCGGACTTTGCAGGGGTGTCTGGGTAATATTCTGGGGCGATTTGGGTCTATCATACCTCTGCGGATTCCCACGGGTGTCCTCTTTTCGGAAATGCATGGGGTTCTCTGTTTTCCCCAATGGCTTGGACACCCGATGCCCATATCTGTGTGTTGTGCCGGTCGGCAGAGCGTCTCAAATTCAGGTCTGAAAACAGACTTGGGTTACTTGTGTTTTAGGCTTTCCCCTTGGCAGCCAGGGAGGTGCACCCATACATGTGAGGTACAGTTTTCATCGGGACACCTGTGGGAACGCGGGATGGTAGGCCATGTGTTGTTGGGGGTGTGTTTCGATGGGTAAGCCGAGCGAAAAATGCGGAAAATGCATTTTTTCCCCCACATTTCGGACTTTGCGGGGGTGTCTGGGTAATAAATTCTGGCGCGATTTGGGCATATCATACCTCTGCGGATTCCCACGTGAGTCCTCTTTTCGGAAATGCATGGGGTTCCTTATTTTACTTGGTGGCTTGGACACCCGAGGCCCATATCTGTATGTTGTGCCGGTCAGCAGAGCGTCTCAAATTCCGGTCTGAAAACAGACTTGGGGTTACTTGTGTTTTAGGCTTTCCCCTTGGCGGCCAGGTAGGTGCACCCACACATGTGAGGTACCCTTTTCATCGGGACACCTGTGGGAACGCGGGACAGTAGGCCATGTGTTGTTGGGGGCGTGTTTCGATGGGTGAGCCGAGTGAAATGTGCAGAAAATGTGTTTTTTCCCCACATTTCAGAATTTGCGGGGGTGTCTGGTTAATACATTCTGGGGCGATTTGGACATATCATACCTCTGCGGATTCCCACCGGTGTCCTCTTTTCGGAAATGCATGGTGTTCTCTGTTTTCCCCGGTGGCTTGGACACCCGAGGCCCATATCTGTATGTTGTGCCGGTCGGCAGAGAGTCTCAAATTCCGGTCTGAAAACAGACTTGGGTTACTTGTGTTTTAGGCTTTCCCCTTGGCGGCCTGGTAGGTGCACCCACACATGTGAGGTACTGTTCTCATCGGAACACCTGTGGGAACGCGGGACAGTAGGCCATGTGTTGTTGGGGGCGTGTTTCGATGGGTGAGCCGAGCGAAATGTGCGGAAAATGCTTTTTTTTCCCCACATTTCGGACTTTGCAGGGGTGTCTGGGTAATATTCTGGGGCGATTTGGGTCTATCATACCTCTGCGGATTCCCACGGGTGTCCTCTTTTCGGAAATGCATGGGGTTCTCTGTTTTCCCCCGTGGCTTGGACACCCGAGGCCCATATCTGTATGTTGTGCCGGTCAGCAGAGCGTCTCAAATTCCGGTCTGAAAACAGACTTGGGGTTACTTGTGTTTTAGGCTTTCCCCTTGGCGGCCAGGTAGGTGCACCCACACATGTGAGGTACCCCTTTCATCGGGACACCTGTGGGAACGCGGGACAGTAGGCCATGTGTTGTTGGGGGCGTGTTTAGATGGGTGAGCCGAGCGAAATGTGTGGAAAATGCTTTTTGTTCCCCACCTTTCGGACTTTGCAGGGGTGTCTGGGTAATATTCTGGGGCGATTTGGGTCTATCATACCTCTGCGGATTCCCACGGGTGTCCTCTTTTCGGAAATGAATGGGGTTCCCTGTTTTCCCCGGTGGCTTGGACACCTGAGGCCCATATCTGTATGTTGTGCCGGTCGGCAGAGCGTCTCAAATTCCTGTCTGAAAACAGACTTGGGGCTACTTGTGTTTTAGGCTTTCCCCTTCGCGGCCAGGTAGGTGCACCCACACATATGAGGTACTGTTTTCATCGGGATACCTGTGGGAACGCGGGACGGTATGCCATGTGTTGTTGGGGGCGTGTTTCGATGGGTGAGCCGAGCGAAATGTGCGGAAAATGCGTTTTTTTCCCCACATTTCGGACTTTGCAGGGGTGTCTGGGTAATATTCTGGGGCGATTTGGGTCTACCATACCTCTGCGGATTCCCACGGGTGTCCTCTTTTCGGAAATGCATGGGGTTCTCTGTTTTCCCCAGTGGCTTGGACACCCGATGCCCATATCTGTGTGTTGTGCCTTTCGGCAGAGCGTCTGAAATTCCGGTCTGAAAACAGACTTGGGGTTACTTGTGTTTTAGGCTTTCCCCTTGGCGGCCAGGTAGGTGCACCCACACATGTGAGGTACCCTTTTCATCGGGACACCTGTGGGAACGTGGGACAGTAGGCCATGTGTTGTTGGGGGCGTGTTTCGATGGGTGAGCCGAGCGAAATTTGCGGAAAATGCATTTTTTCCCCCACATTTCGGAATTTGCGGGGGTGTCTGGGTAATAAATTCTGGGGCGATTTGGGCATATCATACATCTGCGGATTCCCACATGAGTCCTCTTTTCGGAAAAGCATGGGGTTCCCTATTTTACCTGGTGGCTTGGACATCCGAGGCCCATATCTGTATGTTGTGCCGGTCAGCAGAGCGTCTCAAATTCCGGTCTGAAAACAGACTTGGGGTTACTTGTGTTTTAGGCTTTCCCCTTGGCGGCCAGGTAGGTGCACCCACACATGTGAGGTACCCTTTTCATCGGGACACCTGTGGGAACGTGGGACAGTAGGCCATGTGTTGTTGGGGGCGTGTTTCGATGGGTGAGCCGAGCGAAATGTGCGGAAAATGCTTTTTGTTCCCCACATTTCGGACTTTGCAGGGGTGTCTGGGTAATATTCTGGGGCGATTTGGGCATATCATACCTCTGCGGATTCCCACGGGAGTCCTCTTTTCGGAAATGCATGGGGTTCCCTATTTTACCTAGTGGCTTGGACACCCGAGGCCCATATCTGGATGTTGTTCCGGTCAGCAGAGCGTCTCAAATACCGGTCTGAAAACAGACTTGGGGTTACTTGTATTTTAGGCTTTCCCCTTGGCGGCCAGGTAGGTGCACCCACACATGTGAGGTACCCTTTTCATCGGGACACCTATGGGAACATGGGACGGTAGGCCATGTGTTGTTGGGGGTGTGTTTCGATGGGTGAGCCGAGCGAAATGTGCAGAAAATGTGTTTTTTTCCCACATTTCAGAATTTGCGGGGGTGTCAGGGTAATACATTCTGGGGCGATTTGGACATATCATACCTCTGCGGATTCCCACCGTTGTCCTCTTTTCGGAAATGCATGGTGTTCTCTGTTTTCCCCGTTGGCTTGGACACCTGAGGCCCATATCTGTATGTTGTGCCGGTCGGCAGAGCGTCTCAAATTCCGGTCTGAAAACAGACTTGGGGTTACTTGTGTTTTAGGCTTTCCCCTTGGTGGCCAGGTAGGTGCACCCACACATGTGAGGTACTGTTCTCATCGGGACACCTGTGGGAACGCGGGACAGTAGGCCATGTGTTGTTGGGGGCGTGTTTCGATGGGTGAGCCGAGCGAAATGTGCGGAAAATGCTTTTTTTTCCCCACATTTCGGACTTTGCAGGGGTGTCTGGGTAATATTCTGGGGCGATTTGGGTCTATCATACCTCTGCGGATTCCCACGGGTGTCCTCTTTTCGGAAATGCATGGGGTTCCCTGTTTTCCCCGGTGGCTTGGACACCTGAGGCCCATATCTGTATGTTGTGCCGGTCGGCAGAGCGTCTCAAATTCCTGTCTGAAAACAGACTTGGGGTTACTTGTGTTTTAGGCTTTCCCCTTGGCGGCCAGGTAGGTGCACCCACACATATGAGGTACTGTTTTCATCGGGATACCTGTGGGAACGCGGGACGGAATGCCATGTGTTGTTGGGGGCGTGTTTCAATGGGTGAGCCGAGCGAAATGTGCGGAAAATGCGTTTTTTTCCCCACATTTCGGACTTTGCAGGGGTGTCTGGGTAATATTCTGGGGCAATTGGGTCTATCATACCTCTGCGGATTCCCACGGGTGTCCTCTTTTCGGAAATGCATGGGGTTCTTTGTTTTCCCCAATGGCTTGGACACCCGATGCCCATATCTGTGTGTTGTGCCGGTCGGCAGAGCGTCTCAAATTCCGGTCTGAAAACAGACTTGGGGTTACTTGCGTTTTAGGCTTTCCCCTTGGCGGCCAGGGAGGTGCACCCATACATGTGAGGTACAGTTTTCATCGGGACACCTGTGGGAACGTGGGATGGTATGCCATGTGTTGTTGGGGGTGTGTTTCGAGGGATAAGCCGAGCGAAAAATGCCGAAAATGATTTTTTCCCCCACATTTCGGACTTTGCGGGGGTGTCTGGGTAATAAATTCTGGGGCGATTTGGGCATATCATACCTCTGCGGATTCCCACGTGAGTCCTTTTTTCGGAAATGCATGGGATTCCCTATTTTACCTGGTGGCTTGGACACCCGAGGCCCATATCTGTATGTTGTGCCGGTCAGCAGAGCGTCTCAAATTCCGGTCTGAAAACAGACTTGGGGTTACTTGTGTTTTAGGCTTTCCCCTTGGCGGCCAGGTAGGTGCACCCACACATGTGAGGTACCCTTTTCTTTGGGACACCTATGGGAACACGGGACAGTAGGCCATGTGTTGTTGGGGGCGTGTTTCGATGGGTGAGCCGAGCGAAATGTGCGGAAAATGCTTTTTGTTCCCCACATTTCAGACTTTGCAGGGGTGTCTGGGTAATATTCTGGGGCGATTTGGGTCTATCATACCTCTGCGGATTCCCACGGGTGTCCTCTTTTCGGAAATGCATGGGGTTCCCTGTTTTCCCAGGTGGCTTGGACACCTGAGACCCATATCTGTATATTGTGCCGGTCGGCAGAGCGTCTCAAATTCCTGTCTGAAAACAGACTTGGGGCTACTTGTGTTTTAGGCTTTCCCCTTGGCGGCCAGGTAGGTGCACCCACACATATGAGGTACTGTTTTCATCGGGATACCTGTGGGAACGCGGGACGGTATGCCATGTGTTGTTGGGGGCGTGTTTCGATGGGTGAGCCGAGCGAAATGTGCGGAAAATGCGTTTTTTTCCCCACATTTTGGACTTTGCAGGGGTGTCTGGGTAATATTCTGGGGCGATTTGGGTCTATCATACCTCTGCTGATTCCCACGGGTGTCCTCTTTTCGGAAATGCATGGGGTTCCCTATTTTACCTGGTGGCTTGGACACCCGAGGCCCATATCTGTATGTTGTGCCGGTCAGCAGAGCGTCTCAAATTCCGGTCTGAAAACAGACTTGGGGTTACTTGTGTTTTAGGCTTTCCCCTTGGCAGCCAGGGAGGTGCACCCACACATGTGAGGTACAGTTTTCATCGGGACACCTGTGGGAACGCGGGATGGTAGTCCATGTGTTGTTGGGGGTGTGTTTCGATGGGTAAGCTGAGCGAAAAATGCGGAAAATGCATTTTTTCCCCCACATTTCGGAATTTGCGGGGGTGTCTGGGTAATAAATTCTGGGGCGATTTGGGCATATCATACCTCTGCGGATTCCCACGTGAGTCTTCTTTTCGGAAATTCATGGGGTTCCCTATTTTACCTGGTGGCTTGGACACCCGAGGCCCATATCTGTATGTTGTGCCGGTCGGCAGAGTGTCTCAAATTCCGGTCTGAAAACAGACTTGGGGTTACTTGTGTTTTAGGCTTTCCCCTTCGCGGCCAGGTAGGTGCACCCACACATGTGAGGTACCGTTTTCATCAGGACACCTGTGGGAATGCGGGACGGTAGGCCATGTGTTGTTGGTGGCGTGTTTCGATGGGTGAGCCGAGTGAAATGTGCAGAAAATGTGTTTTTTCCCCACATTTCAGAATTTGCGGGGGTGTCTGGGTAATACATTCTGGGGCGATTTGGACATATCATACCTCTGCGGATTCCCACCGGTGTCCTCTTTTCGGAAATGCATGGTGTTCTCTGTTTTCCCCGTTGGCTTTGACACCCGAGGCCCATATCTGTATGTTGTGCCGGTCGGCAGAGCGTCTCAAATTCCGGTCTGAAAACAGACTTGGGGTTACTTGTGTTTTAGGCTTTCCCCTTGGCGGCCAGGTAGGTGCACCCACACATATGAGGTACTGTTTTCATCAGGATACCTGTGGGAACGTGGGTCAGTAGGACATGTGTTGTTGGGGGTGTGTTTCGATGGGTGAGCCGAGCGAAATGTGCAAAAAATGCATTTTCTTTCCCACATTTCGGAGTTTGCGGGGGTGTCTGGGTAATACATTCTGGGGAGATTTGGGCATATCATACCTCTGCGGATTCCCACGGGTGTCCTCTTTTCGGAAATGCATGGGGTCCCCTGTTTTCCCCGGTGGCTTGGACACCCGAGGCCCATATCTGTATGTTGTGCCGGTCGGCAGAGCGTCTCAAATTCCGGTCTGAAAACAGACTTGGGGTTACTTGTATTTTAGGCTTTCCGCTTGGCGGCCAGGTAGGTGCACCCACACATGTGAGGTACCGTTTTCATTGGGACTCCTGTGGGAACCCGGGACGGTAGGCCATGTGTTGTTGGGGGCATGTTTCGATGGGTGAGCCAAGCGAAATGTGTGGAAAATGTGTTTTTTTTCCCACATTTTGGACTTTGCGGGGGTGTCTGGGAACACATTCTGGGGCGATTTGGGTATATCATACCTCTGCGGATTCCCACGCATGTCCCCTTTTTGAAAATGCATGGGGTTCCCTGTTTTTTCCCCGGTGGCTTGGACACCCGAGGCCCATATCTGTATGTTGTGCCGGTCGGCAGAGCGTCTCCAATCCCGGTCTGAAAACAGACTTGGGGTTACTTGTGTTTTAGGCTTTCCCCTTGGCGGACAGGTATGTGCACCCACACATGTGAGGTACTGTTTTCATCGGGACATCTGTGGGAACACGTGACGATAGGCCATGTGTTGTTGGGGTTGTGTTTCGATGGGTGAGCCGAGCGAAATATGCGGAAAATGCATTTTTTGTTTCGCACATTTTGGACATTGTGGGGGTGTCTGGGTAATACATTCTCGGGCGATTTGGGCATGTCATACCTCTGCGGATTCCCACAGGTGTCCTCTTTTCGTAAATGCATGGGGTTTCCTGTTTTCACCGGTGGCTTGGACACCCGAGGCCCATATCTGTATGTTGTGCCGGTCGGCAGAGAGTCTCAAATTCCGGTCTGAAAAACAGACTTGGGTTACTTGTGTTTTAGGCTTTCCCCTTGGCGGCCAGGTAGGTGCATCCACACATGTGAGGTACCATTTTCATCGGGACACCTTTGGGAAAGCGGGACAGTAGGCCATGTGTTGTTGGGGGCGTGTTTCGATGGGTGAGCCGAGCGAAATGTGCGGTAAATGCGTTTTTTTCCCCACATTTTGGACTTTACAGGGGTGTCTGGGTAATATTCTGGGGCGATTTCGGTCTATCATACCTCTGCGGATTCCCACGGGTGTCCTCTTTTCGGAAAGGCATGGGGTTCCCTGTTTTCCTTGGTGGCTTGGACACCCGAGACTCATATCTGTATGTTGTGCCGTTCAGCAGAGCGTCTCAAATTCCGGTCTGACATCAGACTTGGGGTTACTTGTGTTTTAGGCTTTCCCCTTGGCGGCCAGGTAGGTTCACCCACACATGTGAGGTACCGTTTTCATCGGGACACCTGTGGGAACGCGGGACAGTAGGCCTGTGTTGTTGGGGGCGTGTTTCGATGGTTGAGCCGAGCGAAATGTGCGGTAAATGCGTTTTTATCCCCACATTTCAGACTTTGCAGGGGTGTCTGGGTAATATTCTGGGGCGATTTCGGTCTATCATACCTCTGCGGATTCCCACGGGTGTCCTCTTTTCGGAAAGTCATGGGGTTCCCTGTTTTCCTTGGTGGCTTGGACACCCGAGACCCATATCTGTATGTTGTGCCGGTCGGCAGAGCGTCTCAAATTCCGGTCTGAAAACAGACTTGGGGTTACTTGTGTTTTAGGCTTTCCCCTTGGCAGCCAGGTATGTGCATCCATTCATGTGAGGTACAATTTTCATCGGGACACCTGTGGGAACGCGGGATGGTAGGCCATGTGTTGTTGGGGGTGTGTTTTGATGGGTAAGCAGAGCAAATAATGCGGAAAATGCATTTTTTCCCCACATTTCAGACTTTGCTGGGGTGTCTGGGTAATACATTCTGGGGCGATTTGGGCATATCATACCTCTGCGGATTCCCATGTGAGTCCTCTTTTTGGAAATGCATGGGGTTCCCTATTTTACTTGGTGACTTGGACACCCGAGGCCCATATATGTATGTTGTGCCGGTCAGCAGAGCGTCTCAAATTCCGGTCTGAAAACAGACTTGGGGTTACTTGTGTTTTAGGCTTTCCCCTTGGCGGCCAGGTAGGTGCACCCACACATGTGAGGTACCCTTTTCATCGGGACACCTATGGGAACGTGGGACGGTAGGCCATGTGTTGTTAGGGGTGTGTTTCGATGGGTGAGCCGAGCAAAATGTGCGGAAAATGTGTTTTTTTCCCACATTTTGGACTTTGTGGGGTGTCTGGGTAATACATTCTGGGGCCATTTGGGCCTGTCTTACCTCTGCAGATTCCCACGGGTGTCCTCTTTTCGGAAATGCATGGGATTCCCTGTTTTGCCCTGTGGCTTGGACATCCGAGGCCCATATCTGTATGTTGTGCCGGTCGGCAGAGTGTCTCAAATTCCAGTCTGAAAACAGACTTGGGGTTACTTGTGTTTTAGGCTTTCCCCTTGGCCGCCAGGTAGGTGCACCCTCACATGTGAGGTACCGTTTTCATTGGGACACCTGTGGGAACCCGAGACGGTAGGCCATGTGTTGTTGGGGGCGTGTTTCGATGGGTGAGCCGAGCAAAATGTGCAGAAAATGTGTTTTTTTTTCCCACATTTTGGACTTTGCGGGGGTGTCTGGTAATACAATCTGGGGCGATTTGGGTATATCATACCTCTGCGGATTCCCACGGGTGTCCCCTTTTTGAAAATGCATGGGGTTCCCTGTTTTCCCCGGTGGCTTGGACACCCGAGGCCCATATCTGTATGTTGTGCCGGTCGGCAGAGCGTCTCCAATCCCGGTCTGAAAGCAGACTTGGGGTTATTTGTGTTTTAGGCTTTCCCCTTGGCGGCCAGGTAGGTGCACCCACACATGTGAGGTACTGTTTTCATCGGGACATCTGTGGGAACACTGGACGGTAGGCCATGTGTTGTTGGGGTTGTGTTTCGATGGGTGAGCCGAGCGAAATATGCGGAAAATGCATTTTTTGTTTTGCACATTTCGGACATTGTCGGGGTGTCTGGGTAATACATTCTGGGCCGATTTGGGCAGATCATACCTCTGCGGATTCCCACGGGTGTCCTCTTTTCGGAAATGCATGGGGTTCCCTGTTTTCCCCGGTGGCTTGGACACCCGAGGCCCATATCTGTATGTTGTGCCTGTCAGCAGAGCGTCTCAAATTCCGGTCTGAAAACAGACTTGGGGTTACTTGTGTTTTAGGCTTTCCCCTTGGCGGCAAGGTAGGTGCACCCACACATGTGAGGTACCGTTTTCATCGAGACACCTATGGGAACGTGGGACAGTAGGCCATGTGTTGTTGGGGGTGTGTTTCGATGGGTGGGTCGAGCGAAATGTGCGGAAAATGAGTTTTTTCCCACATTTCGGACTTTGTGTTGTGTCTGGGTAATACATTCTGGGGCGATTTGGGCCTATCATACCTCTGCAGATTCCCACGGGTCTCCTCTTTTCGGAAATGCATGGGATTCCCTGTTTTGCCCGGTGGCTTGGACACCCGAGGCCCATATCTGTATGTTGTGCCGGTCGGCAGAGTGTCTCAAATTCCGGTCTGAAAACAGACTTGGGGTTACTTGTGTTTTAGGCTTTCCCCTTGGCGGCCAGGTAGGTGCACCCACACATGTGAGGTACCGTTTTCATCGGGACACCTGTGGGAATGCGGGACGGTAGGCCATGTGTTGTTGGGGGCGTGTTTCGATGGGTGAGCCGAGCGAAATGTGCGGAAAATGTGTTTTTCTCCCCACATTTCAGAATTTGCGGGGGTGTCTGGGTAATACATTCTGGGGCGATTTGGACATATCATACCTCTGCGGATTCCCACGGGTGTCCTCTTTTCGGAAATGCATGGTGTTCTCTGTTTTCCCCGTTGGCTTGGACACCCGAGGCCCATATCTGTATGTTGTGCCGGTCGGCAGAGCGTCTCAAATTCCGGTCTGAAAACAGACTTGGAGTTACTTGTATTTTAGGCTTTCCCCTTGGCGGCCAGGTAGGTGCACCCACACATGTGAGGTACCGTTTTCATTGGGACACCTGTGGGAACCCGGGACGGTAGGCCATGTGTTGTTGGGGGCGTGTTTCGATGGGCGAGCCGAGCGAAATGTGCGGAAAATGTGTTTTTTTTCTCACATTTTGGACTTTGCGGGGGTGTCTGGGTAATACATTCTGGGGCGATTTGGACATATCATACCTCTGCGGATTCCCACAGGTGTCCCCTTTTTGAAAATGCATGGGGTTCCCTGTTTTCCCCGGTGGCTTGGACACCCGAGGCCCATATCTGTATGTTGTGCCGGTCGGCAGAGCGTCTCCGATCCCGGTCTGAAAGCAGACTTGGGGTTACTTGTGTTTTAGGCTTTCCCCTTGGAGGCCAGGTAGGTGCACCCACACATGTGAGGTACTGTTTTCATCGGGACATCTGTGGGAACACGGGACGGTAGGCCATGTGTTGTTGGGGTTGTGTTTCGATGGGTGAGCCGAGCGAAATATGCGGAAAATGCATTTTTTGTTTCGCACATTTCGTACATTGTCGGGTGTCTGGGTAATACATTCTGGGGCGATTTGGGCATATCATACCTCTGCGGATTCCCACGGGTGTCCTCTTTTCGGAAATGCATGGGGTTCCCTGTTTTCCCCGGTGGCTTGGACACCTGAGGCCCATATCTGTATGTTGTGCCGGTCGGCAGAGCGTCTCAAATTCCGGTCTGAAAACAGACTTGGGGTTACTTGTATTTTAGGCTTTCCCCTTGGCGGCCACGTAGGTGCACCCACACATGTGAGGTACCGTTTTCATTGGGACACCTGTGGGAACCCGGAACGGTAGGCCATGTGTTGTTGGGGGCGTGTTTCGATGGGTGAGCCGAGCGAAATGTGCGGAAAATTTGTTTTTTTTTTCCCACATTTTGGACTTTGCGGGGGTGTCTGGTAAAACATTCTGGGGCGATTTGGGTATATCATACCTCTGCCGATTCCCACGGGTGTCCCCTTTTTGAAAATGCATGGGGTTCCCTGTTTTCCCCGGTGGCTTGGACACCCGAGGCCCATATCTGTATGTTGTGCCGGTCGGCAGAGCGTCTCCAATCCCGGTCTGAAAGCAGACTTGGGGCTACTTGTGTTTTAGGCTTTCTCCTTGGTGGCCAGGTAGGTGCACCCACACATGTGAGGTACTGTTTTCATCGGGACATCTGTGGGAACACTTGACGGTAGGCCATGTGTTGTTGGGGTTGTGTTTCGAAGGGTGAGCCGAGCGAAATATGCGGAAAATGTATTTTTTGTTTCGCACATTTCGGACATTGTCGGGTGTCTGGGTAATACATTCTGCGGCGATTTGGGCATATCATACATCTGCGGATTCCCACGGATGTCCTCTTTTCGGAAATGCATGGGGTTCCCTGTTTTCCCCGGTGGCTTGGACACCCGAGGCCCATATCTGTATGTTGTGCCTGTCGGCAGAGCGTCTCAAATTCCGGTCTGAAAACAGACTTGGGGTTACTTGTGTTTTAGGCTTTCCCCTTGGCGGCCACGTAGGTGCACCCACACATGTGAGGTACCGTTTTCATTGGGACACCTGTGGGAACCCGGGACGGTAGGCCATGTGTTGTTGGGGGTGTGTTTCGTGGGTGAGCCGAGCGAAATGTGCGAAAAATGCGTTTTCTTTCCCACATTTCGGAGTTTGCGGGGGTGTCTGGGTAATAAATTCTGGGCCGATTTGGGCATATCATACCTCTGCGGATTCCCACGGGTGTACTCTTTTCGGAAATGCATTTGGTTCCCTGTTTTCCCCGGTGGCTTGGACACCCGAGGCCCATATCTGTATGTTGTGCCGGTCGGCAGAGCGTCTCAAATTCCGGTATGAAAACAGACTTGGGGTTACTTGTGTTTTAGGCTTTCCCCTTGGCGGCCAGGTAGGTGCACCCACACATATGAGGTACTGTTTTCATCAGGATACCTGTGGGAATGCGGGACGGTAGGCCATGTGTTGTTGGGTGTGTGTTTCGATGGGTGAGCCGAGCAAAATGTGCGAAAAATGCGTTTTCTTTCCCACATTTCGGAGTTTGCGGGGGTGTCTGTGTAATAAATTCTGGGGCGATTTGGGCATATCATACCTCTGCGGATTCCCACGGGTGTCCTCTTTTCGGAAATGCATGGGGTTCCCTGTTTTCCCCGGTGGCTTGGACACCCAAGGCCCATATCTGTATGTTGTGCCGGTAGGCAGAGCGTCTCAAATTCCGGTCTGAAAACAGACTTGCGGTTACTTGTGTTTTAGGCTTTCCCCTTGGCGGCCAGGTAGGTGCACCCACACATGTGAGGTACCGTTTTCATTGGGACACCTGTGGGAACCCGGGACGGTAGGCCATGTGTTGTTGGGGGCGTGTTTCGATGGGCGAGCCGAGCGAAATGTGCGGAAAATTTGTTTTTTTTTTCCCACATTTTGGACTTTGCGGGGGTGTCTGGTAAAACATTCTGGGGCGATTTGGGTATATCATACCTCTGCCGATTCCCACGGGTGTCCCCTTTTTGAAAATGCATGGGGTTCCCTGTTTTCCCCGGTGGCTTGGACACCCGAGGCCCATATCTGTATGTTGTGCCGGTCGGCAGAGCGTCTCCAATCCCGGTCTGAAAGCAGACTTGGGGTTACTTGTGTTTTAGGCTTTCTCCTTGGTGGCCAGGTAGGTGCACCCACACATGTGAGGTACTGTTTTCATCGGGACATCTGTGGGAACACGGGACGGTAGGCCATGTGTTGTTGGGGTTGTGTTTCGAAGGGTGAGCCGAGCGAAATATGCGGAAAATGTATTTTTTGTTTCGCACATTTCGGACATTGTCGGGTGTCTGGGTAATACATTCTGCGGCGATTTGGGCATATCATACCTCTGCGGATTCCCACGGATGTCCTCTTTTCGGAAATGCATGGGGTTCCCTGTTTTCCCCGGTGGCTTGGACACCCGAGGCCCATATCTGTATGTTGTGCCTGTCGGCAGAGCGTCTCAAATTCCGGTCTGAAAACAGACTTGGGGTTACTTGTGTTTTAGGCTTTCCCATTGGCGGCCAGGTAGGTGCACCCACACATATGAGGTACTGTTTTCATCAGGATACCTGTGGGAACGCGGGACGGTAGGCCATGTGTTGTTGGGGGTGTGTTTCGTGGGTGAGCCGAGCGAAATGTGCGAAAAATGCGTTTTCTTTCCCACATTTCGGAGTTTGCGGGGGTGTCTGGGTAATAAATTCTGGGCCGATTTGGGCATATCATACCTCTGCGGATTCCCACGGGTGTACTCTTTTCGGAAATGCATTTGGTTCCCTGTTTTCCCCGGTGGCTTGGACACCCGAGGCCCATATCTGTATGTTGTGCCGGTCGGCAGAGCGTCTCAAATTCCGGTCTGAAAACAGACTTGGGGTTACTTGTGTTTTAGGCTTTCCCCTTGGCGGCCAGGTAGGTGCACCCACACATATGAGGTACTGTTTTCATCAGGATACCTGTGGGAACGCGGGACGGTAGGCCATGTGTTGTTGGGGGTGTGTTTCGATGGGTGAGCCGAGCAAAATGTGCGAAAAATGCGTTTTCTTTCCCACATTTCGGAGTTTGTGGGGGTGTCTGGGTAATAAATTCTGGGGCGATTTGGGCATATCATACCTCTGCGGATTCCCACGGGTGTCCTCTTTTCGGAAATGCATGGGGTTCCCTGTTTTCCCCGGTGGCTTGGACACCCAAGGCCCATATCTGTATGTTGTGCCGGTAGGCAGAGCGTCTCAAATTCCGGTCTGAAAACAGACTTGCGGTTACTTGTGTTTTAGGCTTTCCCCTTGGCGGCCAGGTAGGTGCACCCACACATGTGAGGTACCGTTTTCATTGGGACACCTGTGGGAACCCGGGACGGTAGGCCATGTGTTGTTGGGGGTGTGTTTCGTGGGTGAGCCGAGCGAAATGTGCGAAAAATGCGTTTTCTTTCCCACATTTCGGAGTTTGCGGGGGTGTCTGGGTAATAAATTCTGGGCCGATTTGGGCATATCATACCTCTGCGGATTCCCACGGGTGTACTCTTTTCGGAAATGCATTTGGTTCCCTGTTTTCCCCGGTGGCTTGGACACCCGAGGCCCATATCTGTATGTTGTGCCGGTCGGCAGAGCGTCTCAAATTCCGGTCTGAAAACAGACTTGGGGTTACTTGTGTTTTAGGCTTTCCCCTTGGCGGCCAGGTAGGTGCACCCACACATGTGAGGTACCATTTTCATCGGGATACCTGTGGGAACGAGGGACGGTATGCCATGTGTTGTTGGGAGTTTGTTTCGATGGGTGAGCCGAGCGAAATGTGCGAAAAATACTTTTTTTTCCCCACATTTCAGAGTTTGCGGGGGTGTCTGGGAAATAAATTCTGGGGCGATTTGGGCATATCATACCTCTGCGGATTCTCACATGAGTCCTCTTTTCGGAAATGCATGGGGTTCCCTATTTTACCTGGTGGCTTGGACACCCGAGGCCCATATCTGTATGTTGTGCAAATCAGCAGAGCGTCTCAAATTCCGGTCTGAAAACAGACTTGGGGTTACTTGTGTTTTAGGCTTTCCCCTTGGCGGCAAGGTAGGTGCGCCCACACATGTGAGGTACCCTTTTCATCGGGACACCTATGGGAACGTGGGACGGTAGGCCATGCGTTGTTGTGGGTGTGTTTCGATGGGTGAGCCGAGCGAAATGTGCGGAAAATGTTTTTTTTTCCCACATTTTGGACTTTGTGGGGTGTCTGGGTAATACATTCTGGGGCGATTTGGGCCTATCATACCTCTGCAAATTCCCACGGGTCTCCTCTTTTCGGAAATGCATGGGATTCCCTGTTTTTCCCGGTGGCTTGGACACCCGATGCCCATATCTGTATGTTGTGCCGGTCGGCAGAGTGTCTCAAATTCCGGTCTGAAAACAGACTTGGGGTTACTTGTGTTTTAGGCTTTCCCCTTCACGGCCAGGTAGGTGCACCCACACATGTGAAGTACCGTTTTCATCGGGACACCTGTGGGAATGCGGGACAGTAGGCCACGTGTTGTTGGGGGCGTGTTTCGATGGGTGAGCCGAGCGAAATGTGTGGAAAATGTGTTTTTTTCCCCCACATTTCGGACTTTGCGGGGGTGTCTGGGTAATACATTCTGGGGTGATTTGGGCATATCATACCTCTGCGGAGTCCCACAGTTGTCCTCTTTTTGGAAATGCATGGGGTTCTCTGTTTTCCCCGGTGGCTGGGACACCCGAGGCCCATATCTGTATGTTGTGCCGGTCGGCAGAGCGTCTCAAATTCCGGTCTGAAAACAGACTTGGGGTTACTTGTGTTTTAGGCTTTCCCCTTGGCGGCCAGGTAGGTGCACCCACACATGTGAGGTACTGTTTTCATCGGGATACCTGTGGGAATGCGGGACGGTATGCCATGTGTTGTTGGGAGTTTGTTTCGATGGGTGATCCGAGCTAAATGTGCGAAAAATGCGTTTTTTTGCCCACATTTCGGATTTTGCGGGGGTGTCTGGGTAATAAATTCTGGGGCGATTTGGGCATATCATACCCCTGCGGATTCACACGTGAGTCCTCTTTTCGGAAATGCATGGGGTTCCCTATTTCACCTAGTGGCTTGGACACCCGAGGCCCATATCTGTATGTTGTGCAAGTCAGCAGAGCGTCTCAAATTCCGGTCTGAAAACAGACTTGGGGTTACTTGTGTTTTAGGCTTTCCCCTTCGCGGTAAGGTAGGTGCACCCACACATGTGAGGTACCCTTTTCATCGGGACACCTATGGGAACGTGGGACGGTAGGCCATGTGTTCTTGGGGGTGTGTTTCGATGGGTGAGCCGAGCGAAATGTGCGGAAAATGTGTTTTTTCCCCACATTTCGGACTTTGTGGGGTGTCTGGGTAATACATTCTGGGGCGATTTGGGCCTATCATACCTCTGCAGATTCCCACGGGTCTCCTCTTTTCGGAAATGCATGGGATTCCCTGTTTTGCCCGGTGGCTTGGACACCCGAGGCCCATATCTGTATGTTGTGCCCGTCGGCAGAGTGTCTCAAATTCCGGTCTGAAAACAGACTTGGGGTTACTTGTGTTTTAGGCTTTCCCCTTCGCGGCCAGGTAGGTGCACCCACACATGTGAGGTACCGTATTCATCGGGACACCTGTGGGAATGCGGGACTGTAGGCCATGTGTTGTTGGGGGCGTGTTTCGATGGGTGAGCCGGGCGAAATGTGCGGAAAATGTCTTTTTTTCCCCACATTTCAGAATTTGCGGGGGTGTCTGGGTAATAAATTCTGGGCCGATTTGGGCATATCATACCTCTGCGGATTCCCACGGGTGTCCTCTTTTCGGAAATGCATGGGGTTCCCTGTTTTTCCCGGTGGCTTGGACACCCAAGGCCCATATCTGTATGTTGTGCCAGTCGGCAGAGCGTCTCAAATTCCGGTCTGAAAACAGACTTGGGGTTACTTGTGTTTTAGGCTTTCCCCTTGGCAGCCAGGTAGGTGCACCCATACATGTGAGGTACAGTTTTCATCGGGATACCTGTGGGAACGCGGTATGGTAGGCCATGTGTTGTTGGGGGTGTGTTTCGATGGGTAAGCCGAGCGAAAAATGCGGAAAATGCATTTTTTCCCCACATTTCGGATTTTGCGGGGGTGTCTGGGTAATAAATTCTGGGACGATTTGGGCATATCATACCTCTGCGGATTCCCACGTGAGTCCTCTTTTCGGAAATGCATGGGGTTCCCTATTTTACCTGGTGGCTTGGACACCCGAGGCCCATATCTGTATGTTGTGCAAGTCAGCAGAGCGTCTCAAATTCCTTTCTGAAAACAGACTTGGGGTTACTTGTGTTTTAGGCTTTCCCCTTGGTGGCAAGGTAGGTGCACCCACACATGTGAGGTACCCTTTTCATCGGGACACCTATGGGAACGTGGGACGGTAGGCCATGTGTTGTTGGGGGTGTGTTTCGATGGGTGAGCCAAGCGAAATGTGCGGAAAATGTGTTTTTTTCCCACATTTTGGACTTTGTGGGGTGTCTGGGTAATACATTCTGGGGCGATTTGGGCCTATCATACCTCTGCAAATTCCCACGGGTCTCCTCTTTTCGGAAATGCATGGGATTCCCTGTTTTGCCCGGTGGCTTGGACACCCGAGGCCCATATCTGTATGTTGTGCCGGTCGGCAGAGTGTCTCAAATTCCGGTCTGAAAACAGACTTGGGGTTACTTGTGTTTTAGGCTTTCCCCTTCCCGGCCAGGTAGGTGCACCCACACATGTGAGGTACCGTTTTCATCGGGACACCTGTGCGAATGCGGGACAGTAGGCCACGTGTTGTTGGGGGCGTGTTTCGATGGGGGAGCCGAGCGAAATGTGTGGAAAATGTGTTTTTTCCCCACATTTCGGACTTTGCGGGGGTGTCTGGGTAATACATTCTGGGGCGATTTGGGCATATCATACCTCTGCGGAGTCCCATGGTTGTCCTCTTTTTGGAAATGCATGGGGTTCTCTGTTTTCCCCGGTGGCTGGGACACCCGAGGCCCATATCTGTATGTTGTGCCGGTCGGCAGAGCGTCTCAAATTCCGGTCTGAAAACAGACTTGGGGTTACTTGTGTTTTAGGCTTTCCCCTTGGCGGCCAGGTAGGTGCACCCACACATGTGAGGTACTGTTTTCATCGGGATACCTGTGGGAACGCGGGACGGTATGCCATGTGTTGTTGGGAGTTTGTTTCGATGGGTGAGCCGAGCGAAATGTGCGAAAAATGCGGTTTTTTGCCCACATTTCGGATTTTGCGGGGGTGTCTGGGTAATAAATTCTGGGGCGATTTGGGCATATCATACCTCTGCGGATTCCCACGTGAGTCCTCTTTTCGGAAATGCATGGGGTTCCCTATTTCACCTAGTGGCTTGGACACCCGAGGCCCATATCTGTATGTTGTGGAAGTCAGCAGAGCGTCTCAAATTCAGGTCTGAAAACAGACTTGGGGTTACTTGTGTTTTAGGCTTTCCCCTTCGCGGCAAGGTAGGTGCACCCACACATGTGAGGTACCCTTTTCATCGGGACACCTATGGGAACGTGGGACGGTAGGCCATGTGTTCTTGGGGGTGTGTTTCGATGGGTGAGCCGAGCGAAATGTGCGGAAAATGTGTTTTTTTCCCACATTTCGGACTTTGTGGGGTGTCTGGGTAATACATTCTGGGGCGATTTGGGCCTATCATACCTCTGCATATTCCCACGGGTCTCCTCTTTTCGGAAATGCATGGGATTCCCTGTTTTGCCCGGTGGCTTGGACACCCGAGGCCCATATCTGTATGTTATGCCGGTCGGCAGAGTGTCTCAAATTCCGGTCTGAAAACAGACTTGGGGTTACTTGTGTTTTAGGCTTTCCCCTTCGCGGCCAGGTAGGTGCACCCACACATGTGAGGTACCGTTTTCATCGGGACACCTGTGGGAATGCGGGACGGTAGGCCATGTGTTGTTGGGGGCGTGTTTCGATGGGTGAGCCGGGCGAAATGTGCGGAAAATGTGTTTTTTTCCCCACATTTCAGAATTTGCGGGGGTGTCTGGGTAATACATTCTGGGGCGATTTGGACATATCATACCTCTGCGGATTCCCAGGGGTGTCCTCTTTTCGGAAATGCATGGGGATCTCTGTTTTCCCCCGTGGCTTGGATACCCGATGCCCATATCTGTATGTTGTGCCGGTCGGCAGAGCGTCTCAAATCCCGGTCTGAAAGCAGACTTGGGTTTACTTGTGTTTTAGGCTTTCCCCTTGGCGGCCAGGTAGGTGCACCCACACATATGAGGTACTGTTTTCATCAGGATACCTGTGGGAACGCGGGACGGTAGGCCATGTGTTGTTGGGGGTGTGTTTCGATGGGTGAGCCGAGCAAAATGTGCGAAAAATGCATTTTCTTTCCCACATTTCGGAGTTTGCGGGGGTGTCTGGGTAATAAATTCTGGGGCGATTTGGGCATATCATACCTCTGCGGATTCCCACGGGTGTCCTCTTTTCGGAAATGCATGGGGTTCCCTGTTTTCCCCGGTGGCTTGGACACCCAAGGCCCATATCTGTATGTTGTGCCGGTAGGCAGAGCGTCTCAAATTCCGGTCTGAAAACAGACTTGCGGTTACTTGTGTTTTAGGCTTTCCCCTTGGCGGCCAGGTAGGTGCACCCACACATGTGAGGTACCGTTTTCATCGGGATACCTGTGGGAACGCGGGACGGTATGCCATGTGTTGTTGGGAGTTTGTTTCGATGGGTGAGCCGAGCGAAATGTGCGAAAAATACGTTTTTTTCCCCACATTTCAGAGTTTGCGGGGGTGTCTGGGAAATAAATTCTGGGGCGATTTGGGCATATCATACCTCTGCGGATTCTCACGTGAGTCCTCTTTTCGGAAATGCATGGGGTTCCCTATTTTACCTGGTGGCTTGGACACCCGAGGCCCATATCTGTATGTTGTGCAAGTCAGCAGAGCGACTCAAATTCCGGTCTGAAAACAGACTTGGGGTTACTTGTGTTTTATGCTTTCCCCTTGGCGGCAAGGTAGGTGCGCCCACACATGTGAGGTACCCTTTTCATCGGGACACCTATGGGAACGTGGGACGGTAGGCCATGTGTTGTTGTGGGTGTGTTTCGATGGGTGAGCCGAGCGAAATGTGCGGAAAATGTGTTTTTTTCCCACATTTTGGACTTTGTGGGGTGTCTGGGTAATACATTCTGGGGCGATTTGGGCCTATCATACCTCTGCAAATTCCCACGGGTCTCCTCTTTTCGGAAATGCATGGGATTCCCTGTTTTGCCCGGTGGCTTGGACACCCGATGCCCATATCTGTATGTTGTGCCGGTCGGCAGAGTGTCTCAAATTCCGGTCTGAAAACAGACTGGTGGTTACTTGTGTTTTAGGCTTTCCCCTTCACGGCCAGGTAGGTGCACCCACACATGTGAAGTACCGTTTTCATCGGGACACCTGTGGGAATGCGGGACAGTAGGCCACGTGTTGTTGGGGGCGTGTTTCGATGGGTGAGCCGAGCGAAATGTGTGGAAAATGTGTTTTTTTCCCCACATTTCGGATTTTGCGGGGGTGTCTGGGTAATACATTCTGGGGCGATTTGGGCATATCATACCTCTGCGGAGTCCCACAGTTGTCCTCTTTTTGGAAATGCATGGGGTTGTCTGTTTTCCCCGGTGGCTGGGACACCCGAGGCCCATATCTGTATGTTGTGCCGGTCGGCAGAGCGTCTCAAATTCCGGTCTGAAAACAGACTTGGGGTTACTTGTGTTTTAGGCTTTCCCCTTGGCGGCCAGGTAGGTGCACCCACACATGTGAGGTACCGTTTTCATCGGGATACCTGTGGGAACGCGGGACGGTATGCCATGTGTTGTTGGGAGTTTGTTTCGATGGGTGAGCCGAGCGAAATGTGCGAAAAATACGTTTTTTTCCCCACATTTCAGAGTTTGCGGGGGTGTCTGGGAAATAAATTCTGGGGCGATTTGGGCATATCATACCTCTGCGGATTCTCACGTGAGTCCTCTTTTCGGAAATGCATGGGGTTCCCTATTTTACCTGGTGGCTTGGACACCCGAGGCCCATATCTGTATGTTGTGCAAGTCAGCAGAGCGTCTCAAATTCCGGTCTGAAAACAGACTTGGGGTTACTTGTGTTTTATGCTTTCCCCTTGGCGGCAAGGTAGGTGCGCCCACACATGTGAGGTACCCTTTTCATCGGGACACCTATGGGAACGTGGGACGGTAGGCCATGTGTTGTTGTGGGTGTGTTTCGATGGGTGAGCCGAGCGAAATGTGCGGAAAATGTGTTTTTTTCCCACATTTTGGACTTTGTGGGGTGTCTGGGTAATACATTCTGGGGCGATTTGGGCCTATCATACCTCTGCAAATTCCCACGGGTCTCCTCTTTTCGGAAATGCATGGGATTCCCTGTTTTGCCCGGTGGCTTGGACACCCGATGCCCATATCTGTATGTTGTGCCGATCGGCAGAGTGTCTCAAATTCCGGTCTGAAAACAGACTTGGGGTTACTTGTGTTTTAGGCTTTCCCCTTCACGGCCAGGTAGGTGCACCCACACATGTGAAGTACCGTTTTCATCGGGACACCTGTGGGAATGCGGGACAGTAGGCCACGTGTTGTTGGGGGCGTGTTTCGATGGGTGAAATGTGTGGAAAATGTGTTTTTTTCCCCACATTTCGGACTTTGCGGGGGTGTCTGGGTAATACATTCTGGGGCGATTTGGGCATATCATACCTCTGCGGAGTCCCACAGTTGTCCTCTTTTTGGAAATGCATGGGGTTCTCTGTTTTCCCCGGTGGCTGGGACACCCGAGGCCCATATCTGTATGTTGTGCCGGTCGGCAGAGCGTCTCAAATTCCGGTCTGAAAACAGACTTGGGGTTACTTGTGTTTTAGGCTTTCCCCTTGGCGGCCAGGTAGGTGCACCCACACATGTGAGGTACTGTTTTCATCGGGATACCTGTGGGAATGCGGGACGGTATGCCATGTGTTGTTGGGAGTTTGTTTCGATGGGTGATCCGAGCTAAATGTGCGAAAAATGCGTTTTTTTGCCCACATTTCGGATTTTGCGGGGGTGTCTGGGTAATAAATTCTGGGCCGATTTGGGCATATCATACCTCTGCGGATTCCCACGGGTGTCCTCTTTTCGGAAATGCATGGGGTTCCCTGTTTTTCCCGGTGGCTTGGACACCCAAGGCCCATATCTGTATGTTGTGCCAGTCGGCAGAGCGTCTCAAATTCCGGTCTGAAAACAGACTTGGGGTTACTTGTGTTTTAGGCTTTCCCCTTGGCAGCCAGGTAGGTGCACCCATACATGTGAGGTACAGTTTTCATTGGGATACCTGTGGGAACGCGGTATGGTAGGCCATGTGTTGTTGGGGGTGTGTTTCGATGGGTAAGCCGAGCGAAAAATGCGGAAAATGCATTTTTTCCCCACATTTCGGATTTTGCGGGGGTGTCTGGGTAATAAATTCTGGGACGATTTGGGCATATCATACCTCTGCGGATTCCCACGTGAGTCCTCTTTTCGGAAATGCATGGGGTTCCCTATTTTACCTGGTGGCTTGGACACCCGAGGCCCATATCTGTATGTTGTGCAAGTCAGCAGAGCGTCTCAAATTCCGGTCTGAAAACAGACTTGGGGTTACTTGTGTTTTAGGCTTTCCCCTTGGCGGCAAGGTAGGTGCACCCACACATGTGAGGTACCCTTTTCATCGGGACACCTATGGGAACGTGGGACGGTAGGCCATGTGTTGTTGGGGGTGTGTTTCGATGGGTGAGCCGAGCGAAATGTGCGGAAAATGTGTTTTTTTCCCACATTTTGGACTTTGTGGGGTGTCTGGGTAATACATTCTGGGGCGATTTGGGCCTATCATACCTCTGCATATTCCCACGGGTCTCCTCTTTTCGGAAATGCATGGGATTCCCTGTTTTGCCCGGTGGCTTGGACACCCGAGGCCCATATCTGTATGTTGTGCCGGTCGGCAGAGTGTCTCAAATTCCGGTCTGAAAACAGACTTGGGGTTACTTGTGTTTTAGGCTTTCCCCTTCGCGGCCAGGTAGGTGCACCCACACATGTGAGGTACCGTATTCATCGGGACACCTGTGGGAATGCGGGACTGTAGGCCATGTGTTGTTGGGGGCGTGTTTCGATGGGTGAGCCGGGCGAAATGTGCGGAAAATGCATTTTTTCCCCACATTTCGGAATTTGCGGGGGTGTCTGGGTAATAAATTCTGGGCCGATTTGGGCATATCATACCTCTGCGGATTCCCACGGGTGTCCTCTTTTCAGAAATGCATGGGGTTCCCTGTTTTTCCCGGTGGCTTGGACACCCAAGGCCCATATCTGTATGTTGTGCCAGTCGGCAGAGCGTCCCAAATTCCGGTCTGAAAACAGACTTGGGGTTACTTGTGTTTTAGGCTTTCCCCTTGGCAGCCAGGTAGGTGCACCCATACATGTGAGGTACAGTTTTCATCGGGATACCTGTGGGAACGCGGTATGGTAGGCCATGTGTTGTTGGGGGTGTGTTTCGATGGGTAAGCCGAGCGAAAAATGCGGAAAATGCATTTTTTCCCCACATTTCGGATTATGCGGGGGTGTCTGGTTAATAAATTCTGGGACGATTTGGGCATATCATACCTCTGCGGATTCCCACGTGAGTCCTCTTTTCGGAAATGCATGGGGTTCCCTATTTTACCTGGTGGCCTGGACACCCGAGGCCCATATCTGTATGTTGTGCAAGTCAGCAGAGCGTCTCAAATTCCGGTCTGAAAACAGACTTGGGGTTACTTGTGTTTTAGGCTTTCCCCTTGGCGGCAAGGTAGGTGCACCCACACATGTGAGGTACCCTTTTCATCGGGACACCTATGGGAACGTGGGACGGTAGGCCATGTGTTGTTGGGGGTGTGTTTCGATGGGTGAGCCGAGCGAAATGTGCGGAAAATGTGTTTTTTTCCCACATTTTGGACTTTGTGGGGTGTCTGGGTAATACATTCTGGGGCGATTTGGGCCTATCATACCTCTGCATATTCCCACGGGTCTCCTCTTTTCGGAAATGCATGGGATTCCCTGTTTTGCCCGGTGGCTTGGACACCCGAGGCCCATATCTGTATGTTGTGCCGGTCGGCAGAGTGTCTCAAATTCCGGTCTGAAAACAGACTTGGGGTTACTTGTGTTTTAGGCTTTCCCCTTCGCGGCAAGGTAGGTGCACCCACACATGTGAGGTACCCTTTTCATCGGGACACCTATGGGAACGTGGGACGGTAGGCCATGTGTTGTTGGGGGTGTGTTTCGATGGGTGAGCCGAGCGAAATGTGCGGAAAATGTGTTTTTTTCCCACATTTTGGACTTTGTGGGGTGTCTGGTTAATACATTCTGGGGCGATTTGGGCCTATCATACCTCTGCAAATTCCCACGGGTCTCCTCTTTTCGGAAATGCATGGGATTCCCTGTTTTGCCCGGTGGCTTGGACACCCGAGGCCCATATCTGTATGTTGTGCCCGTCGGCAGAGTGTCTCAAATTCCGGTCTGAAAACAGACTTGGGGTTACTTGTGTTTTAGGCTTTCCCCTTCCCGGCCAGGAGGGTGCACCCACACATGTGAGGTACCGTTTTCATCGGGACACCTGTGTGAATGCGGGACAGTAGGCCACGTGTTGTTGGGGGCGTGTTTCGATGGGTTAGCCGAGCGAAATGTGTGGAAAATGTGTTTTTTCCCCACATTTCGGACTTTGCGGGGGTGTCTGGGTAATACATTCTGGGGCGATTTGGGCATATCATACCTCTGCGGAGTCCCACAGTTGTCCTCTTTTTGGAAATGCATGGGGTTCTCTATTTTCCCCGGTGGCTGGGACACCCGAGGCCCATATCTGTATGTTGTGCCGGTCGGCAGAGCGTCTCAAATTCCGGTCTGAAAACAGACTTGGGGTTACTTGTGTTTTAGGCTTTCCCCTTGGCGGCCAGGTAGGTGCACCCACACATGTGAGGTACTGTTTTCATCGGGATACCTGTGGGAACGCGGGACGGTATGCCATGTGTTGTTGGGAGTTTGTTTCGATGGGTGAGCCGAGCGAAATGTGCGAAAAATGCGTTTTTTTGCCCACATTTCGGATTTTGCGGGGGTGTCTGGGTAATAAATTCTGGGGCGATTTGGGCATATCATACCTCTGCGGATTCCCACGTGAGTCCTCTTTTCGGAAATGCATGGGGTTCCCTATTTCACCTAGTGGCTTGGACACCCGAGGCCCATATCTGTATGTTGTGGAAGTCAGCAGAGCGTCTCAAATTCAGGTCTGAAAACAGACTTGGGGTTACTTGTGTTTTAGGCTTTCCCCTTCGCGGCAAGGTAGGTGCACCCACACATGTGAGGTACCCTTTTCATCGGGACACCTATGGGAACGTGGGACGGTAGGCCATGTGTTCTTGGGGGTGTGTTTCGATGGGTGAGCCGAGCGAAATGTGCGGAAAATGTGTTTTTTTCCCACATTTCGGACTTTGTGGGGTGTCTGGGTAATACATTCTGGGGCGATTTGGGCCTATCATACCTCTGCAGATTCCCACGGGTCTCCTCTTTTCGGAAATGCATGGGATTCCCTGTTTTGCCCGGTGGCTTGGACACCCGAGGCCCATATCTGTATGTTATGCCGGTCGGCAGAGTGTCTCAAATTCCGGTCTGAAAACAGACTTGGGGTTACTTGTGTTTTAGGCTTTCCCCTTCGCGGCCAGGTAGGTCACCCACACATGTGAGGTAGCGTTTTCATCGGGACACCTGTGGGAATGCGGGACGGTAGGCCATGTGTTGTTGGGGGCGTGTTTCGATGGGTGAGCCGGGCGAAATGTGCGGAAAATGTGTTTTTTTCCCCACATTTCAGAATTTGCGGGGGTGTCTGGGTAATACATTCTGGGGCGATTTGGACATATCATACCTCTGCGGATTCCCAGGGGTGTCCTCTTTTCGGAAATGCATGGGGATCTCTGTTTTCCCCGGTGGCGTGGATACCCGATGCCCATATCTGTATATTGTGCCGGTCGGCAGAGCGTCTCAAATCCCGGTCTGAAAGCAGACTTGGGGTTACTTGTGTTTTAGGCTTTCCCCTTGGCGGCCAGGTAGGTGCACCCACACATGTGAGGTACTGTTTTCATCGGGACATCTGTGGGAACACGGGACGGTAGGCCATGTGTTGTTGGGGTTGTGTTTCGATGGGTGAGCCGAGCGAAATGTGCGGAAAATGTGTTTTTTTTCCCACATTTTGGACTTTGCGGGGGTGTCTGGTAATACATTCTGGGGCGATTTGGGTATATCATACCTCTGCGGATTCCCACGGGTGTCCCCTTTTTGAAAATGCATGGGGTTCCCTGTTTTCCCCGGTGGCTTGGACACCCGAGGGCCATATCTGTATGTTGTGCCGGTCGGCAGAGCGTCTCCAATCCCGGTCTGAAAGCAGACTTGAGGTTACTTGTGTTTTAGGCTTTCCCCTTGGCGGCCAGGTAGGTGCACCCACACATGTGAGGTACTGTTTTCATCAGGACATCTGTGGGAACACGGGACGGTAGGCCATGTGTTGTTGGGGTTGTGTTTCGATGGGTGAGCCGAGCGAAATATGCGGAAAATGCATTTTTTGTTTCGCACATTTCGGACATTGTGGGGGTGTCTGGTTAATACATTCTGGGGCGATTTGGACATATCATACCTCTGCGGATTCCCACGGGTGTCCTCTTTTTGGAAATGCATGGGGTTCCCTGTTTCCCCCGGTGGCTTGGACACCCGATGCCCATATCTGTATGTTGTGCCGGTCGGCAGAGCGTCTCAAATTCCGGTCTGAAAACAGACTTGGGGTTACTTGTGTTTTAGGCTTTCCCCTTGGCGGCCAGGTAGGTGCACCCACACATGTGAGGTACTGTTTTCATCGGGATACCTGTGGGAACGCGGGATGGTATGCCATGTGTTGTTGGGAGTTTGTTTCGATGGGTGAGCCGAGCGAAATGTGCGAAAAATGCGTTTTTTTCCCCACATTTCAGAGTTTGCGGGGGTGTCTGGGAAATAAATTCTGAGGCGACTTGGGCATATCATACCTCTGCGGATTCCCAGGGGTGTCCTATTTCGGAAATGCATGGGGTTCCCTGTTTTCCTCGGTGGCTTGGACACCCGAGGCCCATATCTGTATGTTGTGCCGGTCGGCAGAGTGTCTCAAATTCCGGTCTGAAAACAGACTTGGGGTTACTTGTGTTTTAGGCTTTCCCCTTGGCGGCCAGGTAGGTGCACCCACACATGTGAGGTACTGTTTTCATCGGGACACCTGTGGGAACGCGGGACTGTAGGCCATGTGTTGTTGGGGGCGTGTTTCGATGGGTGAGCCGAGTGAAATGTGCGGAAAATGTATTTTTTTCCCACATTTTGGACTTTGTGGGGTGTCTGGGTAATACATTCTGGGGCGATTTGGGCCTATCATACCTCTGCAGATTCCCACGGGTCTCCTCTTTTCGGAAATGCATGGGATTCCCTGTTTTGCCCGGTGGCTTGGACACCCGAGGCCCATATCTGTATGTTGTGCCGGTCGGCAGAGTGTCTCAAATTCCGGTCTGAAAACAGACTTGGGGTTACTTGTGTTTTAGAATTTCCCCTTCGCGGCCAGGTAGGTGCACCCACACATGTGAGGTACCGTTTTCATCGGGACACCTTTGGGAATGCGGGACGGTAGGCCATGTGTTGTTGGGGGCGTGTTTCGATGGGTGAGCCGAGCGAAATGTGCAGAAAATGTGTTTTTTTCCCCACATTTCAGAATTTGCGGGGGTGTCTGGGTAATACATTCTGGGGCGATTTGGACATATCATACCTCTGCGGATTCCCAAGGGTCTCCTCTTTTCGGAAATGCATGGGATTCCCTGTTTTGCCTGGTGGCTTGGACACCCGAGGCCCATATCTGTATGTTGTGCCGGTCGGCAGAGTGTCTCAAATTCCGGTCTGAAAACAGACTTGGGGTTACTTGTGTTTTAGGCTTTCCCCTTCGCGGCCAGGTAGGTGCACCCACACATGTGAGGTACCGTTTTCATCAGGACAGCTGTGGAAATGCGGGACGGTAGGCCATGTGTTGTTGGGGGCGTGTTTCGATGGGTGAGCCGGGCGAAATGTGCGGAAAATGTGTTTTTTTCCCCACATTTCAGAATTTGCGGGGGTGTCTGGGTAATACATTCTGGGGCGATTTGGACATATCATACCTCTGCGGATTCCCAGGGGTGTCCTCTTTTCAGAAATGCATGGGGATCTCTGTTTTCCCCGGTGGCTTGGATACCCGATGCCCATATCTGTATGTTGTGCCGGTCGGCAGAGCGTCTCAAATCCCGGTCTGAAAGCAGACTTGGGGTTACTTGTGTTTTAGGCTTTCCCCTTGGCGGCCAGGTAGGTGCACCCACACATGTGAGGTACTGTTTTCATCGGGACATCTGTGGGAACACGGGACGGTAGGCCATGTGTTGTTGGGGTTGTGTTTCGATGGGTGAGCCGAGCGAAATATGCGGAAAATGCATTTTTTGTTTCGCACATTTCGGACATTGTGGGGGTGTCTGGGTAATACATTCTGGGGCGATTTGGGCATATCATACCTCTGCGGATTCCCACGGGTGTCCTCTTTTCGGAAATGCATGGGGTTCCCTGTTTCCCCCGGTGGCTTGGACACCCGATGCCCATATCTGTATGTTGTGCCGGTCCGCAGAGCATCTCAAATTCCGGTCTGAAAACAGACTTGGGGTTACTTGTGTTTTAGGCTTTCCCCTTGGCGGCCAGGTAGGTGCACCCACACATGTGAGGTACTGTTTTCATCGGGATACCTGTGGGAACGCGGGACGGTATGCCATGTGTTGTTGGGAGTTTGTTTCGATGGGTGAGCCGAGCGAAATTTGCGAAAAATGCGTTTTTTTCCCCACATTTCAGAGTTTGCGGGGGTGTCTGGGAAATAAATTCTGGGGCGATTTGGGCATATCATACCTCTGCGGATTCCCAGGGGTGTCCTATTTCGGAAATGCATGGGGTTCCCTGTTTTCCCCGGTGGCTTGGACACCCGAGGCCCATATCTGTATGTTGTGCCGGTCGGCAGAGTGTCTCAAATTCCGGTCTGAAAACAGATTTGGGGTTACTTGTGTTTTAGGCTTTCCCCTTGGCGGCCGGGTAGGTGCACCCACACATGTGAGGTACCGTTTTCATCGGGACACCTGTGGGAACGCGGGACTGTAGGGCATGTGTTGTTGGGGGCGTGTTTTGATGGGTGAGCCTAGCGAAATGTGCAGAAAATGTGTTTTTTTCCCCACATTTCGGACTTTGCCGGGTGTCTGGGTAATAAATTATGGGGCGATTTGGGCCTATCATACCTCTGCAGATTCCCACGGGTCTCCTCTTTTCGGAAATGCATGGGATTCCCTGTTTTGCCCGGTTGCTTGGACACCCGAGGCCCATAGCTGTATGTTGTGCCTGTCGGCAGAGTGTCTCAAATTCCGGTCTGAAAACAGACTTGGGGTTACTTGTGTTTTAGGCTTTCCCCTTCGTGGCCAGGTAGGTGCACCCACACATGTGAGGTACTGTTTTCATCGGGACACCTGTGGAAATGCGGGACGGTAGGCCATGTGTTGTTGGGGGCGTGTTTCGATGGGTGAGCCGAGCGAAATGTGCGGAAAATGTGTTTTTTTTCCCACATTTTGGACTTTGCGGGGGTGTCTGCTAAAACATTCTGGGGCGATTTGGGTATATCATACCTCTGCGGATTCCCACGGGTGTCCCCTTTTGAAAATGCATGGGGTTCCCTGTTTTCCACGGTGGCTTGGACACCCGAGGCCCATATCTGTATGTTGTGCCGGTCGGCAGAGCGTCTCCAATCCCGGTCTGAAAGCAGACTTGGGGTTACTTGTGTTTTAGGCTTTCCCCTTGGCGGCCAGGTAGGTTCACCCACACATGTGAGGTACTGTTTTCATCGGGACATCTGTGGGAACACGGGACGGTAGGCCATGTGTTGTTGGGGTTGTGTTTCGATGGGTGAGCCGAGCGAAATATGCGGAAAATGCATTTTTTGTTTCGCACATTTCGGACATTGTCACGTGTCTGGGTAATACATTCTGGGGCGATTTGGGCATATCATACCTCTGCGGATTCCCACGGGTGTCCTCTTTTCGGAAATGCATGGGGTTCCCTGTTTTCCCCGGTGGCTTGGACACCCGAGGCCCATATCTGTATGTTGTGTCGGTCGGCAGAGCGTCTCAAATTCCGGTCTGAAAACAGACTTGGGGTTACTTGTGTTTTAGGCTTTCCCCTTGGCGGCCAGGTAGGTGCACCCACACATATGAGGTACTGTTTTCATCAGGATACCTGTGGGAACACGGGACGGTAGGCCATGTGTTGTTGGGGGTGTGTTTCGATGGGTGAGCCGAGCGAAATGTGCGAAAAATGCATTTTCTTTCCCACATTTCGGAGTTTGCGGGGGTGTCTGGGTAATAAATTCTGGGGCGATTTGGGCATATCATACCTCTGCGGATTCCCACGGGTGTCCTCTTTTCGGAAATGCATGGGGTTCCCTGTTTTCCCCGGTGGCTTGGACACCCAAGGCCCATATCTGTATGTTGTCCAGTCGGCAGAGCGTCTCAAATTCCGGTCTGAAAACAGACTTGGGGTTACTTGTGTTTTAGGCTTTCCCCTTGGCAGCCAGGTAGGTGCACCCATACATGGGAGGTACAGTTTTCATCGGGATACCTGTGGGAACGCGGGATGGTAGGCCATGTGTTGTTGGGGGTGTGTTTCGATGGGTAAGCCGAGCGAAAAATGCGGAAAATGCATTTTTTCCCCACATTTCGGATTTTGCGGGGGTGTCTGGGTAATAAATTCTGGGGCGATTTGGGCATATCATACCTCTGAGGATTCCCACATGAGTCCTCTTTTCGGAAATGCATGGGGTTCCCTATTTTACCTGGTGGCTTGGACACCCGAGGCCCATATCTGTATGTTGTGCAAATCAGCAGAGCGTCTCAAATTCCGGTCTGAAAACAGACTTGGGGTTACTTGTGTTTTGGGCTTTCCCCTTGGCGGCAAGGTAGGTGCACCCACACATGTGAGGAACCCTTTTCATCGGGACACCTATGGGAACGTGGGACGGTAGGCCACGTGTTGTTGGGGGCGTGTTTCGATCGGTGAGCCGAGCGAAATGTGCGGAAAATGTGTTTTTTTCCCCACATTTCAGAATTTGCAGGGGTGTCTGGGTAATACATTCTGGGGCGATTTGGACATATCATATCTCTGCGGAGTCCCACGGGAGTCCTCTTTTCAGAAATGCATGGTGTTCTCTGTTTTCCCCGTTGGCTTGGACACCCGAGGCCCATATCTGTATGGTGTGCCGGTCGGCAGAGCGTCTCAAATTCCGGTCTGAAAACAGACTTGGGGTTACTTGTGTTTTAGGCTTTCCCCTTGGCGGCCAGGTAGGTGCACCCACACATATGAGGTACTGTTTTCATCAGGATACCTGTGGGAACACGGGACGGTAGGCCATGTGTTGTTGGGGGTGTGTTTCGATGGGTGAGCCGAGCGAAATGTGCGAAAAATGCATTTTCTTTCCCACATTTCGGAGTTTGCGGGGGTGTCTGGGTAATAAATTCTGGGGCGATTTGGGCACATCATACCTCTGCGGATTCCCACGGGTGTCCTCTTTTCGGAAATGCATGGGGTTCCCTGTTTTCCCCGGTGGCTTGGACACCCAAGGCCCATATCTGTATGTTGTCCAGTCGGCAGAGCGTCTCAAATTCCGGTCTGAAAACAGACTTGGGGTTACTTGTGTTTTAGGCTTTCCCCTTGGCAGCCAGGTAGGTGCACCCATACATGGGAGGTACAGTTTTCATCGGGATACCTGTGGGAACGCAGGATGGTAGGCCATGTGTTGTTGGGGGTGTGTTTCGATGGGTAAGCCGAGCGAAAAATGCGGAAAATGCATTTTTTCCCCACATTTCGGATTTTGCGGGGGTGTCTGGGTAATAAATTCTGGGGCGATTTGGGCATATCATACCTCTGAGGATTCCCACATGAGTCCTCTTTTCGGAAATGCATGGGGTTCCCTATTTTACCTGGTGGCTTGGACACCCGAGGCCCATATCTGTATGTTGTGCAAATCAGCAGAGCGTCTCAAATTCCGGTCTGAAAACAGACTTGGGGTTACTTGTGTTTTGGGCTTTCCCCTTGGCGGCAAGGTAGGTGCACCCACACATGTGAGGTACCCTTTTCATCGGGACACCTATGGGAACGTGGGACGGTAGGCCACGTGTTGTTGGGGGCGTGTTTCGATCGGTGAGCCGAGCGAAATGTGCGGAAAATGTGTTTTTTTCCCCACATTTCAGAATTTGCAGGGGTGTCTGGGTAATACATTCTGGGGCGATTTGGACATATCATATCTCTGCGGAGTCCCACGGGAGTCCTCTTTTCGGAAATGCATGGTGTTCTCTGTTTTCCCCGTTGGCTTGGACACCCGAGGCCCATATCTGTATGGTGTGCCGGTCGGCAGAGCGTCTCAAATTCCGGTCTGAAAACAGACTTGGGGTTACTTGTGTTTTAGGCTTTTCCCTTGGCGGCCAGGTAGGTGCACCCACACATATGAGGTACTGTTTTCATGAAGATTCCTGTGGGAACGCGGGACAGTAGGCCATGTCTTGTTGGGGGCATGTTTCGATGGGTGAGCCGAGCGAAATGTGCGGAAAATGTGTTTTTTTCCCACATTTTGGACTTTGCGGGGGGGTCTGGGTAATACATTCTGGGGCCATTTGGGTATATCATACCTCTGCGGATTCCCACGGGTGTCCCCTTTTTGAAAATGCATGGGGTTCCCTGTTTTCCCCGGTGGCTTGGACACCCGAGGCCCATATCTGTATGTTGTGCCGGTCGGCAGAGCGTCTCCAATCCCGGTCTGAAAGCAGACTTGGGGTTACTTGTGTTTTAGGCTTTCCCCTTGACGGCCAGGTAGGTGCACCCACACATGTGAGGTACTGTTTTCATCGGGACATCTGTGGGAACACGGGACGGTAGGCCATGTGTTGTTGGGGTTGTGTTTCGATGGGTGAGCCGAGCGAAATATGCGGAAAATGCAGTTTTTGATTCGCACATTTCGGACATTGTGGGGGTGTCTGGGTAATACATTCTGGGGCGATTTGGGCATATCATACCTCTGCGGATTCCCACGGGTGTCCTCTTTTCGGAAATGCATGGTTTTCCCTGTTTTCCCCGGTGGCTTGGACACCCGATGCCCATATCTGTATGTTGTGCCGGTCGGCAGAGCGTCTCAAATTCTGGTCTGAAAACAGACTTGGGGTTACTTGTGTTTTAGGCTTTCCCCTTGGCGGCCAGGTAGGTGCTCCCACACATATGAGGTACTGTTTTCATCAGGATACCTGTGGGAACGCGGGAAGGTAGGCCATGTGTTGTTGGTGGTGTGTTTCGTGGGTGAGCCGAGCGAAATGTGCGAAAAATGCGTTTTCTTTCCCACATTTCGGAGTTTACGTGGGTGTCTGGGTAATAAATTAATAAATTCTGCGCCGATTTGGGCATATCATACCTCTGCGGATTCCCACGGGTGTCCTCTTTTCGGAAATGCATGGGGTTCCCTGTTTTCCCCGGTGGCTTGGACACCCGAGGCCCATATCTGTATGTTGTGCCGGTCGGCAGAGCGTCTCAAATTCCGGTCTGAAAAGAGACTTGGGGTTGCTTGTGTTTTAGGCTTTCCCCTTGGCGGCCAGGTAGATGCACCCACACATATGAGGTACTGTTTTCATCAGGATACCTGTGGGAACGCGGGACGGTAGGCCATGTGTTGTTGGGGGTGTGTTTCGATGGGTGAGCCGAGCGAAATGTGCAAAAAATGCGTTTTCTTTCCCACATTTCGGAGTTTGCGGGGGTGTCTGGGTAATAAATTCTGGGGCGATTTGGGCATATCATACCTCTGCGGATTCCCATGGGTGTCCTCTTTTCGGAAATGCATGGGGTTCCCTGTTTTCCCCGGTGGCCTGGACACCCAAGGCCCATATCTGTATGTTGTGCCGGTCGGCAGAGCGTCTCAAATTCCGGTCTGAAAACAGACTTGGGGTTACTTGTGTTTTAGGCTTTCCCCTTGGCGGCCAGGTAGGTGCACCCACACATGTTAGGTACCGTTTTCATCGGGATACCTGTGGGAACGCGGGACGGTATGCCATGTGTTGTTGGGAGTTTGTTTCGATGGGTGAGCCGAGCGAAATGTGCGAAAAATACGTTTTTTTCCCCACATTTCAGAGTTTGCGGGGGTGTCTGGGAAAGAAATTCTGGGGCGATTTGGGCATATCATACCTCTGCGGATTCCCAGGGGTGTCCTCATTTCGGAAATGCATGGGGATCTCTGTTTTCCCCGGTGGCTTGGACACCCGATGCCCATATCTGTATGTTGTGCCGGTCGGCAGAGCGTTTCCAATTCCGGTCTGAAAGCAGACTTTGGGTTACTTGTGTTTTAGGCTTTCCCCTTGGCAGCCAGGTAGGTGCACCCATACATGTGAGGTACAGTTTTCATCGGGATACCTGTGGGAACGCGGGATGGTAGGCCATGTGTTGTTGGGGGTGTGTTTCGATGGGTAAGCCAAGCGAAAAATGCGGAAAATGCATTTTTTCCCCACATTTCGGATTTTGCGGGGGTGTCTGGGTAATACATTCTGGGGCGATTTGGGCATATCATACCTCTGAGGATTCCCACATGAGTCCTCTTTTCGGAAATGCATGGGGTTCCCTATTTTACCTGGTGGCTTGGACACCCGAGGCCCATATCTGTATGTTGTGCAAATCAGCAGAGCGTCTCAAATTCCGGTCTGAAAACAGACTTGGGGTTACTTGTGTTTTGGGCTTTCCCCTTGGCGGCAAGGTAGGTGCACCCACACATGTGAGGTACCCTTTTCATCGGGACACCTATGGGAACGTGGGACGGTAGGCCATGTGTTGTTGGGGGCGTGTTTCGATGGGTGAGCCGAGCGAAATGTGCGGAAAATGTGTTTTTTTCCCCACATTTCAGAATTTGCGGGGGTGTCTGGGTAATACATTCTGGGGCGATTTGGACATATCATATCTCTGCGGAGTCCCACGGGTGTCCTCTTTTCGGAAATGCATGGTGTTCTCTGTTTTCCCCGTTGGCTTGGACACCCGAGGCCCATATCTGTATGTTGTGCCGGTCGGCAGAGCGTCTCAAATTCCGGTCTGAAAACAGACTTGGGGTTACTTGTGTTTTAGGCTTTTCCCTTGGCGGCCAGGTAGGTGCACCCACACATATGAGGTACTGTTTTCATCAGGATACCTGTGGGAAAGCGAGACAGTAGGCCATGTGTTGTTGGGGGCATGTTTCGATGGGTGAGCCGAGCGAAATGTGCGCAAAATGTGTTTTTTTCCCACATTTTGGACTTTGCGGGGGTGTCTGGGTAATACATTCTGGGGCGATTTGGGTATATCATACCTCTGCGGATTCCCACGGGTGTCCCCTTTTTGAAAATGCATGGGGTTCCCTGTTTTCCCCGGTGGCTTGGACACCCGAGGCCCATATCTGTATGTTGTGCCAGTCGGCAGAGCGTCTCCAATCCCGGTCTGAAAGCAGACTTGGGGTTACTTGTGTTTTAGGCTTTCCCCTTGACAGCCAGGTAGGTGCACCCACACATGTGAGGTACTGTTTTCATCGGGACATCTGTGGGAACACGGGACGGTAGGCCATGTGTTGTTGGGGTTGTGTTTCGATGGGTGAGCCGAGCGAAATATGCGGAAAATGCAGTTTTTGTTTTGCACATTTCGGACATTGTGGGGGTGTCTGGGTAATACATTCTGGGGCGATTTGGGCATATCATACCTCTGCGGATTCCCACGCGTGTCCTCTGTTCGGAAATGCATGGGTTTCCCTGTTTTCCCCGGTGGCTTGGACACCCGAGGCCCATATCTGTATGTTGTGCCGGTCGGCAGAGCGTCTCAAATTCTGGTCTGAAAACAGACTTGGGGTTACTTGTGTTTTAGGCTTTCCCCTTGGCGGCCAGGTAGGTGCACCCACACATATGAGGTACTGTTTTCATCAGGATACCTGTGGGAACGCGGGACGGTAGGCCATGTGTTGTTGGGGGTGTGTTTCGTGGGTGAGCCGAGCGAAATGTGCGAAAAATGCGTTTTCTTTCCCACATTTCGGAGTTTGCGTGGGTGTCTGGGTAATAAATTCTGGGCCGATTTGGGCATATCATACCTCTGCGGATTCCCACGGTTGTCCTCTTTTCGGAAATGCATGGGGTTCCCTGTTTTCCCCGGTGGCTTGGACACCCAAGGCCCATATCTGTATGTTGTGCCGGTCGGCAGAGCGTCTCAAATTCCGGTCTGAAAACAGACTTGGAGTTACTTGTGTTTTAGGCTTTCCCCTTGGCGGCCAGGTAGGTGCACCCACACATGTGAGGTACCGTTTTCATCGGGATACCTGTGGGAACGTGGGACGGTATGCCATGTGTTGTTGGGAGTTTGTTTCGATGGGTGAGCCGAGCGAAATGTGCGAAAAATACGTTTTTTTCCCCACATTTCAGAGTTTGCGGGGGTGTCTGGGAAAGAAATTCTGGGGCGATTTGGGCATATCATACCTCTGCGGATTCCCAGGGGTGTCCTCATTTCGGAAATGCATGGGAATCTCTGTTTTCCCCGGTGGCTTGGACACCCGATGCCCATATCTGTATGTTGTGCCGGTCGGCAGAGCGTCTCAAATTCCGGTCTGAAAGCAGACTTTGGGTTACTTGTGTTTTAGGCTTTCCCCTTGGCAGCCAGGTAGGTGCACCCATACATGTGAGGTACAGTTTTCATCGGGGTACCTGTGGGAACGCGGCATGGTAGGCCATGTGTTGTTGGGGGTGTGTTTCGATGGGTAAGCCAAGCGAAAAATGCGGAAAATGCATTTTTTCCCCACATTTCGGATTTTGCGGGGGTGTCTGGGTAATAAATTCTGGGGAGATTTGGGAATATCATACCTCTGCGGATTCCCACGTGAGTCCTCTTTTCGGAAATGCATGGGATTCCCTGTTTTGCCCTGTGGCTTGGACACCAGAGGCCCATATCTGTATGTTGTGCCGGTCGGCAGAGTGTCTCAAATTCCGGTCTGAAAGCAGACTTTGGGTTACTTGTGTTTTAGGCTTTCCCCTTGGCAGCCAGGTAGGTGCACCCATACATGTGAGGTACAGTTTTCATCGGGATACCTGTGGGAACGCGGGATGGTAGGCCATGTGTTGTTGGGGGTGTGTTTCGATGGGTAAGCCAAGCGAAAAATGCGGAAAATGCATTTTTTCCCCACATTTCGGATTTTGCGGGGGTGTCTGGGTAATACATTCTGGGGCGATTTGGGCATATCATACCTCTGAGGATTCCCACATGAGTCCTCTTTTCGGAAATGCATGGGGTTCCCTATTTTACCTGGTGGCTTGGACACCCGAGGCCCATATCTGTATGTTGTGCAAATCAGCAGAGCGTCTCAAATTCCGGTCTGAAAACAGACTTGGGGTTACTTGTGTTTTGGGCTTTCCCCTTGGCGGCAAGGTAGGTGCACCCACACATGTGAGGTACCCTTTTCATCGGGACACCTATGGGAACGTGGGACGGTAGGCCATGTGTTGTTGGGGGCGTGTTTCGATGGGTGAGCCGAGCGAAATGTGCGGAAAATGTGTTTTTTTCCCCACATTTAGGACTTTGCGGGGGTGTCTGGGTAATACATTCTGGGGCGATTTGGGTATATCATACCTCTGCGGATTCCCACGGGTGTCCCCTTTTTGAAAATGCATGGGGTTCCCTGTTTTCCCCGGTCGCTTGGACACCCGAGGCCCATATCTGTATGTTGTGCTGGTCGGCAGAGCGTCTCCAATCCCGGTCTGAAAGCAGACTTGGGGTTACTTGTGTTTTAGGCTTTCCCCTTGGCAGCCAGGTAGGTGCACCCACACATGTGAGGTACTGTTTTCATCGGGACATCTGTGGGAACACGGGACGGTAGGCCATGTGTTGTTGGGGTTGTGTTTCGATGGGTGAGCCGAGCGAAATATGCGGAAAATGCAGTTTTTGTTTCGCACATTTCGGACATTGTGGGGGTGTCTGGGTAATACATTCTGGGGCGATTTGGGCATATCATACCTCTGCGGATTCCCAGGGGTGTCCTCATTTCGGAAATGCATGGGAATCTCTGTTTTCCCCGGTGGCTTGGACACCCGATGCCCATATCTGTATGTTGTGCCGGTCGGCAGAGCGTCTCAAATTCCGGTCTGAAAGCAGACTTTGGGTTACTTGTGTTTTAGGCTTTCCCCTTGGCAGCCAGGTAGGTGCACCCATACATGTGAGGTACAGTTTTCATCGGGGTACCTGTGGGAACGCGGCATGGTAGGCCATGTGTTGTTGGGGGTGTGTTTCGATGGGTAAGCCAAGCGAAAAATGCGGAAAATGCATTTTTTCCCCACATTTCGGATTTTGCGGGGGTGTCTGGGTAATAAATTCTGGGGAGATTTGGGAATATCATACCTCTGCGGATTCCCACGTGAGTCCTCTTTTCGGAAATGCATGGGGTTCCCTGTTTTCCCCGGTGGCTTGGACACCCGAGGCCCATATCTGTATGTTGTGCCGGTCGGCAGAGCGTCTCAAATTCCGGTCTGAAAACAGACTTGGGGTTACTTGTATTTTAGGCTTTCCCCTTGGCGGCCAGGTAGGTGCACCCACACATGTGAGGTACTGTTTTCATTGGGACACCTGTGGGAACACGGACGGTAGGCCATGTGTTGTTGGGGTTGTGTTTCGATGGGTGAGCCGAGCGAAATATGCGGAAAATGCATTTTTTTTCACACATTTCAGACATTTTGGGGGTGTCTGGGTAATACATTCTGGGGCGATTTGGGCATATAATACCACTGCGGATTCCCACGGGTGTCCTCTTTTCGGAAATGCATGGGGTTCCATGTTTTCCCCGGTGGCTTGGACACCCGAGGCCCATATCTGTATGTTGTGCCGGTCTGCAGAGCGTCTCAAATTCCGGTCTGAAAACAGACTTGGGGTTACTTGTGTTTTAGGCTTTCCCTTTGGCGGCCAGGTATGTGCACCCACACATGTGAGGTACCGTTTTCATCAGGACACCTGTGGGAACGCGGGACGGTAGGCTATGTGTTGTTGTTGGGGGCATGGTTCGATGGGTGAGCCGAGCGAAATGTGTGGAAAATGTGTTTTTTTCCCACATTTCGGATTTTGCGGGGGTGTCTGGGTAATAAATTCTGGGGCGATTTGGGCATATCATACCTCTGCGGATTCCCACGGATGTCCTCTTTTCGGAAATGCATGGTGTTCCCTGTTTTCTCCGGTGGCTTGGACACCCGAGGCCCATATCTGTATGTTGTGCCGGTCGGCAGAGCGTCTCAAATTCCGGTCTGAAAACAGACTTGGGGTTACTTGTGTTTTAGGCTTTCCCCTTGGCGGCCAGGTAGTTGTACCCACACATGTGAGGTACCGTTTTCATCGGGACACCTGTGGGAATGCAGGACGGAAAGCCATGTGTTGTTGGGGGCGTGTTTCGATGGGTGAACCGAGCGAAATGTGCGGAAAATGCGTTTTTTTCCCCACTTTTTGGACTTTGCGGGGGTGTCTGGGTAATACATTCTGGGGCGATTTGGGCATATCATACCTCTGCGGATTCCCACGGGTGTCCTCTTTTCGGAAATGCATGGGGTTCCCTGTTTTCCCTGGTGGCTTGGACACCCGAGGCCCATATCTGTATGTTCTGCGGGTCGGCAGAGCGTCTCAAATTCCGGTCTGAAAACAGACTTGGGGTTACTTGTGTTTTAGGCTTTCCCCTTGGCTGCCAGGTAGGTGCATCCACACATGTGAGGTACTTTTTTCATCGGGACACCTGTGGGAACGCGGGACGGTAGTCCATGTGTTGTTGGGGGCGTGTTTCGATGTGTGAGCTGAGTGAAATGTGTGGAAAATGCGTTTTTTTTCCCCACATTTCGGACTTTGCGGGGGTGTCTGGGTAATACATTCTGGGGCGATTTGGGCATATCATACCTCTGCGGATTCCCACGGGTGTCCTATTTTCTGAAATGCATGGGGTTCCCTGTTTTCCCCGGTGGCTTGGACACCCGAGGCCCATATGTGTATGTTGTGCCGGTCGGTAGAGCGTCTCAAATTCGGATCTGAAAACAGACTTGGGGTTACTTGTATTTTAGGCTTTCCCCTTGGCGGCCAGGTAGGTGCACCCACACATGTGAGGTACTGTTTTCATCGGGACACCTGTGGGAACTCGGGACGGAAAGCCATGTGTTGTTGGGGGCGTGTTTCGATGGGTGAGCCGAGCGAAATGTGTGGAAAATGCGTTTTTTTCGCCACATTTTGGACTTTGCGGGGGTGTCTGGGTAATACATTCTGGGGCAATTTGAGCATATCATACCTCTGTGGAGTCCCACAGGTGTCCTCTTTTTGGAAATGCATGGGGTTCTCTGTTTTCCCCGGTGGCTGGGACACCCGAGGCCCATATTTGTATGTTGTGCCGGTCGGCAGAGCGTCTCAAATTCCAGTCTGAAAACAGACTTGGGGTTACTTGTGTTTTAGACTTTCCCCTTGGCGGCCAGGTAGGTGCACCCACACATGTGAGGTACTGTTTTCATCGGGACACCTGTGGGAATGTGGGACGGTAGGCCATGTGTTGTTGGGGGCGTGTTTCGATGGGTGAGCCGAGCGAAATGTGCGGAGAATGTTTTTTTTCTCCCCTCATTTCGGACTTTGCGGGGGTGTCTGGGTAATTAATTCTGGGGCAATTTGGGCTTATCATACCTCTGCGGATTCCCACGGGTGTCCTCTTTTCAGAAATGCATGGGGTTCCCTGTTTTCCCCGGTGGCTTGGACACCCAAGGCCGGTCGGCAGAGCGTCTCAAAATCCGGTCTGAAAACAAACTTGGGGTTACTTGTGTTTTAGGCTTTCCCCTTGGCGGCCAGGTGGGTGCACCCACACATGTGAGGTACTGTTTTCATCGGGACACCTGTGAAAACGTGGGACAGTAGGCCATTTGTTGTGTTTTTGTGGTTTTCATAACGTTTTGACCCATTTGCTGGTGGCCTTTGTCACTCAACCCTTTCATTTCCCAAATGTGACCTACATTTAGTCGCTGCTTTAGGCACCATACACTTTTGTAACCTGCAAAAGTCACCTACCCTTGAAAAGGTCTGCCTGTGCTCTTTCAAAAAATGTATGCTTGCCGTTCCTCACCACATTGGTTTTTCCGATTTACACATGCTAAGTGCATCTGTTCAGGCCGTGAGCGTAAAACTCCTGTGTACCATGGCTCAGTGTTTGGCTTGTGGTATTGCTTGTTTTGAAAAACACTAAAAAAAATGTTTTCTCTCCTAACTGCAGGGGTCGGGGGAATGTAGCAGAGCATTGCTTTTCTCAAAATTCATAGAAGCCATTGCCGTACCAAGCCAACCATGTCCAACACATACCTTTTTTTTCGGTAATTGTCCTGCTTTTCCCCCAATCTATGGCAGTTTCCCCTACCTAGTTGTTGCCTGACCTACGCAAATCACCCCTTCTGAATCTTGGAATTGTATCTAATTTTCAGAAATACTTACCTTTCTGTCCTCCAATTTGGCTTTCCTACCCTTTTCTTCCATTCCGTCCATGCATGTCCAATTGGCAAAAATTGCCAAAATCGCCTACCGCCTAAACGGTTGATAACCACATCAAAATATTTTTTTTCGTTTCCACTCAACCTGTTCTTGAAAGCCAGGAAATTGGGGAATTCAGCACAGCAAACCATTCGTTCCTAGCTCTTACAAGGAAAAAACCACAGGCTTCTATGTACATCATTTTATTGTCATTTTCTGAAAAAACCCAGAATTTTCGCTCTTTTTGCTTATTTTCTCTCACCCCCCTACAGCAAACTAGGATTCCTGGGTGGCATTACGACCGCCTATATGTGGGAAAAAAAGGAGCCAAATTTGTCCGAGATACCTCATGTAATAAAAAAGTTACAAGCCATTGAATGTCCACATACCGAAATCACCAAAAAAGGCCCTAGCACTGGGGAGAAATACCCATGGCAGTTAAGGGGTTACTTCTTTTGATGGTATTCCAGTTTCTTTTCCAGATCGGGAGGAACTTTTTGGGGTGTTTGGGTGCTTTAGATGGTAGTTGGATCAGGAACAGTGTGATGAGGTCGTCGATCCATAGTATTTGTATTGGTGGCGCAGTTGAGATCAGTTTTCTCTTTGCTGAAGATTGTGTTGAGAGTGTGTCCTGCTGTGTGCATAGCTCCCATAACCATCCGGCATAGTTCATTGTCTTGAGCTGCTTGATTAGTGATTTTTGTGAGTTTGCATTCTCTTCTTCAAACCATATGTTGAAGTCCCAAATATTTATCATGTGATCATGCTTGATGGGCAGGTTTGTGAGGGCTTCTATGAAGGTGGCGTCATAGGTCAGTGGTCTATAGATGAGTATGAATGTGAAGTATGTTTTTGAGTCCACTGTCAGGTGAAGGACAAGGGATTCACAGTTTCTGATTTTCAGCGGGTTAGCTGTTTTTATTTTTAGGTGTTCTTTGTAGGCTACTGTATGTCCTCCTCCTCTTCTTACTTTTTGGTTTACCTGTGCGCATTTGAAGTTGTCAGCGAGACAACTGTGTAGTGTGACTTTGTAGTTGTCATCTAACTAAGTTTCTGTCAATAATAGGATGTCGATTCCAATGTCACAGAGCAGTTCGTAGATCTCTGTAGCGTGATTGGACTTTGATCTTGCCTTGATTAGATTGCAGTGCATTTTCTTTCATAGTGCTTTCTTTTATTCTTGGATTCATCTTATAGTGGTCTTGTTGGCAAGTTTCCTCATTACTCTCAGGATGTGGGGTTTATTCCGTAGAGTCTGTTTCCTCATTGAATAGATTGGCTATATTTCATATTCATTCCTGATGTCTTCTGGTGCCTCTTCTGTATCCCGTTGCCATTGCTGTTGGTCCCCTAGATTTTTTGGTGATATATGGACTCAAGGTGTTGTTTTCCCTCTCACTATCCTGTGTTCAGAAGTGTCATGTAGTCAGCTGAGGGTTAGAACATGGTAGAATGTGCTGGAAGTAGTCGCATCTCAAGGTATGATCAATTTGATATTTTTTCGGTATTGATTAGCAAATACAAACAACTCTGGAGACTTTCATTATTATGATGCACTTGTCTCTTAATATGCTATGTCCGGGTTGAGCACTTGCCAACTAGCGCAGGCATCGAGAAGAACCATAGTTTTGGGTAAACTGCATCATTTGAAATCCTCTGCAAATAATGTCAGCCATAAAGTGAAACACCAGAATATTGCACATTTTCAGCAAAAACTGTTGTTCTGAGCAATATTAGTGATTTGGTTAAATTCTTGCTATGGTATAAATAGGGTAGGAGTGGTCCCATTTTGAAATCAATCTTGCTGGGCAGAGGATAAAGCAGGAGGTTCCGAGATAAATTGAGGGAATAAGCTTTAGAGGTAGAGTTGGGAATTTAAATCAGACTTTACTTCTGGAACAGATAGAAAAATTAGATAAGATTTAATCGAGCGACAGGTAAAACATTGTAATAGAATTTAGATGAAGAACAAGTAGGGAAATAAAATAGAATAAGCCATCTTTTTGTCACTACTACTGACTCTACTACATCCAAATTACTAAATTGCTTGATAAGATGTGCTTCAGATTTTTTGTCAATTTGAGGAGAAGAACACTAAAGCGTTGTTTGGAGCCAGGCACAAAAATACATGCAGTGGCTGTAAGTGACTATGCCATCTTTTAGATGCCACACCAACTACTGGCAAGCATTTGCAAAAATATATGTGTCATCATTTATTTTTTTGTAAGTGACGGTTTTGCTTTTAGTTGCCATACCAAATACTAGTTGCACAGAAAAAGTATTCAATTTCTTGTTAGACAGGAGGATATGACTTTCATTTTTGTAATACAATGTGCTGTATATTAGTTATCATACTTAAGCATTAAACAGGCGTTTTATGGGCAACACCGGCCAGTAATGGCCTGGGGCCCAAATTACAGGCCTGAGCGAGGTGAGGTCTTTATCACCTGGTGCCGTTAACGGGCCAGTGTAGTCTGCCAAACGCGTGATTAATGCTTAAGTATGGCAACTAATATACAACACATTATTTGCTCAAGTGTTTGGCTACCAAGATTTCACCCAAGTTGCCACCAGTGTTGTCGTTTACCCACAAGACCAAATACAATTGTTATCAAAGCACATGTCCCATATTTGGATTTTTTGATTTCCAAGGAATATTGCATTGTAGATTGCTGGGTTTAAAAGGTAAGCACCTTTTATAGCTTTCCAGCATAGTTATTGGAAAGAAGCAGCATGAAAGAAATTGCCCATTTTTAAACTATAATTTCCTCTGAGCATAGTTCAACTTCCAGCTCTGCCCCCTCTCAACTCTACCTTATCCGAAGACCGCCCCTCCTCAAAATTCCACACCCACCCTAGCCCTTGTGGGATCCCACTTTATTATTTTTCCATTTTTTCCATTTGCACCACTGCATGTAGTCCATCTGACTGCCTGACCTAGAAGCCCAGCTGAAATGCCGGGCTGTAATGCTCGGTGTTAGCAACATGGGACAGCAATTCACATTAATGTCCACATCCACAACATTAACATTTTCCAGCCCAGGATACGAACGGGGTGTGCAAAATACAGATAGAAAACCATACATACAAAAGGATTCAGGCCTTTAATAGCGTGTGAACCAGAATAAAGAGGGCCTTGGGATTTATGTCTCAATACAAATACGAACCCCCATTTTTTACTGCCCAACTTTCAGATGCTCCACCGGCAAAACAATGGCAAGCAGAATTAGATCATTTTCGCTAAACCCCGCCCTTTAATTCCATGCAGACATGCTTCCCCTGTCTGCTTTTGTGGCCCGAAGAGCTTGGGACCAATTTACAAAAGCCTTTTCTAATGGTACAATCCCATTGTAAAACGTTTCGTACATCAGGCACCTTGTCTTTTAAAAGGCAAGGGGTTTCAAAAGAGGACAATCTCAGCAGGTCTCAAGTTAAGGGTGCACACATCCACCCACTTTTTTCAGAGGGTGGACGCCGTCTCTCTTGGTATTTTAGAGGCTGAATGTAATCAGAAGAAACATTTGGCTGTGATCATCTATTCTGAACTTAGGCAGTTCCCCAGATTCGAACCACAGCCGTCAGGTTTGAAGGTGGGGCACTTCACCACTACAGCAGATATGCTGATGAAGTAGTTATAGACATACAGTGTGTTGACATCAGTCAGGCCGGGTCACACACACCAGAAAAATGCTTACATTTATTTAATTGGCTGTTTGTGTCAGCCAATTAAATTTGTGATCACTGATGAGGTTGGCGCAGTGGCGCATGAGAGCCATAGGCAGCTGCTGTTTACATGGTGCCTTGCCGCTGCTCTTTTACACTTTCCCGTTTGACATTTCGTTCCCTTCTTGACAGCTTAGTCCTTCTTCCATGTTTTCGGGGGAGAGTCCGCCACACAATTGAAGCCCTAGGGACAGAGCGGGTAGAACACAGAACGTTTTGTTCGGAGGGAGAAGTGTGCGGGGAACCAGACGCTGAGGTCCGTGTTGAATGACGTTGGTGAGGCAGACTCAGGCAGGGCGGAACAGTGTCTGGGCGGAGGGTGCTGGGCTCGAGGAGGCGGAGCGGTTCTCCAGGCGAGTGCAGGGGGTGAGTGTGCATGGATGAGATGGGAAGGAATTCAAAGGAGGGTGAGAAGGCTGAGAAAAAGGCGGGGGGGTAAAGGAGGGGGAGAAGAGAGGGAAGACGCTGACTGTGAAATCTACATCTGTGGATGGGGGGAAGGAGGGAAGTGAGGGGCGGCATCGCAGCAGGTCTCCACAGAGGAATGATGGAGGGGGGCTGGACCGGGGCAACTCTTGGAAGGGGACCCAGGAAAAGTGTGCTCTGGAGGGGTTGGAAGCCTCAGGGAGCGGTGTGCCCGGGGAGGAGAAGATGCAGTGTGTCAGTGTGTGGAAGGTGGTGTTGAAGCCTGATAATCGTGAGAAGACGTTTCTGGGGGAGAATCCGATGGAGATTACTAGATGGGTGAAGGCGGCTGTGGGGGATGTTACTCGGGTGCTAGTGGTGGCTGGGGGCCGGTTGTTGGTGGAGGGGACGGACGCTGGTAGTAAGGCTAAGATTCTGGAGGTACGCTGTCTGGGTAGGCATGCAGTGCGAGTGTTTGATCAAAGTGGTGTGTCGTGTAAGGGGGTGCTGTATGGAGTACCGGTGTCTATGAGTATGTCTGAGGTGGAGGAGCAGTTGGAGGGTGTGGGGGTGGTGGAGGCATGGAGGTTGGGGAGGAGAGATGCACATGGGGATGTGGTATCTACGACTGTGGCAGTGAGGGTTGCGAGAACGGAGTGTCCGGAGGTGGTGGAGATTGGTTATCAGAGGTTCCGTGTGAAAGTTTATGTGGCGATGCCGTTGAGGTGTTATAAGTGTCAGCAGTTTGGACATGTGGTGAGAGTGTGCAGGAATGAGAGGCATTGTGGGAGGTGTGGAGGAGATCATGATATTAAGGAATGCAAGGTGGAGACCCCGGAGAAGTGTGTGAATTGTGGGGGAGGGCACTCGACTGCGTTTAGGGGATGTGAGAGTCACAGGATGGCAAGAGAGGTGGTGCATATGAGGGTGGCGGAAGGTTTGTCTTATGCGGAGGCTGCGGCAAAGGTGAAACCGGTACGGGTGGTGAGTGAGGTGAGTGTGAGGGAGCCGGTGGTTGATGAGACTGTGGGAAGGAAGAGTATGATGAGAGAGGTGAAAGGTGTGGAAACGGTGGTTGTCCCGAAAACTGAGTTTATGTGCTTTATGGTGAGTGTGCTGGAGCTGGTTCAGGGGAATTTGTCTGTCAGTATGTCGGATCTTGCGAAAGGAGTGGTGGAGGCGGGGAGGAGGTTTTTGAGTGTTGTGGATGTGTTGGAAAAGGTTGTGTTCAGGATGGTTACTAAAGTGCGGAAGCAGAGTGGGGTGTCGGCCTGAGGATTTTGCAGTGGAACGCGAGGAGTTTGCTGAGGAATGGGCAGGAGTTGAAAGCGGCGATGTGTGGGGAATTGTATGTTGATTTGGTTTGTATTCAGGAGACGTGGTTAAGGGGTGATCTGAGGTTTGTGATTCCGGGTTTTGAGTTGTTTCATAAGGATAGATTGGAGGGTGGGGGGGGTGTGGCTCTGGCAGTTCGGAAGGGGTTGGTTGCAAGAGAGATTGTGGTGGATGGAGCAGTGGAGGCTATCAGGGTGGGAATTCGGCTACGGGGATCGGAAGTATTGGTGTTAAATTATTACAATCCGTGTGAGGTGGTGGAGGTGGGTGTGCTGTCTGGAGTGATAAGGGGACATGTGGGACCTTGTGTTTTGTGTGGCGATTTTAAATGTGCCAACACGTTGTGGAGTAGTGATCGGACAGATGCAAATGGGGAACTTTTGGAGGACATGGCGGATGAATTGTGTCTGTTTTTGCTGAATGATGGTTCGGGTACGCGATTGGATGTGAGGACTGGGAATTTGTCATGTTTGGGTTTGACCTGGGTGTCTGCTGCGATTGTGGGAGAATGTGATTGGGAGGTGCGTGAGGATGGGGATATGGGGAGTGACCATTCTGGTATTTTGGTGACTGTGAGGTAGGGATCAGGCCACAGATGTCTGGGAGCCGGTTGAATTTTAGGAAGGCTGATCGGGATATGTATAAGGGAGTGTGTCGGGAATTCATTGTTCCTCGAGGTAGGGATGGGGGGGTGGATGAATGGAATGAGCATCTGGTGCAGGGAATGAGAGCAGCGTCTGTGGCGGCAGTTCCGGTGATTGAGAAGGGGAAGGGTGGGAAGGTTGAGGTTCCTTGGTGGTCGGTGGAATGTTCGAGGGCTGTGGCGGTGCGTAAGAAGGCTAGGGCCAGGTTGGTGAGATCAGGAATGTTGGTGGATTTGGTAGCATATAAAAAGGCTAAGGCGGTGGTGTAGAGGGTAATTAGGGAAAAGAAGCGTGGATATTGGAGGGGCTATTGTGGGTCCCTGGAGAGTGATTCTGGTGTGGGTGAGGTTTGGAAACTGTTCAAGCGGATGTCCGGATTGATGAGGCCGCAGGGTGGTGTGTCAGTGTTGTTGAAAGGGGAAGAGGTGGTCAGTGTGGATGGGGATGTGGCGAATTTGTTGAGGGAGTATTTTGCGGGGGTGCACAATTCAGGGAACTTCCCAGAAGCGGTGAGGCTAAGTATGGGTGTGGTTGAGGAGGAGATGTAGGAGTTTTTGGCGGATGTTGGACCTTGGGAGGAACAGTATGAGGTTCCGTTTTCTATGGTGGAGTTGGATGGGGCGATTCGGAAGGGGAAGTGGTCTATCCCAGGGGTGGATGGGGTTATGCATGTATTTTTGGAGAAGTTGCCTGTGGAATGTAAGTTAGAGGTATTGGCTCTGTTCAATGAGATCTGGAAGAGTGGAGTTTTGCCGAAGTTGTGGAAAAGAGCGATTGTGGTGGTGATTTTGAAGGGTGGTAAGGTTCCTACGGAGTGTAAGTCGTATAGGTCGATTGCGCTGACTGTTGTGCTGTGTAAGGTTATGGAACGGATGGTGATTGAGCGATTGGGGTTTTATTTGGAGTCGAATGGGTGTTTGAGTGATTTCCAGAGTGAGTTCAGGAGGAATCGGTCGGTGGCTGATCCGTTAGTGAGGTTAGTGACTGGGGTGGAGGAGGCATTGTGTGATGAGGAGATGGTGGGAGCGTTCTTTTTGGATTTGGAGAAGGCGTATGTATGGTGTGGAAGAGTGGGTTGTTGGTGAAACTGTTGGAGATGGGTGTGAAGGGGAGGATGTTTCGCTGGATTAGGGCGTTTTTGGCTGATAGGACCTTTCAGGTGAGAGTGGGGCGGGTGCTGTCTGAAGTTTGGAAGATTGAGAATGGGACGCCTCAGGGGAGTGGGATTAGTGCATTGCTGTTTAATGTGATGGTGGATGGGTTGATTCGAGCTTTGGCGGGAATCGGGAGTCAAGTGGATTTCTTCGCAGATGATGGTGTGGTATGGGTAAGAGGGCGGAGTTTGTTATTGGTGCAGAGTCGGCTGCAAGCTGCGATAGTGCGTATGGAGGAGTGGTGTGGGAAATGGGGCTTTTTGGTGTCTGTGGATAAAAGTGTGAGTATGGTTTTCTCAAGGAAAAGGGTGCAACAGGAGTTGAACTTGGTTTTGAAAGGTGTGAGGGTGAAGAGCGTAGAGGAGTTTCGGTACTTGGGGGTGATTTTGGATAGGAAGTTGAACTGGAATTTACAGGTGGATGGTGTGGTAGATAAGTGTAAACGTCGGTTGAATTTGTTGCGGGCGGTGTCTGGGAAAGAGTGGGGTGCGCAGCAGAAGTGTTTACGAATGTTGTATAAGGGGATGATTTTGAGTGTGATGGATTTTGGATGCCAGGTGGCAGTGGGTTTCACAGCGAGTCAGATGCTGCGGTTGGGTAGGGTGCAGGCGAGGGCATTGAGGGTGTGTACGGGTGTGATGAGGTCCTCTTCAGTGAATGCGGTGCAGGTGCTTGTGGGGGAGATGGCGTTGGGGTTGAGGAGGGATGCGTTGAATATGAGGTGGTGGGTGAAGTGCAGTGCGAAGAGTGTGGCTCATCCGGTGCGTGAATGTTTGAAGTATATTTGGAGGTTTGACTACTATGGGGACCGGTGGAGGAGGAAGGGGGGCACTTTGGGGTTTCACATGTGGGAGAAGGGGGTGCAGTGGGGTGTGGGCGAGTTGTTGGCTGTGACGGGTACAGATTTGGTGAGATGGCCGATGTGGATGTTGGGGTCTCCAAAGGTGTGTTTAGAGTTGGTGAGTGTGGTGTCGAAGAAGCAGGGTTTGCGGGGTGAGATCAAGACTTTGGGTCAGGTGTATGTGGCAGGGAAGGAAGGATGTAAGGTGTTCACGGATGGTTTGAAAGATCCTATGTCTGGGAGAGTGGGTATGGCGTATTATTTGGAAAGCACTGGGGAGTATAAAGTGGGGCGACTGACGAATGATGTGTCTATTTATACGGCTGAGTTGGTGGCTATTGCATTGGCGATTGAAAGTGTGTGTGAGTTGGGGTATGAGAAGGTGGTGGTGTTCTCGGATTCATTGAGTGGGTTGCAGGCGATTGTGGCAGGGGATGGTGATAGGAAGGATGTGATTTTGGACATCAAGTGGAAGATTGATCGGTGTGTGCGTGGGAGAATGGATTTGGAGTTGGCGTGGGTCCCCAGTCACAGTGGCATTTTTGGTAATGAGTTTGTGGATCTGGCGGCGGGTGAGGGTATGAGAAGGGGAGCGGTTGATGTGAGGTTGCCTTTGAGGGTGGATGAGGTGAAGGCTGTGGTGGTCCGACGGGTCATGGATGAGTGGCAGGAGAGGTGGGTGAGTGGGGTGAAGGGCAGGTGGATGTTTGGTGTTCGTGGGAAAGTGTCGGTGAAGGTGGATGCGGGGAGTCTGGAATGGAGGAGGGGGGAGGAGGTGATGCTGAATTGGTTGAGGATAGGGCATGTGGGGCTGAATGACTGTCTGTTTCGAGTTGGGAAGCATGAGTCGAGGGACTGTGCTGTGTGTGGGGTGCCTCAGACTGTGGGACATTTTCTGCTTAGGTGTGGGAGAAATGTTGAGGAGAGAACTGATGAGGGTTCGGTTGTCTGCACTGGGTGTGGCTGAGCTGAGTGGGAAGGCTTTGCTGGGAGGTGACGGGGTGAGAGGCAGGAGGAGGAGCAGTGTGATGTTGGATTTTGTGAGGCAGACGGGGCGGTGGGAGGAGTTGTGAGTTTATGTGAGCTAAGTATGTATTGGTGGGTCTGGTGCACATCATCCTTTAGGATGGGGAAGCGCCTGCGTGGGTCCGCCCACGCATCCGATAATTAAGAAGAAAAAGGAGCCATAGGCAGCGCAGCAAACAGTTGTGCAGATTCTCCAGCAGAGTTCCCTGAAGCTGTGAGCCAGCCTAGGCAGGGCGCGTGGTTGGCCTAGCTGAGCCGAGCCAGAAGAGGCAGAGCGGACCTGTGCATGTGGCATTCCTTGCTGAGTTGCCGTTAAGTGGTAAGTGAAAGTGAGTCAGTCACTACAGTTTCAGACGTATTTAATTACTTTAACTTCGTGGCTTACAGCAACAGATTGAGGGGAGTGGCATTTTTCAGACACAATTCTTTCTTTTAGGCTTTGCTTTATTTTTTTATGCCGTTCACGTTTCACAGACGATAAGCATCTGTGAAATGTGAACGGCATAAAAAAAGCAAAGGCTAAAAGAAAGAAAGAATCATGTCTGAAAATGAGCTGCTTGTTGGAGTTGGAAATGTTTGGAATGTTGTCAGGTCAGTGACATCACAGTGTCAGCAGTAGCAGAGTAGCAGAGTCTCCGTGTGCGTGCTCATTTTGGGGCAGATTGCATGCAAAACTGAAAGCACAGACAGCCAGCCTCCGACCTAGAGCACTGGCCTGGGTGCCCAAACATGAAAGTGCTTGTTAAAGCCCCACTAAACCATCTACTGTAAAATGTCATTGTTTTGTTATGTAAAAGACCATAGCACACAAAAGACTTGCTCGGCACCCAAAATCAAAAGCTTCACCTAGTAGTTACATTGCTCGAACGGAGCAACTACGTACACTAGGGCACACATTTTGATGTGTGCTGAACTACTCGAGTTTCATAACTTTGCAGCCTTTTGTAAGCACTGTGCATTTCCAGTTTTTAGTCTGCTTCCCCCTCCTCTAATGGCACGCAGTGAGGACCAGGCAGCGTGTGTCCACAGAAGTCATAGTGAGTGAAATTAAAGTACAGACCAGCCAGCCTCCTAGCTACAGGAAATGGGTACCCAATGCCCCACCAAAATAGCCTAAAATGTAAGCACCATAAAACAAGAAAAAGAGCTGAACAATGTGAGAAAATGCTCACGCCACCTCCACCCAAAAACATGTCTAGCCTGTGCAGCTGCAGCCTCATATGGTGACCGATACCTCTAGCACCCACCTGTAATGCTCTGTAGAGCGTTGTGTGCTTTGCATGAAAGTGAGGATCTTTTCAGCACTGGCCACTGGCTGGCACTAACTTAAAAAACATGTTCTTCCATCATCTTATTCTTTAGAAAATAAGAGGCTACCACACATATAATTGAACATACGTGGATTTCATTTGACATTTCATTGATACATTTTATTTTACAAAAATCTGCTTGTTCAACATTACAAAAAATGAACAGACACTTCAAAGCGAAGTTCACTCAGGCAGCCTGGAGATAGCTTTGAAGACTTTGCAGTTACACAAAGAATTTGAGTATACAACCTTTTTCTCTCCAAATGCTTGGTACTACCACTCCCATCAGCCTTTGCCAGTATAGTCAATGATGAAGGATCATGGGAGGTGTAGTCTAACGAATCTGGAGAGCCACATGTTGTGGACTCTCACTGATAATCATATCACCTGGGTATTAACGTTAAAAGAGAAACTTTAAATCCACAATGTGCATCCTTTGCTGTGCAAGTAAGCAGGGCAGACATTTAAACATGCACATTGTTTGTAGATGTGGGAAAACTCCAGAGCCAAGAGGTGTGTGAATCACAAGGGTCACTGAGATTGCCATCCAAATAATTCTAAAAGGTTAATCACAATCTTGGGTGAGTGTTTGTCTGCTGAACTGTATTAAATGCCATAGTTCCAATTCCTGCACAAAGCCCATTTTGGTGTGGGTGGGGGGAGTGGGAGTTTGGGTGAAACAGAACAGAGTCTGTGCCAATTGATGTTTTCTATGTTTTCTATGGGCTTGGTTGCACCACAGGAAATGCAGTCTAATGTGTGCAGCCAGATCTGTGCAGTACCCCGCAGCAAGCAGGCAGTGCAACCAATGTCACTTCCGGCGATGTCACTTCTGGTTGGCTATGCTAGAGTCCCCCCAGTTCTTTTTTTAGGACTTTACCCCTGAATCCCAGTCATTAAAATGTGCCTTTCCCACCTTTGTTTATAAATGCTGTGTCTGCTTCTCAAGCATTGCATTACAAGACTGACCACAGAACTTGCAGAAAACAATGCGTTCCCCTTTAGACCGCATCAAATGCAATCAGAATGACTAACATGCTTTTGAAAAGTTGCTTTTTCTGTGTTCAACTGACACGTATTTGAAATATCCGCCCGTGTCTTAAAAGCTATCACCCCAAAATATAATAAAGGTATAATTTCATCAAGATCTATTTTTAAAAGAAAAGGTTGTACTTTTCGTCTGTCCAACCTGGTGTTTTAACAGTGCGGCAGTGGGCGGAGACTACAATGATTCCTTATGTGAATTCAGGACAAACATACAGTCCCTTAGCACTTAAGGGGGACCTCTGTGTTGCTTTGCATCTGCATCATACAGCGTGAGGGCATAGCAGCTGCCTATCATTGCAGGCTGTGTGACAGAAACCCTGCTCCATTTTGGTAACAAATCTCTCCACTAGTTTGCAGTTTGCCTTTATGCTTTTGAGTGTGGGGCCTTCACACCAGAATAGAAGCTTCCGGTTACCAGTGGTGTGCACAGCAAAAGCAGAGCATTCACTTGCCTACTATTTGCATCCCACCTGACGCCACACTCCTGTGCTCCTGCTGCTCTCCCCACATAGAAGACATTCCATTTGATTAACTCATGACAGTTATTGGGGCCTTCCAGATGGTAGCAATCATCATCCCCACTATTTCCTCTCCCCGGGATCCTTGCGTTCTACCCGCATGTGTCCATCTTGAGGAGCATCTGGAAGATGCTGCATTTTAACTTATCTTTTCACAGTGCTTGAACCCCGTAACTTTCTGGAGGAATCATAGCAGCTTGCCCACTCTTTGTTTTCATTGCACCCTTATCTTGGGTGTGGGTCCGAATCCAGATTCCCTGGTGAGGAATCCAAAGGTAAAACGTCAGTTTGCCTTTACTAAATCTACAGACAGAGGCTTGCGCATGACGAAGTCTAACAACAAGCGTGTACGTACATATCAGTTTGATCGCAATATCCGCGATAGGAAAAGAATACTGAGGGGGAACCTCAGAAAAGCTGCTTGGTTGAATCCTGAGGTGGCTATTTTTGCCAGTGGGTGCAACCAATTAAAGTGTAATTACCGAAATTGACTATAAAGTTACAGACAAACACAAAAACTCGAACGTTGGAGAAACTTAATTCAGATAATTAAGAGTAAAAACACAGAAATGTTCTGCACATTGTTAAATGGCAACACAGGGAATAATACATTGGAGGAAGGGGCACCCAAGGAAGCCTGAGAGCTCTTAACGTATGCTGGGATATATTTTGGATGCCTCTTGGTAAGACCGTGGGAAGGACCAAAATGAAGCCTAAATCATAAATTTGACAAAATCATTGATTTTATCAAAAACAGTAAAGACCCCAGAGCTCCTGTGTTGGACTGCATTTGTAATCTCTTGATGAAGATGAATCCATTAGCTTGGGGAAAGGGTCTATTCAATTTAGTTCAAACAATTAGCCGGACAGGCTGGTTTTCGGGATCCTGGACTAAAGTGTACAGTAGTACCAATCTATAAATGAGGGCCCTGCAATGACCCCATGAGCTCCCAGATACCCGCTTTGTTAGACGATGCAGAAAATATCTTTGCAAGGGTATTGCTTGTGGATCTTACTGTGTGGGTAGATCAGAAGCAGATTTTACTGTTTAATCAAAGCGGGTTCCGTAAATAATTCTCAACCCTGGATAATATTATAACTTTAATACTGTGATCGAGAGCACATGGAGTTTATACAAACAACTGATTTATGTGGCTTATGTAGATTTCAGCCTGACTTTCGATACTGTGAACATAAACACATTATGGTTTAAACTGAAAGAGTGGGACCTACCAAATGTTTTACTGACGGTAATCAGTTCATTATATGATAACGCCTCCGTTAGGATCAGGATTGGTGACAGGGGCACATTCACATCTGACCTGCTGACATATAATGTGTTGAAACAAGGTTGCATTTTGGCACCTCTATTGTTTAACATAAGGTGGAGTTATCACTCCATTTGGCTACATCACTCTCTCTTCCTCCTAAACTAGGTAACACCCAAATCTCTTGGCTTGGCCTGTCTATGCAGATAACCTGCTGTTACTTAATTTCACCACTATGGGATTGCAAGCTCGGCTGTTACAGCCAACAAATTACGCCACAATATGCAACCTCAAGATTCACATAGCGAAACCCAAAATCTTGGCCTTTTTGCCAGGCAGAAGAAGGCCCATTCCCAATTTTGCAAAAAACAAGGGGATCCTGGGAGTCCCTCTGCCGGACATGAGTCTTTGTTACGTTACAAGAGCCTTAACCAGAGTCTTTAGCTCACTATCTTTCACAGAGGAGAAATATCCAAATCATATCAGTCTTTGTCCTTCTCTGATATGGTTTGGATATTTCTCCTCTGTGAATGATAGTGATCTAAAGACTCTGAATAAGGCTCTCGTGACCGGGACTAATGTCCGGCAGAGGAACTCCCAGGACCCCCGCCCCCTTGTTTTTTGCATAATTTAAGTAGACTATATAGACTTGTTCCTCTCATATTCAACCAGCGTTATACTTGAAGGAATTTCCTAATTCAGAGCTAGAACATGCACAACAAGAGAGGAACGTACAAGTAGAGTGTGCAAAGCAGGAGAAATAGAGACTGCTAAACATCCATTGTGCTCCTGTAGTCCAATGAGAGAACTAAAACACACAACTCTGATAGCAACGTGGGAGGGAAAGTATTTGCATGCAGAAGGAACAATACATTCGGGCATTGTATATAAACGGTAACCTGATTTATCTTATTTATCATTTGACTGCTGTGGTTGATTATTAAATCCTTGAAAATAAGCAAGCCGAACAGGAATAGGCCCTGAACAAAGTACACATTACAAAGGCGTGTAAACAGAAGACACAAGTAAAAGTTACATGAACTGACATATGAGTGTGCCATATGCAATTAGGTTGTTGGCTATTTTGTTTTTTTAAGTTAGAACTATACATTGTCATTTTTATATAAAGCACATTTTATGTCTGTATTATAATTATTTTAAAAACAGAAAGATCCACAAATCATAGGAGTTACTAAAATCTGTTCTTTCACTTGTGAAAATTAAAGTCAACCTGATGAATGTTTTTATATCAATAATCACCCATTGGGAGACTTCACCGGTTGGTAATGGCTCAGGTCCTAAGTTATAGGCCTTAGCAAAGTGGGTGATTACTGCTTTTAGCTCCTTGAGGCAAATCCATGGGGTGTTAACAGCAATGTAAAATTAAAAGACACAGTGAACGGTCAGTGTGCAGCCCAAAGAGAGAGGATCAAGTGGCCGGTTGCCCTGGAGATAGAAATCGGAACTATGCATGGAGTCCCTCTTCCATTTCCATGTCAGATGAAGAAGTGGCACACCAGTTGCTGAGTAGAGCAGCAGAAAGGTAATGAGGCAGCAGGGATTTGTGGTAGTAGATCTGGTGCAGCCACAGGGGGGCAGGTCTTGGGGGGATGCGAAAAGAAGGATGTAGCGGTCGATGGCCAGGCTGTAGCTCTCAATATGGTGCCTTTCTTGAAAGTCGGGCGTGGATCATGAGATTCAGCCCATACTTGAAGCAACCTGTTTGGCTGTGCACCCGCATAGGGTGAAAATAGTTTTTGACGCCTTGACTGGTGTAATGAGTCTACTGGAAACAGATTAAGGCAATTTTTAACAGATGGAAAATATAGCGGGTGGATTCCTTCATTTAAGATTCTGAAACATGTCCCAGCACTCTGTTCTTCGTGGTGTCTTCCTGTGCCCAAGCAGATTGAATTCAAAGCACACTTTTAGGCTCATGGGACCTTTTGTTTAATCAGCCCATCATTCTTGAATGAGAAATTGCAAAGTTATCAGACTATTCTCAAAATGTGCTCTAGCGAGCTCCATTTTCATTCTTTATCATCAACTGACTGTGAAGTGGTAGAATGTTTTTATAATTTCTTTCTCCGGGCAATGGGCTAAAATCCTTGAATTTTGAGTGATATTGGTGATTGTTTCAAATGTTATCCAGCAGCCAAAAATGGGGTATCCTACTAGTAAGCTTGCTCTTTCCCCTCTGATGTGGTGCTTGAGTTTGGGTTACAATTGCCCCACATACCAAAAATTGCACTAAAACAGAGTAATGTGATTCTTATTTCTTCAGATGTTTTCAACTTGACATCCAACCAGCCCAGGCCAACGTGGTCAGTAGCAAGGGATCATGGAAGTCGCAGTCTACAACCTTTGGAGTACTGTGGGTTTCATAGCCATTCACAAAAGCATAGCGTACATTCCATTGAGCTGGCTTGAACCTCATCTGAAAATTTGTAAACACGGATGCACCACATTTTCTAAATCAGTCCTTATGTTTAATGGCTCTGAGGTACCTCAGTCTACGGTTTTAACTGTGTTTTAAAAAATAAACACACAATAGTTCTTTGGCAAGTTTGTTGTGTCCAGCCAATAACTATTTTAAGCTCTGCACTCCATAGAAATCTAACACAATTGAAAAAAGATTCACTTAGAAAGCAGTCAGAAATTTAAATGGGAAAAGGTTAAGAGAAAACAGAATCCCAAACATTGGAAATTAATGAGTAACCATAAATCAATCTACCTAATATCACAATGTGGGATTATAATGACCAGGGGAATACTCAGGAATAAGACCCCCCTTTTTGGTTCAATACATGTTTGAGGTATCAGTCCCATGACACATCTTTGTATTATCTAAAAAGAAGCAAACCACAAAACTGACTGTTGTGTACATTCATCACTGTGCTGTGGATTAGCTGCAGCACATCATGTTTATAGATGAATGTGTCCCTCAATTGAATCAAGAAGTGAGTTGGGAGAGGATGGTGTGGGAAGTTCAGTTGGATGTTGATGGAAATGGAGGGAGGAGGACGCTATAGCTGGAGCTTTGTTTACCCACATCTTGTGAGACTGTAACAATAAAAAGATCTTACAACTCATCACCGGCATGTGCGGCCTACCCTTCATCAGTGGTGGCAAGCTGGAAAGCCCCCAGTGGTTCCCACCTTGTTCCTGCATTTTTGGGATAGCAGCCATGCTCACTCCTCTCTTGTGGATCTTCTCGCTATGGTGGATGGGATCGAATGCAGAGAACAGCGTGGACTCATCTGCCTCGAGCAGAACTCCAGCTTGGTGTGTCCATCACTGCCTTTTAGTGCTGGTGGCAAGCTGGTCTAGGGCGAACCGGCGGCTTGGGTCTGGGAAAGGAGGCAGCAGGGAGCTGCAGCCGAGCGCACTTAGCTTACCAAGCAGTGCAGCATAGCGGCGACTGAGCTAGACTCAAAGGCATACACTTGCATGCCGTTCCACCCGAGTGTCACACGAGGAGGTTGCCATAGCTGCACAGGACATGCTCCTCTTAGACCAGGGGTAACAACATATGAACTAAGCACTTCTGCGCTGTTACAAGACTACATGGGGCCCCGGTCTCATTCAAAAAGCTTGTGTGCTGCCTTAAGGTGTGGGATTGCAGCCTCCCCTGTGAAGGTATTTCCGTCATGTATGTTGGATTTTAATTGTGAGAATACTGTGGTACTGAGTGAGCACCAGGCAAATTACTGGCAGGATCATAGAAGTTAAACAGACATAGGCCATATGATATTTCTCCTATGGGGAGTATGATAAATCTGGGCTATTGCTCCCTTCTCCCCAGAGGAGAACCATCCCCACTGAGGCTAGGGAGTTGTGTCTGCTCAGCAAGACCCTGCCTACGGGCCTGGACAAGTGGGAACTCAATGAGAGTGATACCCTTGTTGGGGACAAGGACTTCCATTCCAGTAATTTACTCCCAGTCCAGAGAACATTATCTGCCTTCATAGGAATAGTGATGACTGTTCTTACTTCTATTTTGAATACTTCTGCTCTGAATCAACCAAACAGTGACAGTTCATCTATCCCTTTGTTTTCAGGTAATGCTAGGTTTCACCTGAAAGCCACCATCAAAGAGCATCTACAGAAATGTCTTATTTGTGATATCACTTTGGATTCACTGAATAGTGATGTTTCATCAAACTCTTTGGCTTTGGGTAATGCTGGATCTCAACTGAGTGCCACAGTCAAACAAGAAGGACACGACCCTTTTGATCATGATAACATTTATAAATCCAGGAAGAACTGTGAATGGGAAGGAATCAAGTGTGCAGGGAGTATAGTTAATTCTATGCAGAGTTGATCCTCTGTGGAAGAGATATCCTGGAATGGCAGAGCCATGCTAGAACATGTAATGGGCAGTAGCATGGAAAGCAAGCCTAACGCTAGTCGAACTGTGGAAGGCTGGCAGCCCATCTGTTTGAGAAGCCAATGTTGGGAGAAGAGGCGGAGGTGAGGAGTAATCTGTTTCCTCTGGTGGCGCAACCACTTAGAATCCGTGGTAGACCTGGAGCCTATCAACCGACGCAGAGACCAGACCACCAGGGAGAGCCCGAATCCCCGAGCTCCATGCCCGAAGGACGGTCACTGTCAAAAGAAGCAGCACCAGGCAAGCAAACGCTCACACAGAGAGACTACGCTTACGAGGTGTCGGGACAGGAGGGGAAGCATCCTGTGTGAAACGGAGCAATAGAATTACAAATGCTTTGTATCTAGACTGGTAGACACTATGAGGTTGCGAGAGCCTGAGAAACCTGAGATGGCAAGCGCTGTATCTGAATCAGAGCAAGAGAAGTATGAATGCTTTTTTCCAAGGCTGGGAAAACCTACGAGGTTATGGGAGCCTGACAAACCTGCATGGGCCTGTGACTCTGATCGAAAGAGAGATAAACTCTCAGCATCGAGCACCCAATGTGATTCGAGCTAAGCTAAAAACTAAGATTTTGCATACAAGCTGGTGAAGCCGGTGAGGTTACTGGATTGAGAAACCTGAGTCGGCAAGTGACCTTTGTAAATAACATTTTATAAAAGTGAGCAAGTCTGCCAGAGAGTCGTAGAACCTTGGACCTGTTTTCTGAGAGACTAATTTTAATAGAAACATATCGTAAACCTTTTCCTTCTTTTTGAATATTGATCATTATCTGCCAGAAAGACGTGAACTGTTGTAGGCTTGTGGTAAGAAGAAATGCACTGAGGATTTTTTCTTTTGAACAGCATCTACAAGAAAGATTTGAACTGTTGTACGCCATTGAAGAACTTCTAAACTAGCAACAGTATCCAGGTGTTGGGCCAGGCACATGTCTAAGACAAAGGCTTGGCCTGGTCTCCTTTTTCTTGTTTGTTTTCTAAAGTGGCAGGGCCTGTTAGTTGGTCATGAATCAATTTGCACAGTGGAGTGAACAGTGGAGGGCTAAATGCATCCTAAATGCTTGTATGCCACCTTTTAGCCTCTCCTTTTGCACTCCGCCTTTGGAAACGGCGGGGACCCGTTTACATGGGAGTGTGAAAGTAACTGGTCCCCACCGACAAATTATGGGGAGTTTGAAAATGGGCCCCTGGGAATCTTTACAGCAGTCAAAGTCAAGCTGGTTTGGTCATTTAAAAAAAATAAGTTGATTGCATACAAGGGATCACCAACACTTGCACTTACTTGTTGCCGTTCACCTGCATTCAATGTTCAACACTTTCAAACCGGGGTGTAAAGGAAAACGGTAAAGGAAGGCAAAATTGCATTTACTCTTCACTTTAATTCCCCACTTTGAGAGAAATTAAACATTTCCGGCAACTGCACTTTACAGGTGTTTTATAATGGATTGCAATGGAGTCCACCTGATTTACAAAACGTGTACTACCAAGGTGTATTTCACTGGAATCTTTGGTTTTACGCCTGCATCAAAATCTCATGCATCCGTAAAAGCAAAATTATCTTTTGATGAGTAGGAAAGCAAAGCAGAGTTGCTATCTCCACTTTGCTGCCCTCCTATGCCTAAAGACGACTGCAAGATGAAGTGTAGCGTAAACGTAAAGCATAAACTGTTCTGACGCTTTCCTTTTATGCTGCACTTCATTATAAAAAGGCACCTTAGGGCTGTCCACAGCCAGAGGTGGACTGGGAACCAAATTAGGCCATGGAAATCATTTTCAAAATGTCCCTTCATTACACATTTTCAGCAAACCCAACCCTTTTCCTATGAGAAAATGTGGAAATAAAATAGGTTACAACACAAAAAGAGACCCATGATGCAAAGACCTAACAGGAAATAGCCAGAGTTCCCTATAGCCCTGTTCACAGTCCATAAGATAAAGGTCTATACAGTAAAAGTACATTGAAAAAACTGGCATTCCCTTGCACTATCTCAGGGACTTTGCAGGACGTTTCAATGATTTTGGTGTACCTCAGTCAGTTGATCTAATTACATGTGTATGGATAGAGGAAACTCACAGGCTCATTTTGTAAGTCACCGATAATTATGCCGATAGGACCTGTTGCACTTGAACCTTGATATAAATAGGTCCCATCTGCATTTTCTTCATGAAATTCTTTGGTGGAGTGGAAACATGCGGTGTAGAAAGTTGCCATGCTCGCTTGCATGCCACCCTTTTTCACTCTGTCATGCAAAATGAGTAAATGCTGCTTGCCATGTATGTATGGCAGGCAGAATTTACAACAGATTCCTAAGGAAACCACCTGCTTTTTGCTGGCGTAAAAAGCAGGCAGATTGCATATGAATCCAGGACATTTTCACAATAATGAAAATACATGCCAGCCCAAGTGCTGCATGGATGTCATTTAGGGATCTCCAGAGGTCGCAAGTGCGACCTCTGAAGTTTCCCTAGCTTTCCCTGTTGCCCCCCTTGCAACTCGAAAAAAACAATTGTTTTCATTTTTTTTTTATTTTATTTTTTTTTAATCGAGGAACATGGGCTGTGGCAAGCAGCATGTGGCTCTTTGTTTCTGGAGTGGCTGGTTTTCTGATAGCTATAGCCAGTAAAATAGCTCATTGGGTTGAGCGCTGGCTGCTGCCATATGTGTGTGATATGCAGGTTGCAGGTTCAACTGCCAGCAAGGTCAACTCAGCCTATCATCCTGCTGAGGTTGATAAATGAGTACCAACACAGGTTGGGTGATATTGTATGCGTATTTGTTATATATGAAGGTTTAATCCTAAGTGCTATATAATAACACATCATTATTGTTTGGCCTTGGACGTCTGCTTGCATTCACAGTGAGTTGGTAACATGGGCCTACATGCACAGATATTAACGGTACATATGGTGATCCATTCTTGTATGTATATCACTTCCCAGTGATAGCATAACCACATTTTTCGTAGTGTACTTAGAAACAATGCTATGTGATGCCACTTCCTGTTTTGTCGAGGGGTGCAAGGTTGTGTTCCATCGCTTCCCGTGATGTCATTTCTGGGTGGGGTCAAATTGCATCACTTCCTGTGATGTCATCAGAGGTCAAGGTTCATGTGATGTTACTTCCGCTACCCCAGGCATTTTGGTGAAATGACGTCCCTGCAATGCTCAGGTATTTGCATGGCATATGAGTAGGGCGAGGCATATTCCGCCCCTCCTTTCCGCCAAGCAAAGGGTTGAAAAGGAGCTGTACCGTTAATTGAATGTATAAAAGTCGTACGGAGGTCGACCTTTATGCATTTAGTTAATGGTACAGCTTAATGAAAATGAGCCGCACACAGTCTTGGAGTAGAACAGGGTGCAATGTGATGCATAAGTGGCTCTAATGTGCAAGGCTGGAAGAATATCAACACTATGTAGCACCAAATTACCATCTAATACAAAAGTGTCAAGAAAACAGGACTTTCTTAACTAGAAGAACAACACCGAAATGTAGATTTTTCTCGCAATAACTCGCAAAGGGCACTAGCCTAGGTGAAAGGGGCTCCTCTCGTGGTGCAACAAACAGTCCCAAGAAACATGTAAGGATTGGTGCTTTGCATGGCCACCGTATGGCAGAGGAGGATGTAGGGATGTGACCTTGCATGTAGGGTTTAGCGGCCAACTTCTGCGATGGGTTCAGACCTGATTTGCATGTTTTTGTTTTTTTTTGTTTTCTTTTTCTGAGAGTGAACAACAATTTAATGGAAAGCAGCACACAAATGATTGCCAGTGGCCAGGATTAATTGAAAGCGTTTCCATCCATCACTCTGCACTGGGGGGTGGTATGCAGGCTCACCCATCTTAAAAGCACTTCTTTTGCAAAGTTTACCCACACATGAGTCGATAAGCAACAATAATTCTTGTAAACTGGGAGCATTGCTCAGGGACAACTCGCTCACCTGTGGAATAAGAGGATGCTGTGCAACATGGGTTCAATTCCCCAATCCATCACTTAGAAACAGGAGTAGTCTGTCATTAAGCGTGATATACATTATTAATAACAATAATAATAATAATAATAATAATAATAATAATAAAATATGCCGAGGCATCATCCCCCAATAGAAAAAAATGCTTCTGTCCCCAAACAAGTGGAAAAGGGCATTTTCCCCAAGAGTGGATTGCAATGTTGTGCAGATTATTAAAGCCAATGTACACAAAATGTCGGTAGATAAACACTGAACTATGGACCTCTGCTCGACCAGCTCCAAGCCACTGGCATGATTTGATAATTTCCAGTAGGAGGGCGACGGGGGCAATCTTATTTGAAGTACAACGAGAAGTAGCATACACACAGGCATCAAATCGCCATAGCTAGTATACTCTTACTGTACAAATGACATTTTACAAGGAATTATTCAAAGGGGGTTTCACCTCTCCAATCACAATGTGAACTAATTGAGGCTGTTGTAGATTTTTAAAATTACAAAGCTCAAAACTCTTCTGTGAAGGGTAAGGAGTGTCGCATGACTCTTTCGACGACCAAAAGCACTTTTGTGTTCAGCAGCACAGTAAAACTAAAAAGAATGTAATTAAGTGTAAAAGTGCTTACACTTAATACATGGGCAGTTCTCATTTGACAGGGTTGCTGCATTTAATTTCCATTTAACCTTTGTGGTTTTCAGAACATTTAATAGGCATTCCTCTAACTTATTTCTTTCAAACACTTCATGATAAAATACAAGGAGACTCTTGAGGTTTTAGTAGCAAAGGATAACATGCTAGTTCAAGATCACTTTTGCAGTGGGACTTTTAATGCAGTGGATGCCACTGCTGCCAAATGCTGCGACCCCTCTTATGACTTATAATTAAATAAATATATGTTTAGATTTCTGCCACCAACCAAATGAAATAGCCTGTCAAAGGGTACGTTGTGCTTTTAGAAGACTACAGTTTGTGTACATATCTGCACTGTAAAACTGCATGCAGTCCCCGTGGTGAGTTGAATAGTAAACCTGGTAACACGGGGTAGTCTTCAAAAAGGGCTTTCCTGACAGGATCTCTTGCAAAGAAAGTACAAGAGTAGTGTACTATGATACCTTTCCTCATCAAATTATCCGTGACAGGTTTCCATTCCCATTTTAGGGCGGGATATCCGGTCCCTATGATGTCATATTCCCCTTAGGGTTTCCCCCGGAAGTTCTGCCTGGGCAAAATCCCACCCCGGAATTGATGTTGGTGTGTTCAACAGGCACTTGTTCCTTAGTGGGAGTGTCCCACATGATGTGACATCATGGGGGTTAGCAGGAAGCCCCCCCAAGGCCTGGAGTCCCTAAGGGTCCCAAGGGGGCTTCCCCTGGATGCCCCACCCCTTAAACCCCAGCGCCACACTTCAGATCTTTGTGGGTGACAACCGGGGATGCCCCAGTGGGGGCCCCTAAAAAGACCCGGAAGTGTGGTGTTGGGTTTTGAAGGGTGGGGATCGTGGAGATGTTTGAGCAAGGCCATCTTTAGGGGGTGTGGCATGTAGGGTGTATATATTCAGATGAGTATTGGGGGGATGTATGAGCCATTCCTGAAGTCCTGGAAAAAAATGAAAACTCCAAGACCTCAATACCAGGAATTATGAAGTGCTACAACTACTAGTTTAAGGACAATACAGAGGCCGAGGATTTGAAAATCTTTTAAAAATACTACAGCCCTGAAAGTCTGCCAGCACCGGCACTATCCGTCGATGGGGACCCTGATGACACAGCGGCTATGGATAATATGTGTGAGCATTTTGATATGTTGAATCTTGGGAGTGGGAAACCGCCGGGGGTCATTGACTCTGGTGTAGATAACTCCTACACCGATGCAGACTATGAAGATATGGATGAGGCGGTTAAGGCTCTTAAGCAGGCCCTTTATGAGGATCTGAATATTTTAGAGCAACTGTTTCCAGAGGCCGCAATGACCCCGACGTCGGACACAGCATCCGATGAAGACAAGTTGTTTATGGACGTCACTAGCGCCTCTATACTGGAAGATACTGGTTCTTAAACGTGTACTATGGTAAGTAATGAAGTATGATGGTGTGTGTGGGTGTGAAAAACATGAAAAACCTGTGAAAAAACATGCTCAAGAGCTAAACTTCTTTCTTTTTTGAATTGCAGAAAACGAGAGATAAGCGTAACAGCGCTGTGGACCTGAACAGCTCGTTTAATGCCGTCAATTATTATTGTGTGTGCTGTTCTAAAAGGATTGAAAGTTCAGCATTCCTAGACAGTGATACGTGTAAGAAATGTGATACTTTGAAACGTTTTGAAAGTTCTGATGCGGAAGAAGATGAAAATATAACCCTTTTGGAGACTGTAACGGTTCAAGCTTTTGTGGAGTCGGTTGTGAAAACTTGTTTGAAGCGTGACTCTTACTGTTGGTGTGAAGGGAATAAATACGGATACCCTCAGAAGGATGCTCATGGTTGTTTACTCCTGAATTATCAATGTGTAGCAAAACGCGCGATATGTCAGATGTTGAAGTCACATAACGTTTATCATATGCGTAAAAGTGTTTATAAAACCATGGGTATGCGTGTACATGCGAGTGTGGGGGGGGGCTGCTAACAAAAAGAATCCTGGAAATTCAAACATGTCGCAAACCTGAGAAAAAAATGAAATCTTTACGACTGGCAGGACCCGTGATGGTCCAGTACCACGAAAGCTTGTTTTTTAAAAGATGAAAATACAATAATCCTGCTCCTTATATGTGTACCATGTTTCTAGGGTAACATTTCTGGAGGACAAGAGTGTGGAGCGCTACCTGACGTCTGGACGTATGTGTGGGGAAAAACATTTATAGGCTATGCTGAAGGCGAGAATAGCTGTAAACAGCCCACACCTGTTGTGGCATTTTTATATACCGAGACTTCGAGATGCGTGGATTTGTGAAAGCGCAATCTGTATAAGTGACATCTGTAACATCCTCAAGATGCGTGTGTGTGATGAATACTGTTCTGTATTCCAATACAACTTGGGTTCTTTATACCTGGGTCCTAGAACAGTGTTGAAACACCATGTGGCTGAAATGTATGCAAGATTCCTACGCTTTAAAGGCCATATTTTACAAGCCTCTGAACTATCTGAACTGTTAAATGCTACAAGTATCTGGTGTCTACAGAGTTACAGGCGGGGTAACCATATTGATGTTTATAGCTTGTTATATGGTGCGTCCAATAAAATATCAGGGGTGGTAACGGTTCAACACCCCGTACATGTATATCAACAAGTATAAAGAAAAATAAAATAAAACGTCATACACCAACCCTGTTTCTGGTTATTTTTTGTAGTGCTTCAATGGCTTACAACACGCGTTCAAGATTGCATAAAAGCCATTATGATAAATGTGGTGTGGGAGTTATGCGGGTGTTGATGCGCTTTATCTAAAATTACAGAGTGATAAACACCCCATCATATGTGCAGCTGTTAAGACATTGCTATCCGGCCAGGAGACGTATACCCTCCATAAAAAGGCTAGAAAACGTTTTAAAAGAAGAATGACCATTGTCGCAGCCGAAGATACGCAGTGGCAGGCTGACCTGGCGGATGTTTTTAACCTTGAAAAGCAGAACGATGGTGCACGGTACATTCTGACGGTGATAGATGTTTTATCAAAATACGCGTTTGCAGAGGTCTTGAGGGATAAGACTGGTGCAAGAGTGGCTGCGGCCTTCAATCATATCTTCAGCAAGGGTAGCATACCTGTAAAATAACAAACTGATGCCGGTAAGGAATTTCTGGATAAGCCCCTCCAAAACCTTCCAAATCAACACGGCGTGCATCATTTTATAACACACACGGAAGTAAGAGCGGCGGTTGTTGAACGTTTTAATAGAACCCTGAAATCTAAACTATAGAGATATTTCACAGCCTATAATACGCAACGCTATAGTGGATATATTACAGATTTTTATCGATGTGTAGATGACAGTTACCACCGGTCCATTAAAATGCCTCCCAGTTCTGTAACCTCTGAAAATTCATTATCAGTGTGGCGAAAGCTGTATGCTGGATGGATACCGGATAAAGATCAAGAAAACAGCCTTCCGCGTAGGGGACCACGTCCGAGTATCCAAGTTAAAAGGTGTCTTTACAAAAGGCTACCATCAGTCCTTTAACGATGAAATCTTCATAGTGGGAAAAGCAGCAGTGAAAGAGGGTGTATACATATATCAGCTGAATGATTATGCTGGTGAAGTTGTAAGCAGTAATTTCTACACAGAGGAGTTACAAAAGGTGGTAAGGTGGTCGACAATCCCCAGAGTCTTTATAGGGTTGAGAAAACTATTCAGAGTAAAGGTAAGGGGTCTAAGAAACAGCATCTGGTAAAATGGCAGGGATGCCCTGAGAAATTCAACAGTTGGCTCAACGCGGCATCCCTAGAGGATCTAAAAAACAGAGGCGCTCCCTAAGAAGAAGATGGAAAACACCGGCTTTTATATCACCTTGCCCAGTAGCGCCTCTTTAGATATATTCCCCAAAAACAAATTATTGGATTATTCTGTTAAGATGGCTAAACCGTTAATTTACAAGGTCAGTGAGAAGCGGGGTTGATGGAGATTCAGTACCCCCATACATGGAACACCCTGGACAAAAGAGATTCCTGGCATACCATCAGACGTGGAGAGCCTGCTGAATTGATAAACGTGGGTTTTCCTGACGGCTTCTACCCCACAATACAGACGGTGTTAGATACTATCAACAAATCGATAGCTAGTCTCGAGCGCTATGCAGATATACATCTGTTTCTAAATAACTCACGCCAGAAAGTATTTGTAAGATCACCTGATCTTACCGTGGAGTTTATATGTTGCAGGAAACTTTTGATGGTGTTGGGGAACGTTTAGCATATAAAAAATAATACTAAAAATACACACAAAACACATACAGATATTGATGGTGGATTTTACAGCCTCGTGATCTACAGCGTTATAGTAGAATACCAAAAGGTTGGTGACTCATACGCACCCCTGATGCGGACCGCACAAGTCAAGGGTGAAAATAACGGCATTGTTAACATACTACACATGAAGCCTGATTATATTCCTGTTTCTAAGTGTCATTTTGACACCATCAACATCAGATAAGGAATGATCAGGGTGATCTGATCTCATTTAAATACGGGAAGGTCCTGGTGAAACTACACGTGCACCCTAGATGCGAGAGAGACCATTAGAACATGGTGATCATGAAGAATTATGGGGAGTCGTACGCTTATAGGGATTATTACCGCAGACAGGCCGGTTATGGAAATCATCCCTACTTCCAAGGTGCACCTGTGATGAATGGTAAGGGTCTAGGCAGTATTTACAGAAGTCTTTTTCAGAGAGCCATGCCCTTCCTGCGCAAAGGGTTTGAATTAGCCAAGCTGCATATGAAAACAGCTGCTACAAACATTGCTAAGGATTTGGTGTCTACTGCAACAACCTCCATCGCCAATCGTTTCAACCAACCAGCACAAGAGGGCTCTGGTCTGGTTTACGTGCGTAAAAGCCCTGCAAAAAGAAAAAGGCGAGCTTCGCACAGGCGGGGGCTTCCAAAGCCGCATAAAAAATGAAGAACAACTAAAGCCGCTCAGAAGAGAAAACGCACGTCAAAGAACAGATGGGTCAAGCGAAATAAAAACAGACAGGCATCAATATTTTCTAAAAGATGGCCTTTAGCCACTGTGCCTCAGGGGAATGTGTGAAATCGGAACTAGACCTGTTTGTCGTGCCCCTGAAACAGACGAGCATCGAAAACAGTTTTTTCATGGAGGTTACGCACCTAGCAGCACTATCACCATTAGCCCCCATTGACTTTTACATATCGGGCTCAACAGAGACGTACCTGGATTTGAATCACACCTTACTCTACCTAACCTGCAGAATAATAAAAGAGGATGGAATGGCTATCAGAGCGGTGGCAATGGTGGCCACAACTGCCTATCCGGTGGCCATCCTTTTCAACCATGTGGACAGCACTCTAGGTGATCACATGATTACACATAGTGTCAATATGTATGCCTATAGAGCGTACATAGAAAGCATTCTGAACTACAGCAGCTCACTGCAGGGCTTTTTTTATAAGGACACGGCAGGACATATGGAGGATTATGCTCTAGATGGATACAACACAGGTTTTATAAAGAGATCAGCGTATGTGACAGGTAGCAGAAATTTTGATTTACTAGGGCATCTACACGTGGATCTGTTTTTCCAGGAGAAGCTGATGGTGAATGGTGTTGATCTGAAAATTAAACTCTCTCGAAATAAAGATGCTTTCTGTCTGAACAGTGTTGATGCGGAAGCCTACAAACTGGTAATAGTATCACCGAGTTTATTCATTGAAAGAGTCAACGTTTCACCGACGTTCAGACTCGCGCATGCCGCATGCTGACGCTATCTAACTTGAAATACCATGTGGAGAGGACCTACTTGAAAATCTTAAGTGTACCAGCGGGCAGCCGTGTCGCCAGTCAAGTTAACTTATTGTCGGGACAGCTACCTAAAATAATCGTTATTGGCTTTGTGGATAACATCGCTTTTTCAGGGGATTGCGCAAACAATCCTTTTAATTTTAAACATTACAACATTAACTACGGCGCTCTTTTTAAGGATGGGGACGTCATACCTGCCAAAGCCTACAGCCCTAGTTTTCAACAGAAAAATACAATTAGGGAGTATCTGGGGCTAGTCTCCATCAGTGGCAAGCACATACGCGATAAAGGATTTGTGATACCACGTGATAACTACGATGGTGGCTACACATTAGTGGCTTTTGATTTGAGAACCGATAATGCATCATCAGGACATTATAATCTGATTAGGAATGGTAATTTACACCTTGAGGTACGGTTTGCTGCAAATTTACCAAGTACTGTAAATCTCATTATTATGGCCCTATTTGACTCAGTCATAGAGCTCAAAAACCAGCGACAGGTGCTGTACGATATGTAATGGATACCTACCAGATCATGCGTTCCCTGCGTAAAGACAAACATGTTGTGAAAACATTTCAAGGCATGTATTCGTGTGATAACATTCCAAGGGATATACCGGGTGAGCTGCCCATCAGCTTTGTTGTGAACACCAATCCCCAGCAACAAGGAGGCACACATTGGATAGCTATGATTATAGACAGTGGTGCAATAACTGTTTTTGATAGTCTGGGGTGTTTCCCAAGCCACCCTATATATGACTGCGATCTATTGGACTATGTTAAACATATAGCACCCATAGTACATTATAATAGAGCCCAGGTACAGCATTCTGAAGAGGTGACATGTGGGCAGCATGCTTGTTACTTTGTATCTAAAATGTCTGAGAAATGGTCCCTGTGGTCTGTTATGCAAACTTATTCTCTTGATCTCAGACAAAATGATTGGATGGTGGCGGATTTTGTGAACAAACGTAAATATCACCGGCCACCTGTAAATGTTTATAGTTTTTGCCAAAAATGTAAGTGTGTTAATAATCAGTAGATATGTGTACAGGGCTAAATAAAAACATCTTGTACTTTTAAACAACCATCTCCTTCTTACGTGTGTCCTGTTTAATATTTAAACAAAACAAAATGTTGTGGTAGACATGCTTGAAATAATTAGACGCAAAATGTGTGGTTGGTATAAATAATAATTGTATTTTATTACAAACAGAACCTTTGTTTATACAGGCTGTATGGGGTATAGATATAAAAACATTTACATAAACACATCTTTTATTACAACAGCGCATTTCTTTAATCAACAGGTGTGCGTATACTTATAAAAACAGATACATAAACCATATACACATACACACTGCAAGGGTTCAACACTGTTCTTAAAATTAAGACAAAACACAGTTACACACTAAACCAGGCCTCACATTTGGGTTTCTTTATCTTTTTTCTTCTCTTTAATGAAATATCTAGGGACTCAACATCCTCGGACAGGGTTTTAACACTAGTGTCTTTCAATGACTCAAGCAATTTGCAATGCCCCATATTTCCCACTAAAGTAGCAGGAATGTTTAAGTCTGCAGCAGATTGCATGAACAGATTCCCAACCTCTAGGTTTTTTGTGTCTTCCAAAGGCCTGTGTGTTGGTAATGCTGCAAACTAAATCATGGACGTTTGAACCTTTGAAAGTCATGCCCCTTTGCGTTCCAGGGTACCAGCCCCTGCTCACCGGTCATCTTGTTCAACAATAATTCTGCATTCTTACGATAACAGTGGTTAATGGTGTTTAGGATTTCAGCTACCAGGGGATCAGAAACGGGGTGTCCGGGACTTGTGTTGCCGAGACTCGTGGACTCTTCAGGGGTCATGTACAATGTTAGTTTGTTCTTCTCATTGTCGGCTTGTCTAAATTGTATTAAGTATTTCTGGAGAATAGATGGATAGAGGGTAACTTTGTTGTAGTCTGATAAATCATGCCTGCGTAGGACACCTTTCATTTCAGAATCGATCCGGAGGGTTGCTGATTTTCGAATATGGCTCTTCCCAGGTATGGCTGCTCAGCCCATCCAGCTGACGCTTGTCAACCAGATACATCTTCTGACTGTGCTCCATTAACCGCCCCCTAGAAGCCTGGTGATCAGCGGCAATGCAAGGCCTAGGAGCACTCATATGAAGCCTCCGGATTGTTTTAAAAGTTTTGTTTTAACTTTTATGGATGCCCGCATGTTACCCAGTTTCTTGAGGATTAGCTTCTTCTTTTTTAAGATACCTAATTGACGGCCGGATAGCGGGACGTTCCCCCTGATAGTATTGAAGGCAATCTCGGCTAAACCCAATATTAAATCATCAGAAGCTGAGCACAGAACAGCCTTGCATTGCTGGGGAGTTGCCGTTACTAGCATATTAAGGAGAACTTAGTACTGACGTATAAGTGCCGTCATGATGGTCAGTCTTGGTTACTAATGAGGTCTGCTTTTCCCCTTCACTGGGTTTTTCTAGAGGGCTTCTGTACGTAAACGACCGGTAAATCTGGATAGAAAATACCTGTGCACAATCAGTAGTCCTTTAAGGTTTTTGTCTTTAAATCCACCAATAAGTAGCCATAAGGTTTACGGGAAGCATCTTCAAAGGCCGCCATGAAGAATCATCTGGTACCCGGATACATCTGTCGCACTAGAACCAAGAGTTGTTGTTCATCTCTGGAGTTCTTAAACAGAATGATATAACTGGCGTTTAACGTTATCGAACGGTTGCCCTTGCCCTTGTAAAATAAATTCTGTACAATATAGCAGTTAATTTGGTTCCGATGATGTGAATACTTTGTAAAAGCTTTTTCCAATTCGGAATTCTGTCCGCCCTCCATCATGAGATCATCTACGATAATCAAATTAACAAGGTTTAGTGGTAGCAACTGGTCATCATTCAGAGTATCTGGTAACCTCTCCACAAACTTCAGATGTGGTATTTTAGGGGCTAGTTCATTATACAAGTTCTGCCAGCACAGATAAAACGAGATGACATTATCCGGTGTGGTCGACATTGTGGTGTGGGCATTTTCTTGAGCTGTTTAATAAAATAACTTTTACTGCAGCTGGAAGGACCTGCTAGCATGCAGGAAAAAGGGTGTTCAAGGCGAGTGTCCATCATGCGTGATGCTTCCTTTTCAGTTGCCTTAGGGTAATATTTTGTAGTCGTTTGTGAGCACCCTTTTATCAAGCACTACCCTCAAAGTCTTCTGCAGTGCTTGGGTGCTAATCTCCCAGTGTTTTTCTCCTGCACTATGGATGTCTGCTGCACCACAATAGCCTTGTAGGTGTTTTTTAAAGTGTACTCACGCACTAACTCTTTCAAACTGTCATCTTCATACTGTTGCTGACGTTCAAAGTGATGCCTTTTACTTTCATACAGACCGCCCCTGAGGATGTCCGATAGGAATATGTTTTGGGCCCTGCAGAAACAAACTCTATAATGTGCTCACCAGGAGCTAATTCACTTGTTAGATTACCCAGATAATCACCAGTGGGGGATTCTCCTGACTGGGGGTGCCTACAAAAATGATCGAATCAGTGTTGTAGTACAGACACCTCTCCTGGAGAGCATCCGTGATGGTTTAAAGTTTCAGACGTGCAATAAATATATCTATATTGTTGGAACACGTAGGATACTCCTCAGCATATTTCCAACAGAGGCATGCCATTTTCTCATCTATAAACTACAAGCTTGAAATGTCAAAAATATAGGCTGTCAACTTGTCAGGATCGGTTATAATCGCTATTTTTGGTAAATTTGTTCTCTGAACAAACTTACCCCATTAGGAGTTTAAACACAGCTTGGCTAGTTGCCGTCTGGAAGGGTTATTCTCCATGAATTCTGGTCTTAAACGGATACCCTGATGTGTGTAATAGTCATCTATGTACTTCTGCGGGATGCGGGTCGTCACAACCCTCAGGGTATCCTGAAGATTCTTATTTGCTCCGCAGGAACATACGAATGTACTTGCAAAAGAGTTCTACCATGATGTTCACAAAAGAGTTCTACCATGATGTTCTCAAAGTGCCATATTTCATGAATCTTCCCCAGACAGTACCCTTTCTGAAAGGCCACTTCTGCAAGGCTACTTCTAACTGGACAGTACATCAGGTACCTGTGATCGAGCGTTCCTCATCGCTATGTGTGCATTTTTCAGTCTGTTTTGACTCTGCACAAGCCATACACAATGAGAACATGAGCTTACCAGAAATCCTCTGAGGGAGGACCGGCAAATAAAGCTTCTTAGGGGGTACACTTGGCATTTGAGCAGCCCAAAATACTGCTTAATATCCCCAAAACTATCATAGATGATATGTGGGTGCCTTAAAGTATAGGGTTTTGAATGGTTGACAAAGGGGTAGAGGCTGGTAAACTCTAAGTAGTGTAACTTCTCACCCTGGGCTGTTTCGTGATAGAACTTGATGGCATTAGTCCTACCTCAAAAAAGAGCGTCACGCTGTTCTAGAGGTTCTGGTAAATTCTTATGCTTGAGAAAAATCTTTAAATCGGAATCTTTTTTCAACATTTCATCCCACTCGTGCTCCCAAAGCGTAATAATGAGCAGATCCCTGGTGTCAAGAAAAATCTTTTTTTAAAAGAGTGCTCCTGTAAAGATGATCATAAGTACACGCGGTCAGGGTGTTATAGTCATCTTTCTTATAACATTGTGGACAACCGTGATAAAAAAAAACCTGTTAGACTCATAGGCCAGCTGCACCCCATTTAAAGAAGCATAGCCCTCTAGAAAATAGGGGCCGATCTTTTTCTCTCCTCCCCGCAGGGCATGCTGTATAGATGTCTTGATCTGCTCACACATATACATTAAATGATTTTTGGCATCCGTGATACATGTCTGGGGTTATGAGTGCTATTGTTTCAGACTTTAGAAACAGTTGCTTGTATATATGCATACACATGCTAGCCAGGGTGATGCATGTAAAGGGATCTACATATGTAACAAAATGTATCTTCATCTCAGGGTTTTCAGGATCATCCATAGTGTGCACCTGTCGGGTCATGTCTATGATGCTGTCTTGAAAACTGTTGCAGGCTGTTCTCAAAATATTCACATCTTCACAACAATAGGTTTTTAGCTCTCTCTTAAAATCAAAAACCTGTGTTCGGGCCTCCATATACCATTTAAGAAATGCCTCCTTGTCATCAGGCATCATGTATTCTGACCCATAACACTCCATAGGGGGGATGGCTCCCACATAATTCTGATTCTGGACTGTATTAAAGAAATGTGGGAAATACCCTTTGGACCCCAGGAAACCAAAAGCCTCAGGCAATTTCTTGGGTAGAAAATTCAAACTGTCGATAAAGCGGATTTCAAGGTCTGGCACAGTGAGGAGCTTCAGCTTTGCACCCTGAGTTATCAGTTTGACTTCGACTCTCTCTTTAATCAGTTGTTGGATTATGAAGAAGCCATCATAGCCCTGGCTGTTGTGAGCCAAAAAGCTATACCCCCGTAAAAAAAATGTGTCAGAAATGTGGTAATGAAGCGGCTGACACAGTCAATTCCCTCGAATGACCAGCTGGCTTCACGAGTGAGATGCGTAGCATAGATATAGTTGGGTATGTGTATACCTGTCTCTTGCATACACTCCATATCAAAGATTATGTAATTCATGGTTTTGGCTATTTCTCTTGGGTGTGTCATATAACACTGGTGTTCATCCAAGGAGACCACTTCTACATCACAGCGGGGCATATCCGACCCTTACAATCATGATTGTCCTTTATAAAACAGCCGCAGGAACTGCAGTCTGTTTTAAGATGACATAAGACTATACCTTGAGATGCTTTTTCAATGTGTTGTTGAAGACAGTCTTTGGACTGGCCAAATGTTTTACACCGGGGACATTTAAAACCTGATTCACTGGTCAGCACGCAACCGTCCCTCTGACACATGTTGCAGTGTAAGTGCTGTATATGTGACAGCAATGAGGGCATACATTTCAAGCCCTTAGGAAACTCTGAAGGTTTAAGATTCCATAATAGTGCTGTTTGTGGTGTAAAATATATATTGTGTTCTTATTCACGTTGTCACCTTCCGGGAAATATTTCCAAAGCCTGTCCTCATTATACATGATTTTGATAGGTATGCCAAAGTGATCCTCAAATAAACGCAATTCATTAAAGACAACCATAACATCAGGTGGTATACCCAATACTCTGTGAACTTCCATAGCTCTTGCCTGACTGTATCCGTCCGTAACCGCTCTAGGCTTTAGCAGTCCTATAATCCTTGCAGCCATAAATATGTTCAAGTCCCCGTAATTAAAATCCAAGAGCCAGCGTTTCTTTATGGATACCACCATACTGTAAAGGGTTTTCTTCAGGGGTCTGTACACCCTGCCCTCTCTAGCCCAGACAACTACTGACACGAGTCACAACGGCTCGGTTACGACCAGTTCTGCCTTACTTTGTAGCAGTTTTCCAATGTTTTCTAGAAACTGCAAAACATCAAATGTCTGTCGAAATGACCACCTGGTGAAAAGAGGCCTGTTTAAAACCGTGCTGTCTAGACGTATCTGGACAAAATTGTTAGGCCCAACTGTTTCAAGAATCTGAGAGATGAGCCTTTCTACAGCATCTGTGATCATTAAGAGACCTTGTCCGGTTGATCTTAACCTATCCAGATTTATAAAGCGGAACACCTCCTAGTGTTCAATGCTTCGAAACTTTGGTAGATCTCGCTGTTATGTGCACATAGTCTGCAAGAAAACTGTGTCTGTTTCAACCTGAGGTGGTGTGTTTTGGGATCGCACCTCTAAATCTTTAATTGCTCGCTGCATGATTATTATTTTAGCTTTTCTTTTAAAGCGGTACCTCATTTTTTAACAGGGTTTGATGGGGTGTTTGTGTTTTCCAACACTAGATGTGGTGTCTGGGGCGCTGCATTTAAGTAGGTCTCGGCTATGCCCATCCCTGGGTCCACCCTGATCTTAAAGGCTCAGGGGTTCTGCAAAATCAGTCCTGTGCTGTATATGCTTCTGTAGCCCCATTTCTTTTCTTCAAGTTTGTTTTTAAGAGTTGGGTATGTGTTCATTTTTTTAACTGGGGTGTTCACCCTGTTTTTAGAATCCCTAGTGAAAAGGACGTGTTTGGCCTTAGACACAAACTTACGCATATCGACTAGATCTTTTTTACTGAACTGGTGTCTCCAGGCCAGGCATCATAATCTAAAGTTGTTATGCGGTCCTGATAAGTGTTTTTCCTTTCTCCATTTTTTTAAACCTGGGGGCCGAAATAACTGTTTTACAACGCTATTCCTTTTAGAAACGCAAATATTTACAAAGCCGTTGTCTGTATTGAGGTTCACAGGCGTTGAATTATTTAAGGGTTGTAGATTAGACTCTGTACAATAAATGACTGTTGTACATCTTTGTTTGTTTATACCGGTGGGGCCCCTGTAGGACAGATCAAGGTGTTTCAGGGAATATCCTGATCCCCGGAGGATAGATGTGTGTATGCAGTTTTGAGACTCTATGTTAATGGGGGAATCTGAAATTATTATAATAGGATTCTCTTCTAGGACGACCCTGGTGCTATGTTGAACCCCCACACGTTCTATGTCTTCAGAATTACTCATAGATATCTCAGTGTTGGGGACCGTCGGTGAGTATGCATGGGGGGATGTTATCTCTCCACAGCTGGGGTTCCACAGTATCTGATTACCAGATCATATGTGGGTGGGGATTGTTGGAGGGTACACATGAAGTGGTGTGATCTCACCCCAATCGGAGGTCCCCTGTAGTGGACAATCAGAGACTATGTGGTTGGGGATCGTTGGGGAGTACAAATGAGGGGGTGGGATCTCACCACAGCTGGGTGTCCACGGATGCGGGCTAACCGCACCTCTGTCTAAAAGATTTTCGGAGCACACTACTGGGAGCCCCGGGCCCAGTGTAATCACACCCCTGATCTGGGTCTCCTGAGGTGGTCTAGCATTCACAGATGCTACAGGTATGGGTGATTCAATAGTCTGGGGTATATGGTTGTTGGGAACAAAAACACATTGTGGGTTAATGGTAACTACAACGTTTGCAAACTCTTGAGACACCCTTGAGACACCCACCTCTTTTAAGTGATAAGCGCCTCTTTTTATTTAAAAGGAACTTTACAGTTCCAATCAAACGCAGAGTTACAAATATTGGCATTGTACAACGACTGTGTAGTCGGCTGACCTGCAGTTGTCGGGGTTCGAGCTGTCGGGACACAGAGGACGGTTGCACTATAATTTCTTCCTCAGCAGCAACGCTCGCCCCTAAAATAAAAGAAAAAAACAGTTTTAGTTTTATATTAAAGACCAAGAAATACTTTACAATACAATGTTCGGGTAAACCTGAAGGTTTACAAGCCCCATTAAAATATTAAAGAACCTAGTTGGTAAAAAATGTGTCCTGAACAGCATTCTAAAATAGCATGATTGGTCTGTTATGTGGTTTTACAAAGACACACTGAAATATTAACGATCCCTGCTATGGAAAAGAAAAAAAGAGGCGTTCTCAGTGATGATTTATGCATACAAAAATTCTGTACCCCAGACAGAGTACTTCCTTTTTAATGAAGGGGTTGCCGCAGGTGTTGGGTATCCGGCGTGGGGCCTGGATGTGGCATCAGATGTTTATAGTCCAGCGGCCTGGGGAACTGGTGGGGGCTGTGACTGCACTGGTCCTACAATGGGTATGTTAAACGGGATATCATATTGTGCCTCCTTTATTGTATATATTGGCCTAAGCCCATTCGCTGTGCGAAGAAAACCACGTTGCAAAGATCCGATTTTAGATCAACTTCGCCTCCATTTTAGGTCCATCCGCCATTTTGATTTCCATTTCAAAGTAACTGTGTTCCAAAATGGTGGACAGTGTTTCCCGCTTGTGACTAAGCCGTCCTGCACGTTGTGCGTTAATTAAATGTCTAAATTGTCCGTTGGTTGAATATTTGGGTTGAGTAAAGAGATTTACAAAGTCCCTGTAGACAGAGGATTGTCTGCGCCAATGAGTCTGATCCACGGACATACATCGACCACAATGTAGAACAAATACTGAATGTGGACACTGGCTGAACTGCATTATAAAGGATATGTGTTAAGGTTTATTGTTAAATCCGAGAATACACTGTTGCCATTGTGATTTGTTTGTATGTGAATTGAGGATGATCCATGTGCACATTGTTGGACAAGCCAGAAGTGAACTCGGCACAAACTCTAGACCATGGATTATTAACTTGCAGAGGGGCTGGACATTATGATTGTGAATGTATAAAATGCACAACTGTTTAAACGTCTAGTACCTCTCACTTCTCACACCGAAAGGGCTGGCATTTGCTGTGATGTACTGAGGGCCAGATAGCTATCTGTATCTGATTTTGTTTCTTTGTAACTGTACAGTTTTAGAATAAAGTTCTGTGAATCTTTAAAAGCCTGTGTTTTGTGTATTTCCTTTTGGGTACTCAGCCCCGATATTTCCTTTTGCTTTTACAGGTGTATGTGCAACAAATTCAAAGGAAACATTTACCACCAGATTCTTCATCAAAGAGGTGCATGGCAGACATATGCTTCAAATACATAATCATATTTTACACTAAAGACTCAGTTTGTAGAAGGCATCAGGGTTCCTATAAAAACATACATGCTTTATAGGCTTGGCCTTTAATGAACATATCTAAAGTGACAGCAACAATTGCCTGCTACAATGCCCGATGCCTTTCGCCCATCCACAGAAGTGGCACCCTTAGATCCTGCATAAAGCTTGTCATCATCGGAGGTGTGGTCATGGATCACCGCATATGTTATTGTAAATACCCAATATTAAATAATAACTATAATCAGCTTATGTTAATGCCAGAAAAGTAAATTATGTATATTAATGACAGTTACTAGTAGCCTCTGTATCAAAAGTACACACCAGAGGTATCTATACTAGGAATTGCGTATTCTGCCAAGAGGTTGATAAGTGCTTCGGAATTGATACACGCATCCTCCAAGATGGAATCACGTGCAGCATATTCACCTGCTAGAAATAATAAATAAATAAATCTCTGTCCGCCCATACTGCAAATGCCTAAAGCCTGTCCTTATTAACTTGGGACTCCTTGGGAATCAATTTGCAGGGGTGCTAGGGTGTGGGGCTAGTAGTGTTGACCATCATTGTTAAATAAATAATCTTCAAATGTACAATTTGCATCTCATTCTATCAGAAATAACCCCTGGGGTACCATTCAAATAGTGTCACAAAAGGCATAAAATACCATATACAGTCGCGGGTCACTTTCTCGTTGGTGCCCGAGACATTTTTGTGCCCTAGACAGGCCCTGATGCTGGGGCTTGTAGTGTTGCACTGTGTTTTGCTGAATAAACATGATTTAAAATACAGAAATAGGCATCCGCTAATTGCAGCTGTGGGATTACTTCTGTATTTTAAAACATATTTATTTAACAATGCATGGTTGCTGTTGGGACCCCCATACATGCGGGCTCCCATGCTGTTTCTTTTTTTATTATTTGGATCTTTTTTTTTTTTTTTAATGGGGGTCGACAGGGTACGCAGCCACTCAGCAGCCCAACCGGCACCACCTTACTTGTGTGAGCATACACCCTCGGGTGCGGAATCACCCATTGTTTTTTTTGTTTTCATTCTTTTTTTATATTGGGCCCTGCAGGGTGAGCAGGGCGGGGCCAACCTGCAGCTGCTCACCCTGCAGGCCCAATTAACACGAGCAATGTAAAAGGGCTGCCGCGCGCATATTGATGGGAATGCCTTGGGTGTGGGGGGGCCAAGGCCTCACAGCAAACCTCGGTCCCCCTCCCACACCCCCAAGGCATTCGCATCAAGATGCGCGCGGCAACCTGCTGGCATCTTGATGGGTCAGCAATTCTGTCAAAAGAAAAAAAAGAAAAGACCTGTTTTTTTTTATTAAATGGGGCCTGCAGGGTGAACAACACCCCATACGCACACCCTATAGCCCCTCTTGTTTGTTGGGGCCCCGTCACCTTATTGGTGCGGGCCCTCTGCATTGTTTCTTTTTTTTTTATTGGGCACTGCAGGCTGAGCAGGGCGGGGACCCCGCAGCTGCTCAACCTGCAGGGCCCCATTAACACGAGCAATGAAAAAGGGCTGCCACCCGCATCTTCACGGGAACGCCTTGCGGGTGGGGGGTCCAAGGCCTCACACCACACCTCAGACACCCTCTCCCACCCCCAAGGCATTTGCATCAAGATGCGTGCAGCAACCCGCTGGCATCTTGATGGGCTGCATTTCTTTTTTTTAAAAAAAAGACTGCAGGGATCTGTGAACTTCGTTTCACACATCCCCCGTCACCTCTGCACACATGGCAGCTCCTGCCATACCCGTGGTACGGGCTGCCGTCTTGTATGTAGCCCGCACCATGGGAATGAGCGGGCGCCCATCTGATCGTTTGTAATGGAGGGGTCTGATTTCACAGACCCCTCCAATACAATTTCACAGACCCCTCCAATACAAACGAACAGCTGGCAGCCCGCCCGCGCCCATGGTGCAGGCTGCATATGAGTCTCTGGACCCCCACCCCCACCCCCAAGGACCGCATGAGGCTTGTTTAAAAAAGCAGGATGCCATCCGTATATATTCCCAGGGAGACCTGAACTTTTTGTGGGTGCGGGCCGCCCTAGGAATATATACGGATGGCATCCTGCTTTTGTGATGAGGCCCTGGGTGCACAAGGACCTGAGCACACGACACCCCAGGGCCTCATCAATATTTATTTTTTTATAACTGCAATGAGAGGCTGAGTGAAAACTGCATCACAGATCCTCAGACACATGCGCACTGCGGTCTATAAAAGCCCTATCAGCATACGACTTAGAAAAGAGATGGGGGCATCTTTAAATGACACACGGCATCCCAGCTCTTTTCTAGGGTGTATGCTGATAAGGGCTCTGAGCCATACCACACGGTGTATTTAAAGAGCTCTGCATGTCATGTTTTTTTTTAATAGTACATGACACTGCACATAAAACGTGTGTAACCCTTGAACTGCAACAGCCTGGCAATTTTCGTTTTTAAATAAGAAATTAAAACTGCCAGGGTGTTGCATTTCAGAGGCCTGCACATAAGCCATACTTTAAACATAGAGTACCCCAGACCCTCTTTTCCCCCAGACCATGACAAAAACATAGAGGCCTATACATATGTATATATATATTTAAAAATACATTGAGTTTGAAAAAACACAGTAACATGTAAAATGGAGGGGTTGCTGGGGGAGGAGCAGAAGTGCTGGAGGATGGCTCAACCGCCCAGGGGCAGCTGTGCTGTATCAGCTGAGCCCCCCTCCAGCACTTTTCCTCCTCCCCCGAGAGTCAGCTGTGATGCATCAGCTGAGCTCAGGGCTACATACTTCCTCTCCCCAGCATGTGGAGGGGGTTTTGGGGGAGTAGGGGAAGTGCTGAGGGGGGCTCAACCCCAGAGAGTCAGCTGTGATGCATCAGCAGTGCTCAGTGCTACATAATTCCTCTCTGGGTCTCTTCCTCTTGAATTCCAGCTACCACGTGTCTGGGTCCAACAGCTGCTTTTGAGCTCTATATATATATATAGAAGGCTGTCAGGGTATGGGGTGAACATGGCTTGCGCAGGCCTTTGTGTATGCCAGATCTGCAGCCTGAGTGCCTTGGAAATGACAGAGACCTCCACTGCTGCCCCAGGCCCCACAACCTGACCGTTGCAGAGACCCTGGGCCTTGCTTCACAAGCCTGGTGGACTCATACCTATCACCCCAACATTGCTCATGATTTTATTTCTCCATAAATTACAAATTTGTTTTCCCTCCATCATAATTGATTGGAAAAAGATGAATATTAAAAAAATGTAATACTCATATTAATAAAAATATATTTTAAAAATATGAATATTCATAACTTTCAATTTTTTATGTTTACATTATTTTGATTTTTTTTTCTAATTCTTACCTGTCTTATTACAAGAGTAGACACACGGCCATACAATACTAAATACCCTCTTTAGCACAACCACCCCTGGTCAACGGCCAAAGTTTCAATCTTGCGCATATCTTGCCGCACCTGCTGTTCGCGCTGATGCTGTTCAATCAGAGTTTTCCCCAGTCCTCCGGATTGGCTTGTGCCTACAGTCCAAACCCTGCTGTATATATACACCCAACACGCTCCAGACCCTAAAGATGGCGGCTGCTCAGACATCAGCTCCACACTTCCGGTTCTTTGTGGGGGCATCCGGGGGAAGCCCCCTTGGGGTCCCTAGGGACTCCAGGCTTTGCGGGGGCCTTCCTGCTAACCCCCATGATGTCACATCCAGTGGGACACCCCCGCTAAGGAACCAGTGCCTGTTAAACACACCTACATCACTTCCCGGGTGGGATTTTGCCCAGGCGGAACTTTTAGGGGAAACCCTAGGGGCCACGCCCTGGATATGACATCATAGGGACCGGATATCCCACCCTAAAAGGGGCGTGGAAACCTGTCAAGGATAGTTTGATGAGGAAAGGTATCATAGTAAACTACTTACAAGATTTCTGAGGGACTGCAGTTCCGTTTTGATGATGCCTTCTGGCGGGCTTTTTAGTGTACATTTGCCTATAGGGTTGGTGAGAATTTCATTAATCAGGCCTCTATTTCTGGACGCTGCAGGCGTCCCTTTTGCTTGTGTCCAAAGTTATGCTTCTTGCCCCATCCTGTGGCAAAGTGCAGACCGCAGTTGCATGGTGTCTTCCTTGTTCTGCTGCCCATTGCGACTTCTCCCCCTTGGTGTTCTCCATGCTGCCATCATCACAGGTAAGGTGTGGAGTTGAGGGGGCCTGTACACACTCATGCGAGAACTGCAAGTTGCTTGGGGTGGGCCCCCTCTCTCCCCTGACAGAGCCTGTACGCAGGCCTTATCACACCTAGAACCCAGATCCCTGAGCGGGTGAAACTGTATCTCAAATGATTTCAATTATATCTTTGTCTATGTTTGTCTTATGATAGTTTCTAATATCTTAATTTTCTTTTGATGATTTTGTTTAAAATCATATTATAGTGCATGTCTTTCTACTTATTTGTATGTTTTCTTTATGTAATTAAACTTTTCAATTAAAAACATTTTTTTTTCTAATCTCATGATATTCAGCTTTGTCCTACAGTGACCTTTCCGTCCTTTGGCAGCATGGCATGGGTATAGCCACATGAAAGAAATGGTGAACAGCTGACTACAGTGTGTCCTGAGCCGCCCAACCTAAGATTAGTTCTTAGCCAGTTTAACATCTGTGTCTCAGTGGACTAATGAATCCCCTACTGGCATCTGTATGTCACGTCCCTTGCCACACCTCCTTGAGACAGGTAAGTGACTGGACAGGGTGAGTATCCAATCCTGGGAGGAGGTGGGGTATTTAAGAAGGTGCATATGTGTTGTGCAGTGTGGGTTAGTTGGGTGAAGATAGGAGGAGCAGGAGGAGGAAAAGTAGTGTGTGAAATAGAAATCGAGTAGAAAGCAGTAGTAGTTGGGAGTGGTAGTAGTAGCAGGAAGTAGTAGTTGGTATTAGTGGATGGTAGTGAGTAGTAGCGACTGTTTTCAAAGTGACAATAGCGGAAGAGAGTTGGTGAGATTAGTAGTGGTCATAGGAACAGCAGAGAAGTAGTTGTGGTAGTTTGAAAGTAGTGGTAACAATAGAGTGGAAGTAGAAGGTGGAGTAGTAGTGAGTAAGAAGGAAGGAGATAGTAGCAGAGGTATTGGTAGGAGAGTAGTAGTTGGAGATAGAAGAATAAGAAGAATGGTAACATCTAAGGGTGGAGGTAGGGAGGCAGAGTGTAAGAGCAGAGGGACAGTATTATGGCACGAGGGGAACATCCTGGGTCCCAGTGCAGAGAAGGGTCAGGAGAGCCTGTGGGTGCAAGGAGAACAAGTGGAAATGGGTAGAAGGAAGCACCAACCCATATCTTCCAAAGAGTACTAAGCGGGAGTAAGTCAGCAACAACTAGAAGACCCCCAGGTAGGTCTACATACACCGTCTTAGGGATATCCCCTTTAGCCAAATGAAGAAAAGCAGACAGTAGGGGTCTCAAGGTTTAAGGGGTGCCTTGAGGACCTGGGTGTATGGATGGCAGAGAACTGGCTGAAGCTGAATAGTGAAAATATGGAGATTCTGGTAGTTGGCACCTCCAGCCCTCTGTCTTTCTGGACCTGTGACTTCTGGCCTGCTATTCTTGCCTCGTTCCCTTCCCCTGCTGAAAGATCTGGTGGTTAAAATCTCCTCCTTTCATGTGTGACCAGGTCGCCTCTCTCTGCAAATCGGGCCATTTCAAACTTAAAGTCTTACAGAAAGTCTTGCCTTTTATTCCTCTGAAATTTCAGGCACCAGTGGTAGCTGCCCTCGTGCCTAGCAATATTTATTATTGCAACATGCATTACCTGGCTCAGCCTGCTTATCTTGTGCATGGTCTGCAGCTTCTTGAGAATGCAGGAGCTAGGTCAGTAACTCGCCCTCCTTTCGATGCTCATATGTCGCTGCTTCTCCGACAGCTTCACTGGCTTCCGGTTGAGCAACGTGTCCTTTTTAAGTCACTCTGCATTGTGCACAGAGCTTTTTATAAACGTGGCGCTGAATATTTGCAAAACAAATTACCTCCTTATGCTCCCCTGAGATTCCTACGTTCGCAATCAGCCTTCCTGATTCAAATCCCTTGGGTTAGACTCTCGCATATGGGCGGCCACGCCTTTTCGGTAGCAAGGCTTGAAATTCACTCTGTCCCTGCGTACCACCTCTGACCATCTTCCTTTTCGCAGAGCTTTGAAGACTTTTCTGTTCTCAATCTTACCTGCTGTATCCTGCTATATCTTTTTGTCTGGTGAGCACCATGATGCCCTTGGGTGAACGTGGTGTACATAATTCACTTAACATAACATAACATAACAAGGGTCACCTTGCAATATTGTTAACTCCCCATTATGGATGACTGAGCTAAGTAGGAGGTGTAGTCGAGTTAGAGAGTGACGGCTCTAGTGCCAAACATCCCCAGAAACCACTAGGCCCTAACAGCTATTTTGATTGTTGGAATAGCTGCAATAAAGACCCTTGTAGCGTATTCCCATCTCGGGAGTAGTTCTTTGTGATGGGTGCCCCGTCACATAGGTTAAAGCATGTCCGCATTATGTGCTGCTGAATACCATTTAGTGTAGGCCACACTAGGCTATAGGCGGGAAAAGAGAATGGGTTCATCTCTGGCAATCTACATGTTTGAGATTGGTTTTAGATGCCCTCATACATTACTATAAGACCTCCAAGTGGGGTTTGGCTAGACATATCCCAGAAGGGCCGCAGAATTCCTTAAACATGTAATGTCCCCAAATATTAAGAATTGGTCTGTTTTATCTCAGAAGGGGCCTGCAGTTTTGACAGCATTTTACAAAAAATAAGGGCACTGAGTGAGTGAAATGTTTACCTTATTCTTATTCAGAAGAAAAAAACTGCACGCTGGATTCATTGATGCTTCAGATTAGATATGTGGCCTGCCAGATGTTTTGCCAGATGGTGCTGGATGTTTTATATCAAATAGTGAAGACGCCACATTTAAGTTGAACCGATTCCAGGAAATAGGATTCCACTTAAGGCGCTGTAAAGGAGGCAAACTGTATCTCTTAGGTTAACAAGCTCTGGAAACATAATGTTTGAGTCAGCAATTGAAGATGTATTTCGAGTGTGTACGTCCATGCAGGCAAGTGACATAAGGTACCAGTATAACATAGCAGAATATAAAGAACCAGCTTATTTCTGAGATATATTAAAACCTTGACAGCTTCCTGGGGTTCTTCACCACAGCAAGGAAAATAGAAGGCCTGGCTATCCAAGAGAGTCACTTAAAACACGAGCCTGGGAAGATGCATGTGAAAATATGCAATAGGAAAGCTCAATTGCCCAGATAGCATGGTGCCACCTGTCGCTTATAAAATCTCAGTGCAGTAGAAATGAAGCTCATATCACAGCTAACACTGAACTCCTCTTTTTTTTTTAAATCCATGGAATGCTGTAATATTTCCTGTCATGAGGATCTGTGTGATTGGCTGCTGCCCTGTAAGATACTTTGATCTACCAATTTATTGGCGCTCAATCGTGAACTGGAGTTTGCTAAATTTCCCAGTGTTGTGCAGTGAGTCTGCAATAAGATTAATTCTTAAAGTGCTAGAATATCGCACCCACTACTATCTAACTTTTAGAACAACCCTCTGGCTTCTACTTCTGCTATTTAGACACAAGAGAAAGTGCCTGTGTCAGACCACTGGACCAGACTCCAGAAGCTTTCAACAATCTGAAGACATCTGTTGACGGCATTGGACAAAAAGTGTCAACTCCTAGCAACCCCCCCTCAAAGAGTCATGTCTTTAGAGCCCCTTTTGGTGGTGATGAGTCACCAAAGTCTTCTTTTGCTGAGATCCACTCTGTGGTGGATCCCCTTACAGATTGTTTGGGATCCAGGTGTTTCTTTGTAGTAACAGATGAAATCTTCTTTCAATCTGATTGTTCAGTAAAGAATGATTGTACATAGTCCAACGAACTGGACATAAGACTCTGTGAAGCGAGGACTGCTCTTTCATCTACACACTGTTAAGAAGAGCAATATCTGATATAACATAGTGGCAAGAAGCCAAATAAAATCCAACCCTCTCTCTGTATGAGAGCCTGAAAATCACCTTGTGAATTGAAAATCGTTCACATCCTGAGGAGTTACTGTCATCAGCGTGGACAGCCAGTGTGCTGCTGTTCCTGTTCTAGACATTTCGTTGGATCCTTTGACTGAGGTGCTGCTGAAACACCAATGGGTCATGCAAAAGCTCTGAGAACACACCAGTGAACGCCCGGCTTCCCCACTGACGCTTCATAGGGAAGCCTAAGATGCTAGTGTGTGAATGTTCCATCTTGGTGTGAAACAAAGCCAACTCACTGTGGAAGAATCCTCAACTGAACTCAGCCAGCCTTTATGGTCCTCATTCTTCATCTTTACACGATCATTTTTGCAGACATTTAATTGTCTACAGTGTTCAGGTGACACCCTTCACAACTGGTTGTGTCTGAGCAGGCTGCAGGAGTGAGAAATACCTATACCTTTGATTCAAAATTGATATTTGCCATTATTTAATTATATCAGCTTTACTATATGTTTTAAATTTGGTAGATATTGAACTTTATTAAATGTGTTCGCTCACAAAAAGACATATCATACTGTTACAATTCGGTACGATTCAAGTATCTTAAAGGAGACAGGAAAGTGGTCCTTCACAAAATAAACTATAGCAGAACAATGCTAGACCATCCCCTTTCTAAATGAATTGTGACATTTCTTCTTTTGGAACTTCACCTCCCCAACCTCTGACATCTCTGTGCTTTCATACAATTATCTGTTATCTGTCCGACATTCAAGTATTGGACCAAGCCCTGAACTCAGAGTCTTCTCCAAACCCCCTTGCGCTGTCCTAGCCCTACACGCATCGCATCATGTATTCTGTTATGAAATGAGGCCACTCCTGTTGCATCATGGTCTTCGAATAATTTTGCAGATGCGTCAGTGATAGGGAGATATCCCTGGCTGTGTTCACCCACTCTTTTTGTTTGGAAGCCCTTCCTTCTTCCATGCCCTTGTGATCCCTACCTTCGGTGCTAGCCTTAGATTATGCGGCAAGTGGCTTGCGGGGCAATGCTGCTCCCCTTCCAATTCTAGTTCGAGAACAATCAGCAATGGGTGGGAAGATCTTTCTATGTCATATAAGCTCTTTATCCAAGATAGAACATCTCCCAATAACATCTGGATGTGACCACTTGCCCACCACGTGTGCCAGAAGGTCCCCTGTGCCCCACAACCCCTTCAACATTCATACTTCACCTTAGGGTACATTCCTGCCAATCTCACCAAAGGTAGTTGCCACTGATTCAGTAGTTTGATGGCATGGGGTCTATGTTGAGAGGATAGACCGATAGTTTTCATTGTTCTACACATTTTCAACCAGTTGTCTTCCTCCAGTTGGGCTACCAGGTGTCGAATCCACTGCCCCCTTATCTCAGCAGTTTAGGTGGTTCACCCCGAAGGATGTCCAAATACAATCTAGAAAGATTGCCCTTCTCCACGCCCCCCCGAATCAAGATGGTTTTGAAATTGCTGAACCCTCTTGCCAAATTTTCACCCCACTTCTTGTCGCTCAAAGTACACATAAGCCGGAGAAAGGAGAAAACAGAGAAGCTTTCCACCTTGAGGAGTTGTTCGAGCCTATGGATCGTCATGAACTCCCCATTTTTCGAGAGTTGACCTGCTCTACTTAGCCCTCCCTCATAAAACATCTGCTATGGGTAGGGTTGGGTGTATTGTCTGTTAGTGGGGGTGCCCAAATGGTGCTCAAAGGTTATGGGCACTATGACAACCACCTTGCGTCTGGCTTTTTACTTCCATAAATCCCACAGTACCCTCAAGATTGGGCGAGTCAGAATCCTAGCAGACACAGACACCTGTGGTGCACACAGACATTCATGGATTTGCACTGGGTGGAGAATAACATTCTCTCGGGCAGTGGTATTCAAACTGTATTTTGCCAAGCCCCCCTTGAGTAAAAATGCTGTTGCCGCCCCCCCCCTTGAGTAAAGTTATTGCTGCTGGGCCCCCCACAGATGTAATCTCTGCTTATACTTTCTATTAAAATCAGTTACTGTACTCCCATTTGGAAAAGCTTTGCGCCCCCCTGAACACCTGATCGCCCCCCCAGGGGGGCCAGTCACACAGTTTGAAGACCACTGCTCTAGGGTCACCCACTGTTT